>NC_141688.1:207527155-208727155 GCF_964263255.1 Lissotriton vulgaris | reverse complement strand
AGTTTGGGGATGCTGGAGGCCTGGTGTCAATGGCGGCAGTCAGATTAGGATCCCCTGCAAAAGAATAATGTGATGATGAGTAATGTTGCCTATACGTGTACATGTATTTATGGTTGACATTCAGTCGACATTGGCACACACCCCACCCACCACCACCACCCTCTCTATGGACATGGGGGCCTGTTGGAAGTTGTAGTTCCGACCCCTCACACACCCCACCCACCACCACCACCCTCTCTATGGACATGGGGGCCTGTTGGAAGTTGTAGTTCCGACCCCTCACACACCCCACACACCCCCACCACCCTCTCTATGGACATGGGGGCCTGTTGGAAGTTGTAGTTCCGACCCCTCACACACCCCACCCACCACCACCACCCTCTCTATGGACATGGGGGGCCTGTTGGGAGTTGTAGTTCCGACCCCTCACACACCCCACCCACCACCACCACCCTCTCTATGGACATGGGGGGCCTGTTGGGAGTCGGACTAGTGACCCCTCACACACCCCACCCACCACCACCACCCTCTCTATGGACATGGGGGCCTGTTGGAAGTTGTAGTTCCGACCCCTCACACACCCCACCCACCACCACCACCCTCTCTATGGACATGGGGGCCTGTTGGAAGTTGTAGTTCCGACCCCTCACACACCCCACCCACCACCACCACCCTCTCTATGGACATGGGGGGCCGGTTGGGAGTCGGACTAGTGACCCCTCACACACCCCACCCACCACCACCACCCTCTCTATGGACATGGGGGCCTGTTGGAAGTTGTAGTTCCGACCCCTCACACACCCCACCCACCACCACCACCCTCTCTATGGACATGGGGGCCTGTTGGAAGTTGTGGTTCCGACCCCTCACACACCCCACCCACCACCACCACCCTCTCTATGGACATGGGGGCCTGTTGGAAGTTGTAGTTCCGACCCCTCACACACCCCACCCACCACCACCACCCTCTCTATGGACATGGGGGGCCTGTTGGAAGTTGTAGTTCCGACCCCTCACACACCCCACCCACCACCACCACCCTCTCTATGGACATGGGGGCCTGTAGGAGTGCTTTAGAGGTTGGTGAGTATGTGGACTGCATGCAAGGCTGGGGTATGTGGGATGTGTCTTCAGAGTTGTGTGGCCCACACCGTGTTGTTGTGTTTGTGGTGGTTGGTTGGTACTTACCAGCCTCTTCTCCATCAGGAAGTCCATCGAGGGTGTCAGGGTGCAGGATGTTCAGCACCTTCTCCTCCCACTCGGTGTATGGTAGGGGCTCCGGGGGGGTTCCACCGCCGGTGTGGTTGGCCCGGAGGAAGTTCCTGGCTCTAATAGACTTCACCCGGGTCTTCAGGTCGTGCCACCGCCTCTGGATGTCAGCCTTGGTTCTCGGGACGCTCCCGGAGGCATTGACCCTGGTCACGATACGGTCCCACAGGCTGTTCTTCCGAGCTATGCTCGTCTGCTGCACGCGGGATCCGAAGATGTGGGGTTCCACACGAAGGATCTCTTCCACCATTACCCTGAGCTCGGTGTCGGAGAATTTAGGATTCTTTTTGGGTGCCATGGTGCTCGGGGGGTGTGTTTGTGTGGAGTCGTGAGGTGCTGGTGTGTGCTGTTTGGGTATGGTGTGGTGGGTGTTTGTGTGCAGGGTGTGTTTGGGTGTGGGTTATGTGTCTGAATCAAATAGTTTGCTGTTAGTCAAGTCAAGTATTGTCTCCTGCTGTCAGCTATGCTGGGATGCAGAGGATTTCGGGAGTGGGTGGGAGTCAATTTATAGTCTGTGCGTTGGCCCTGTGTGAATGTTGATTGGCAGTCAGGTGATTGGTGGGTGTGTTGTCAGGTGTGGTCTATGCAGTTCTTGGGGGTGGGTCATTGTGTCTTGTGTTTGGTTTAGATGTGTCAGGTGGGTGGTCGTCCATTTTGCTGTGTTTGGTGATGGATTCTGTCGGTATGTATGCCATTGGATTGACTGTAGGGATGTTGGACTTCCGCTGTGGTGCCCCGTTTCTCATTGCATTGCTACCGCCGCGGACGTGGATCGCGGTGGCTACCGGGGTACTTGCGGAGTTATCCTAATTGCGGACACGGAAAGTACGCAGGTATCGCGGGGGAGGTTGTTGTTCTCCTGGTCATGTGCGTACGCGGCGGTCGGTGTTTTGTAGGTTCCGTCCGCATGCCGCGGAATCAGGTGTACTTCGACCGCCGCGGACGGGGATTGTTGTGCTCCGTCCGCCGCGGTCGGCGATTCGGTCACATTTGATCCTAATCGCTAATGCGGTTTTTCCGCGGCCAGGTCCGGAGTATCTTGCCACCTTCCACGGCGGACGGAGCACGTTTCCGTCCGCCATCCTAATCGGCCCCAAAATGTTGCTCCAACCAAGAAGGTAGAAGTTTGGAACAACATTTTCTACCCCTCAACAATTCAAAAGGAGTATAACCAGTGGTAGAATGAGGAGAATTATGGTAGGCATTCACTTTGTCTTTTAAAAACTGTTTGTAATCTAAATGTGAGGAAAGAGCAGTCTGAATGCCTTCCTTGAGAAAGCGATTAGTTCTTTCCAGTGCTCAATTTGTCCCGGTGCTTACCGGTGCTTAGCATGAGCACATATTTATCAGGGCCGGGTCTACTCAATTCAATTCAATTCAAGAGACTTTATTCGGTTACATTAGATAATAACCATAAAAGTTTACACATAATCACAATTTATAATACAACAATTAAATCACATAATTCATATTACTTAAAAGCATACAGTATTTATAGTACAATACCGCAGATCAATTACATGTATAATCATATATTTTCCAGAAATAAAAAACTCCTTTGAGATAAGCAGAGCCACAGTAAAAATATCATCTAATTTCATTATTGCTAAAAATGCAGGCCGGCATTGTCTAAGCTCAAAGTACCTTAATACTGGCAAAATCCACCTTTTCCTCGGTTTAGAATAAAATTTACAGAAAAATAAAATATGAATATCTGATTGTGTAGACAAGTTATCACAGGGACAATTACATATATTACTACTCCAATTATTAATAGAGGGAAAGCTCAGGAGTCTAAAATGGATACCAAATCTGAAACGAATGATCAAAAATATTTCATGATCTCTCATCTGCAGGGTTAAGTATGGTTGCGGAATAAGTGTCAGTTGGTGAGAGATCACGGTTTTCTTGGTAAACTCAATTTTCTCCCTGCATTGTTCCAAGTAATTTGAGGGTCGTCATAATACTCCAGATGATCGATATTAACAAGAAATGATTTTATATATCTCAACCATTTCACTCGGTGAACACAGTCCATTTTCAGCACATCTTCCAAAATGAGACGATTTAGTTGACATTCTTTTGTTGTCCACACCCTATGCCAAAGAAGAACTGGCTGAATCTTGATAATATCCTCTAAGTAGGGTAAGCCTAATTCAATATGGCAGTTATAGGTGGAAATACTTTCAGGTAGAGATAAAAGGTATCTAATGAAGCCATTTTTGGTTAGCTGAAGAGCAAGGACATTAGCATCCCCCCAGATTCCCGCTCCATACGTAGCAACCGCTATACAGCTAGATTTATATATGTAAAGGAGCTCTTTCATAGGTTTGCTCCCTAGCTTTTTACTAAACAGTTTTAGAGCCATAATAGATTTGGCAAATAGCAGGTACCTACTTCTGAGTGCACTACCCCACTGTCCAGTGCGGTCAAAAAGAATTCCTAAATATGGGAAGGTTTGAACGTGGTCTAAGGGTTTAGAATCAATAAACATAGTTCTTTGTTTCAGATTAGTTCCTCGTCCACAATTCATACTAAAAGTTTTTGTACAGTTAACCTTCAAATCTAGCTTAGTCATAAAGGTACTGAATGTTGATATCATCAATTGCATAGCCGAGGGGGTCCTTGCCATTAAAACTGCATCATCTGCATAGATGAGTGCAGGTATTGATCGCTTTTGTGCCGTGGGCATATCATGACAATCTTGAAGCAGGACGCTCTCTAGCTCATTAATATATATAGAAAATAAGAAAGGTGCAAGGACGCATCCTTGTCTCACACCCCTCGCTATATTGAACATTCTAGTACACTCCCCCCTTTTGCCATATCTAATCATGGCTCTTGCGCCGTTATATAGTTCTCTAAGAAACTGATGATGTTGTTGTCCACGCCCAACCGAGTCAAGATCAGCCATAGATTGCTGTGTGTTACACAGTCGAAGGCGGATGTTAGGTCCACAAATATTAAATATAACCTGACTTCTTTCACCTTGGTGTACTTCTCTTGGATAATAAATAGGTTAACCCCTTCGATGCTGGTGACCAAGCCAGCTCGTCATGGGCGTTACCTGTGCTGTGCGCATGACGAGCTGGCTTTGTCACGTAACCCGCGATTTTCAAATTTCAGCGCGCAGCTGGAAAACCCGCTAGCGCGCATGCGGTTAAGGCATTGATCGACTGTCCCTATCTCTTCTCTAAATCCGTATTGGAGATTGCTAATAACCTTATTCTCTTCAGCCCATAACTGCAGCCTATTTAATAGGACCCATCCAATTATTTTGATAGTTGAATCAAGCAAAGATATTGGGCGGTAGCATGCACATCTGGCCCTGTCTCCCTTTTTAAAAATAGGGACGATAATTGATTCGTACCATGTGCTAACTAGTCCCACCTTATCTGCTGCATTAAATATTATAGTAAGTAGAGGTGCCCATAAGGCTATGTTGTTTTTGAAAATATCCACAGGAACACCGTTCGGTCCGGGCGCCTTACCACCCAGACTGGAATTTATCCCCTTAGTAACCTCTGCTAAAGTGAATTTCAACTCCTCTTTATGTTTATTTGCAGAAGTGGAGTCCTTATCCAACACTAACATCTCATTTGATGGTGCACCATTTATACATGGGGAATCATAAAGTGTGTTAAAATAGTCTACCCACCCGTCTTCAGAGATAGCAATTTCTAGCCTTGCCTTAGTGTTATTTTTAAAATATGCCTTACAAAAGGCTGTCATATCTTTCAGCTCGGAAGCGTCAACTAATGCCCCCACGCTTCCTTCTTCATCTTATCCCTTCTATTTTTTATTGCGGTTTTATAAATTCTGCGAAGGTCCCTGATCAAATTCGATCCCTCTGTTCGCATTTCAGGGCACTCTTAAGATTGGAATGTGCCTTAGTACATACTGGGTCGAACCAACCTTTAGGTTTGCTTTTTGGGTTCTTTAATTCTACCCATAAATTATTTTTAATACATATTGTTATTTCCCTAAAACTAGAGATTATTTCTGCATTATCAGCGCCCATATCCAGGCAGGTCTTAAAACTCTCTTTACAAGCCCTTATAATTTTACCCAGAAATTCTTCAGGCACCACCTTAGTCCACTTAAGTGCATATCCATTTTGCCTTTAAATGTCGATGTGCCTTGAATATAATCTAGAAACATTATCAGTTGTACCAGAATTGATACGCGGATCTGTTATGTCCACCCTAATAGGGTAGTGATCGCTAAGGGTAATATCCAGCAATTAAAAATACACAACACTATCTTTATAACAAGTAGATATCAAAATATACTAGATTACTGATGATAACCCTCTACCCAAAAAGGTAGCGGAGAAGGGAACTTCTGGTTGACACAGAATATTAGCAAAACCAATGTCATGCATGAACATTATTTCATTCAGAATATCCCCCGTTGCTGTGTGTTCAAAGTGGGTAAATAAAAAATCTCTTTCTACTGTTAATCCACAGTTCCCCTTACCTATTCTATTATAGAGGCCAACGTTAAAATCGCCCCCCCATATAGTTAGAAACTCTTTGCTATTGTTATTAATTATGTTGCTAAGTTCATGTTTCAGGGCTTTAAAAACTCCAAGTATATTTACTTAAGGGACATTGTTGTACATATTCACAATCAAAAGACAAATAGTATTATTTAAATGTAACCCTACTATATGATAAAAACAATTATTATAAAAGGTCTCCATACTTTTACATTGAAAGGAATTTGAAACATATGTGCAGAGCCCGCCCTTGGCTCTGCCATGTAACGAACGGATAGCAGGAGTAAATATTGTCTTAAAACCATTTAAATGATGCTCTTTCCTTGCCCATGTCTCTTGTAGGCATATGACGTCATAGTCATTAGTCATTTTTACCCATAAGGGGTTATCCAGTTTGGATCTAAGACCGGCTACATTCCATGAGATGAAGGACCACTTTGTCCTTTCCTTTTTGCTGCCTTCCTCATTAATAATCACAGCATTTTCTGTCGGGACAGATTTTGAATCATCAGACAGGCTTTCATCGGGCACAGGAATCATATCATAGTATGAGGTCACATTGCTCACAAGTTCTGTATCCAATGGGTTCAAGGGATCCAGTAGCACCTGTGTAACCCTATCTGGCGGGGAAATCAGTTCAACATTATAACTAGCCTTTAAAGTCTCAGCTATTGGTCAGTCCACCTCCCCGAGCCCAGATGAAGGTTCAAAGCTGTTACTAGTATGAACATTAAAGTAATCTCTGCCTCGAGGATAATTTTTGATTTGATAAAAATCATGTGGAACAAATCCTATATGTCATTGCTGATGGGGCCTGGAGTTGATGACCTTGACGGGAATTTACCCTAGAATAATATCGATTGTATGGCCGTATTCCACTAATAACTCCTGAGGTATCGGATAAAAATAGCTCAGATCGAAAGAAAAAATGTTACCGGATTCTCATAATTGCTGAAACTGCTAATGAACTGCACTACTCTGGGATCTCTAAAATTAACTATAATGCAGTCACCATTGATGTCCTTAACTTTATGTCCTACCCAGTGCACTCTTCGTACATTTAGTATTTCCCCTCGCAAGTCTGGTCTAAGGGGTCTATTGTTAGCTAGCCAAAACATGACCTTGTTTTTTAGCTCGTGGAAGGATTCAGCCCTATCTTGCGTCCATTCTGGGACACCCGCCAAAATGATAACATATGGGTATGAGGCTGGGGAAGATCAACTCTCATCCTGGGCCCATTTTGATTACTGGTTACTACTTTGTTTGTCCCCGATATAATTTCTGATGTCTCAGTAATATTGACAACTCCATTTTTTGGTCCACCCTGTTGCCCATCATTTACTTCACTTATATTTACTGTTGGGACCGTATGTGCAGCGTTTCCACAGTCTAGCTTTGGTGTGTCACTCCTTACTTGCCTTGGTTTCCCTTTCGAGGCTGTTACCTGTTTAACAGGAAGTGTTTTTTCAGTACTATGTATCTGTGTTTTAACCTCAGTCATCTTCTCCAGCATCGCTGAGTTGGCCAGAGTCATCTTTTCAAGTACCCCTAGCTGGTCGCCAATTCTTTTTGTACGTTCCAATAACGGCAAGATAAGCGATCTTACTAGATGTTCTATATGTTCTAAGGAAAAATCTTTACCGCTCAATTCTCTCTGTGATGTATCCACAATAGTTACAGAAGGACTACTTGGATTAAAGTTAGTGTTCCCTGCTTGTTTAAGTCTATTAAACCTATCTGTGTTTGTACTATTAATCGCGTTAGGTTGCGAAACTTTGGGCTTCTTCGAACATCCACCCTTCTGTATGTTGCTGCGCCGCTTCTGCTTCAGATTAGTACCTAGCACCTGTACTGGTATTTGGGGATTATAATCTGGGGATGGTGTATTAGCTATTTGTATGTTATCACTCGGGCTATGGATGCTCTAGGTAAGACCATGAATAATTCTATGCTTAAATCAGGTCCACTAGTGTCTAGAATTATAGATAGATCTTGTGGTTGCTGTGTAGTGATTACACCCTGAGAGGTTAGAACTGTTGGTTGTTGGGGAGAAGGTACTAAGGCTATCCCCGCAGGGAGGATCTTCTCAGAGACATAAAGTCGGAGGATATACGCCATTCAGTTTGAGAAATCTCCTTTTCTAATATAGACGCAGCCCTGGTAATAAATGCGTCAAGAGTGCCAGTTACCCCATCGCCTTGTTTTCTGGCTTGTTCCCCTTAACGTTTTTTGGTGTCATTGTCATGCACAGGGTTTTATGTTTAGGTCGAGAATTTAGGCGCAATTAGGAAGAGTCAGTTTGATAATAAAATACAGCTATAAATAAAACCACAATTAAACACAATAATATAAAGTCTCACAAGTTAAGAAAGATCAAAGGGAGTGGCCCAGTCCAGTCTCTTCCTGCCTCTGACGGCCACAGACGGTCCCGCCCTTGTCCCTGGCTTCTCCCGGGACGCTCCCGCGCGCTCCCCCGACGCGGGGTGTAGTGCCTCAATTTAAGCGCCTCCTGGCGTGCTTGCCCGGGTTGCAGCTTCCGGCCGCACTGCCTGTTGGGAGGTGTAGCTCCTCCAGGTGCCGCAGACCCCCCTCCACTCAGCGGCCACACAGAGATGGGGCTAGTGTGCGGCGGCGGGAGGCGGGTGGGCACAGCGCGAACAGCGGCAGCAGCGGGACTGGCGTGACAAAACAGAACAAGTAGCGGTAAGGGTTGCAAAGATTCCCCCCGGGTCTACTCTAACCTGAGTGCCAGTGCCACCTCACATCAACAACTGCAGTACTGCACTACGTTTGTTACACATATATTATTTAAAATCAACTGTTCACAATCACACTGTCTTCCAGAAGAAGAGCTGAGCGAGCCAATAAAAAATCTATGTAGATGCCTAAGTCTGTGTTGCCGGTGGGCCAGCCATTGATTCTAGGCTTGTTTTGGTCCTGTGGGGCTGTGGTAGCTGCAGCAGTGTGCGTAACAGTTTTTAAATTCCACGACGCCGACCCACCCAGGCACACGCACAGGGTGGCGCCAGCAGTCCGACACTGTTATTTGAAGCAGCGCAGCATGTCATGCAGTGTGGAGCAGCAGCAAACCTCTTAGGCAGTAACAGCAACTGCAGTTACTTTACAGTAAGTGACCAATGCTACTTTTCTTGAGTGTAGTGGTTGGTAACATTACGAGAATGACGGCTCCGAGTAATCATTCCCCCGGGCACAATGTGCAATCCCACAGTAGAGAGGCTCGAAGGTTTGGGGCCGGGCCGGTATTCAAGCAGGGGGCTGGCCTGGTTTTGTTACTGGGAGCCTATTTGTGTTTTTTTAGAAAAATCGTCCCACGGGGGGACCCAGGGAGAGCCAGGCGCGAGCTGGTCTTTCCCTGGGTGCGTTCGCACGAGCAATCTGGGAAGAGCAGGTGGGGCTGATTAGGGGAGATAATAAAAGGGGCTGTTAGGCAGGCGGTTGGGAAGTGCATAGCGGGAGGCAAGGGAAGGGAGGTTCTTTTTGCTGCCTTGCTCTTTGTTTTCCTTACTCGGTGGGCCATGGAGGAGGCGTCGGAGGTGCGGAGGGCTGTCCAGCTGCTTTGCGCTGCCGGGCGCGAGGACCTTCTGCGGCCCGGCGTGCGGGCGGAAGCGTGGGTGGGGTTGGCCCGCCCCCTCGCAAGGCTTCCGAGGGCGTGTCGCGGGCGGTGACTGCCTACTTGTCACCCGGCCCGAAAGAGGAGGAGGACGGTGAAGCTGCCATGCCGGCGGTTTTGCCGCTGCCAGCCCAGGTTCCCGCAGCCTCGGAGCCCCCGCCGGATGACCCGGGCGCCCACCAGCAGGTATGTTTGTTGCAGCTGGGGAATGCTGGTTTGCGTGGGGTGCCCGGGGGGAGGCGGGGGCGCTCTGTGGGCCGGCAGGCCCAGCGCTTGGGCGGGCCCCCTCCTGGTAAGGCGAAGAAGCCTTCGGTGTGTCCTGGGGCACGGCGGGGGAGGAGCCTCGATTCTCAGAGCCTCCCCCGGGCCCATTTCACTGCCCCTGTGCCTGGGGTCACTCCATCCCGGTGTCTGTGTTGCCTGATGGGGCTTCGCCCTGTTTGTGGATTAATGGACAATGTTACTTGCTGTCTCCTGCCCCTACTGGGCTGGGGCAGGCTCAAACCCCTTTACCTGGTGTTGTGGTTCAGGGCTGCCCGGATGTTGCGGCACCCCATGCTGAGTTGACAGGTTTTTCCCCCCCGGGGGCCCCCTTGGCCTCTGATGCTGTCCACTTAAGTGATGTGTCATTCCCCCCCACCTCCCATGGCCCCCAGGTCCTCGGCTCTTGGTTATGTTGGCCTCCCTCCTGCTCCACAGCAGTCACAAGCTTCTGGTGGGTTGGGTCTGGACCTTCGGGGGGCGCCCTCTGCTTCCAGCCAGGTGATGTTCCCGGCTTCTCGTGAGATGCCCGGTGTTTCCCAGGGTGGTTTGGTGGACGGGTTGGGTGGTGGCTCTGGGTTTGCGACTGCGGCCGGTTCTTCTGTGGGTGTTTCCCTTGGCTCTGTGGGGGGTGGCATTCTTGCAGGTTCTTCACAGTCCGGCTCGAGTGGCCGCAGTTTTCATGTCGCGAATCCATCTGGGCGGCTGTTGGCTGGTTCTACGGGCTTGGGAACTGTCCCTACGGCTGTTTCCAGTGGTGGAATCACGGGAGAGTCATCTGGAACGGATCTCTCTTCTGCAGTTCTGCGCGCGCGGCGCTTTAATGACATGGATTGGCAGTTTTATGATGGGGGAATTGGAGATGGGGCTCTGCCAAGTGGCAGTGCACAAGTTTCATTTTCTGGGGATGTTTTGCACTTGGATATACAAGATGATGATTTGGAAGAAGGGGTATTAAGGGATAAGGATGTTGGGCTTTTGGCAGCACGGGCCAAACGGGGTGGGCTGGGGCAACTCCCTGTTTCTCGTATCTTGCAGGAGTCATGTGCGGGCCACGCAGCGGTACGTGAGGCAGCAAGGAGTAGACAATCTCAAGGGGATCATGTTGATTTTCAGCAGAAGTCGGCCCAGTTGCCAAGAGGTAAGGATGGATGGTGGGCTGTTTGGAAACCAGGGGAGAGTCTCCCGGCTAAGCGTACCAGATCAATCGGTATGGGTGATGGGGTTATTGGTGAGCGAGTCTCTCTGGCACCGAGGCTTGAGCGGCCGGTGAGTTTGAATGTTTCTAATGTGCAAACTACAGGGGAAGTTTCTACTATTGCGGTTGGGGTGGCTGCTACAAAACCTGTTACGGAGGATATTGCCTTATTCTGGGGTGGGGATGCCTTTGGGGTCCCATTTGTCTGAGAAAACTAAAACTAGCATCTGGAGTGGTGAATTTGTGGATGTTTTTCGGCTTCTCCATAGAGATGTCCAAGCTAAGGAAGGGTCGAAGGAGGAGGAATTGGAATTGGCTCGGAGGCCTCGAGTCCCGAAGTCTATTGAGAACTGGACTTCGGCCTTTTTAATTTATGCCAGCGTTTATTGCCAGCGTCATCCAAGTAAGGCGGTAGACATGTTTAAATATGCTGATGTCATACGTAAAGCTCATAGTTATTTTGGAGGCTTTGCCTGGTTGTCGTACGACGAGGAGTTCCGGGCCCGTATGAGTGTTTTTCCAGAACGTTCCTGGGGCGAGGTTGATGCGGAATTGTGGCTCCAGTGGATGGCATCTGCTCACCCGCCCGCTACGACCCACACGGCTAGCGGACAGCCGGTGCATTATCGGCCCTTTCCATTTCGCCCAGCTCTTTCTGGGGCGGGGGTTTGGGGCAGAGGGCAGTCCTCCTCCTCTGGCGCGTGCTGGCATTTTAACAGGAGTTCGTGTAACTGGCCAGCATGCAGATATAAGCATGAGTGTGCGCAGTGCGGGAGGTGACATGCTCTCACCCAGTGTTTTCCCGGACAGCGTTTTGGAGACCAGGGGAGGGGTTCCGGGGGCAGGGGACAACCTTCGCACTTTGTATCTAAGGGCTCCCACTCCTATTAAACTGGACGTACTGGATTTGTGGTTGGTGGACTATCCTGATTTTGAGGCGGCTAAGATTTTGTCCTGGGGTTTCAGAGTTGGTTTCAGGATTGGGTATCAGGGCCCCCGGTTGGGCAGGTGGTCTGACAATCTCAAGTCTGCGAAGGAGTCCCCCAGGTTGTGCAGAAGAAGTTGGATGCTGAGCTTGCAGCGGGCAGGATTGCTGGTCCTTTTCTTAGCTGTCCTCTCCCTGATTTGATAGTCTCTCCGCTGGGTGTGGTACCAAAAAAGGCGGCTGGGGAGTTTCGCCTCATTCATCATCTGTCTTGGCCTGAGGGTGCCTCCATCAACGATTTCATTGACCCGGCTGATTCTACAGTGACATATGCTTCTGTGGACGATGCCTTGTGGCTCGTTCGCGCAGCAGGTATTGGTGCCTTGCTGGCAAAGAGTGACATTCAGTCGGCTTTCCGGCTTCTGCCCATTCATCCTTGGGATTTTGGTCTCTTGGGTATGCACTTTGGAGGCTATTTCTATGTGGATAAGGTGTTGCCAATGGGCTGCTCGGTGTCATGTTCCCTCTTCGAAACCTTCAGTACATTTCTGCAGTGGCGCTTCACTTTCGTCAGCGGCCACGCCCTGTTCTGTCATTACCTTGATGACTTTCTTTTCATTGGTGAGGGTCAGTCTGGGCAGTGTCAGTTAGCTTTGGAAATCTTTCAGGCTATGTCCGAGGAGCTGAGCGTTCCTTTGGTGCCGGATAAGACCGAAGGTCCGTGTACATCTCTGACTTTCCGGGGATTGAAATCGATACCCTGGCTATGATGGCACGCTTGCCTGCTGATAAAGTGCGGGAGATGTCTGATTTCATCAGGTTGGTGTTGGGTGAACGCAAATTGGAACTGCGGAGGGTTCAGAAGCTTTTGGGGTATCTGAATTTTGCGTGTCGGGTTGTTCGGGCGGGTAGGACGTTTTGTAGACGTCTTGGCCTCTCGATGTCCGGCGCCAGGCTTCCTCATCATCGGGTGCGCATTACAACAGCTGTACGTGCCGATTTGAGTATCTGGTTACGTTTCCTGCAAGATTTCAACGGCGTGTCCTTGTTTTTTGTGGATGAGGACATTGTGTGGCAGGTGCAGCTATTCACGGATGCATCAAGAGCTCATGGCTTCAGCATCTTTTGGGAAGGTCGTTGGTGCGCGGCTGGCTGGCCAGTGCATTGGCGGGAACAGGGTCGCAGCATTGCGTTTTTAGAGCTCTTCCCGTTGTTGGTCGCTTTGTACATCTGGGGGGAGGAGTTTCAGAATTGTTCTGTATTGTTCCATGTGGACAATATGGCTGTAGTTGACCTTTTTAATAAGCAGAGGGCCCGTGATTTGCGTGTATTGAAGCTCTTGCGCACTTTCATGTTGCGATGTCTACAACTGAATATTGCCTTTAAAGCTCGGCATGTTCCAGGAGCCACTAATTGCATCGCTGATTATTTATCTCGATTTCAGTGGTCAGAATTCCGCAAACTGGCTCCCAGGGCGGACCTAGAACCGACGGCGATCCCACAGTACGTATGGGCATTGGGGGATTGAGGGTACACCATTTGGTCGAGAATTCAGTGGCTGCCTCCACCCGTCGGAGTTATTTGAAGGCCTGGCATGAGTTTTTGCAGTTTGGTGAGGAGATGGCGGGTCCGGCACGGGCTGTGTTATCTGATGAACAATTCTTATTGCAGTTTGTTTTGCATTTGGCGGACAAAGGCCTCTCCCACACGACCATTTTGGGAAAGTTGGCTGGGGTGTCTTTTTACGGGCTGCTTTGGTGGGGGAGGGATCCTGTTGGGGGCGTGTTGGTTCGGAAAGTTTTAAGAGGTTTGGGTAGGCTTCAGGCTGGTGCTCAGAAGCTACGGCAGCCGGTGACCTTTGATTTGCTTAAGCTGCTTTTATCGCAATTGGAGGTGTGCTGTTATGATGCATTTGAGTGCCAGAAATTTCGTTTGTGTTTTGTGTGGTTATTCTTTGGGGCGTTTCGAGCCACTGAACTGCTGGGTTTGAGGGATAGAGTGGGTATGACCAGCAGTGAGGTAATGGTGGAGCATGACAGGGTGCGTATGTGGTTGCGTATGTCCAAGACTGATCAGATGGGGAGGGGTAAGTGGGTGTTTTTGGGAAGGAGCGGTGTGTCTTCTTGCTGCTCTGTGGGGGAATGGGAGGTTTTTGTGTCATCCCCTCACTTTGCTCCGGGGGCAATTTTTTGTCATGCTGATGGCAGCCCCATTATTGTTTCTCAGTTGTTGGCTGTTCTTCGCAAGGTTTTGTTGGGTCAGGGGCGGGATCCTTCTCAATTCGGTACCCATTCCTTCAGGATTGGGGCGGCGATAGAGGCCGCCAGGTTGGGGTGGGATTGGTCCCAAATTCGTCGTATTGGGCGTTGGCGCTCGAGATGTTGTGAGAAGTATGTGAGAAAGTAGTTCGCCTTTGCTTTGCTAACATTTCTTTTTCTCCTAGGTCCTTGGCCTTCGGTCGCTGGAGCAAAAAGGAGGGTGTGGATTCTTGGTCACTCTTTTGTTAAACGGGCTGCTGTGGCCGCTGCACGTCAGCTTTGTGGTAGATCTCTTGGTTTAAGCAGTCTGACACATGAAGTCTCCTGGTATGGCACAGGGGGTATGCGTTGGGGCGGACTCTTTCCCACCTTGGCTTCTCTGGTTTCAGGGGGTTGGGGGGGCCCACCGGATCTCCTGGTGTTGCACCTTGGGGAAAACGACTTAGTTTCTCTATCTGGTTTGACGTTGCTAAAATTAATGAAACAGGATTTCGACGTCATCAAGACCACCTGGGTGAGCACCATGGTGATATGGACTGAGTTTGTGCCTCGACTGACATGGCATGAGGCAAGGAGTTGTTCAGCCATGGAGAAGGCCAGACGCAAAGTGAATCGAGCCTTGAGACTTTTTTGTAACCATTTATGTATATACAGTTTGGCTCATCATCATTTGCAAGTTTCAGAGACGCATTTATTCTGTGAGGACGGTGTCCACCTGTCCAAAGTGGGCCTTTCATTTTACCTTTTAGAGCTAAGGGACTTGATAGCTAAGGTTCTTCAGGTGCAGTTGTGGTGTGCTCCTTCCCTTCCTCCCTTGTCTTTGAGTGGGGCAGGAAAACGCTAAAGGTTTTCCTGGGTGGCGGGTTTTGCTAGTGGGGTGGGCAGCCTGGAGCGGGTTGGCCATCCTGAAGGGTAGCTCATTGGGTAATCCAGGGGGTATTCGTCAAGAGTTAGTTTCGGGTTCAGTTAGGTAGGGATGTTTAGGCATACTGTGAAGATTTGAATTGTATGAAATAAATAAATAAATAATGTGTTCAAGAAATGTATTATGCACCTGTCTTAAAATAAAGTGGCCTTTCTTGCTCCTAGAAGAAGTGTAGACAGTGATTTCTTGCGCGAGGGGGGACCCAGGGAGAGCCAGGCGCGAGCTGGTCTTTCCCTGGGTGCGTTCGCGCGAGTAATCTGGGAAGAGCAGGTGGGGCTGATTAGGGGAGATAATAAAAGGGGCTGTTAGGCAGGCGGTTGGGAAGTGCGTAGCAGGAGGCAAGGGAAGGGAGGTTCTTTTTGCTCCACCCACCCTCCCCCTTTTTTTCTATTGTTAGGTTTTTTACTTTCTGGTGCTCTAGGCGCTGCTTTGGTCTTCGGGCTTTGCCACTTTTAGGACAGGTGTCTTGGTTCTTTTAGGAGGCGGGTTTTGCTAGTGGGGTGGGCAGCCTGGAGCGGGTTGGCCATCCTGAAGGGTAGCTCATTGGGTAATCCAGGGGGTATTCGTCAAGAGTTAGTTTCGGGTTCAGTTAGGTAGGGATGTTTAGGCATACTGTGAAGATTTGAATTGTATGAAATAAAGAAATAATTAATGTGTTCAAGAAATGTATTATGCACCTCTCTTAAAATAAAGTGGCCTTTCTTGCTCCTAGAAGAAGTGTGGACAGTGATTTCTTGCGCGAAGTAGTGTTCAAAGGGAAGACGTGACAACTAATGACACTGAGTTTCTCCAGGTCAGGGTGCGAAAAGCATTCCTAGTATCGCCATCACAGCACACGCATGATGGATTAAAAATCAAAAGTAATTGTGCTACGCAGCATTTCTGTCCAGCAATATAGTGTTTATTTACGCCGACTTGCTGCTAAGAAGTTATTGTGGAGTCGATTGAAAATGAATAATGAATGCTGTACTCAAAACTGCTTGGGTGCAGCAGAAAACACTTCTCACTGTCCTGCGTCGGTCATAGACGTGAACGTTTAGCAAATGCACAGGGCAAACCTGTGAGGCTCTTTTTATGCTATTGCACTGTCCATAGCAAATACAGTGAACTCGGAACTTGCCTGTGTTAATGCACGAGTGGATTCACAGCTCATGAGCACTGAGAGCTGATTGCTTCATTCTCATCTTTTCTGAGCTGTGCTCTCTGCAGGTCATGCACTAACGCCAAGGAATTACCAGTTAAATGTGTCTGCTTTAAAGAGCCCACTCACATCAGGCCAATAGGAAAAATGCTACTCGACAGAAAGAATTTGAACAAGACAAGTAGAATGGACATACCTATTTAAAATTTTACAACAATTTGGATTAGGAGACCAGTTTATAAATAAGTTACAATTGCTATATAAACAACCCACTGCATCAGTTAACTGTGGAGGTTTCGTTTCTGATCCATTCCTAATCCGTAGAGTAACCCGCCAGGGTTGCTCCTCGTCACCTCTTTTGTTCTTATTGCTACGGAACCTTTGGCAACTGCAATACGCCAATCACCCTTGATTGTTGGTATTCCTCTTCCGTTGGGAGAATCTAAACTTTATCTCTATGTAGTTGACATTTTGCTTATCATTACTGACTTTAAAAGCCAAGAAAGCGGAGATAAAATTATTTCCCTATTACCTAGCTGTCGCTAACACCAGTTAGCGACGGCTAGTAGGAGATAGCGACCATCTTGGGCCCCACTTTGCATGTCAGTGATATTTATCACTAATGACATGCAAAGTAGGCGTGCCAAGATTTTAGCGACTGGAAACAGTCGATAACATCGCTATCACCTATTACCAACTTTTGGAGATATTCGCGCTAAGCGCGAATATGCCCAAAAGCTAACACCTGCCCTGAGCAGTTCTTAGCCATGATATCCAATAGGAGGTGGATAACATGGCTAAGAGCATTAGCTCGGTAATGCATGAATATCGCGGACTTTTCAGCGATATTCATGCATTGCGGCCGATTTTTATCGCATTTGCGATAAACCTTGGTAATACCAAGGTTTATCTGCAATAAAAATCGCCGCAGCTCAGCGGTAAATTTTTGTCTCTAACCAAGCAATAGAGATAATTATCGCTATTGCTTGGTAATATGCCCCAGCATTCTTTCTTGCTGTAGAATATTCAAAACCATCAATACCAATAAGATAGATTTTAAAAATATGGATCCATTGTTTCCAAATAATCTCCGGCTTGCCTGGTTTAAGCAGGAATGGAGGAGGATGTAAAGCATTGTCAGCAGACAACATGAATAAAAATGTAGAGTAATGTAGCAGGAGGAAACAAAAGTGTAATTGGAAGGGAGCACCCACAATCACCTGAAAACAAAGTTGACCTCCGTACTAGGGTTGTACAAGTAAAATAAAAATAGTTGGAGTGGAACTCCCACAACTACTTAAAAAAATATATATATAACCCAAAATAATACCAAGAAACAGCAAGTACAAAATGCTGCAAAGGCTGCTTTAGTGAAAATAAGCGTAAAATGCCTGAAGGAAACAAAATAAATCCAGTCTGCAGAGCTGAGTGTTAATTAACTTTATGATAAATAAAAATAAAGTAGATTGATGTACAGCACAGCCAGGCTCCAGGAAGAGTGAAACAACAATGAGTGCATCACAATGCTCAACGGAGATTCCTTAGATTTCTTAGGATGCAAGGATTGTAGGCAGCATCATAATGAAGGTGCATCACAATGAAGAGCAAGTTAGAATGTTGCTTTGAAATCAAAGCCACGCTGCTATGGTTGTCTAAGAGACATACTGTGCTGGATACCACTCTTGGAGATGTAGGCCTGCATTGGTAGCCTTGGAGACGCTGACGACAAATATTGAAGTGTCATAAACAACTCACGAGTAGGAAATTGAAAAATGCGCTGGCTCGAGCAAGCAGGCAAAAACAGTAGAGACTTGCGAAGGAGGCCGTATAATCAAAGAAATGAAATAAGCACACCTGAGCCCTTGTGGGTCCTTATGGAAACAGGAGTGGCAAAGTATGGAAAATCGATAGGGTGTAAAATCGGGTTATATGACGTTACCACGAATTCGCTGGTGTCGCAGGAGATGTAGCACGGGTGGCAGACGGCAGTTGGAAGATGAAACTCTTTCCTCTCTCTTTACCCCACTCCTGGTACCAAAATATGTAGCGACTGTAGCAATGAACAGAAAGCGAGCCAGACTGGAGTTGAAGTCCTGTTATTACTTTATTCTGTTTCAGGAATGAAACAGGATACAGTGTAACAGGATCCACAGCAAAGACATTAGTACATCACGTAGTCAAAGACAGAATAGTCAGAGCTTAGTAGGGTTCTAATAGATAGTATAAGAGGAAAGGAATAGAAAGAGAAGAAAGGCAATAGGCAGTAGAGAGGAAGGAGGGAGAAAAGGGAGAAAAGTAGGCCACGCCCCGTGCCGTCGCCTACTTATAGACGCCGAGTTAAGGGCTCTAAGTAGAAGCTTGAGACAAACTCCTGAGGCGGAAGCCGGGAGCGATTCACTTTTAAATATTCTTAAAACTGTCACAAATTTAACGTGTGTACTGTTGATTTAAAAACTTACTTGTTGGGAAATTGGATGCTAGAGGCAGCGGAGCCAGCGCTGACCCTGCACTCTGATTGACAACACTCCTCGCGCCACGAGCCGAGGCCACGCCCCTTTTTAGGCCACGCCCCCTGTCGTCGCCAACTTATAGACGCCGAGTTAAGGGCTCTAAGTAGAAGCTTGAGACACACTCCTGAGGCGGAAGCCGGGAGCGATTCACTTTTAAATATTCTTAAAACTGTCACAAATTTAACGTGTGTACTGTTGATTTAAAAACTTACTTGTTGGGAAATTGGATGCTAGAGGCAGCGGAGCCAGCGCTGACCCTGCACTCTGATTGACAACACTCCTCGCGCCACGAGCCGAGGCCACGCCCCTTTTTAGGCCACGCCCCTACGGTCCCCACCCATCGAATTTCTGGTCGCGCAGCGGGCGCGACGTTTGCGCGCCGAAGGCGCGCCTAAGGCAAGCCCGTCTGCGCCCGTCCGCGACCGGCCGGGGCCAGGGGCCACCCCCCCTGCCCAACTATCACGCCAGACCATCACCTATCACCCGCAATCCCTTCATCAATTAAACCAGACAGTTGGGCCATCCTGTCTACACACATGGGATCCCTCTACCTAACACTCCGTCTGCAACCATTGTGGCTTTCACCTTTCTCATGGTATCAAGAATCCCACTTCATTCTCCATGTTGTTGCTTAACTGCCGTTCGCTCCCTAAACACTCCGCAGAAATCTCTCTACTATTAGAGGAAATAAGTCCTGACGTCTTTTTCGCTACCGAGACCTGGTTACAGGAACATTCTGAACCTGACCTAGTACAAGCACTTCCCCCTGGCTATCAAATATTCCGCCTCGACAGGAAATAAGGCATCAGCGGTGGTCTGGCTATAATTCACAAATCAAATTACACTGTCACCAGCACCCCCGTAGACTTCCCAGACTGCGAATGCCTCCCATTTTTCATAAAATTAAGTGCCACACATACTTTTTCGGGTATGCTTATATATCGTCCCCCTGGACCACAAAGGCAATTTCTTTCAGACCTCACCTCGATAGCGGCAAGTCTTGCAGTCAGCACTGCTAATTTCACAATTCTGGGTGGCCTTAACATCCACCTGGATGACCCAAGCAACTCTATAGCAAGGGATCTGTCTTTGGGCCTAAGTGCCCTTGAATTGCACCAACGTGTCACCGGGCCTACTCATCAAAAGGGTCATCTCCTGGACCCCGTTTTCAGCAACTGTAATAACCTCCAAATTGGAAATTCCTCTCCCCTCCCCTGGTCAGACCACTTCCTTATCCCGTTCACCTGGACCCTGCCCGATCACTCCCCCCCCAACCCCCGTTGGCGCAACGCTCACGTAACTGATCTAAACTCCACCTAGCTGAGTGGAAGGAACTCCTACTAGGCACTAAACCCACCAATACATCTATCCCCACTCAAGACAATGACAACTTCAACCTGTGGATCCCCAGTTCCCTGGATACAGTTTTGCCACTAAAAAATTCCCACCATAAACGGGGCAATCCTACAGCCCTGTGGTACTCAAACGAGCTACGAGAGGCAAAACGTGTATGTAAGCGACTGGAGAGGAAATGGCGCCTCAGCTACCTCCCTTCAGATAAATCATGCTATAGAACAGCAATCAAAAACTATAAAACGGAAATTCACCAGGCCCAGGCTAAATACTTCGAACTCAAGATTGAAAACGCAGCGTCCAAACCCAAAGAAATCTATCGAATAGCCAAAACCCTTCTACAACTTCCGGAACCACCGAAGGACCACAACAATACTCAGGCCCATTGCGAGGATATAGCTGAGTTTTTCCACCAGAAAATTGAAACGATCAACTCCTCTTTCCCCCTCCTCGTCACTCCACCCACAGATTTCGTCAACACAGGTAGCCCACCAGTCCCTCCCCAGGATCTGAACAGCTTTCCTCCTTTAGAACTTACTAATTTGGAGAGACTTATGGGACAGGTCAAATCTGAATCACCCGCCGACACTGCTCCCCCAGTACCCTCACACAGATCACACCTTTGATCTCGCCTATTATTCTAGACCTGCTCAATTCCTCACTCCGTACTAGGACCGTCCCTTCCCTATGGAAAAGAGCAATGGTCAAAGCCCTTCTAAAAAAAAACAATCTTGACCCATCTAACCCCGCCAACTACCATCCCATCTCCCTCCTGCCATGGCTCAGTAAACTCCTTGAGAAGCATGTCAACCCGCTCTCACCAACTTCTTAGAAGTCAATAACATCCTCGACTCTTCTCAGACCGGCTTTAGGCCCCGTCACGGAACGGAGACGGCATTGATTGCAGTGACGGAGGAGGCACGAAGGATCCTGGACGATGGCGGTTCTACGGCCATCGTCCTACTCGACCTAAGTGCCGCCTTCGACACTGTCAATCATAACATCCTACTCCATCGTCTCGGAGAAATAGGAGTGACCGGGACTGCCCTCAGTTGGATGAGTTCCTTTCTGACTGACAGATCCTTCAAGGTTTTTGAGAGAGACTTCTCCTCTGCCAGTAGACCACTTAATTGTGGAGTGCCTCAGGGCTCGTCCCTGAGTCCCACCCTTTTTAATGTCTACCTGCGCCCCCTAGCTGATGTCGTCCGCCCATTTGGCTTAAAGATCGTCTCCTATGCAGACGACACGCAGCTAGTGGTATCTCTGAACCCCCCCCTAAACTCTCAACACAGCCTACACAAATGACTGGAAGCAGTCGCTACCTGGATGTCCAGCTCTTGTCTTAGGCTTAATGGGGAAAAAACTGAGATAGTGCTCCTGGGTAATAACATCGCCAAAACCATCGACTCCATCTGGCCCTCCTGCTTAGGCAACCCCCCGCAACCCAAGGAGCAAATCAAGATCCCTGGGCATCTGGCTTGACCACACTCTGTCCTTCAACCATCAGGCCACTAAGCTAGCTGCGACCTGTTTTGGCCTGATGAGACTGCTCCGCAAAATTCTCCCTTTGCTTCCATTCCACTCGAGACGAATCGTGGTTCAAGGACTGATCCTCTCCCGCCTCGACTGTGGAAAAGCCTTATACCTTGGAGCACCCCAATCCACAATCAACAGACTCCAGGTTATTAAAAATTGCGCAGCAAGAATTCTTCTGGATATCCCCCGCCGAACGTCAGTAAAAGCCAGACTGAGAGATCTTCACTGGCTCCCGGTGAGATCTAGAATCGAGTTTAAGAGCATGTGCATTGCACACCGCTCTTACTGGGGAACAGGCCCCCCCATTAACTCTCCCCTTGTGAAAATCTACCAGCCCACTCGTTCTCTCAGATCTGCGACCTCCTACCTCGCCTCAGTACCACGCATCAGGAAGGCCAGATGTGGTGGTCGTTCGCTCTCCTACAACCTGGCCAAGATCTGGAACTCCCTCCCTCTCAATCTCCGATCCGAACCCAACCTCCTCACCTTCAGAAAAACTCTCAAAACCTGGTTATTCAGCAAAACCTCTGTTTAAAACCAAACCTAGCCTCCCTCTTCCTACCCCTCCGGATTAGCTCAAGTTCCCTACAGCGCTGGGACGCCCCGGGTAACCATCGCGCTCTACAAATCCTCATTCCATTCCATTCCATTCCAGAGATAGAAAGATATTACAGTTTCCAGTGTTGTAGTTGTGCTAGCCTAATGCATTTTATATGTGGTAGTAATGCTTTGCTTCGATTGAACTATTCAGGCCAGCTCATCTGAAATCAGTGAATTGTAGGTGAAAAGTTAGGTTTAGATGCAGTATCCTTAATTAGGGGTTCCTGGAAAGACAATAGAAGACCCACCTTTCATATCAAATATTGGATGGAAATCTGTGAGTGATTCAATGTTATCCTCAATTTCTTCCTGATCCTTTTTAGCTATGAATATGGAAGCAAAACCAACCCCTTATCTGACCACACGGAGAACCCCAGAAAATCCATTCTCGTTGCTGGTGTCATTTCCAGCTTCTCTCTGTGGATTAGATCTACTGCCTGCACTTGTGTCAGCAAACAATCCCTTTTCTGAACAATGAATGTTATTCCATACAGATAAATCACCATCCTCAGTCCCTGGGACCAGAGGACCTCTGACACCGGCTTGAATAGCTTGGTAAAACATCACAGAACGGAAGATGGACCAACAAGGTATGAACTTGAGCCTGTACACCTGACCTTGCCAAATAAACCTGAGATACTGTCTGTGACTGTAACATAGCTGCACCATTAAGCAGGCATATTTTATATCTTATTCTGGACCCATCATCTAATTCCCCAGGAAGAAGGATATACCTTAGGATTATCACTGGCCTGAACTTCTTGTTTTTCTTTTGCCCTAGAACAAATATTGCTGAGGGAGGGCCTCTAATAGTATCAACGGTCAGCAAAACAGTCCCTGTTATCTGCCAGCCGTAGGGAAACCCAACCAGACACCTTCATCAGTAAGGATGGGCTTCGTCCAATGATGCCTAGGCCTTCACAAAACAACCAATTCCTTGAATTAAACTGTCCACAAAGAGTGAAACTTCAGATTTCCCACTGACCTCTGACCCGACAGTGCCCCAAGTTAGGGTCTATTCTCAACAGAAGCCCCTTCCATCTTTTAAAGCACAGCCCTACGTTCACATTGCCCAAAAAGCTGACTCCTCTCTAGGCCTATTTGGAAATTGCTCCTGATCGAGCTGGTCTCCTGAGTTTTTTGCTTCCTCTGACAGACATAATATCTTTGTCAAGGGGCCAAGGCTATATTAAATTTCAACCCCAAATAAGAGTGTGAAGGCTTAATTAGGCTTTACAGCTAAGCCACACCCACCCCCTTTGCACAATTGTGTCACACCAAAGTGTGAGGCATGAAGCAGACTGCAGACTGACAGCTGGCAATGACAGGGATTAAGGCAGGCCTGGCCTCCAGTGCTTGTTCTAGAAATACAATCAAGCTGTTCTGTCTAGCAAGAATTTGCAGCCTGTAGCAGAATATATACTGACAACTGAAAGGGACATTATTGAAGGGCAGGTTTGCCTGTTACAGAAATACATTGTATGAAGTTATGCACCTGCGAAATGTCTGAATGAAAACAAGCAACCGGGAGGTTACAAATTAAACTGCCGCCTATGGCAACCCAGTTAAGTCAAATTGATTTAAAGCATATTTGCTGTTTGGTTTTAGCAGTAAGGAACAATGTGCCTGTGCTTTAAATCAATAGTCAAGCACCCTCCTCACACACTTAGTTTATTTTTCAACCCTCAAGAAAAGAGGAACTGTCCTGCTTATAGTGTGGGGGATGTATTTGTTATTGCTAATTTCTGCTTCGGCGAGTAGGATTTTGGGAGTTGTAGTTGCTTTAAAAAATGTTGTAAAAATAAAAAGTAATAAAAGGGACTGCCTATTAATTTTACATTAGCATACAAACATAACTATAGATGTGCAACTGAGAACTATGGGGGTGTTTCTCATTGACGTAAAATCAAATACACAATGAGTACAGAGCTCCAGATAACTATGATGTCACTCAGAACCCTACTAAAAAACATCTGCTTTATTCACAATTATCCCTCTTTAATTTGGTCATGGCCCCTTCATGTCATCTCCCCTCAATCTCAACAACTATGCAGCGTTTGCGGAGTATTGTGGGAGCCGTCGGGATTTTATGTGGGATCTTACATGTGATGTTTAGTGGTATGGCCTGATATGCTAAACGTTGACCATGTCATAAGCATTCATTGAGGCCAGCTCATTCCATTGTGGCAATTGCTGGGCTGATTCTACGGCCTTGGGCATCCTTTTATTTTTGTGGCAATAAAACTTGTTAAAGAGACTTTGCATGAACAGAGTAGGTGCAGGATCAGAGAAAGTCGTATCTGGCAGGGTTATATGATTATACAACGCTAACATTTACCACGCATGGCATTACCACACGAATTTTACTTCGCAAGTGGCTTTACCAAGCATCTTTTTAGAACGCAGGATTTAACATCGCAAAAAAAAAAAAAAACGTTACGAAGCATCTAACGTCCCTTAGGCACATATGTCATTGAAATCTACATAATGATAGTGATTGGCTAAATAAAATTTTCCTAACTGCATAACAACCCAATAGATCGTTTATTTAAACAATGAAAAACAACTGATTACCTTAGATTTATAAATTCAATAAATTTAAAGTGCGCTTAAATATATATATTTTAATAAAGATTATATTCTTACCGGACACCTGCACGCCTTTCACCAGCAGCCCTTACTTCCATCCACCACGGAAACAAGCGTCAAAACACGTCTACCAAAATTAAAAAAGGACTTCTATTATGACGTACACGCCACGTCTTTGTGGAGGCTCTTTCCTTCAACGTCAGAGGCACTGTAGAGCGTTTTTATTTTGTAAGTAACCCGCTCGTTGTTTTTTTTGGGGGGGGGGAGACTCCCCCCTGCCCCCCCAAGCCCACGCAGAACGTACAGGCAGGACAACTGGATGGAATACCACTTGCGTCGTAAAGACGTTCGTGGAAGGCACCCGCGTTGAAAAGACGTTTGCGTGGTAAGTGTACCATAGTAAACGTTATGCGAGGTAATGCCTTCGTAGTAAATGATTGTGAGAAGTTGGCCTGATATGTAGTGTTTCCAATTCTGGAACCACTTGGTATCAGTCCAAACAAACCCCAAAGATGTCAGGTTGTAAGTCAACCTTGTTAGACAAGCTATCCTAGTGGTAGCATGGACTAAGCAGCCTTAAAGGCTTAACTTAAGAGGTCGTGTTAAGCGAGCTGTTTTACCACATACAATCCTGTAATCAAATGAAAGGATACCACACAAGTATATATTATAAAAATATATGTATTTATTTCTAAATTACTCCCCAGTACTCTTTATGAGGAAAGGGGCACAAGCGTTAAATCAAAAGCACTGTTACACATATAAAGTTGCACAATTATGGATGAGGGCGGGTGGCCACTCAGACCATATATTAAAAAAGTGGTATAAGTAACACTTATCGAACAATGGTTAGGCCTAGGGCCTAGAGATTCGCTGGGAGCAGTCAGGACTAGCAATGATGAAGTCGGGAGTAGCCCACAGGAGACGGGTGCAGCACGGAAAGTGCGGCGCGCACCAATGCACTGTCAATGGTGCGTAAAAGTCAGTTAAAGTGAATTAAAAGATACTTCCGCTGAACCTAGGAACACAAAACTTTAGACACAGACCCTAGAGGTGTGTACCAGTGTATAGACACCGGCGTTGCAATGTTACCTCACCCACAGGCCGTGGGTGCACAGGGTCGAAGTGGCGTCGGGTTCTGTCAGGCAGGTTCTTGGTGCTTGAAGCTGTTGCAGCTGCAGGCGCTGTGAAGCAGAAGTGTCCGGTGCGATCCAAGGGTGGATCGAAGTAGAAAAGTACCTGAAAGCAGAGGGGACAGAGTCTGGGTCACTCAGCAGTGACCAGGGTGGAACCAGGACGGAACCAGGCAATGTCGGGCGCAATCAGGCGGTTGTCGATAGGCTTCTCTCCGCTGTCACGTGGGCTCTGGGGCATCTGCGACGTCCAGGAGCAGGTCACGATCTGTCCCACGTAGGCTCTCGCCGTCAGCACCGTCGGCTTCAAGATTGCAGCAAACAGCACTTGGCAAAAGCAATCCACGCGGAACCGGGAGATTGCTTATCACTCGAACCAGGAGGGTCAGAGTGGGTGCTCCTTTTCACAGGAGCTGGTGCAGATCTGGAGCAACCAGAAAAGCGAGTCGTATTTCAAGTTTCGTCGGCACAGGGGCCACAAGCCAGCTGGCAAGTGACCGGGCCAACGCGTCGAGCGCACACAAGCAGAAGGGCCCCACGCAGCACTCGTCAAGTGTGGAGGGGTGAGCTTTGGTGCAAGTGGAGCTCGGGGCTGGGGCTTCTCAAACCCCGGTGCACAGCTTCGAGGGTCACTCGTGGGCTGCACGGTCAGCGTCTCGTGGCCTTTTCAAGATGGCGTGCCCCACGCTTCCGGTCGCCTCCACGGGTCCCAGCTCTGCAGGGACTGTGGATCGGGCAGGTAGAAGGCAGGCAAGCTTGATCTCGTCGATCTCTGTCGCTCGAGTTCCGGCGGGAACTGCAACAAAGCAAGGGTTGAGGGCTGGATGGTACCTGTTTGCACAGGGTGGTCACTCCTTGACCACAAGGGAGATTCTTCAGTCTTCTCACGTCGTGTAGAAAGTCGAAGGGTCCAGAATTCGTTTCTTATGTTTCTTCAGGATGATCTGAGTTCCATTGGGACTGCTCCCCCTCTTATTCGAATCTCGGGGGTTGGACATCCTGCTAGGTCCCCTCCTATGGGTGGGACCCAGGAAGGGGGTGGTTACACCCCTCTCCTTTGATCCTGGCCGCGCTGGGACAGGGGCTGGGAGGCCCCAGAACCGGTTTGGCCGGATCCTGCAAGGGGCAGCCTTGTGCTCCCCAGGCAGTGTCTGGTTTCTTTGAAACCTCCCTACTCCAATCCACTATCTCCTGTCTGGGGTGGTTTGACACCGCCCTGTGACAGGAAACTCTTTGTCCAGGCCTCCTCTGCCGGGTTTCGGTCAGCAGCAGGAGGCCAGACCCGTGTCTGTGGCAGGGGCATCCATTTTGTGGATCTGAGGCTCATTTTAAATCAACCGCGTTTCAGTAAAGTAACATGTCTTCTCCCTCTAGAAGGGTGGAATGCTACCCCCGTCGCCAGAACTGGCGAGGGGGTAGTATTCCAATTCGTATGACACCTTACACGACATGTTTTGATAAAGCCAAACCAAAGTTGCTATATAACCGCGAGGATTATAAGGCGCTTAAGAGTATATGGTATGGCGTTATCCCGGATCAGCTTAGGGAGTTGTTCCCGACAGCTGCAGACAGGCTCAGCTCATGCCAGAGCACCATCTCACATAAAACCACGCACTCTGCCTCCAGGATTGATGAGGCCTTCCATAGGAGTGGCTTACAGGCTATATATGTGTCCAGATATAGGTTTAGATATAGGTATACTATATCTAAGCAAGGGGTGATTACACCCACTTGCCCCAGCTGAGTGATCAGCCAGTTGTGTCAATTTAGATAGCCAGCCAGGGGTGGCAAAAGATATGCTGCAGCCCCTGGTAGGCCTTGGATGCACCTATGCCCTGGGCACCTATAGTGCTCTGTACAGGGGCTGATAAGGTGACCCAAGCCAATCTAGTTATGCACCTAGGGTACATGGAATCCATTTTACAGAGAGAGCAGATGGCCTGGGGCCCTGATTAGCAGGGAACCAGGCCAACTAAGTCGAAAACCAGCTAAACACAGGGCAAAAAATCTGGGGTAACCATAGTCAGGTAGCCACCTTCCTACATAACCCCCCCCCCAAACGAAAGGAGATAAGGCTATCCTTGGCCAGGTAAGCCTTTATTGCCTGAGTGGCCATATAAGGAAGTACCTGCACTAGCATGGGTACCCCCTGTCTCATGGTCCACTAAGCAGTCCCTCACCCTAGGGGTATTAGAGGGTCTCCACCATAGGGAATCACTACCTTGGGTGTGTTTATGCAAAGTTAAAGGCTGGTTTGGAAATGGAGTATTGAAGTGAGGCTCCAATATTTTTGGGCTCAACTTCCTCCAATTATCTTCCACCATGTGTGCCTTTCTTTCTTCAACTGAGTTGCACTGAGCTCTCAGGGTCAACCTCTGGCTACCTAAAGCTGGAGGCTGGGTCCCTCTGTTTGGCTTGCTGGAGGGACAGTTCAGGTTTGGGCCCTTTGGGTCCCAGGTTTGGCTGTGCCCAACAGAATCCATCTGTGGGAGGTCCCTAACTATTTTTAAGGGGGCTCCCTCAAGAGTTTTTAAAGTTTTCACCTTACTAGGCCTACTAGTTTTGGTGCCCCTAATCTGTTGATGGGGGTGCTTTATTTGACAGGGGGCCCTCTGGGTCTCACTGTCCTTCTTGTCCTCTGCGGCCCTGGGCTGACTAAGGCAAGGTAGAGAGGGGCAGGTTACTTGCTCCAGACTGGATCCCACCTGAGAAGGGTCCACTGCCATCAGAGGCTCTGTCAGGCCAGGCCTAACAACCTCTGGGGCAGTTCCTTCATCAGGGGTAAGATCAGTTCCCTGAGGAGGCTGATCCTGTCCTACTGTCTGGTGAGGGGGAGATTTCTCTTCCTCCTCCATGCTCTCAGTTTGGGTGGAGTGACCCATCATTTCAGGCTTCACAACACACATATCTGTTTGAGTTTGGGCTGTGGCCATCACAGCCCCACCAACCTTTTCAGGAGGAGACTCAGTTTGGGTTTCTGCTGTTATCATAACAGCTTTGCTATTCTGTCTTGGAAGAGCTTCTGGTAAAGATGGGGCAGAGAGTTGCTCAGCCCTACCAACCTTTTCAGGAAGGACATCTTGAATTGGGGCTATAGCCAGTACAGCCCCACTAACCTTTCCATTGGAATTTACCATTCTAGAATGGATTTCCTGTTCAACCTCAGCCCAGGCTGAGATTTCCAAATCATTACCCAGTAGACAGTCTACAGGCAAGTTTGGTGACACTGCCACTCTCTTTGGGCCAGTGACACCTCCCCAGCTGAGACTTACTACTGCCATGGGATGATTTGTTTGGATGCCATCAATGTTTGTTACCTGGTATGTGGCACCTGGTAAAAGTTGCTTAGAGGGGACTATACAGTCAGCCACCATGGTGATGCTAGCCCCTGTGTCTCTAAAAGCTTCAACTTTCAAACCATTGATGCTGGGTTCTTGTCTATATTTGCTCAAGGTATTTGGGCAAACAGAGAAGTTGGCAAACCCCATGCCAGTCTCATAGACAAGATCATTTGGGGATGGGGACCTGGATAGGCCAGGGTCCCCTTGGGCTCCAAAAGTAAACCCACCCAGATTCCTGGGTGTGCTCCCACTTCCTGGGGGATTACTGCTGACAGTAACAGGAGGTGTTGGAGCTGGCTTTGGAGGTATGTTTTCTTTATTGCCATTCTTGGGACAACAGCTGTCTGTTTTGTAATGCCCAACCTGTTTACAGGCATGGCAATAAGGCTTTTTTTCTGTTGAAGAAGTGTCTTGGGACCCACCCCCCTTCTTGGAGTTTTGGGGCCCTGGGGAAGTGTTTTCTTTACTTTTATCCCCACCCTTATCTTGAGGCTTGGTAGACTCCTTCTTCTGGTTATTGTCCTGATTCTTAGGCCTAATCCTGGTTCTGACCCACTTATCTGCCCTCTTTCCCAATTCTTGGGGAGAGGTCAAATCTGAGTCCACCAGGTGCTGGTGTAAGAGCTGGTTCTGACAATTACTAAGGATCTGCTCCCTCATAATCAAATTATACAATCCTGTGAAGTCATGTACTTTGCTGCCATTCAGCCAACCCTCCAGAGCCTTAGTTGCACAATCAACAAAATCAGTCCAGTCCTGAGTCTGTGTCTTCTGGGTATCTCTGAACTTTAACCTGTACTGTTCCGTGGTTAAGCCAAACCCATCTATCAGAACACTCTTCAGGACTTTGTAATTGCTGGCATCCTCATGTCTGACAGTGAGGAGCCTATCCCTCCCTTTCTCTGAAAAGGAGTACCATAAGATTGCTGCCCACTGTTCCTCAGGAACCTCCTGTACCATGCAGGCTCTCTCCAGAGCAGTCATCCATTTGTGGATGTCATCCCCTTCCTGATAGGGGGGCACAATCTTTGTCAGGTTTCTACTATCATAGGACCTGGGTTTCTCTTTAGGAATTTTGCTGCCACCAGTGGCATCTAAGCCACACAATTTTCTTTCTCTTGCTAAAGCAAGTTTAGCTTGAGCCAAGGCTACCTCTTCCCTTTCTATTTGGAGTTGGACAGCCCTCATCCTGGCCCTATGCTCTTTTCTCTGGGAGGGAGTCATCCCTCTTTGAGATTCTCTTGAGGCACTAGAAAGATGAGAGTCCCTTGATTGAGATCTCACCCTCCTGTTGCCTGGGAGAATTTGGTTATGAGATCTGGAGTGGTGCTGGCCCTCTCCATTCTCATGTAGGTCCAAGTTGGCCTGGTTAAGCCTGGCAACCTGTACCTGGTTTCCCCTCTGATCCTGATCTTCAGGCTCTTCTACATCAGAGCCTTCCTCTTCCTCTTCCTCCTCCTCTTCTTCTTCTGGAAGATTCTCATTCTCAGGGGAGTGTATCCCTTCACCTGATTCTAAGGGAGCCTGACTCACCTTATCTAGGTCATCCTTTTCTACGAGAGCTACTAGGGAAGGAATGGTAGGGCCTCTGCCCTTTTTTAGCCCCTTGGCTGTGCACAAGGCACTCAGGTCTTTGTGGCTAAGGTTGTCATATCTGGATGTTGTCCCTATAGGATCAACTATTACAGGAGCAGAGCCTGAGGCTCTACCTGTATCAGACATGACTGCTAGTGAGGTGTAAGTGATGCACTTACCTACACTAAGTGGTTTCCTACTGTACCTTGCTAGTGAGTTGTAGTCAGGGTGTGCTAATCCCTTTAATCTACAACTACTAAGTTCAGTAGAACTTAATATGCTAAGCTTTTGATTTATATGTACCTAGAGGTACTTGATGTGATCTTTCAATTTGATAAAGATTGCAATGGTAAAACAAACAGCAAGCTCAAATCCCACCGCTGCACACCAATGTGAGAAGTTGGCCTGATATGTAGTGTTTCCAATTCTGGAACCACTTGGTATCAGTCCAAACAAACCCCAAAGATGTCAGGTTGTAAGTCAACCTTGTTAGACAAGCTATCCTAGTGGTAGCATGGACTAAGCAGCCTTAAAGGCTTAACTTAAGAGGTCGTGTTAAGCGAGCTGTTTTACCACATACAATCCTGTAATCAAATGAAAGGACACCACACAAGTATATATTATAAAAATATATGTATTTATTTCTAAATTACTCCCCAGTACTCTTTATGAGGAAAGGGGCACAAGCGTTAAATCAAAAGCACTGTTACACATATAAAGTTGCACAATTATGGATGAGGGCGGGTGGCCACTCAGACCATATATTAAAAAAGTGGTATAAGTAACACTTATCGAACAATGGTTAGGCCTAGGGCCTAGAGATTCGCTGGGAGCAGTCAGGACTAGCAATGATGAAGTCGGGAGTAGCCCACAGGAGACGGGTGCAGCACGGAAAGTGCGGCGCGCACCAATGCACTGTCAATGGTGCGTAAAAGTCAGTTAAAGTGAATTAAAAGATACTTCCGCTGAACCTAGGAACACAAAACTTTAGACACAGACCCTAGAGGTGTGTACCAGTGTATAGACACCGGCGTTGCAATGTTACCTCACCCACAGGCCGTGGGTGCACAGGGTCGAAGTGGCGTCGGGTTCTGTCACGCAGGTTCTTGGTGCTTGAAGCTGTTGCAGCTGCAGGCGCTGTGAAGCAGAAGTGTCCGGTGCGATCCAAGGGTGGATCGAAGTAGAAAAGTACCTGAAAGCAGAGGGGACAGAGTCTGGGTCACTCAGCAGTGACCAGGGTGGAACCAGGACGGAACCAGGCAATGTCGGGCGCAATCAGGCGGTTGTCGATAGGCTTCTCTCCGCTGTCACGTGGGCTCTGGGGCATCTGCGACGTCCAGGAGCAGGTCACGATCTGTCCCACGTAGGCTCTCGCCGTCAGCACCGTCGGCTTCAAGATTGCAGCAAACAGCACTTGGCAAAAGCAATCCACGCGGAACCGGGAGATTGCTTATCACTCGAACCAGGAGGGTCAGAGTGGGTGCTCCTTTTCACAGGAGCTGGTGCAGATCTGGAGCAACCAGAAAAGCGAGTCGTATTTCAAGTTTCGTTGGCACAGGGGCCACAAGCCAGCTGGCAAGTGACCGGGCCAACGCGTCGAGCGCACACAAGCAGAAGGGCCCCACGCAGCACTCGTCGAGTGTGGAGGGGTGAGCTTTGGTGCAAGTGGAGCTCGGGGCTGGGGCTTCTCAAACCACGGTGCACAGCTTCGAGGGTCACTCGTGGGCTGCACGGTCAGCGTCTCGTGGCCTTTTCAAGATGGCGTGCCCCACGCTTCCGGTCGCCTCCACGGGTCTCAGCTCTGCAGGGACTGTGGATCGGGCAGGTAGAAGGCAGGCAAGCTTGATCTCGTCGATCTCTGTCGCTCGAGTTCCGGCGGGAACTGCAACAAAGCAAGGGTCGAGGGCTGGATGGTACCTGTTTGCACAGGGTGGTCACTCCTTGACCACAAGGGAGATTCTTCAGTCTTCTCACGTCGTGTAGAAAGTCGAAGGGTCCAGAATTCGTTTCTTATGTTTCTTCAGGATGATCTGAGTTCCATTGGGACTGCTCCCCCTCTTATTCGAATCTCGGGGGTTGGACATCCTGCTAGGTCCCCTCCTATGGGTGGGACCCAGGAAGGGGGTGGTTACACCCCTCTCCTTTGATCCTGGCCGCGCTGGGACAGGGGCTGGGAGGCCCCAGAACCGGTTTGGCCGGATCCTGCAAGGGGCAGCCTTGTGCTCCCCAGGCAGTGTCTGGTTTCTTTGAAACCTCCCTACTCCAATCCACTATCTCCTGTCTGGGGTGGTTTGACACCGCCCTGTGACAGGAAACTCTTTGTCCAGGCCTCCTCTGCCGGGTTTCGGTCAGCAGCAGGAGGCCAGACCCGTGTCTGTGGCAGGGGCATCCATTTTGTGGATCTGAGGCTCATTTTAAATCAACCGCGTTTCAGTAAAGTAACATGTCTTCTCCCTCTAGAAGGGTGGAATGCTACCCCCGTCGCCAGAACTGGCGAGGGGGTAGTATTCCAATTCGTATGACACCTTACACGACATGTTTTGATAAAGCCAAACCAAAGTTGCTATATAACCGCGAGGATTATAAGGCGCTTAAGAGTATATGGTATGGCGTTATCCCGGATCAGCTTAGGGAGTTGTTCCCGACAGCTGCAGACAGGCTCAGCTCATGCCAGAGCACCATCTCACATAAAACCACGCACTCTGCCTCCAGGATTGATGAGGCCTTCCATAGGAGTGGCTTACAGGCTATATATGTGTCCAGATATAGGTTTAGATATAGGTATACTATATCTAAGCAAGGGGTGATTACACCCACTTGCCCCAGCTGAGTGATCAGCCAGTTGTGTCAATTTAGATAGCCAGCCAGGGGTGGCAAAAGATATGCTGCAGCCCCTGGTAGGCCTTGGATGCACCTATGCCCTGGGCACCTATAGTGCTCTGTACAGGGGCTGATAAGGTGACCCAAGCCAATCTAGTTATGCACCTAGGGTACATGGAATCCATTTTACAGAGAGAGCAGATAGCCTGGGGCCCTGATTAGCAGGGAACCAGGCCAACTAAGTCGAAAACCAGCTAAACACAGGGCAAAAAATCTGGGGTAACCATAGTCAGGTAGCCACCTTCCTACAATGATGTTTCCCATCTGGCAGATAACTCAACATCTGGGGCGGAGTGTTGTTGATAGATTGACACTCAGGCTGCGAGTTGTGCTTACTGCTGCAAATTTTTACGGGGGAATTCTTTTTTATTAAAAAATGGTATTGTTGTTGTTTTAACACTGCCGAGGTACAGCTGACCTATACACTCTCCTGGGTAGGGACATTAGAACCCTGCGGTGTCTGTCTGTAAGAGCGGACCCGCCTTCAATGGGTTAGTGCACTAGTCTTTCTCTCTAAACTCCTTTAAAACTCACGCTGGCGCGAACTCGCAGCAGGCACGCCGATGGCGCGCCGAAGGCAAGTCCGTCTGCGCCCTTCAGCGCCCGGAACATGCCCAGGGCCAGGACCCCTGGTCTTTTCTTAACCCTCAGCTATTCAAGAGAAGTACTGCTGAATCTACGGGGGAAACGCTGCAGGGAGGGTGCCACAATCAATTTGGATGGTGAGAGGGGAACGTTTCTCTGCACGCAATGTTGTTACCGATTTGATTGCAACTCAGTTCAGAACATCGGAATAAGGGGCAGGGAAGCCTGCTGTATGCAACGCAAAAATGCAGAGGGTTTTTCCCACATAAACACACATCCCCCTCCCCAATGATCAAGGGTTGGCAACGGGGCCGGTGGCCACTTCAGTAAATAGGCTTTTGTGCATCCTTTTGAACACTTGTTCTTTAGTCAAACATAACTTGCAGCGGCGGTGCGTCCATTGGGGCGTTGGGGCGTTGACCTCCCAATGCGCACTGCCGACATCCGGAACCGCCAATGTGTGACTAAATGACACATTCAGCTACTAGTTTCTGGCCGGCCGGTCACTGGGCCGGACCAGAAACCATCAGGAAAAGGGGGGTGGGGCTGTGCAGACACGCTCAGGAATCTGCCTTCATACAGTGCTATTGTGCATGTTCGCTTTCAGACTGGTCATTTTTTTGTCCGGCGCGAACATGCGCACTAGCCTCCCCCTTGGGAGACTGGGGGTTGCCTCATGCCGCAGCCCCTGGTCTCCTAATGGGGCGGTGAGTTTGGCTGCTCAAGCCAATCTTGAGCTAGAGTCCGACCTGCCTGATGACGCCTAGCATGACGTGACGTCACCCCGCACTTGCAGCCACTGCCACACACAGTGCTGCCTGCTTCACACCTCACCTGGCGTGCGTGCTCCTGATGGTAACTCTTCCTGCCTCGTTGTGGAGCTGGACTACTACCGTTACCGTACTGGACATCAACAACTTCTGCAACGAAAACTACTGAGGTGAGCCACAATATACTGCTGGTGATTACCGCCTTTTTGTATTTCAAACTCCCATCCGTTAAGTATTACCCATGATCCCCCACAGCTGTACCCCTGAGAGTGCCATGGCGGGTTTGGGCTGATTTGGTAATTGGTTCGCAAATGTGCCCAAAAATCTAACTTGATGCAGGTTCCCCTAAGCTAAGCTGCTGGCTGGACGTTGTACTGTGCAATTATTTAAGCAGAACAGCTTCACATTTTTCCTTGTGGCAAATCTATTTGAGGCATATTTAAAAAAAATGTATAAGTTGACTGTAAGACTGTTTTTTTTAATGATTCCTCCCCTCGTAACTACACTCTCTTTCCTCTGCCACACATTGACCACTCTCACCCAATTTATGGGCCCCCAGAATAAATTGTTTCCAATTCCTGCACTGAAGTGACAAACAATTTGTGCAGCGCCTTGATTGACGCTAATGGGGTCTAAGCTTTGCTGGAAATTCAGGAAGTGCGTGTAAGAAACAAATCACACCTGAGCCAGAGGTCAGTGGGGCGAGTTTACAGCGCAGCGATCCTCACGGATTACTTCCTCCTCCGCCCTACCTCGGAAGTCCGCTCCTTTGTGGTAGATTCCTGTGCTCCGAAAAGGTCTACTAGGTGTTTTAAGCCACTTCAGAATCTGTGGACGAGGTGCGCCAAAGCAGAGGTTCAGCCGGTTGTCTTTTACAGCAATCGTACGTTTTGTTTGTTGCTTATTTAGGCAGTGTGCATTCCGCTTCAAGCCTGTCCTCTTCAAACGCTTGACAAAAGGGGCAGATAAAGGGTGTTGATTCATGGCTCTAACAACGGACGTAGCTTGAGACATATGGCATTTGCTTTTTGGGACCTCTAGGTGGCTTCATGTCATCACGAGTCAGGACATCATTGGCAGGCGCTCGCATCGCGCATAGGGTTATAGGGCTTCGGCGAGCCCCTCCACCCCCACCAGCCATGGATGCTGCAAGCTTCCCGGACACGCACAATTCTTTATCGGATATGTGCTGAGCTGTGCAGGGATTGTGGCTTCAGGGACAGTCTCGTACAAAGGTTCAAGTGTATATAAAATGTATAGGGACTGCGATAACACATTAACCAGCCCCAAATTAATTTGACTCGGTTGGGGCTGGCTGGGCAGGTGTGCTTTCTCCCCATAATCTACAGTGGTGAACCAGAGGGTGCTGTGATGACCCAGAAGGTGCAGTGGTGAACCAGAGGGTGGCAGTGGTCAACCAGAGGGTAGCAGTGGTGAACCAGAGGGTGGCAGTGATGAACCAGAGGGTGGCAGTGGTGAACCAGACGGTGGCAGTGGTGAACCAGAGGGTCACAGTGATGAACCAGAGGGTGACAGTGATGAACCAGAGGGTGGCAGTGGTGAACCAGAGGGTGGCAGTGGTGAAGCAGTGGTGAACCGGAGGGTGCTGTGATGAACCAGAGGGTGGCAATGATGAACCAGAGGGTGACAGTGATGAATCAGAGGGTGCCAGTGATGAACCAGAGTGTGGCAGTGATGAACCAGAGAGTGGCAGTGGTGAACAAGATGGTGCTGTGATGAACCAGAGGGTGGCAGTGATGAATCAGAGGGTGACAGTGATGGACCAGAGGGTGGCAGTGGTGAAGCTGTGGTGAACCAGAGGGTGCTGTGATGAACCAGAGGGTGACAGTGATGAACCAGAGGGTGACAGTGATGAACCAGAGGGTGGCAGTGGTGAACTAGAGGGTGCTGTGATGAACCAGAGGATGGCAGGTATGAACCAGGGGGTGAAAGTGATGAACCAGAGGGTGGCATTGGTGAAGCAGTGGTGCATCAGAGGGTGCTGTGATGAACCAGAGGGTGACAGTGATGAACCAGAGGGTGGCAGTGGTGAAGCAGTGGTGAATCAGAGGGTGCTGTGATGAACCAGAGGGTGGCAGTGATGAACCAGAAGGTGACAGTGATGAACCAGAGGGTGGCAGTGAGGAACCAGAGTGTGGCAGTGGTGAACCAGAGGGTGCTTTACTAAAAACTGTCATTACCACTCCAATGACAACAGCAGAGTCGGAACAATGTTTTTCGACCTTAAACCGGAATAAGACATTCCTGAGGAACACAATGATTCAGGAAAGACTGAATGCTTTAGCAATGCTTTCTATAGAGAGCAAGCTGCTCAAAAGAATACCAGAGTTCAACACACAAGTTATTGAAAAGTTTGCTGCTCTTAAGGACAGACGTGTTGATTTTAATTACAAAAAGTAACTATATGGGAATGCTGCTAGTTTGCGACCTGCTGAGTTTGCTAACCACCCGGATATTTCACTAGGTTGTATAGAGACACTCCTCAGTGAGGTAGTCAGAAATGCACTGTATCTCAAAGTCTGTTATGAAGCCACATATTGAATTAACAGGTAGCTACCTATGTTGTATGACATCTCTTTATTACTGTCATAACTGCACTTTCACAATTTCTTTATTAACCTTCCTTCCTTCTCAAAATTGCTTGCAAATGCACCATTTGTTCACTCGATTTGCACATTTTTCTCTGGGGGTGGGGGCGGGGGGTGTTCAGGCACGCGCGCTGCGCTCGCAAGCTACAGTGCGGAAATCACTTTCCGCCTCACCACGTTCAAATGTCACCAGCCGCCACTGAACATAAGCATGAGCTGGAAATACTATTGAATGCACACAGTCCTGATATGGTCTTCTTAACGGAGACCTGGACGGATATAACCTCAATCCCTGATTGGAATGTCGCCTTACCCTTCGCTATTCTTTTTTTAACCAAGACAGGTCAGGTAGTAGAGGAGGCAGCATCGCCATTATATATAAGGATGGCCTTAAGATGCAGACGGAAGTAGTTGCTGATCTCCAGGTGGAAGCAATGCAATTCTGTGTTAGGCTTAAGGATGACACTGTATTTCATGGCCTACTGGTCTACCGGCCACCGGGCACCAGTGCTGCTTTTTCAACAGCCCTTAAGTCCTATATGAAATCTTGTATTAACTATACATTTTTTACAATCTTAGGTGATTTCAATTATCATCTGGAGTTGGTTACTAATTCGGACATGGGTAAACTGCTAGATCTAATGGAAGTGCATGGACTGCATCAACTAGTGTCTGAACACACGCAGGTAAGCGGCCATATTTTAGATGGGCTTTTCTCTAACCACCCGGATATTTCACTAGGTTGTATAGAGACACTCCCGTGGACAGACCATAAAGCAGTATTCTTTGAGATTAGGGCCAGGGAACCAGAGAGGTGTTTCTCTCATAAAGCAACTAAGGTGACGTTTTGTCGCTGGAGTAAGAAAACCAGTAGCAGCCTAGGGGCTGCCCTCCACAATTTCCCTCCAATTTTAGACAATGACAATGAAGTGGCTGCTACTCAGTTCAATAAATGGATTAGAGGAGCAGTAAACTGTGTCGCCCCGAGCAGACCGCCATAGCAAACAGGCGCCCTTCTGGGAGGCCGTGGTATGGCCCTGAACTTAAAAGACTAAAAGTTGAATGCAGAAGGTTCGAGCGTCTTTGGAGGGTACAGTACAGTAAGATCAGTAAAGATGCTTAAAGGGTAGCGGGTTTAAGCCTGTTCAGGCGTTTTGCAACCAGTTGGCGTTTTTTTTCCACAATAAGGTGCAAACTATATATGATGATTTGCCCAACTCACTAAATTGTCAGCCAAGTACATATCAATCACCTTTGGAGGATGAAATAGCGCCATGTAATTTGCTATGTTTTTACCCCTTATCAGAAGACATGGTAATAAACATTTTAAAATCCATTAAATCTGGGTCATTTTGCGATTCCTGCCCGCCAGCCATTATGTATTTGGCGGCGGAGAGGATCAGCTAGACCCTTACTTCCCTGATCAATCAAGTTCTGACATCCGGCATTTACCCTGTAGCTTGGAAGACAGCCCGATGTCGCTGGCAGCAGTATGGATTGAATCCAGTCACCGCCTGACGGTGTAGCGCAGAAGAGTGTCCATCTCTGCAACTCCCGGACTTCTCGCCGGGCGTCCCCGTCTACCTGCTTCTGCACTTGCACGCAGCAATTAATTAAGAGAAGGTGAGCAGTCTCACTCACCGGCCTCGCACAGTTCCACGGGCGCCCTGATTTATGAATCCTCCTTATTCTACATCCATATTCAAGCCCAGACTAAATACACTTGATGTGCAGTTAATCTCCACTCCTGCAGCCCTTGTGCGCGTTGTGCAGTGAAGATCACACCCAGTCCCCGTCCTGAGTAGAACCTTCGATATCTACGGTTCGAAACGCGTTGACCCCCAGCCTGTGACAAGAAAGAAGGGTACAGCTGGGGAATAACTGATACCACTGTAGTGGGCCCTAGCTGGCAACCCTAAAAACACTTTATCACAGGTTCTGTGAGACAGGCAGGCAGTCTTGTTCTATCCTTAGTTCCGCCTGTCCACTGGCATTTAAGTTCAAGGACTGGTTCTTTTTGCGTCACATTTTTTCTTGTTTTAAGGTCTTTTATGTTGTAATTTGTTTTGCATGTAATAACTATGTAATAAGTTGTATTTTGGTGTTTATGAATTTTGAGTATCCATTGTGAACTTCTTTACACTTGTATATATTGTGCACACAATTGTATGTAGTTGATTCGACTGCTTTGCCAGGATTTTCCTTTGAAGACATATGGATGAATTTATGAAACTCAATTAAAAATGAAAATAAAATGCTTTGTAATATAATACGTGTGGTTCACGCATCACAAACTGGCTGTGTGTGTCCTAATTCACTAGAGAACAAACCTGACTAGCCATCCTGTTATGTTTTGCAATTGTTGAGGTCCAGGCTGGTCAGTTGTAGGATCCAAAACGTTCTTTTGTTCATAGTTAGGGTTGTAAGGAAACATGGCTTTATGCTCATGTCGTATGCGGACGACTCGCAGCTGGTGATATCCGTCCTAGATTAGCCAGTGCTAACAGCGGAAGGATTCCATGCTTGTCTGAAGGACGTCATAGAATGGATGAGTCGGAGTTTTTTGAAAATCATTTCTGAGAAAACAGAAGTTATTGAATTTGGGAATGGGTCACCAATCTGGAATAATCGGTGGTGGCCGCTGGAAGCCGGGGAATGTCCTTTACCTGTAAAGTAAGTGAGAAATCTTGGGCTCATCTTTGATGGCAAATTGAATATGTCAGCCCAGGTGAACAGTTTAACATCAGCTAGTTTTTTCCTACTCAAGACCCTGCAGAAAATCTTCCCTTTCATCCCCCTGACACTGCAGAAAACAGTTATGCCCGTCCTTTTTATCTCCAGACTGGAATGTTGAAATGGGATGTTTTTGAGTATTGATAAGCATCAGATTAGCAGACTTCAATCACTGCAGAATGCTGCAGTTCGAGTGATTTAAAAACTTCCGAACGGCCATCCCACTACCCAGGGTAGGTGAGCTCTACACTGGCTCCCCGTCCAGCAGAGAATTGAGTTTAAAACACTCTGCTTGGTGCATAAAGCACGGTACGGAGGTGGCTCAGAGGACTGTTAGAAAGAATAGGTACAGGCTCTACACACCCTCGCGAGACCTACGCTAGGCTAATCTTGGCCTGATCTGTATTTCTAGGTACAGACGATCCAGATAGGGGGGCCGTTCATTTTCTTGTTGTGCGGCCCAAATCTGGAACAAACTACCAGTGGCCTTAAGACTTCAGCTGAACCTCTCATCGTTCAGGAAAATCTTGAATTCCCGGCTGTTTAACGCCAGGTAGCTGTTAGTCTATTTGCCTTGATCTGCCTCAGCTACACACCTCAGAGCCAAGACACCTCGGCATTCGAGCGCTTTATAAGCATTTATAACATAAAATAACATCCGCTCAAGGCTCCTGATCCTACCAAGTTGCGAGAAATCTACAAGGGACTAACAAACTTCTTCACAAAACCAGAGGTAGTGTGGGATTGGTTTGGCATAGCAGGGAATACGGGGAGTCAGGACAGAGGAGAGAAAACCCTAGAAGTGTAGCAGACCCTGTGAATCAACATAAAGAAGTAGATGAAACATGATGATGGAGCGACCTGCCACCCGGGTCAGGGTCCAGTCAGATGGTACCTCAGAAACTGATTGATGCTGTGGAGCCTTATGCTTATGGTATACCTTGGCAGAACATGGTGGCTCTCCACTGGCACATGCCCTAGCACCCTAAGGGATGCCAAGCCTAACTGGTGCGATCTCTATTACAAGAGACCGCTCAACAAAGGCCATGTTGAACTGCAGACTGAAATAATGGCTATGTAGTTTTCATTTGGAATACTGAGTCATGTATGAACAAGTAGGGCCAAATGTACGACCCTATTTTGCTTACGCAAACGGGTTTGCGAACCGTTTGCACATGCAAAATGTCACAGGGTCATGTACAATTCCTAAATAGCACGTCACAATTTATTTTCGACTCGCTATTTAGGAATTGCGAGTAGCTATTAGGCAAGGGTGTTTCCTTCATAATAGCGACTCAAAAGCCATGTACGAGTGGTTTGCGACCGCAATTACGGTTGCAAAACAGTTACAAATTACCAACCACTTCAAGAGGATGGTAATTCACTCGCAAAAGGGAAGGGGTCCCCAGGAGACCTGTTCCCCTTTGCAAATGCAGCGGGAAATATTTTTTAGGGGTAGGCAGTGGTCCCAGGGACCACTGCCTGCCCTCTAAAAAATGAAACGAAAATGCTTCATTATTTTATTTAAATGCATCCCGTTTTCCTTTAACCCCTTCGCTGCTAGGCCTTTTCCCCTCCTGTGCTAAGCCATTTTTTGGCGATTTGGGTCAGTGTGCGCTTAGGCCCTTGTAACTTTTTGACCACATAAGGTATCCACGCCAAATTTGCATCCTTTTCTTCCAACATCATGGGGATTCTAAAGATACACAGGGTTTGTGGATTCCCTTGGAGGGTCCCAGAAATTAAGCAAAATACAGTAAAATGTTCATTTTTTTCAGAACAATTGGGAAAACGGGTTGCAAATGAAAGCCTCTGGGTTTTCCCTGCAAATGTTATCAAAAAAGGGGTTCTGGGGCTGAAATCAGCATTTTCTCAGCTTTTAGGAAATGACAGTCTTTTGTCAGAGAACCAACATTTTCACACAGTTTTGGCATTTATCTGGGACATAGCCTATTTTTGCTATTTTTAGTGCTTTCAACCTCCTTTCAGTTGATGGTAGAAATGAGTTTGAAAGTAATAATGTATCCTGAAATGCTATACATTTTAGAAAAGTAGACAACATTCTGAATTCAGAAAGGGTTCATTTGTCTTAATCCATTAATGTTTCTTTATAGAAAATTTGTTGAAAAAAACAGCCTTTAGTCTCAACGTTTTCACCTGTAACTTCTTGTAACTTTGTCAGCTCTTTGAAAGCAATATACCATTACATCCGTTAGACCTTCCTGGTTGTGGGGATATACAGAACTTGTAGTTTCGCCAAAAACTGAGCAGCAACTTGCAATGGTTTTTTATTATGTACCGGGTATAGTGCAATTATTCTGGGAAAATGTATACATGGAAAAATCGTTATGAAAGACACCTATGTAATTCTGAATTAGGTACAAATTATAGAGTTTAGAAACAGTATATATTTCCACATTTTCAAAATTGGGAATACTCATGCTAGCATGAGAATTATTGGTCATTTTTCAAAAAATTTTTTTTTTACACAATGTCTTTCATTTTGAAGGGAGAAATGCATAAAAACTGAATAGGTAATAACAGTTGATTTACAAATCTGAATTACCCTAAGTCTCCGGATAAAAACGGTACCTCACTTGTCTGGGTCGGCCTTGTGCCTGCGACAGGAAACGGGGCAAAATGCAACGTGGTCATACCTCAATTTTGCTGTTAAAAATTGACCCTTTTTTGGCAAAGTGCCTACCTGCAGTTTTTGCACCCTAGCTCTGCCGGCACCTAGGGAAACCTAGCAAACCTATAAATTTTTCAAAAGTAGACACCCAGGGGAAACCATGATGGGGTGACTTGACTGCTTCCCACCAGGTTCTGTTACCCAGAATTCCTTGCAAACCTAACAAAAGTGTACAAAATAACACATTTTCCCCACATTTCTGTGGTGGAAAGTTAAGGAATCTGCGTGGATCCACAAATTTCCTTCCATCCAGCCTTCCCCAAAGTCTTCTGAATAAAATGGTACCCCACTTGTGTGGGTCGGCCTAGTGCCTGCGACGGGAAACGGCGCAAAAAGCAACGTGGTCACACCTCATTTTCGCAGGGACAAATGACCATGTTTTGGCAAAGTGACTAGCTGTAGTTTTTGAACCCTAGCTCTGCCAGCACATTTTTGAAAACTAGACACCCAGGGGAATTCAGGATGGTGAGACTCCACTGCCTCCCACCAGGTTCTGTTACCCAGAATCCCTTGCAAACCTAAACAATTGGAAAAGAAAAACGCATTTTCCTCACATTTCTGTGGTGGAAAATTCTGGAATCTGTGTGGATCAACAAATTTCTACCCTCCCCACGTTCCCCAAAGTCTTTTGAGAAAAATGGTACCTCACTTGCCTGGGTCTGCCTAGTGCCTGGGACAGGAAACGGGGAAAAACGCAACGTGGTCGCACCTCAATTTCGCAGTGAAAACTGGCCCTTTTTTGGCAAAGTGCCTACCTGTAGTTCTTGTACCCTAGCTCTGCCAGCACCTAGGGAAACCTAGCAAACCTATACATTTTTGAAAACTAGACACCCAGGGGAATTCAGGATAGGGTGACTCCACTGCCTCCCACCAGGTTATGTTAACCAGAATTCCTTGCAAACATAAAAAATTGGGGAACAAAAAGCATTTTCCTCACATTTCTGTGGTGGAAAGTTCTGGAATCTGCGAGTATCAACAAAGTTCCACCCACCCTGCGTTCCTCAAAGTCTTATGAGAAAAATGGTACCTCACTTGCCAGGGTCTGCCTAGTGCCTGCGACAGGAAACGGCGCAAAACGCAACATGGTCGCACCTCAATTTCGCAGTGAAAACTGGCCCTTTTTTGGCAAAGTGTCTACCTGTAGTTTTTTAACCCTAGCTCTGCCGGCACCTAGGGAAACCTAGCAAACCTATACATTTTTTAAAACTAGACACCCAGTGGAATTTAGGATGGGGTGACTCGACTGCCTCCCAGCAGGTTCTGTTAACAGAATCCCTTGCAAACCTAAAAAATTGGAAATAAAACGCATTTTCCTCACATTTCTGTGGTGGAAAGTTCTGGAATCTGCGTGGATCAACAAATTTCTACCCACCCACCATTCCTCAAAGTCTTATGAGAAAAATGGTACCTCACTTGCTTGGGTCTGCCTAGTGCCTGCGACAGGAAACGGCGCAAAACGCAACGTGGTCGCACCTCAATTTCGCAGTGAAAACTGGCCCTTTTTTGGCAAAGTGCCTACCTGTAGTTTTTTAACCCTAGCTCTGCTGGCACCTAGGGAAACCTAACAAACCTATACATTTTTGAAAACCAGACACCCAGGGGAACTCAGGATGGGGTGACTCCACTGCCTCCCACCAGATTCTGTTACCCAGAATCCCTTGCAAACCTAAAAAATTGGAAAACAAATGCATTTTCCTCAAATTTCTGTGGTGGAAAGTTCTGGAATCTGCGTGGATCAACAAATTTCTACCCACCCCGCGTTCCTCAAAGTCTTATGAGAAAAATGGTACCTCACTTGCTTGGGTCTGCCTAGTGCCTGCGACAGGAAACGGCGCAAAACGCAACGTGGTCGCACCTCAATTTCGCAGTGAAAACTGGCCCTTTTTTGGCAAAGTGCCTACCTGTAGTTTTTGAACCCTAGCACTGCCGGCACCTAGGGAAACCTAGCAAACCTATACATTTTTGAAAACTAGACCCCAGGGGAATTCAGGATGGGGTGACTCCACTGCCTCCCACCAGGTTCTGTTACCCAGAATCCTTTGCAAACCTAAAAAATTGGGGGAAAATGCATTGTCCTCACATTTCTGTGGTGGAAAGTTCTGGAATCTGCGTGGATCCTCAAATTCCCTCCCACCCAGCGTTCCCCCAGGTCTCCCGATAAAAATGGTACCTCACTTATGTGGGTAGGCATAGTGGGTGCACCAGGAAAAGGCCCAAATTGTACGGTGGAGACTTAAATATTACCTATAGCAAAACAACCTTATTTTGTTGGGGGGGGGGGGGGGGCAACTGAGTTATTGGCCCCGTGCTCCGCGGCCATCTTTGGAAACTACCAAACCCAAACAGGTCTAAAAACTAGACACCCTGGGGAGTCCAGGTAGGTATGAAATGCGTGGGTCCCCCAACGTTTTCCTACCCAGAATTCCCTGCAAACCTTAAATTTAGGTAAAAAAACACTTTTCCAGACATTTCTGCTTGGCATCTCCATGCCGCCACAAATGTCCTACCACCCGGCGTTCCCCTTGTTCTACCGAGTAAAATGATACATCACTTGTGTGGGTGGGCCAAAGCAGAACAGGCCAAAAATGTATTATTAAAAAATTGTAGAATTCGGTATTTACAAGAAAGCACAGATAATTCTACTGTTTTGGGGTCATCCTAGTCACAGGCCTTTGGCCCACTCACACATGTGAGGTATCATTTAACTCGGGAGAACAAGGGGAACGCTGGGTGGTAGGGCATTTGTGCCGGCACGGAGATCCCACGCAAAAATGTATGGAAAAGTGTTTTTTTAACCTAATTTTAAGGTTTTAAGTGAATTCTGGGTAGGAAAACGTTGGGCGACCCACGCATGCCATACCTCACTGGGCTCCCCCAGGTGTCTAGTTTTCAGAACTGTTTGGGTTTGGTAGTTTCCCAAGTTGGCCGCCGAGCCCCGGGCCACAAACTCAGGTGCCCCCCCCCAAAAATAATGTAGTTTTGCAGTAGGTTATTTTTAAGTTTCCACCGTACGATTTGGGCCTTTTCCTGTTGCAGCCACTATGCCTACCCACGCAAGTGAGGTACCATTTTTATCGGGAGACCTGGGGGAACGCTGGGTGGGTGGAAATTTGTGTGAGCCCAGTGATGCCACACTTTTACACACAAAAATGTTTGAAAAAACTAATTTTTTCAGCTACATTCAAAGTTTGCTAGGGATTCTGGGAAAAGGAACATTGGAGGATCCACGCAAGCCATACCCCCTTGAAAGCCACCGGGTGTCTACTTTCCAGAAATGTGTGGGTTTGCTAGGTTTCCCTAGATGGCAATCGAGGAAGGAGTGAAAAACCCATGTGACCCCCCTAGCTAAACCAATTAGTTTTGACAAAATTTGTTGTTTACTTGTACAGCGTGAAAATTTAGGCGCAATATTGCAAGGAAAATATGATGGACATTGTGAGTTTTGCAGGATATTGTGGATTAAATTAATTGTTAGATTTCACCAGAGAGACATCACCATGTACTCCCATGGGTTTTCAACAATATCTACAATTGGTAGGTTATTCGTAGGTGGAATGTGCACCTTGGCAGAGAGACTAAAAAAAACAAGATCCCTGCACAGCCATCTAATCCTCAAACACACACACATACTGGTTGGATTTGGCACGAGGGCAAGTGATGGTTCAGTATATATAATTTTATTAACAAGAGATTTCACAAAAATGAAATGCACTGTAAATTACATGGACAAAAAAAACTGAACCAATGATTTGCAGCTCGTGAGCTGTAAAGCCACTTCAAGGCACCAACCGCTTTACAGGCCATTCACACATCTTTCATACCTGACACACAGAAGACCATTCACACCACCAGGCACAAAAGCAACACATCACAACATTTACAAAAAAGTGACAAGGTGCGTCCTGCTTCAAAAAGAAAAAAATAAATAAATAACTACACAGACATCAAGTCCTCAAACACACACACATACTGTTTGGATTTGGCACGAGGGTGATTGATGGTTCAGTATATACCATTGTATTAGCGAGTGATTTCACAAACAATGAAATGCACTGTTAATAATTGAAAGGACGAGAAACTGAACCATTAACTCACAGTTCGTGAGCTGTAAAGCCACGACAAGGCACCAACCTCTTTACAGGCCATTCATACACCTTTCATACATGTGACACATACAAAACATTCACACCGCCAGCCGCGGACCCATCACATTACTACACTTCCACCAGCAGACAACGCCAATCAAGGGCCCATCACTTTCACACGTCCACATTCCTGACACAACAACTACAGAAACTCATGGATTGCATGGAGTGGCGCTCAGCTAGCACTGTGTGAAGTAACCAGCATTAAGTCACTTCCCACACACCGCCAGCCGAGCACCAGTCCACGCACACCACCAGCCAAGCACCAGACCACACACACCGCCAGTCAAGCACCAGACCACGCACACCACCAGCAAAAGCACCAGTCCACACACACCGCCAGGAAAGCACCACTCCACACACACTGCCAGCCAAGCACCAGTCCAGGCACACCACCAGCCAAGCACCAATCCAAACACACCACCAGGCAAGTGCCAGACCACGCACACCGCCAACCAAACACCAGACCACGCACACTGCCAGCCAAGCACCAGTCCACACACACAGCCAGCCAAGGACCAGTCCAGGCACACCAGCAGGCAAGCGCAAGTCCACGCACACCGCCAACCACACACCAGACCACGCACACCACCAGCCAAGCACCAGTCCACACACACCACCAGGCAAGCGCCACTCCCCACACACCGCCAGCCAAGTACCAGCCCAGGCACACCACCAGCGAAGCACCAATCCCAACACACCACCAGGCAAGCGCAAAACCACGCACACCGCCAACCAAGCACCAGACCACGCACACCGCCAGCCAAGCACCAGTCCACACACACTGCCACCCAAGCACCAGTCCACAGACACCGCCAGCCGAGCACCAGTTCCCAGACACCGCCAGCCAAGCACCAGTCCACACACACTGCCACCCAAGCACCAGTCCACAGACACCGCCAGCCGAGCACCAGTTCACAGACACCGCCAGCCAAGCGCCAAACCATGCACACCGTCAGACAATCGACACTACACGCAAACCAACATCATACTTTAGTTTTTTTCAATATAAATAAAAAACAAAAACACATTGCAAATTGATACAAATCTACTAACACAACAACTAAAACTAAATACACTACACAAATGCCAACGTTGAAACTGAACAATAAGTTTTAAAGAATAGAGACCAGCCAGTTCACTTTACCATTCATGGATGCTCCCATAAATTATTTTGCGTGTGGTACATTCTAAAACAAGCAGGTACACACAGCCCAGGGTTAGAAGGACAGTCGGGGCAGTACATACGAACCTCCTTCCGCAAACCTCTTAGCCAACAGACTCTACATCTCCGACTGGGAAAGTCTTTTGAGGTTGTAGGAGGAATTTGATCAGGAAAGTGGCGATCTTTCAATCTGGCAACATCCTCCACCAGTCCAACTCTAGGAACACTTGCCTGTTCCACTAAAACAAAGCTGCCTATTACAGACTCCTGAAACTTTACAAAAGTCATCTTTGACTGAGGACAAGATTGCTGGAACACAACAAAAGCATTAAAGGTTGCCCAGTGGAAAAGATGGATAGCCAACTTCTTGTACCAAATGTAAGCCTTACGAAGAGCAGCATACGGTTCCAACCTCTGATCTACTCTGTCAACACCACCCATGTGCCTATTATAGTCTAAAAAGCGCACAAGTTTGCACGCTTCTGCAACCTGACCCCAAACCGTCACCGGTGCAGTGCTTTCATCATGTATGGAAGTCAACATGTGGACATCTCGCCTGTCTGAAAACTTCACAGCTAGAAGCTCCTCACAACGCAATGCACTGCACTGTCCCCGAGCAAGCTTTTGACAAACAAGTTATTTTGGGAAACCTTTACGGTTAGAGCGGATTGTGCCACAAGCAACAGTGTCCACTTTGGCCAATTCCCTGAACAACCGCACACCAGTGTAGAAGTTATCTACATATAAATGATGGCCTTTGTTAAAAAATCCTCTACCAAGTTCCCACACAATTTTCTCAGTCACTCCAAAAGTGGACGGACAACCAGGGGGTTAATCCTGGATTCCTTACCGGTGTACACCCTGAAATTAGAGACATATGTTATGTTATGTTATGTTAAATTTAGCTTATAAAGCGCACGTACGCCCGTAGGCTTCATGGCGCTGTAGGAAGTTTTCAGAAGCACAACACAACAACAGGAGGACAACTTAGAACATCTAAGGATAGGCTTCTCTAAAAAGCCAGGTCTTAAAGGCTAGTCTAAAGGCTAGAATATCCTCGTGTGACCTTAAAGAAGCTGGCAAGGAGTTCCAGAGATATATCCAGTCCGACTGTCACACAGCATATAAAGCTTAATTCCATAGCGTTCCCCTTTACTAGGAATGTATTGCCTAAATACCAAGCGGCCCTTGAACAAGACCAAAGACTCATCCACTGCAATTTCTTTCCCAGGAGCAAAGATCTCAGGAAATCGATCAACAGAGTGATCAATGACAGGCCGAATCTTGAAAAGACATTCACAATCAGGGTGATCTTGTGGCAAAGCAAAACCATTATCAACAAAATGCATCATCCGAAGCAGAAGCAAATACCTATCACGACTCATTGCTGCCGGAAATATAGCTGTTGCCATCAAGGGACTAGTAGACCAATATGAAGCCATTGATGGTTTCCTAAGAAAGCCCATCAAAAAAGTTAAACCCAAAAACTTTTTCATCTCTTCCAAATTTGTGGGAGTCCACTGGGTAGCTCTAGCGTGGGGCTTAAGGCTGGCACTGTTCTCCCTCAAAAACTGTTCTGCATACAAATTAGTCTGCTCCACAATCTCTGCCAGAAACACATCATCCATAAACTACTGGAAAAAATGAATGTCTCACTAAACCAACATGAAGTCTAGCAGCCCCAGGCTGCATCCCAGATGCCTCTTGCCGCACTATCGGCACAGCAATGTCCTCCTCTAACACAGGCCCTTCATCCACACCAAAAGTAGCTTCATCAGCACTCAGAGTATCTTCATCATCAGACGATGCAATGTGGAGAGAAAACTCACCACCAGAATCTTCACCTCCCACCTTTGCCTCAGAATCAGAGTTAGTCTCAGCACCATTGTCAGAGGAAGAATCAAAAAGCATTCCAACAACTTGCTGAGCGGTAATCCGGCGGCTAGCCATTATCCTCAATAAGAAAGGAGACTGCACAAACAACTCAACAACCAACACTGTGCAGAGTAGGTAAAAAAAATGTAAGCCTTTATCACAAAGATCTATAAACTGAATAACTATACAATTCACTTACAAAATACAGCCACACTCACCAGCACCTACTCTGCAAAGACACAGCAAATAGTCAACGATATCCCACTGGAAAGAAGAAAAAAAAACTTAAATCTACAAAAAGCAGGGGGCGTGGCTTGGCGCCCGTAGGGGATTGCGGCCCCTGAGTGAGGCTCTGCCGCGACACCGGGAGAAGCGCCTGCTAAAATCCCCGGTTCCTGTTTCTGAAGCCTTGTCCTGACGTCGGAGTGCCTCCGCAATGCCCTGACACCTTTGTGGCATTTTAATTCCTGTGGGAGAAGACGGTACAGGCTGCGTTGCTCCTGAAGGCGCTCTGCTGCTCGCGGCCGCCATTTTGCGGGTCCCGAAGCGGAGCGCTACTCTCCTGCTGATAAACGCGTCTTGCTCTCTTTGCATGCTCGACGGGCGCCTGACATCTGGGAGACCCTCGTAGCCTTCACGAAGTGGGAGACTACTGTTAAATTTACCACAAAGGTTCTACAAGTGAGTGGATGTATTCATTTCTTAGCGCGGCCGCTATTTTGTCCATCTCGATGTACAACTATATATAAGCTGGCATGCTTGTTTTACATTCTCCACGCCTAATGCCTCCGCCTGGATTCTTCAGATGCCTTAATGTTTAATTCTTTATAAAGGTCTGCATTATCTTTAGTCAGCGTTCTAATGCACTATAGAGGTGGTAGATTACTTGCCTTATCTCTTTGCATGTGCATTTTCCTGACAACTTACCTCAACGTCGCAGAAGCTTTCCTATTGGTTGTACCTCGATTGGTTGGCAGTTTTACTTTCACCAATTACCTCTTCAATGCAGACTTTGCTTTTTTTGGATACCCTTTCTGATTCTGCTGGCTTTTTACATACCTTTATTTCAGCTATGTAATACGCTTATTTTGCCAGCTTTGCTGATATGTTTTTGCTCTTATTGGATCTTATTGGATCAGTATTCCTGCCTTTGTGACCTACCTTCAGTTCATGACCTCTCCTTGAATGCATCTTCAACTTGAATGCTTCCTCATTTTGTCAATTGCACCTGCTGTACTCCATACTTAATCCAACTTCTCATAATACTCATAATACTCATGATTGACGCTTAGTAACTGGACCTGCCTTTTAGTGACTTTTTCTTGTTACATCCAGTGTCTCCTTCTTCTGCTGTCCCGTGCTATTGCGACACGCTTCCTGTACATTTTCCCTTGGTTTCTGCAGCTTCTTTTTATGGGGCGATTAAAACATACGTCTCGCCTACCATCCAAATCGACTACAAAGGTGGCTTTTGTGAAGAACTCTAAAGTTTTTTCGGCTCTTTCTCAATTAGAGGATTCCCTCGCTTCCTCTGGATCGGAGGCAGCCATGGATTCGTCTTCTCAGCCAGTGTCGGGGAAAACCACTGTTAAAAGACTGAAAAAAGACCCTCCTTCGCCCCCTAAGTTCTCGACACCTGTCTCTATGGAACTTTTGTTGGAAGAGATCCGATCATTTCGCCCTTTTCTCGAGGAAATTGGATCCCTGCGCCCCTTTATGGAGGAAACCAATGCCAAGCTTCAGGTTCTAACAGACAATTGGTCACAAATTGAGACGAGGGTTTCTTCGGTTGAACAATCTGTTGCATCTTTTCAAGAATGACGTGCCACAGTTTCACATTTGTCTTCGCAGGTGGGCGCTCTTCAGAAGCAAGTGGAGGAGTTAGAAAATAGGGGAAGGCGTAATAATCTCCGCATTTACGGCTTGGTGGAGGGTCTTGAAGGTTTAGACCCGCCTGCTTTCTTCAAATCTTTCCTTCCCAAGTTGCTCCAACTGCCAGACAGTACGTCGCTCAACATCCAGCGTGCTCATCGTCTTGGCCGACTACCCTCGTCTCCTTCCATGTCACAATGTCCAAGAGGCGTCATTCTCTACTTCTTGGAGTACACCGATCTCTTGAAAGTTCTAGCAGCTGCCAAAGCTCTTCCTAAACTGACATGATCTGACTCTCCGTTGTTTTTTGCCCAGGGCTACGCCAAAGCAACTGCAAATCGTAGGAAAGATTTCCTAGGCATGAGAGATGTCCTTCGCTCTGTGGGTGCTCGTTATGGCTTGTATCATCCTTGTTTGTTTAAAGTCACCTATAACAACAAAACGACTGCCTACAAGGATCCAGTGAGAATGCAAAGCTTCATTAATGCACACAAGACTTCTGCCATGGATGCCTCTGGTCCTTCTTCTTCTTCCCCTGGCTGATTCATAGTTTTGCCTGTCTTTGTATTGTTTATCTCACGTCTCTGACTGACTCGTGATTTGCCTGCTTATGTCCTTTTCTTACGCTCTGCCGTCATGGTTACTCCCTTTTGATGTTTTTTCATCTGTTTGACTGTTTTTTTTTTTTCTTCCTCATGTTGAATTGTTGCATTCCTGAATGTTTATCTCATGGTCTCTTTATAGTTTGTTGTTTTGTAACACACTTTTGATTTTCCCCATCTTTATCTCCACAGGAACCCTTTCTTGTCTGATGAAGTCTTCCTGGTTCCCTGCCCGGCCGACCTCAGTTGTGTTGCCTTACCTATTTGGCCCCTTCCTCCCCCGACTTCTTCTCGTCTTACCTTTCTGTAGGTATGTTCCCCTCATTTTTTTTATGTCTTCTTTGTTTTTTGTTCCTCTCCTCTTCCCCTTCCCCCATGAATCGATTACCTTCTTTATATAATGATGACGACTTTCTTCTATCAGGTCGTATTTTCTCCTCTCTCCTTCTTGATCTTTTCTTCTCTTTACTTTCTCATCTACTCTCCTTTGATGCTTTTCTTTCTTCCACCTCTTACTTTTTAATCTTGGGTCTTTTCCTCACTTATATGCATATTTTCTTTGCTTTTTGCCTTCTTCTTATTCAACTCTCTCTTTTCTTTCATCTAATATCACTGACCATTTCCTTTTTCTTTCCTGATCTACTTAATCTTATTGATTGCATTTTTGATTTCTTATTTCACCAATTCGTTGCTTTATTCTATAAAATATGTCTTTAAATTTAATCTCTTGGAATGTTAAGGGTATTAATTCCCCATTTAAGCGACAGCGTATTTTATCCCATCTAGCTAAATTAAATGTTGATATTGCTTTTCTTCAAGAAACTCACCTCTCTGATATTGAATCTGGAAAGCTTAGGAGGGGCTTGGTGGGAGAAGTCTTCTACTCACAAGGTGATGGCAAACGAAATGGTGTTGCTATTTTATGTCGCAGGTCACTCCCTTTCACAGTTATTTCCCAAGATTCAGATAGTAATGGTAGATGGACTCATGTCAGAATATCGCTTAGGGGTGTTCCAATCTCTCTTCTTAATGTTTATGGTCCCACAAATGGTGAACCCCTTTTTTGGGCTGAGTTTTCTCCCCACATAACCCAATTCATGGATGATAATTTCATCCTTGCGGGGGACTGTAATCACCCTCTTGATCCCTTCTTGGATAGAAGTCTGATGCCACTTATATTCCCACAAAACCACACAAACTGTTTACTCAAGCTATTTCACAACATAAGCTTGTTGACTCTTGGCGTTTATGTAACCCGTCTTTACAAGAGTTTACTTTTTACTCGCCCCATCACCGTTCCCAATCTCGACTTGATTATATTTTTGTTTCCCACGCACTTGCCCAAACCCTTCTTGCTGCGGAAATTGGTCCGATATTACTTTCTGATCATGCTCCTGTAGTAGTTAGTCTTGATGTTATCCCTAAAATTAACGGCCCTAAAAGATGGCGTTTTAATAATGCCCTTCTTCTTGACCCCAAATTTTCCACTTCCTTCTCTACCTTTTTTGATAAATTTTTCCTTTTTAATGATGTTCCTCCAGTTTCAAAACACACCCTCTGGGATGCTTTTAAAGCATCTGCACGCGACTTTATTATTAATTTTGTCGCTAAGAAGCGTAAAACTGCTCGCCAATTTACTAAAACCCTCCTTCATGATATCAAGAGATTGGAACACGCCTATTTCACTTCTCATTCCTCAGATAGTCTGACATCTCTGGTTGCTGCTAAGATCAAATTTAATGAAAAGTCTACTGAAGATGCTTCTCTATATCTCCTTAAGTCAAGTGCCAAATTTTATGGTGGTAGAAATAAAGCTGGGAAGATCCTTGCTAATTATTTAAAGGTTAAACATAATAAAGTGAACATTGAATCGGTCTATGACACTAATGCACGCTTACAACATAGGGATGCTGATATTCTGGCTACTTTTTCCCATTTCTATGAGACCTTATACACTTCCGACACTCACTCCTCTCCCCAATCTCTCGCTCATTTCTTTTCCACCATTCAAACTCCTGCATCATTTCCTCTTGACCTCTCCTCCTTAGAATCTGATGTCTCACAAACAGAACTCCTTACAGCTCTCCAACGCCTTAAATCCAACAAGGCTCCTGGCCCAGATGGTTTTACTGTTGAATTCTACCTTCACTTTTCCAAATTATTGATTCCAAAACTTCACTCCCTTCTCCACTCTTTTAATGAATTTGGCTCCTCTTCTGGCACTTTCTCAGACGCACACATTTGTCTAATACCTAAACCCGGGAAAGATGTCCAGCATTGCAAAAACTATAGACCCATTTCCCAAGTTAATATTGACTATAAAATTTTTGCTAAATCATTAGCGATCGGACTTGATCATCTACTCCCCGACCTTTTAGGGGATGAACAATCAGGTTTTGTTAAAGGTCGTTACATTACTGACAATACCAGACTTCTATTTAATATTCTAACAAAATCCTCCCATCTCCAACACTCTCTTGCGGCGATAGCCCTAGACGCTGAAAAGGCGTTTGATAGGGTTGAATGGCCGTACCTTTTTCATACCCTTAGTTGGTTTGGGTTTGGCCCTAAATTTATTTCCTTAATTTCATTACTATATTCTCGCCCTCGAGCTGCGGTTTATGCAAATGGTCAACTCTCTCCTTATTTTGACCTTGGTAGAGGTGTTCGCCAAGGCTGTCCTCTTTCACCTTTCCTTTTTAACCTGGCTCTAGAACCCTTTCTGTCCAGACTACGCCAAAATCCCAACATTCACGATTTTCAAACTAAAGATCTCTCCAGAAAACTTGCTGCATATGCAGATGATATTTTACTTTTCATCTCGAATCCTGCTACTTCAGTCCCCGCTTTTTTGGAGGAAGTGCAAACCTATTCCTCTATTTCTGGTTATAAACTTAATCACGACAAATGCGAAATCCTGCCCTTGACAAAGTTTACCTTTAAGCCTAACTTTAGCGCCTCAAACTTCACCTGGAGCTCTTCCCATATTAAATATTTAGGATTGCATATTACCCCTTCCATCCATGATACCATTTCCCTCTGCCTTACTAAATGCATCCAGAAATTGTCCGACCTTACGGCTAAGTGGCACCCTCTTAACTTGTCTTGGTGGGGTCGCTTGGATACTATCAAAATGATGCTTTCCCCTATTGTTCTTTATACTCTTTCCAATATTCCTATTTCTATTCCAGCTAAGTTTTTTTAAAAAAATCAATTCAGTTCTATCCTCCTTTTTATGGCATAATAATAAACCTAGAATGTCTCTTGTCAAACTCACCCGTCCTGCATCTGAGGGAGGTGTCAATTACCCTGATTTCCTGGCTTATCATAAGGCTTTTTTGATGCGTCAATCCTCCCTTTGGCTGCAAGATCCTGATTCTCCTTGTCCTTTGTGGACTAAGGTTGAGGGCCTTTTCCTCGCACCTTTTTCCTTTGCCGAATGTATCTCCTTTTCCCGCAAGCCCTCTTCAATCCTTACTCCCATTCATAAATTCACTCTTAATCTCCTTTTATCCTTCAATCCTTCTCCTCCTGTATGTATAGCTGACTTTCTTTCCTCCACCATTTGGCATAATAAATACCTTTTACTCCGGGGTAAGCCTATTTTCCTGAAATCTTGGAGAAACAAGGGTTTGCTTTGGATTTCACAATTATTCTCACAATCCACTTTTTTGCCCTTCCACACACTTCGCTCCACTTTTGATTTACCCCTCTCTTTTGCTCCCAAATACCTCCTCCTTAAAGCGTCAGTCATGGAGGTCTATAACAAGCTTTCCAACTCTACCCACTCTCCCATTTTACCTGAGCCTGTTACTCAACTTCACTCTACTTTACGCACTCTTCCTAAAGCCTCTGTCATCTATAAACACCTTCATGCCCACACAAGTCCTAGACCCAAATCCAAGGTGGAAGAGCTTTGGGAGATTGATTTTTCCACGTCATGGCCAATTTCCCTTTGGCTGAGGATTGCGCTAGCACTGTACAGTGCTAGTGTCACAAAGGGCACTGATATGTAATGTGCTGGGTTTACAAGCAAGTTTTGAGCAATAAAGTTTTCAACAACTTCAATTTACTGTTCACTGAAGTATTTTATTCATACTTGTGCAAGTATTTTCATGAAGATAATCAATAGTTGTACTTTGTATCCAATTTCTTTTTACAACAATACATTCCATGTGTTCCAATGCATTTCGGCCTAATGGCCTTCATCTGGGAAATTTGGAAAGGTAGGTTTTTCCTGGCGTAAACCGATCAATATTACTCACGGTTGCAGTCGGGTGCCGGCTCGTGAGACCTGCCCAGTCCTGGCACCTGCTTGCACGTGAAGGACTGGGCAGGTCTCACGAGCCGGCACAAAGTACAACTATTGATTATCTTCATGAAAAATACTTGCACAAGTATGAATAAAATACTTCAGTGAACAGTAAATTGAAGTTGTTGAAAACTTTATTGCTCAAAACTTGCTGGTAAACCCAGCACATTACATATCAGTGCCCTTTGTGACACTAGCACTGTACAGTGCTAGCGCAATCCTCAGTTATAGTACATATTCCGAAGCAGGGAGTAAACGAAGGAGCACGATCCACGCCTTTAATCTATGGATTACCATTAAGCTGTGCACGGCAACCATCCATTATTCAATTTCCCTTTGGGACAACATTTGGATAAAGATTCGCAAAACTTCTAGGGCTGCATTTCTAACACAATCTATATTTTTTATTTACAACTGTTTATTGCACACCCCCTCTACCCTTCACAAACGCTTTTCTACCACATCAGATTCATGTTGGTCTTGCAATTCACCTAATGCTACTTTGTTTCACATGCTGCTCATTTGCAAGGAGGTACATACCTTCTGGTTACAAGTTTGGGCTCAAATTAATGTTATTTTTTCTACTAGTATCCCATTTTCTCCCATCCAGATCTTTTTAGGTAGTTTATCCCCTTGTTGGGACAAAACTGATCTCAATGTTCGTATTGTGGACTTATTATTGGCTGTTGCATTTCAACAAATTACTGTTAATTGGAAGTCTACATCTGCTATTACTTTCAAAGCCTGGTGGTATAATGTTTGTCATAATCATAGACTTGATACTGCTTTTGTTTTTCCTGCCCAGTTGGCAGATAAACGTGCTGAGTTATGGCTTCCTATTTCGTTATATTTAGATAACTGTACAGCTCGCTCCTTTCGTCCAAGCCCTGCTCAGCAGGAGGTTTCTAAACCCCCTTGATACCCTTTCTTATTCCTTACGTTCTATCAAATTGTCTAACTGCACAGTTACATTTGCATTTGTTTTCACTGTACATTTACTATACCCTTTTTTTCTTTATTCTCCTGATACCCACGATTAGTTTATTATGTTTCGAATGACTAATTTCACCTTGCATTGTTTCTTCATTACCATTTTACTGATTCCCCTTCCCTTCCCATCCCTTTATTATTTTCCCTTATAACGTTTCGCCTGTATTTTGTATTATTACCTTGTATTATTATCAATAAACTCATTTTGAACTTAAAAAAATCTACAAAAAGCAAAATCCACATCAAGCACAAATGTAAAACATGTTTCACAATCAAATAAAACAGAAACCAAACATACTCGTATTACTACACACTTTGCAAAAAAAACATTTACATTAAAATTGTACAAAAAAGGTCTCTTACCAAACACATGAAACTACACAAACAGCAGAACCACCAATAATGAAACCGCACACTGCAACAGTCTAAAGAGAAAAGAAAACATTACACTTTAGAAAACAAAAACAAAACACTATTACAACAGGCTATGTCACAGGTTATGTCACAAATGGGGTGTCTGTCCCAAATGGGGACAGAATATAAATCTTTTTTTAATTTGGACCCCCTGGAAGCAACCTTTGCCCAATGGGTCGCTTCCATTTAAAACAAAAAAGATTTCCCTGGTGTCTAGTAGGGTTTTTTGCTCCCTCCTGAGGGCAGAAAGGCAAAATTATGGGGCAGAATATATTCAATAAAAACTATGGGCACAAGGAAGAGACCCTTGCCCAAGGGGTCACTTTCTTTGCAAAAAACCCCCAATCCCTGGTGTCTAGTGGGCTTTTGTACCCCCCACCCCCGGGTCCAGATTCGGCAAAAAAAGGGGCAGAAAAATCTAAAATAATTGTTTTGCCCCCAGAAAGTAAACCTTGCCCAAGGGGTCGCTTCCTTTTCAAGAAAAAAACAATCCCTGGTGTCTAGTGGGCTTTTCTACCCCCCCCCCCCCCCCCCCGGGTCCAGATTCTGCCAAAAAACGCCCAATCTGCCCCCAGGGGGGGCAGAAAAGTCTAAAACAATTATTTCTCCCCCAGGAAGCGACCCTTGGGCAAGGGTCGCTTCCTTTGCAAATAAAAAGACAATCCCTAGTGTCTAGTGGGCTTTTCTACCCCCCCCCCCCTGCCCAGGTCCAGATTCGGCCAAAAAAACGGGTGATCTGCTCCGGGGGGGGGGGGAGGGGGGGGGGCAGAAAAGTCTAAAATAACAATTATGCACCCAGGAAACGACCCTTGCCCAAGGGGTCGCTTCCTTTTCATACAAACAATAATCCCTGGTGTCTAGTGGGCTTTTCTGCCCCCCCCCCCCCGGGTCCAGATTCGGTGAAAAAATGCACGATCTACCCCCAGGGGGGGGGCAGAAAAGTCTGAAGAAATAAATTATCCCCCTGGAAGCGACCCTTGCCCAAGGGGTCGCTTCCTTTTTTCAAAAATACATCCCTGGTGTCTAGTGGGGGCATTCCTGGTGCAGGATTGCGACGCTGTGCGCGATCCTGAACCAGGAATGCCCTGCATTGGGACATCAGGGGAGAGGAAACAGTTTTTCCTCCCCCCCGATCACTCAAGGCACCGAGAAACTACCCCCCCGCCCCACCGGAGAGCAGAAACCTTACCTGTTCGCTGGACGCGCTGTAAAGAAATGGCTTCCAGCGCGTCCAGCATTTCCTAATGATGTCGGCGCGCGCTGAGCGTGCTGACATCACCAGGAAGCTCCCCCGAGGGCTGTGCCGATGACGGAACGGTTCCGTCATCAGCACAGCCCAACCGATGCTGATGACGGAACCGCTTTGTCATCAGCATCGAAGGGGTTAAGGAAAATGGGCTGCAGTTAAATAAAAAAACGGCTTTATTGAAAAGCAGTTCCAGGCATGGTGGTCTGCTGAGTCCAGCAGGCCACCATCCCTGGGAGGACCAGCCATTCCCAATGGGCTCATAAATTGTGAGTGGCTCATTAATATTCATGAGCCTCGTATTTTGCTATCCCATTGGGAATCACAATCAGTGTCTCTGCCACTGTAGTACATTGTAACGTGCGCCTCGTAATTTGTGACTTGCAATCGAGCGCAAATTGCGAGGCGCAATATACAAGGATCGAACATCTGGCCCGTAGTGTCTCATAGGTAGACTTTCCTGTTTTCAGTTTCTATTTTTGGCAAATTCTGGTGGGGTTTTTTCTGTGTTTTCCAGTGATTTCAATACCTCAAAAAAACAGTGCTTTTCAGTGGTTACTCATTTTCGCACCAGAAAAACAGCTGAAACAGTGTTTTACCGGTGTTTATGGAATGCTTTGCTTTTATTATTGCTTTTTTTATTTTTCATCAGAAATTGTATTCTGCTCTACATTTCAGAAGCTTAATACAGTCATGAAATACTTTCCATTGTCTTTGATTCTGCAGTTTAGATTTAACAAGCATATGCAATTGGTGTCACATTTATGCAAGTTTCAGCTATTGGCATTGTAAATGACAAAGGCTTTTATTTATGTTTTAAAAACGAAAACAAAAAAAAAGGCATTGTTATTTGCAATGCCAATAGCTCAAACTCGTGTAAATGCAAGACTAATTGCATTGCAAATGCTGGTTTTAAATGAAAGCTGAATTGGTCACTCTGCAAGTTGGAAGTTACAGTCTGTGTCCCAGAGTCGCTACCTTTCTCCTGCTCAGAGAGTGCTGTATTGCATTGTATCATCGATATAGTGCCCTCACACGTGTTGTGTGCGCGAAGTGCTGTTTGGCACTTCATTTGGTGTCTTTCAAAGGAATGTCTGACTGTGCACATATTGCATTTTCTGCGTTGTTTACACGTGGGTACCATTGGCCGCCTGTGTCATAGGAGCCAATATCTAAATATGGTGCACCCCAAGGTCACATATAGCTCGAATACCTTTGCGCACTCCTTTATGCACAACAACAAAGCCTTGTTAATTGTAATTGTACTTGTGGATTTGTTCCTTATTGCCACATAATGTGTCATCTTCAGTTCAATCTGCATATTTAGTGAATCAATACTATCACAAAATGTGGCACTTTGAGCTGCATAAGTGTTATTTTTTGCAGCTTAATGTAGTCAACAATGCCACATAATGTGACGCTTTACTGCCTCAGAATACCAGTAGCAGTACTTTTCAACCACATACAGGCAGTCGTACATGTGAAAATAGCACGTTGTCAAACCAACAGACGGGACAACGTTAGTTTAAGGCCACACGCACAAAGTGAGGGTGGGGTGGCCCAAGCAAACAAAAAACACCTCACGCACGAAAAACCTTTGGCATTCGCTGACACGTAGAGCAAATACAAGTCAAGGACTCACTGCCACTCTCAGTCACTCACTTCTATTTATACTAGGCAGCGCACATTCAACAACCAATCAACAGAAGTACTGGACATTAACAGAAGTGTCTCTTCTCTGTGACTGTTTGTTACCAGGTAGTGTGACTGCTTTTTATTTGCACGACTTTTGTTGGGGACATGTTATGCCTGCTTCTCCTGGGAAGTGGCCAACTGACGTTGTTTTTTTAACTAAAACATTGGGGTTTTCAGTAAATATATTTATGTACATAATGCGGTGTCTCCGAATTCGATCTGTCTGCGATGAGGCGTTTCAGAGCTCTATCTACTACTAAAGTAGCCAGTGTGGATGTCTAAGGAGGTGCTCGTCTGAGAGCTCATCTTGTGTGAGAAATATCTCTGATTCACAATTACCATGTTTTTTTCACTGCACGATATTTCTTCGGCTGTACCTTAAATACCCCTTTGCTGTAAGCGTCGGTTTGCGCCTATTGCTGTGAGATTTTGAGAGGTGATTCTGATAGCTGTGGTCAGATGTGGCATTGTTATGTGTGGTTCCCTCAGAAGTTACTTTGCCGTGGAGGGTTTTCACACACTGGAGTCTTGCTGTTGCGGATGGGTAAGGCATAGATTTTGTTTCGGAGAGCAATCTCAGCTTCTGACTGTGGTACACTTCACAATGTGCAGCACAGTGGGGAAGCCGGTGGTGTCTCCATAAATCCACCTCACCCCGTGCATTGACACTTCAGCCCCAGGCAGCCTACCAGCCCTGTGTGCCACACCGAACCATCACGGAAATAACTCCGCCACCATTTCCCAACCCACTGCTTCTAACTCATATACATACTCACTGTGAAACTGTATATCCCGACTAGCATCAAACAGTTACGAATGAGGAATTCGAGTAGCGGCTCTAATGCTTGGCACTATGTGTGACCTACGGTACAGGGACTGGCTGGAAATAGATGGCTTGGATGATTGGAGAGCAAGCCTTCCCTGAAGTGATACCCTCTTTCCACCCGCCCCACCCCACCACAGTGCTACGGCTTCTCCTTCAAGTCCCGGGAACCGGAGGGTCCAACATAGTCACGCTACGGATTGATGTTTGCAGTGCTTTGGTGGCAGGTGACCTCATGCTCAGGACTTCCTGGGGATCGGACCTTCCTTACTCCGCAGGTCGGGTTATGTTGGTTCCACACCAGAGGCGCAAACCAGAGCCACATTTCAGGGGGGGCAACTAGAATATGTCGGGGGTGGGGGAGATGGGGGGGGGGGGGGAGGGTGGCGGCGGAGGCTGACTCTTCCTGCAATATGCAGATTGGAGATGGAGGGGCTTTCAGAAGGGGTGATAAAACAACAAAGCCTCGTTAACATATAATGGTCTTCGAAAGACCTGTGAAGTACTGGGGTGCGGCTGTGTGGTGAGGGCCTGGTAGGTTGTCTCAGCTCGGGCTGACACACACGAAAGGGGAGGAGGGGCTGAAGCCCTCTGACCCCACTGGGAGTGGCGCACCTGTTCCACAGTGTTCGCTTCTTGCTATGTATCCTCTTGCGCATACAAATATTGGCCGGCCTGGGCAGGCGGCACGCCCCGCGCGCTCGCTTCTACAGCTGCTGCACATATGTTCCTCTACCTGTAGCCAAGTTGACTATCAGCCCAGTGTACACAGGAGGGGCGTGACCTACACGGGGCGCAGCAAAGACGATCAGAGTGCAACAAGCGATAAGGAGGTCAGAGGTCAACCGATCAAGTGCTGAATGCACTCCTATATATAGCTGTACGGGTCCCAGAGTAGTGCTGACAGACAGGAAGCTCCGATATGCCCTGTCTTCATCCACAATATTCCTGCTTCCTTCTCTCTAATGTTTTGGATCCATCAAGTGGCCAAGTGGTGCAACAGCAATAAAAATCAGTGACACTCGGTTTAAACCGGGTCAGCTGATTTTCATCCGGTAGGGTACTAAAGGGCAGAGTCGTTTTTAACTGAAATCCGGACAGCTTACTCATAGGCTATCAGATGCATACAGAGAAGAGGTATTATATAAAGTTGGGGGGGAGTCATGGGCGTAGGAAGTGTGGGGGACGCGGAGGACATATCCCCCCCAGATTTTAGAGTGGGGGGGCCACGGGGGACAAGGGTGGGGGGGACGAGGGGACGAAAGAATTTACCCTTTCTCTTCTGTCTGTGGCAGGGCCATTGGTATGTCAAAGCGCGAGTGCTTTGACGTGCTAATGGCCCTGTACTTGACCTGTGACCTTCCCTTTTGTTGTGCTGCAAAAGCTACATGAATGTTTTCACACCTCGCCCTCGCCGCCACCACTGCCTGCAGTCTGCACTTCCAGCACAAAGGAAGAGAGGTAGATTGTTGATTGCTGTCTGCAGGGCTGGCTTTAGAGTTGGTGGCGCACAGTGCGACCATCTCGATGGGCGCCCCAACAAACTTTTTATCTAGAGTTATGCTGGAAAACAATGCTTTTGTAATGCTCGTTTAGGGACTCAGATGTACGGCGCTCTGAGTACATGAGATGTAAAATGTGCTATTTACTGCATTCCTGAAAAAAGAAAGGTATTTAGACTAGAGGCACACAAAGTAAAGGAATAGAAAGAGGTGCCCAGAATGCAATAGGCGCACACTGCTGCAAGGCATTGTGCGGCACACATAGTGCACGGTGTTTAAACTAATGAGACTTCTAGAATAAAATGCAAAAGAAAATGACATCAGATGCTCTATACGAATGTAAATGTAATGTAATGTAAATGTAAATGTAAATTGATGCTTGTATAGCGCACTACTCACCCGCAAGGGTCTCAAGGCGCTTGTACGAATACCGCTGTGGAACCCATCCTGGCTTTCCCTGTAAGGCATCCACTCCTGGGCACCCCCAAGGTGGAGGCCAGGCATCCTTAGCGTTGTGGGGGCCATTGTGGAGATTAAACAAGCTATTGCCCAGAGTTGCAGAGTGAGACTCAATGATTGGAATAGGCACCGAGGCAAGAATTATCAGGTCCATGGAATTTTGAGTCCAAGACCCGCCGAGGCGGAGAATTGAACCCTGGTCCCGCGCTAGACCTCTGCATCAGGGTCTGCCGCTCTAACCATTGAGCCACACTTCTCCACGAAGACAAAGTATTAGCAGGTAGATTGTAAGACAGAGGTCCTGGCTTGCGAGGGGAAGTCTGGGCACTCAGGCATGTCCCAGGGTGTCCACCCACCATTTTATCCACTTTTGTAGTTTTCATATTGCGCACACTTGGCCAAAGGGTATCACAGTGCTTCATGTGAAAACGAGATTATAGTACACAATGTCAGATTCATGTGTCTTTTTCCAGGTACAGGGAAATGAAATGCTTTACCCAGAGTCACAGCATAGTGAGCCAACGCCGGGACTTTAACCTGAGTGCCCAGTTGCAAAGTCAGAAGCTCTAGGCATTAGGCCACATCTGGTATCCTGGCCACTTGAATTAGTCGGATGGCAAACTGTATATGCATGGAAAGTGGCGTAAAATAAAGTCCATACCAGACTGTACACACCATTACAGAAGCGGAAAACTGGTACGGGGCAGACTGTACACCAGAGCAGCAGTCTAAATGAAGACAAGACACAGCAGTGTAAAGAGGGTAAAAAATAGACTTCACATAATGGATAGTAGTTTAGACACACAAGTAGGCTGTACACCAGAGGAGTAGCATAAAGAAAGATGGGGTCATACTGGACACAGCACACAGGGTCGCTGGAACCCACTGGCCTGAAGGGCCCATTTTCTTTCTTGCACTGGGGTCCATGACAAACTGATAGGCCTCTGGTAGCAGGAGAGCAGTGTAAATAGGCACAGGCAGACTGTCCACCACTGTAAAGTAAGGCAGTATGGATCAGAACAGCGGTGTAGAGGGGGCAGGCTGTTAAGTAAAAGCATTGACAAGCAGACTGTTCACAATAAAACGTAAAGGCATGAAAAACGGCGAGACAAGGAAGGCTTGTACATACCAAAAGACAGGAGCTGTGTTTTCAGCCACAGTGCTTTGCCTCAATTTTCTGTGATGGACGGGCGGGTGAAGGCCAGTCTGTTCCTCTCCTGTATCTGAGGGTTGCCCCTGCGAGGGCCCTCTGGCTTGTTGTCAGAAGCCCGAGGATGCACGGCTACTTACACTAGCTGTTGTTGCAGAGCACAAGCACTGGTACAGTGGTGGACTCGGGGCCCAGCAGCAGCGCTTGCTGCATGTGCAGCGGCAGAGAAGGCATCTTCAGTGGGTCATACTTATTGTCCGTGTACATTCATCCGCAACCACGTGAGCGCATTTGTCCATCTTCTATTTTCAAGATGTTGTGGAAATGGAATAGGACAGCGCATGCATTTTGGTCAGAGGCAAATGACGCCACCTGAGTTTGGTGCCCGGTGCAGTGGCACCTGTTGCACCACCCTAAAGTCAGCCCTGGCTGACTGCATACTGCCCCTCCTCAGCCCAGACCCTACCTCATTTAACTGTTTCACACTGCGCAATTCCGCCACTGAAAGCCTAATGTTTTGTTTGAATGTTTATTTTGAGCAGTTGAACCTTGCCCTGGAACATGCAACAAATTAGCATCAAACATAGTCTATGCTATCTTGCATTATGTTGTGTCAGATGTGTTGGTCTGTCCTAATATTTACACAAATAACTATTTAAATACCACTATTTTGTCCTATTTCTTTTATAGCGCTACCCAATCCAATCCAGGGTGTTGGAGCGCTTTAACTCACACGTACACATTTTACATTCACAATAAACCATATATGTGTAAACCAATTTACAGGATGTGTTACATAAGTTAGTGAAGGTTACAAGGTGTAGGAGTCACATATCCTTTCCTTTATAATTCTGTGTGCTATATTATAAGGATTACAATTCATGAACTGCAAGTAAATAAAGGATCTCTGTGTTAAAATCAAAAACCCATAAAAGAAAAATCCATCATCTGTATATCACATGATGTGCTTTGCGTGAGACATATTAACCCTCTATGGTACATTGATTCAAAACTTGGACTAGACAAAACAGCTGTCTCTCCAGCAAGCGCATTCACCTTTCAGAGTTATCTTACCATTATTATCATTATTTTCTGAGATTTACTGGGTACATAAAGATCACTGCACCAGGTGCCTTAAGCCCATAAGATATTTTAAAATGTAGACTTTCTAACCAATTAAGCAGAACAGATATACAGCCATGTGTCTCCTTGTTGCCAATTTCTTTCTGGCAGTGTTTTAATACATAAATGTATAAGTGAAGGCCTAGTCCTTGCACCAGGGTTGCATCACTTTTTGGCACAACTTCGACGCAAACTCTAATTTGTTAAATATTGTAATGGGTTCAAATGTACTTATGATAGACCTGCTTAACATATGCGAGGTCTTAGAATCTGATGTGATTTTTAGTGATATCATTTCCTGTGAGGTCATGTGTTGTGATGTCACCTGCGATGTAATGCGCTGTGATGTCACTTACATACTGCCTAACTTGGTTTGTGTCCCACTTCTTTTTTTTTTTTAGCACTTGTGCCCTGTTGGGAGAAGTATATTAGAGAACTGGTGTCGGCGGTTCCCTTGCTCAAGCTCAGTTCAGCAACAGGAGGGCAGAATCATGTCTGTGGTCGGCAGACCCTGAAAGGCTGTTTCTTGGAGTACGGGGGGTCATCTAAGGAGCCCCCCAGTACTTGGGATCATTCTTCTAGCACCAGAGTCAGTGTTGGGGTATGATTTCAACACGTTTGATACAAAACATAACCAGGTCCAGGGCAGCCATTATTTAGTTAGATATCTTATAATAACTGATGTCCACTATATACCTTAAAATCCCTGATCGCTCTTACAAAGTCTGGAGACTCAACTCCTGGGTCTGTAGGGCTGTCCCGCTCATGCAGGGGCACCCTCACATTTATACCTAAGCACCCCGCCTACCATAGGGGTGACATAGTTTTTAAGTGCATACATGCTGCAGCCCATTGGAGCCTCTGGTGTACCTATGCCCTGGGTACCTTAGTGGCATATACTAGCGAAGTATAATGGTACACCAGTAGTCAATTGTGGATGTACCAAAGTACTTACCAGAGCCAATTTAGGGCAGAGAGCACAGTTGCTGGTGTCCTGATTAGCAGGATCCCAGCAGACTACAGTCAAAACACACTGACCCCAGGCAAAAAGTGAAGGTAACCATAAATAAATAAATGAAAGCAGATCCTACTTTCCTATATGCCCGCCCAAAACATAAGGATGAGGCTAACCATGCCCATTTGAGTCTTCATTCTCTTAGTGGAAATATCTAGAAAGTCCATCTTTGTTGGCATGGTTTCTCCCAGGTCTATGTTCCCCTGAAAAGTCCATCCCCTGTAGGGAAATAGACCACCTCAAAAGTTTGAGTTTTTCACCCTTCATCTGTTTACGCCATGAGAGTGGCTTATGGTCTGTCTGAACAATGAAGTGAGTGCCAAACAGGTATGGCCTCAACCTTTTCAAGGTCCAGACCACAGCAAAGGCCTCTCTCTTTCAGCAGCTGATCAACGCTTTTCCCTGGGGGGTCAACTTTCTGCTTATAAAAGCTATGGTTGATCCTGGCCCTCTGCATTAAACTGTGACAATGCTGCCACTATCCCTATCTCAGAAGCATCTGTATGGACAATGAATGGTTTGGAGTAGTCTAGACATTGCAGAATTGGAGCAGAGTACATTGCTTGCTTCAGGTCATCAAATGCCTTCTGACAGCTAAATGCTAGATATGCTGCACTATAAGCTTCCAGACGTGTTAAGACTTTATTCACCAGCCTCTGAAATGTGGTAGGTGCATTTTTGAAACCAACAGTCATCACAATAAATTGATAATGTCCACTGGGGATTGAAAATGCTGTTTTAGGTTTGGCATCCTCATTGAGTCTGATTTGCAAACAACCAGCAGTCAGGTCATATGTACTGAGATATTTGGCTGGGGCCAAAGTATCAAACAGGTCATTTGCCCTTGGAATTGGATGGGCATTAGCCCCAGTGACTCCATTGAGGCCTCTATAGTCAACATAAAAAATCACCTCTTTCTCCCCATCCTAGCTGTGAGATTTTGGTACAAGGACTACAAGACTAGCCCAAGGGCTATCTGAAACCTCAATGATTCCCAACTCTGGCATCTTTTGGACCACTGTCCTGACGGTACACAGACAAAATATCGATTTTTAAATATCGATATACAATAATATCGAAGTTTAAATATCGATGGGACAAAATATCGAAGGTAAGTAATATCGACAGTCTTAATATCGATATTGGTATGATATCAGTAATATCGAAGTTGTAAATATCGATGTCAATAATATCGAAATTAATAACTTCGATGTTACTAATATCAATTTTTAAATAAATTTAGTGTATATTATATTGTATTTATTATGTTTTATTATTTATTTTTCATGTAATTTAATTAAATATTGTCTTTTACTACTGTAGCGGGTTGTGGGTTTATAGGGGAATAGGGTGGGAAGTAATTTAATTATGTTAAATTAATTATTAATTAGTAGGAATTATTAATTAATTAATTGAGAAATAATTTTTAATTATTTTTAATTAATTGATTAATTGATAAATATGTTCTGTAGCGGGTTATGGGTTTATAGGGGAATAGGGTGGGAAGTAATTTAATAATATTAATTAATTGATATATGTTTGTACATATTTTAATTATTAATTAATTGGTAATTAATTTCTATTAATTAGTTAATAATTATTATAATTTTTTGCTGTAGCGGGTTGTGGGTTTATAGGGGAATAGGGTGGGAAGTAATTTAATTATGTTAAATTAATTATTAATTAGTAGGAATTATTAATTTATTTATTGAGAAATAATTTTTAATTATTTTTAATTAATTGATTAATTGATAAATATGTTCTGTAGCGGGTTATGGGTTTATAGGGGAATAGGGTGGGAAGTAATTTAATAATAATTAATTAATTGATATATGTTTGTACATATTTTAATTAATAATTAATTGGTAATTAATTTCTATTAATTAGTTGATTAATTAATATAATTTTTTACATATTTATAATTATTAATTAGTTGGTAATTAATTAATATTAATTATTTAATTACATTAATTATAGTAATTTTTTTAATATATAATTTATTGTTATTCTTAATTAATTAATTGGGAAAAATAATATTAATTATTAAATTAAATTAATTACAGCAAATGTGCTAATATATTTGCTTTATTGTTATTGTTAATTAATGATTTATTGGTAATTAAATAATATTAATTAATTTTGGGTAAAGGAGTATTTTTAGGGTTCAGGGTCAGTTTTCAGTTTTTGGGTAAAGGGGTATTTTTAGGGTTCAGGGTCAGTTTTCAGTTCAAGGGTAAAGGGGTAGTTTTAGGGTTCAGGGTCAGTTTTCAGTTTTTGGGTCAGGGGTATTTTTAGGGTTCAGGGTCAGTTTTCAGTTTTTGGGTAAAGGGGTATTTTTAGGGCTCAGGGACAGTTTTCAGTTTTTGGGTAAAGGGATATTTTTAGGGTTCAGGGTCAGTTTTCAGTTTTTGGGTAAAGGGGTATTTTTAGGGTTCAGGGTCAGTTTTCAGTTTTTGGGTAAAGGGGTATTTTTAGGGTTCATGGTCAGTTTTCAGTTTTTGGGTAAAGGGGTATTTTTAGGGTTCAGGGTCAGTTTTCAGTTTTTGGGTAAAGGGGTATTTTTAGGGTTTAGGGTAAGTTTTCAGTTTTTGGGTAAAGGGGTATTTTTAGGGTTCAGGGACAGTTTTCAGTTTTTGGGTAAAGGGGTATTTTTAGGGATAAGGGTCAGTTTTCAGTTTTTGGGGAAAGGGGTATTTTTAGGTTTCAGGGTCAGTTTTGGGTTTTTTGGGTACAGGGATATTTTTAGGGTTCAGGGTCAGTTTTGGGGTTTTTGGGGTACAGGCGTACAGGGTAAAAACAAAAAATGTTTACATTAAATCAATTAAATAACATTAAAAAAAATAAAATTACATTAAATTATTAAGTGTTTTATTTATTTTAAATGTATATGTATTAGTTTTAATTTTGTTTTAATATTTTTATTTAATATTTGTTAAATTATATGTATTTTAAAATTATTTTTACATTATTATTAATACATTAAAAAAAACAATATTTTTTAATACGATATTTTTGTACTACGATATTTTTTTTCTCGATATTTTTGTACTTACCTTTATGAAGATAGGATTCCGATATTTTTGATGTCGATATTTTTGTTCCGATATTTTTGTACTTCGATATTCTGTCTGTCGATATTATGTCAGACATTCGTCCTGACGCAGTCTCTGACATGGTCAGGCTGTCTGTAAATGTTACTCATCACAGGCATACTGTCACCTGTGTCCACTTCATGGGTACACCAGGTGGTTTGACAGGGTGTCAGAGAAAAGAGACCAGAAAACTGAAAACCGGTCTACAATCAGCTTGCTGTTGATCAGTGAGGCTGTCTGCCAAGGCTGCTCCTTCAACTGATCCATCAACAGGGTCCTGAGAGAGGAGATGAGGGAGAAGATCACTATCTTCCTCCTGTCCCTCTTCAGTGCTCATGAGCAAGCTCATGTCAGCCCTGTTAACAAAAGGTTTCGGGCGAACATGACGTACACATGAAGTACCCTGTGGGGACTTCTTGGAGTACCTAGGTCAACTTGGGGCCACCCCACTTGTCTTAGAGACCTGCTGGGGCCACAGGCCCAACACCCACACTTTTGTTCCTGGACGGTAAATAGTAAGTACAGCCTTTTGGTGATGCCAAGCTTTCTGAAGCTCCTGGCTGGTCTCAAGGTTGTGGCTGGCCGCCTTCATGTGCTCAGCCATGTGAGAACTCAGGCCCAGAGCATAGTCTACTATGTCCTGTTTAGGAGGCTTGAGAGGTTGCTCCCATCCGTCTTTGACCATACATAATGGACCTCTAACTGGATGTCCAAACAGAAGTTCAAATGGGCTGTAGCCCACCCCTTCGGAGGAACCTCTCTGGATTGAAAGAGAAGGCAAGGTAGTACGACATTCCATTTTCACATCAGCTTTTCTAGGAGTCCCTTGATCATATCTTTGAGGATATGGTTGAAACTTTCAACAACCCCATTGCCCCGTGGATGGTAGGGTGTGGAAAACATATAGGGGCACATGCATCATTGAAAATTGCATTCGCAAAGGGTGCGAATGGCAAAATTCGCCCGTTTGCGAATGCAATTTCATCATTTGGGATGCATCATCATTTTTGTACTTTTTCGCAATTTAAGAAATCGCAAAATTGTGATTACTTAAATTGCGATTGCATTTAAAGAATCTCAAATTGAGATTTCTTAAATGCAATGCATCAAACAAAAAAAATTAGCGATTTCGCTAATGGGGGGAGCAAATTACCATGTAGTTGAACTTCATGGTAATTTGCAAAAACTTTGAAAAATGCACTAAAGTGCATTTTTCAAAGTTCCATTTTACACACACACATGCCCTCGGGGCATGTGTGTGTGCAAGATGTACTTATAGGCAGATTTCAGGGGTGCAACAGGGTGTCCTTTTGACACCCTGGCACCATTGAAATTGCATTTTCAATTTGCGATTCTCTAATTGAGAATCGCAAATTGAGAATGTCTTCCAATTCATTCCTATGGACCTCTAAGCCCATAGGAATGAATGGGGAGGTATTCCTTAATTGCAACTCGCAATTTGCGAGTCGCAATTAAGGAATTTTAAGAAGTCGCTATTTTTTTAGCGATTTCTTCATGCATAGCCTTTTGCAATTCCTTATTATCGAATCCTTATTTTTCGCTAATAAGGAATCGCAAATGGCATTGTTGATGCATGTGGGCCCATAGTTTACACCACACTCTTTCAACGTAACGAACACATCTCTGGCCACCTGAAAGACCTCCACTGGCTACCCGTCAATAAGAGGATCACTTTCCGACTGCTAACCCACGCACACAAATCACTTTATGTATTGAACCCTTTTGGGTCTTCAACCATGAGAATGGCCTCATCTCCCTTCCCTAATTTGACGTCCTGATGAAGACCCCGTAAAAGGACTCCATTTGGCCTATAGATAGGGGTCGAAACGTCGACTGTTCTTCCTTAATTTGTCATTCCGGCACACCCCTTAATTTTCTAACAATCAGATGTGACCGTTGAAATGCAATGTTTATATGTGTTTTTTAATTTCTAGTCCTGATTTGGGACATGTGTATGTTGATTATCCTTTGATAATCTGTGCCAATTTGTATTGTTACCTCTTTATAACTGTGTCATAACCTTTCTACACTTCCCCGAGCACTACCCTCCCCTTTCCCTTTTCTCCCCCCCTTTGGGGCCCTTAATTTACACAAGTTTTGTATTGCACGTGATATTCACAAACCATTGGTCATTAAATAACACATGCCAATCGGATATTTGTTTACAAAAAATTTTTCTTTAGTGATTTCTAAATAAATTGTTGTGTATGTAATTTACAATACACCCTTCTCCTCTACGGGGACCCCCTTTTATATGTATCACAAATCACTCTACGACATCGGACCAGAATGCCTCAACTCACGACTGTCCTTCTACACCCCCTCCCGCCAACTACGTTCTTCCAGCCAAGCCCTCGCCACTGTTCCCCGCATCAACAAGACCACCATGGGAGGCAGATCCTTCTCATACCTAGCAGCTAAAACATGGAACTCACTCCCCACCCACCTTCGCCTTACCCAGAACCACCTAGCTTTTAGAAAGCAACTTAAAACGTGGATATTTGACAAGTAAGCGTCCTCCCCTCCCTAAGCGCCTTGAGACCCTCTGGGTATGTAGTGCGCTATATAAATTCTCTGACTTGACTAGCAGTGATGTAGCTAGACATGAAGTTAGTACTTCTGTCTGACAAGACCTCCTTAGGGAACCCAACTCTGAAAAAGATTCCAACGAAAGCCCTGGCCACTACAGGAGCTGTAGTGGTCCTAAGGGAAATAGCCTCTGGATATCTAGTGGCATGGTCTACCACCACTAAGATAAAACTATGTCCAGATGCTGTTGGAGGGTTTAAGGGACCTGCAATGTCTATCCCTACCCTCTCAAAGGGAACCCTAACCACTGGCAGTGGGATTAGGGGGCCTATGTAGTGCTGCCTGACCTACCATTGGCTTGGCAGGTGACACCGGACTGACAAAACTCCTTGGTGTCCTCAGACATGTGGGGCCAATGAAAGTAAGGGACAAACCTGTACCAAGTCTTGCTTTGCCCAAGATGTTCTGTAAAGGGGAATATTGTGAGCGAAGGTTAATAAGAACCCCCTGAACTTCTTAGGTACGACCAACCTCCTGGTGGCATCAGGCTTCGGGTCTCTACTTACAGAAAACAGGCGCCCTTCTTCCTGATAAGTCCTGTGGGACCTACTGAAATGTCCTGCTTCCTCAGCGGCAGCTTTATTATCTGAGTTGTTCAAGAGAGGGGCAGGCCTTCTGCTCCAAACTGAAGTCTTCCCTGGAAGGACCCCTGACCCTAGTTTCTTTGCCTTGTCAGGCCCAAGCTCCTCTGGTACAGTTCCTTCACAAGTACTTACATCATCTCCCCAAGGAGGCTGATTCTCATTGTAAGTCTGAGAGGAGGATACATCCTTATCCTTCTTGCTCCTTCTCTTGGGAGCTGGCTGGTCCATTTCTTCAGGATCCAGGGCTCACTCAGTGCCTAACTTCTTGGCCTCAGCCCTAGTGACAGCAAAGCCACTGGCTGAAATTCCCATCATTTCTGCATGAGCCCTGAATTCCACTTCAGACCAGGCTGAAGTTTCCAAATGATTGCCCAGTAGAGAGTCCACAGGTAGGTCAGGGGATGCCACAACTCTCTTTGGGCCAGTTAACCCTCCCCAGCTGAGATTGAAATCTGCCATGTAATGATCTGTCCTGGTATTGTTAGCATTGGCCACTTGGTAAATCTGTCCAAGTAGAATCTGCTCCCTAGACACAAGTTTTTCTGTCACCATAGTGACACTGGCCCCTGTGTCCCTGTATGCCACAGCTTCCTGACCATTGATGAGAGGCTGTTGTCTGTATTAGCCCAAGTTAGTGGGACTTACAATAAGGGTGGCAAGCTCAGTGCCACCATCACCGACTAAAACAGCCTGAGTGGGTATCCTGACTAGGCCAGAACCCACTTTAGTACACAAGGTTAACCCAGCTAACTCTTGGTGGCCGTACTACTACCAGTGCTATTGCTAGGGGCACCAGGCGGTTTAGGAGTAGTAGTAGCAGTATTGGTGCTAGACTTTGAGCAATTGGCATCCTTTGCCCTTTTTCCTTTTTCATTACACAAATAGCACCAAGGTTTCTTGTTAGAGTAGTAACAGGAATGGGACCTACCCCCAGAGAAAGATTTTTCAGGACCATCAGAAGACTCTTTTCTTAACATTGCTCCCCACCATTCCCTTGGGCCTTAGAATAATCTTGCTTCTTCTGGGCAGCTCCACCATGTGAGACCTTTGTTGCACTCTTGTACAGACCCACTAGTCTGGCTTCTTTCCCAATGCTTGGGGAAAGGTCAGATCTGAGTCCACCATGTACTGGTGCAGTTGCTGATTTTGCCAGTTGTTAAAGATGTGCTTTCTCACTAGTAAATTGTACAGTCCCTCACAATCATGCACATGTCCCAAAGAGCATTCAGTTTATTCTTCCTTTTTCGTCCCATCTTTGTTTGCTATGTGCATGAAGATGTGAGATTCAAAAACATGTTTTTTCACATTTGGTCTAATTACTTTGTGAATCAAAGCATACTTGCAAACTGTGACTACATGCCTGCCTTTATCAATGTTTCACTACAAAACTATGCGATTGTATTCTTTTAACGGAGTGTACCGTTCCCAGACAATGGTCGATTTGTCTCGGGACACTGGAAAATCCAAAAGGTCATCCCTGTCCACCCCCCAGAAATTTAGTGTCTCCTACGCCCCTGGGGGGAGTTACCCAACAATTACTGTTACCTTAAATGGGTGGAATGTTAATCCAGATGGGGATACCCTTCGGCAGTGCAGACCCTGTAAAGAATGATTGTATTGGGAGTAGCGAATCAGAACGCTGGGGTCCAGGTCTCTACGAATACTGTGGACCAATTGGTTAGCAGGGCGAGGTGATCGGACAACTACTCTCCTGTTCAATGGTATACCCAGTAGGAGTTTAACATCATAGGAGTTTCCCTCGATTGACCATTTAGTTCACACTTCGTTTTCTTATAAAAGAATTATAGGAAAGCAGCAAGTTATGTGTTTTTGGGGTGTTTACCCCGAGGGCGGAGAGGATTGTTCATTTACTCATGCACATGGAGATTCACACTTGCTTGAAAATTACTAGGACACAGTACTTCACATGCACGAATGTCTGAGTTCTGGGCTGGATTCCACTCCTATTAAAAACTGGAGGGAGCAAGGCCAAGTCCACCTGACAAGGATTGTTAGTGATGGCAGATAGCGCTCTAGGAACACTTCATATAACTTCTGGAATGGTAGGGGACTTAGGGCCTGATTTTGAGTTTGGCTGTTGTAATGGATAACCCATCCACCACATTACATGTGCATTATATCCTATGGCACTTGTAATAGGGCAGGCCTGTTATCTATCATATTTGTGATAGAGTAACCCATTTGCCAAAGTGTAAATCAGGCCTTTATTGAATTCAAAAAGTGCAGTACTTGAATAGGTGTAGGTCTGCATGCTCTACTGTGCTGTCTGATCACTCTACCCTACTGATAGGTTCTGGGAGCAGTGGTTGTACTGAGCAGCACCATACTTGGAGGCTGAACTCGGAGGCCCACTGAGTAATGTAGCATTCTTTGGGGATGTTAAGGAAGCCCTCAAAACATATATGAAGCACTATAGGGTATATACAGACACATGAGTGACTTAGTTGAAGTCACTAAAGGCAGCGCTAAGGGGGGGAGTGTATGTCTTAGACATATGGCATCTGACAGCACCTACTTTGAACCCTGAACCTACAGGAGATAAAACAGACACACTTGTAGATAGAGAGCACAGGCCCAACACAACGAGAAACCTCCTAGAAATTAGCCGTGACATAGGGGCGTCATGGGATACCATAGGCAATCTGTCACTGGAGGAGTACCTGCAGAAACTGCACAGAGAGGGGGATAAATTGGGTTGTTTGTTGGCTTGCTTTTTGAAAATGGGAAATCCCCCGATACCTTCACTGAATAATGGGATGGCGACAGTGACTCAGGTGAGCACAAACAAAATACTAGCAGACTACTTCACGCACCTACATAAGAGACAAGGGGTGAGGGAGGCAGTACAGACTAAGAACTTCTTGGACAGCCTAGAGATATTGAGATTAGCCCAAGTAAACAGGGTGGACTTGGAACTGGATATATCAAGGGATGCAGTACTGGCCACCATCGGCTAGCTACCACAAGGGAAGGCCCTGGGTGAGATGGACTTCTATTGGAATTCTACCAGATGTATGTTTACCTAATAGTGGATAGATTGTTAGAGGTTAATCTGGAAGACTACCAAAGGTCAACCCGACCGGAAACTATGTGGGAGCCCATCATTGTTATGGTACAAAAACCAGAGAAGGATCCGATGACACTGGCCTCTTTAGCGACTAGTACTTGCTAAAGTGGTCCCCCTTTGCTTTCTAAACGTGGATACAAAAGCTAAAATACTAATAACTAGACTTTTACCCAAATAGGGTCCCATGTACACAAGGACCAATAGGGCTTCATCCCAAGCCTCAGCAGGTTGATGAGTCTGAGATGCATGTCATAGCCTGTATGGAGGACTTACCAATGGAAGGTGCCTTGATTGCGCTTGATATTGAAAAAGCCTTTGATTCCCTCAGTTGGAATGTATGTTTGAGATCGTTACCTAGGTGGGTTTGGTTCTAATCTGATAAACTGAGTTGACTACCTACACAAGAGAATGCTGACACAAGTCAGAGTAGGTGGAAACTCTCACAGAAATGTACCAATAGAGAAGGGAGCAAACCAGGAATGCTCCCTGTCCCCGCTGTTCTTTGTGTTAGCAATGGGGCTCTAGTTATAAGACTTCTTCAGAGGATGCTGCCCTGGGGATGGGAGAGTGGGAGATACCTTCCATGTTGTATTCATGTAGGCTGGTGACAGCTTGTTGCTTCTGACCCAGGCCCGTGATCCAACCCTATTCTCCTTTAGGATCTGGATCTCTTCACTGCGAACTCAGGTCTCTGTATTAATAGACAGAAGTTTGTATTATACACCTTGGTGTGACTGGGAGACACTCACCAATCGGATTTGCCAAATGACAGTATACAATGAGAATAACATGAATTTCAAATTAATACCTGGGCGTGTGGGTGACTCGTATTGTCATGATGCACTGGCAATGTAACATTGACAAGGTCTTGCAGGGACTAAGGACCTCAGTAGATTTCTGCAACATGCTCCCGTTCTATATAATGGGAATAGTGGTATTGGCATTCAGAGTGCTTTTACCCCTATATGTATTGCAAAACGCCATGCACCCAATACTGAGTACTGTCTTTTGAGAAATAGACGGCTCGCTTGTCTTGTTGGTATGGGTGGGTAAGTGGATCAGAGTCTGTCTGGAAGTAATGAGGCTGGACAGAGAGAAGGGAGCTCTGGTCTACCCAGACTTGGAGCTATACTATATCGCTCCCGAGCTGCAGCATGCAGCTCAGTGATCCGACGAGACACTAGACTGGTAGCAAAGACTCCTTGTGGGTGCCATAGAGGAGGCCAACCTTCAAATTGACTTGATGAGAGTTACAAACCAGTTTGAAGACAGCACTTCCTAGGTGGTATGGCAGGCGGCTATGACACAGATGCAGCAGTCAAGCTGGTACTGAGGAGTCATCTTTGAGTAGATCATTGCTGATTGAATGGTTGCAACCGTTTTATCGGACCCACGAGGTGATGGCCCTGACTGACCGGAGGAATAGGGTTTGACTGACGCTAGGTGATGTTTACCCGGGGAATGGGTTTTTAACCTTTGATGACAGTGGGGTGACCTTTTTGGTTTCTGTTGGACGATTCTTACAATGTGCCAGGTTGGCACACACTGCTAATGAAGTCTACACTTATTTCCCAGCCACACCACAAGCCTTTCTCAAAATGGAGTTGGTAGCTTGTTTCATGAATGTATAAGGTATTTAAAGAGGATAGACCAGCAATGCCTGTGGCCTCTGAGACCAGGGCCGTATTGGGCTACAGATTTGCAGACCCCCTGACTGTCATAGGATGTACTAGGGCGTGTGCACAGGTTCAAGATGGCACACTTCAATTATCTGCACCACAAATTTCTGGGCCGAGCAGAATACACAGGATATACTCTAACAGACCCTCATCCTGCACTAAATTCAATGAGAGGGAGGCCACCTTCAAGCACCTGATCTGGACGTTGAATACATTAGTGGGATACTGGGAAGAAGTGGTAACTCTGCTCAAACTGTCATTGATACATCACTGTCCACTGAGTGTTCTGCTCAAACCCAAACAAGGGAAACTATCACACAGTAGAGCAACTCGGAGACTCCTCCTGGCGAAACGCCACATATCATACACTGGTTGTTGGAGAGGGGGCCCAGGCTATCAAAGTGGTGTGCGGATGTGTCGGAGCGAGCTCGCAGAAGAACTTGATTATACAAGATCCTAACGGATGAGAGAGTGGAGATATCCTAATGGAGTGGGGGGAGATGTTAACCCTGATAATAGATGATCCTGTAATTTATGATGAGTGAGGTTGACCCGAGTGGCAGGATGTGTGGACAGAGGATCCCGGGGATCCTCTCACAGAGAACTTCTAAATCCTGGGAGAGCAGAATTAGAAGGAGCTCTGCATTAGAGACTTGGACCAGCCTCGAAAAGGAAGCCTCCTAGTCAGAAGAGCGTCCACATGGGGCTGCTGTAATGGTGGGGACCCAAGGCGTAAATATATGGATGTCTTTGTGTCTTGACTATGCAAATTGAATTGGGTTTGTGCTTGCTGTAGGCAATACTTGTTTTGATATCATGGAAGTCAACCATAAAAGACAATAAAACAGCTCCACAAACAGCCTAAAAACCAGCCCACACAGTGACCTGTCAGACCAGTCTATCAGGCAATGCCCAATTACCCTGTATGCCAGTCCAACCCTGTGCACTCTTTAGGTGCATAAAGAAAGAAAATCTTGAAACATCTCTCGAATCCTTCAGAAGAGCAAGAGGAGTTTGTTGAATATGAGGCTGCCATAAAGCAAGAGGGTCTCAAGTATGAAGAGAAGAACATTAGAGGTTGTGCGAAGGCATCATTTTCTGGGCAGAGGAAATGAATTCCTGAAACCCGTGGACCACTTTGTGGCTGGTTTACCTAGACTTGCTGTGAGAAAACACTACAAGACCAACAAGTGCAGACGATTGCTAGTAAAAGAAGAGAAGAAGAATTGATGTTGGCGAAAAATCCACTCGGGCCATAGAACGTTTTGAATTAGTGTCTCAGGACATAGAACAATTAGAGGCTGAGGGGAAGGAATTAGGGGATGTATAAATAATTGAAAACCAGGGGGAGCTTAGGAAATAACAATGAAAGAAAGATAGAGGAATAATGTATTTTGCAGGTTTATGGAGTCATGCGCCCCCATATTGCTATGTGAGGCTGAATGTTAACGTTGTGCGGGTTATAGTCAACTCTGACCCTCAATATGCTTTGATTGGAAAGCATGGTGAATATTTATCAAGTTGATGTCCTACTGATAAGCGTGGCTCAAATCCACCTGAGTGACTTACCGCACTCACCTATAGTAACTCTGTAAGAAGTCAGCCGGACAGTGGAGAAGAATAAACTATACATTTATTTAGGCCACAAACTCCCATATGAGAGGGCCCTGTCTAATCTCACTCCTAAGAGTCAGATGAGAGGACTGCCTCTCTTCATCACAGCAGTACATTATCACATAGCAAGGCAGAGTAAAACCACGCCCAGACTGGAAAAGTACTGGGCTCAGCTGAGGGAGAACAATGAACTCATACATGAGGCATCTGCACCTGCGAAGGCAACACTGTTATCAGCCCTCAAGGACACAGAGCCGAAGCTCTGAGGAAAGAAATGCTGAAACAGGGACTTTCTGCTCATAAGGGAGGGGGGAAAACTGTACCATGAGACATTGAGCTGCAGAGCAAATGTCAGCATTAGAAATCTGCCTGTCATAGGCAAGCTTCTTGTTATTATAAGAAAGTATACAAAATTATCAACAATGGGACCCTAACAGATAGAAGGCAATGTACTACAGCAAGTCTTCTAACTTAGAAGGCAAAAAATAAAACAAAAGCTTAACCATTACAGAAACAGTTCTATCCAAATGAAGCTTGCATATAAAGAAAATAGTTCAGTGGGTTGCAGCACATGAATAATAGGCTGTAACTGCATATTAATTTATGACACATTAGGCTAACATATGTACAACATCATTAGCAGGAAAATTACAATCTATCAGACCCTCCTTTTAGCCTAATGTGGCTAACATAAGTGCATCCTTTATTGCTCAAAGTAGGGACTGTGTAATTCTAAAGGAGAGAACGAGAACGGCATCACTCATCTATCAAATGTCGGGAAAGGAAATACTAGGATGAGCATGATCATAGAAGTAGCGCAACATACTATAGGACAGGAAGTGCAGAGGCAACTAGTAAAAGAACAACCCCTGCAATACCTACTAAAACAATTATTATTCTCTGGGTGTGAGGCACCCTCCTTTTTGACTAATCTAAGCATATTCTCCCGGTGCACCATTGCTCTATAACATTATGTCATTATTGGACAACTTAAAAAGACATCACAGTTCAAGTCATGAGAAGGAAGTAATGCAATAATATTGATCAGAGAAAACACCCAATTGAACCATATACTCAGTGTTCACTTGCATCTAGACTACTCAAAGTATACTAACCCTGACAGCTACTTCCATAGGGCAAGAATAAAAGCAACATTTTTTTCACCCTTGTGTGTTTTAAGGCAACGACCCACACCCAATAATCTGCAGTACTATAAGTAACAGGTGTCTTGTGCAACAATAGAATACTACATCATCCTAATGAACTTCCCAAAAACAAACACATTATTACATTTGTAGACCATGTGAACCAAATATGGGCAGGGGCATCTGGACAAGGAGCCACAGAGGCAGCTCCTCCTGGGGAAAAGGAACATTCAAAGGGACTCATTTTCCTAGCTAAAAGACCAAAGTAAACTAAGGGAAAAAACAGTTCACACTGAGGCCAACCAGGGGGAAGCGGGCTCAGGTCTACGAGGAGCCGCAAAGGGCTGCTCCTCATCGGGGATAGGACGACCAAAGGGAACGTAACCAAAAATCCAAAAAGCAAAAAGGAAAAATGGGAAAAAGAAACTAAACTATAAAAAATTGTCCCAGACAGTCCTACAACCGGCCAGAGGGGTTCTTCAACCCTGAAAAGGGATCGTCTCCCTGTGTCCGTCAAAGCCTCACAGGCAGGCTTTTACCGTCCATACCTTAATCCCACGTCGCTTATCACACGGCAGCTGTAACAGAGGAGCACTTAATCTGGGCCCCCACACCACTCTATAGTCTCATAGAACAGAATCTTCGGCTAAACACCAGGGCCCTTACAAGTCCATCCCTATCACTAAATCTTCTTTTTCAACAGAATCTCCACTAAGCCCTTCTTCCAGTGTTCAGTCCAGTACACCTTTACCTTTTCCGGGGCCGCAGATTATAGCGAGTGCTCCCTCGCACTTCAGGGTCAGTGAACAAAACGGGTGTATCTGTAACATGAACTGGACCCTTTAATGCCTGACCACTAGTATCAACGGGAGTATCGGAGCTTGCAAATCTTTCTCTTTTTTTTTTTCCGGTGCACTTGGCTCTGCACGTTACTTTTCACTTTGCTCCCCTCCCCTCAGTGAGGCATTAAAACAAGGGATGGAGCTAGGCAATTGCTCGTGTTCTTCATCAACAACACCCTCTTTTACCCACTTGCATTAGGGTAACGGCAGGGGGACCTCCTCGACATGCGACACATCGACGCATGGGTCCACGTCTTCCTGCACTCAACTCGAAGTGCGGTACACGTCGTCAGTAGCACCTGTCGTTGTTCCAATCATCTGGGCTCCAAACAGTATTTCCGCTCGTCGATGAAATGTTCAGGCCCCTCCGGCAACAGCTTCAGGGTGTCTGCTACCTATTGATGAGTAGAACGAATATCTTTAGTCAAAGCATACAAAAGGGTCAAAACAATTTCTTATCTCAAAGTGCCACAAACATTTGCTGGGCGGTGTGCATTTGAATGAAGAAAACATCTCAGGCCTATCAATAAATTTGTGCTAACAATATGTAATATAGTACATGTTTGACTGTTCCACTATATTACCTGTGGTCGGACGTACGCATTTATTCTAAGAGAAGAGAAAAAATAAAACAACACAGACATGTTGTATTCCCGCAAAACATTTCCTTGAGAATCCTCAAAAAAAAAAAAGGAATTTCAAAACGCTATTCCTATAGCATGCACACAGCGTCTACTTTGTGAACCCTCACTGTTGTGCAAAACATCAAACACTTCTAATATTCACTTTTTTTTTACTCGTGACCATGCTCATGTACTATGGGAAGCAGCAGGAAACTAACTTCTACAAAGCTATAATTGCAACAGAAAAAATATTTTGCTGAGGATATTTTGCTGAGGATCAAACAAGTATCTTTCACCTTTTTCACTATGTAGACCATGTCTTGTGATGGTCGGGTGGAGAAAACAACACAAAATGACAAAACACATCAAGAAGAGGAAGCTTGGGTATACATAATGAGAGAAGAGAGTTTCAAGCTGGCAGGTAGTATGGAAAATCCTTGTAAATATACATGACGTTAAGGGTGGCCTCTTTTAACATATGTGGACTGAATAACGGAGGGAAAAGGCAGACGGCTGCAGCTATGCTAAGGATGTTAAGGCTGGACGTGGTATGTCTCCAAGAGACTCATTTTATGGGGAAGGATAAATTCATGCTGGAACAGATGGGGTATGATGTTCTTGCTCATACAAATCAGGATAGTAGGACAAGAGGAGTAGCTATCCTAGCTAAAAAAATATTTCAGTCATACAAAGCCATTGAAATTCCCCCGTTATAGTTAGTTCAGCTAACTATAACACGCGCGCCTGCAATGCACTGCTGATGACATCACATATTATATCACTCATGACGTGGTCAGTGACATCACTCATGACATCACTGATGACATCATCCAGTGAATGTGTGTCTTTCTGAAAAATAAAAGAAAAAAAAGTACAGAACTATTGTTCCCTTCAAAGGTCAAATAAGGAAACATTAGTCTGGGGCGTCTTCTCTAATAAAGACTATCAGTTTATTTTCACAGACTAGCTAATAAAGAACTAGCAGTGTGCCCGCATAACTTTAAAACCCAACACTTGTAAAACAAAACTACCAACATCAAATTCCCTTTTTAGAGCAAAGCAGAACAGGCTAATAAAAATTGGAGAAGAGGAGGGAGCAATATACATGTTACCTATTCCTAATTTATAGCATTACCTATTTCTAGTTCATAGGAGAGCTAGCGGAACGCTAGCTACCACCCCCATTTTTGACAGAAGGAAATCTGAAACGTATTTCTCTTCAGTCAAAATCATCAACCCCCTCTGCCCCCCTGAGTGTAGCACTGGGCAGAAACAAAATTGTAGGAGATACATAGCACTTTTGAGAGGGCTAGAAACACATGTACAAATGTCATTGCCATAAAATAATGTGTGTGCCTATTAATATCGGGAATTCATTCTTATCATTTATCCATTGCAAAACACACAACCTCTATTGAGACCTTCTATTCCCATTAAGGAGTAAGGACAAGGGAAAGTATAAAAAAAATCCCCCATAACCAGGCACTATGCGCCATTCATTAGGGAAATGGCGGCAAAAGGGAAATCTATAAAGGAACAACCATGTAACAAAATGGACATACACTGCTAAAAGTGCTGTCTATAAAATTTGAGGGCCAGAACAAATTCCCCACAGAGGAACCTGTACTTGTTATCAAAAATGAATTTGTCAAAACAATACAAAACAGAAACAAACATACCAAAGCAGCAAGTATAGTGGCTGTGCCAAGCACAGAAAACATAGACGAATCCCAGCCACACATGCAAAGGAGCTGTGACACAGAACACAATGCCATGCATGCAGCTCAAAACCCAGTACGCATTTTGTGTCAGCCTTAAAGTCCATCAACATACCTACCACGCTGAACAGAACAAACAATGCACAATAAGCCAAAGAAAACATAAAACTCACAATATTCACATGCGTATATCATAAAATAATACGCAATAATACATATACCAAACGCAAAAAAACCACAAACGGGAAACACAATATTAGTTACTCAGAGGACTATATCCTTCTCATGCATGTCATGCATCATGCGGTGTGGTGTCAGTGCACATGTAATCCATCTTTAACACAAAGTTGCATCAATACTCACCATAACACAGAGATAATATTTCCCGTTGCCCTGAAACGAAACGAATCAAACCACAAAAAACAACACACAAAATATTGGACCAAAAAAAACAACCACTTAGAAAAAATACCCTGTATAAATACTCACCTTAAACCCATTCCCGGAGCTCATTCACACCCTCACATCCTTTCAATGTAAAAAAAGAAAACCTATTTCTTTGTCTTAGACAGGACGAATCCCCAATGTCCAGCCAAAAGAACAAAACATGTAGCAGTATTGAAAATCACATGACTAAATTATGATAACATTTAAGGCAGCATCAAAAGACAAAAGATATACATGTGCTTTCCATGCGTAAAACTGTTATTCTTGTAATTAAAGGTACCACATTTTTTTTTTTCTGCACAGACATCTTACTTCTCGGTAAAATCACATGCATATATACATTCCCACCAGACCATTTTTATGAGCAACACAATCAATAATAGATACCTACCCTCACATGATCAGTTCTCTCCACTAGGGATCCACTAGCAAAAACACTAATCAGTATGCCCATGAGAGACCCCCCTTCAACTCAATATCTATTCAAATAGAAAACCTGTATACTATGACATGGACCAACAGTGAAACAGAATATCGTGTAAATTAATTTTTCTCAAGACAATCCCTTTTTTTTTTTTTGACTTGTCCAAATGGAGTAACCTGTGGAAAATGTTTCATAATTTGTTCCTTATACTAAATCACATGTATTCTCATCAACTCCTTCATACAAATCCATGTTGCACTAATTATTATGCAAAATCGCTCTAAATTCACGTTTTACATGGCTCCAACTGTGTATCTCTGCCTGTCCGTGCCAATAGCTGGGCCTCCTAGCCCCCCCCATAATCTTCTGTCTGTGCTCTGCGAACCCATTGGAATGCTGTTATCACACAAGGTCACTGCTGCTCTGCTCGTCTAAATGTTCACAATAGCCCTGCTCACATTCTCTATTTTTTTCTATTTAACCCTTCCAGAACGGAATAGAATTCACACACTGCCATAGTAAATCTTCCTAGCCCAGAGTCCCAAATTCATTTTCAGTCTTCCTTTGTCGTTCAGAAAAATGCATCTCACACTCCACCCGACCATCTTCCAAGAGCTAAGAATTCTGGGCTGCTCGCCAGCCTTCCTAGCCCTCCCCTGGTGTTCAGCACCAAGGCCAAATTTGCTTCGCAGTCTGTGCTCGTCGCTCAGGCGCTGACAAAGCCAAGAAGCCTTTCCTAACTTTTTCGACATGCCATATTTTAAAAAATACATTTCTCTTCCTCCTAACTTTACACATTTTCTACATTCTTATTAATATACATTCTAATTTCTGGTAATCAAATCCTCATTCTTTTCTTCATCTTCTACTGTTCACAAATTAAGGGGATGAAAGAAACCAACATTTTTTTCATAGAGCACAGCCCTGCATGCACTTTTACACTACATAAAAAAACACACTGATAGCCAGGCGCAACCATCTCAGGTAGCTCACAAGGACCAGACAATTAACTCATGCAAAAAGATGCACTCACTTCATTCAAACAAACATTTACACAAACAAAAGGCAACCCACAGACTGCTCTCAAACCGGGCCAATTTTAACCAAATCATATTACATGGGATACACAGTGGTGCAGCCATGCGCTTTATAAATGCTCTATTATTATTATTATTATTTACCTACCCACTCCTCTTAATCACTACTCACATTGCCCCTGAGCCAATACAAGCACATTTAAATAAGAACACCTTGCACCTTCAAATGTACACATTTTTCTCCTTTAAAACTAAACTGTTGATCAGTCCATATTCTAAGCTATCATAAGTCCTCATATCTGTCCTTGCTGAACCTCTCTCGGCCACAACCCTTTCTTTTAGGGCCAACTTAATTTCCATACGTACTTTCTTACAGGCTTTTTTTTTTTCTCAGGAAGCCCTCATCTTCACCCTTAGGAATTAAACATGCTCTGACAGCTGTACATAGCGAACAGTCTCTCCTGCAAGTAATCTATCTTAACTGCATCAAAATATTAAACAAATTCAGGATAAATCCATTTACACATACATCTCAGAATTAAAAGAATCTTTCACAGGAGCGCGTTGGCTCTCGGCCAATCTGACATCAGTTGAACTGCACCAACACCTAAAACATTGCAACTTACTGAAACGCGGCATCTTGCACCCTCAATCAAACACCACCAAACTCACATACATCCTATGCATTAAGTCCCTGTCAAACACGTGTTACCATAATGGGACAAGGCCCGTCGACCAAGTCCTGGGGAACCTGGACCCTACCGCAGACCGAACAGTACACTAACTGTTCTGAGGATGGAGAACACATCTGCCGCCCGGGTGGCACTAAAGATCGCTGCGCACTTTACCACAGGGGACCCAGGACCCACTCCCGCCGAACCGCCACCCTAGGGGTTCGGGGTGAGTTCCGGAGCCCACCCGCAATGAGCCACGCCTCCACCACAGTACCACCCGGTCGGATGACCAAAATCAAATGTCCTCCCAACCTCCATTAAGTCTGTCAGAGCACCACTCGCACCCTGAGTTCCCCGGAGCACACTAGCCCCAGGAGCGCACCGGCTCCTCAAACCATTTGAGACACCCTAGTCTCCCGGAGCACTCCAGCCCCTCAAACAATCACAGGTGGACCACTCACCTTACGCGGTACCGACCTCTACCGTTCTCCACCTCCGGCTGCCAGGACCAACACGGTCAGCTCCAGGTTCCGCCTTCTGGACCCCGGCGTAAGATCCGAACCGGGACCTCTCCCGATCAGCAGGGTGGGGCAGCGCTGCGAGAACCAAGCTCGGCATCAGATGGGTACCCGGGCCCACCGTGCCGACCAGCGGGTCCCCGGTCTTCTGCTACCCCCTTACGGGTGAGAAAGATCTTTATCGCGGGGTCCCATCTGGGGTGCCATCTGATAAGCGTGGCTCAAATCCACCTGAGTGACTTACCGCACTCACCTATAGTAACTCTGTAAGAAGTCAGCCGGACAGTGGAGAAGAATAAACTATACATTTATTTAGGCCACAAACTCCCATATGAGAGGGCCCTGTCTAATCTCACTCCTAAGAGTCAGATGAGAGGACTGCCTCTCTTCATCACAGCAGTACATTATCACATAGCAAGGCAGAGTAAAACCACGCCCAGACTGGAAAAGTACTGGGCTCAGCTGAGGGAGAACAATGAACTCATACATGAGGCATCTGCACCTGCGAAGGCAACACTGTTATCAGCCCTCAAGGACACAGAGCCGAAGCTCTGAGGAAAGAAATGCTGAAACAGGGACTTTCTGCTCATAAGGGAGGGGGGAAAACTGTACCATGAGACATTGAGCTGCAGAGCAAATGTCAGCATTAGAAATCTGCCTGTCATAGGCAAGCTTCTTGTTATTATAAGAAAGTATACAAAATTATCAACAATGGGACCCTAACAGATAGAAGGCAATGTACTACAGCAAGTCTTCTAACTTAGAAGGCAAAAAATAAAACAAAAGCTTAACCATTACAGAAACAGTTCTATCCAAATGAAGCTTGCATATAAAGAAAATAGTTCAGTGGGTTGCAGCACATGAATAATAGGCTGTAACTGCATATTAATTTATGACACATTAGGCTAACATATGTACAACATCATTAGCAGGAAAATTACAATCTATTACTACAGAATGAAAACCATGGAGATACTTGGATGTAGTGAAGCGGCAATTGAGCACAAGGGGTGTATGGTATACACCAAAGTTTATGTGTCTAAGGATGGTCAGTGTTTACTGGGATGACCCCAATAGAAAGAAATGGGAGCATTGAGTGTATGTGAGGAGGAAACAAGGGATGTATACAATGCATGGAGAAAAAATATCTTTAGTGACAAGTTGGGTCTTTGAAGAAATCCAAATATAGAATCATATTGCAGGAGGGAACAATAGCTGATCCATTAGAACTGAGTAATAAGTTGGGTGCCAATAGTATCAAATATCCCTTAGAAGCCTCAGGGTGGTTCTAGCGCGGAAGGCTGGAGGCATAATAAAGTTTGTCGATCTAAGGGACCTCAACCAAAACAACTGGGTTGATTGCATTCCTTATCTAACATTAATGAAATGTTGCGGACATTTAAGGCAGCATCAGTGTTTCCAGTGCTGGATCTCTCCTCAGCCTCCCGCCAGATCACATTGGAAAAGAATTCCAAACATTTGTTTATCGCACCTGAAGGCACTGCTATGCTTTGTCATGTGTCCTTCGGTCTGGCCTCTACTTTGGCAATATTTTAGAAAATGATGCTCAAATTGGTGTGCGTTTTTACTATTATTGACGCTAGCGGTCTCACAATTAAATATCAAAAGCTAAGGTTAGGTACCAAATGTGTACATAACTTAGGCCGTCATATTCCTTGTGATGCACCAGGCTGAGAGGAAGTCTGGGGAGGGCACCAAGTAAATCCCAAGGAATAATGAGCAACTTTACTCATTTCTTGAGCTGGTGGTGTTGTAAAAGGATATGAGATATGGGTACTGCCAAAATATGAACAAGTTCATTTTTACAGATGCTAGCGACTACAATCTGGATGCAGTTTTCTTGCAAGTGAGAAGTGGTTGGGAGGTTGTAATGGTCCATGTGTTAATTCCATTGAGGTTGGCAGAACACAGTTACTCAGTGCTGAAGAAAGGGGCATTGGCCTGATGGTAGGCATTACATATATATATATATATTTTTTTTAAAACCTTTATTTCGATAGAAAGACACATTTGCAGGCCTACAACCACAGGGGCCGGCCGCCACTGAAGCGAGACAGAAACTCAAAGTTGCATGGTTACACAGCTCTTCAGCCGACAGCCCGGGGGCCCGGCAGCAATTCAATATATTATTCTTAAGAGGCCTGTGGTGATAAGCAGGATGATTTCGAGAATTCACATTTTGATATATAAAAGTAAACAATGAAAATTAAACCAAAAAGAACAAACGAGGCAAGAAAGGACTATACAGTGAGTCTCCGTCCCAGGGGGGGGAAAGTCGTGTCAACGAATGATGTATGCAATGTAGGTAGATAGGATCTTGGGAAGGGGGGGACCGGAGGCGAGTGAGCCCAACGACAAAAATAAGAATTGTAAACTAAGTGAGGAATGCTCGGCTACTGGGACGGCGGTACAGACCTCCCAGCGGTATAGATTCCATTGATTCCATATTCTCCCCCACTTCTTAGGTCTACCCTGTGCAACATATACGGTTTTCTCCCTAAACATGCACCAGTCCATTGTTTTTTTCCAGGCTGAAATCGTGGGCGCTCTCTGGGACCCCCATAGTTGAGCTATGTCTCTTTTAGCTACCATGTTCCCAAGGGTAGCCCATTGCGTCTGTCACATTATATTCATTTGGTTCCCATACATTCAACAGACAGCGCCGGGCCTCCGGCAACAACGCAACTCCCGTCACCTCCTCCATGACGACATGTACACGATTCCAAAAAGCCACCACATCAGGGCATTCCCATATGATATGGAGGAAAGTGGCAATCAGACCACACCCACGCTTGCATAACCCATCCACAGAATAACCCATACGCAGCAACCGGGGACCTGTTATATAAATACGATGTAGGATTTTTAATTGCACAAGCTGGAGACGGGCCGGGATCGTGACCTCTTTAGGAGATGATATCGCAGCCTGCCAGTCTTCATCGTACAACTCCAGTCCATCGCCAGTCCAAGCACCCCGAAGCTGCAAAAGCAAGTCTGATCGATCGTTAATAAGTTTTTTGTATATGAGGGAAATAGTGCTATCCGGGACATGTCCGTCAAGTACTCTGTTCTCAAGAGGGGAAGATTCCGGAATAACGGTCCAGGCCGGGAAAACCGAATCAAGCGCATGGCGGATCTGAATATACCCGAAATGTTCTGTGTCGCTAAGCGCATATTCCGATTTAAGCTCGTCAAACGTCTTGACCCTGTTCTTAACCCAGAGATCCCCAACCCTGCTAATACCGATAAGGTCCCACTTCTCAAAGCCCTTCGTAGTCCAAAGACTACCCAATCTTTCCGAAGCGTAAAGCGGGGTCGCTCTAGTCAATCTGTCCGACCACCCCATGGCTGCATTTGCGCTGGGCCATACCCTCACCGCGACCCCGGTGGGTCCAGTCAATGTCCTACCGGACAATTTAGAATACAACGCCCTGTTGTAGTTCCCTCCCGGCAGCTGCCATCTATCCATTTCGAATGCAGGGTTTGGAACAGAACCGTACATGGCATGATTAATTGCGCTCAATTGGGATGCCCAGTAATAACGTTTCATGTCAGGCAGCGCAATGCCTCCATCGTACAAGGGCAAAGTCAGCTTCGCTAGGGCAATGCGGGGACGTCCGCCCATATCAACTTCCTCTGTAGGCACTTTATCTCGCGAAAGTAACTAGCCGGTACAAAATCAAGCGTATTCTGGAGGGCATACAAAAATCGGGGTAGGGACATCATCTTGAAAAGAGCGGCCCTCCCAACCGGGGACAGTGGCAGGCCGCACCAAGCCGTTACGTCGGATTTGAGCCGAAGAAGCGGAGGAAGCAGGTTCAGTTCGTACCGAACCGCGGGGTCTAGCGATATAAAGATCCCCAAATATTTGAAACCGGCCCGAGAGACCGGTATCGGGCAGATACGCGGCAGGGAGGGTACTTCCCCAGTAAGCGAATAAATACTAGATTTGGCCCAGTTGATGACAAGACCACAATTTTTCCCGAACGAACTAAGCACATCAAACAGCACCCCCAATGACTTTTGTAGGGGAAGTAAGATATAACAGAATGTCGTCTGCGTACAACGATATGCGATCTTCAAAATCAGGGGACCACCTAATGCCTTTAAGCGACGGTTCCCATCGCAGCCAGGCAGCAAGGGGTTCCAAAGCAAGTGCAAAAAGCAACGGTGATAAAGGGCACCCCTGTCGTGCACCCCTCCCAAGAACAAAGGATTCCGAGACCCTGCCGTTAACCACCACCTGAGCAAGCGGATTCTCGTACAGGAGTTTAACCCAACCAATAAACCCAGGACCAAAACCAAATTTCGCTAGGGCTGCCCACAGATATGGCCATTCCACGGTATCAAAGGCCGTCTTGGCATCCAAGGAAACCAAGATGGCCGTCTCACGCAACGTCCCGCTAGGACGCCGTGAAGACGACACAGGTTAAGTGCGGTGTTGCGGCCGGGAATAAACCCAGACTTGTCCGGGTGTATTAGGTCGCCGATTACTCTTATTAGCCGGTTTGCCAGAACTTTTCACAAAATCTTGGGTTCGGCATTCAAGAGTGATATCGGTCTATAAGACGCACATAGGTCCCGGGGTTTCCCTTCTTTGTGAATAACAACGATGGACGCCAGCCTCTGGTCTCGGGGAAGGGACCCGACATCTCGCGATTCCAGAAACATGTGACGGAGGTACGGCGCCATTTTGTCAGGACGCAGCTTATACAATTCAATGGGGATGCCATTTGGGCCCGTGGCCTTTCCCAAGCAGATGAAGCGGATGGGGAGCGCTATTTCATCGTTAGAAAATTCCGCCTCCATAAGCTCTTTGTCGGAATCAGACAAGCAGGGCAGTGTGATATCTCTGAGCAGCAAGTGCGAGTCCTCCTCCGGCCTATCCGAGACCGGCGCATACACCCCCTGGAGATGATGTGCGAAACTTTCTACTATCTCAACAGGATCCACAACTCGCACTCCATCCGCACTCTCGATAACAGGCACAACACGACTCAGTCTTTCTTTTTTATCTAACCAGGCGATCAGTTTCCCCGCTTTATCTCCAACATCATACAGTCCCCCCTGCTGCTCACGACTCATTGCCTTGGCCGCATCAGTCACCAAAGCTCTGTAGTCAAATTGTTTAAGGGACAAGGCATGTAGTTTATCCTGTGTGTCACCAGACCGCAGCTCCGCTTCCAAGTCTGTAATTTCAGTCTCAAGTCATACAACCTCCTCATTCTTACTTTTCTTCACACAAGCAATCAACTACAGAGTTTGGCCACGGATTACCGTCTTAAAGGCTTCCCATAATGAAACAGAGGAAGACACCGACCCCACATTTTCAACAAAATAACGATCAATAGACTGAACCACACCCGCTCTGGTTTTAGGATTACGAAGATGCCAGGGATTAATAGGAGCCACTCGACCCCCCGCCCCCAGCTGTATGTCGATGGAGAGCCACAGCGGGGAGTGGTTCGAAATACCCCTGGCTAAAATGTTTGACTTCTCTCACCGAGACGGCCTGCGCCGCCGGCTCGAGAACGTAATCAAGCCTAGCAAGGCTCCCGTGTGCTCCTGAATGAAAGGTATATTGTGCCTGTCCGGGGTGCATTAACCTTCAACAATCCCCCAAACCCAGTGTCTCAAGGAAGTTACCGAGCCAAGACTGTGATCCCGTAAGATCCCTGGGGGGGCTGCGGTCCTCTCTGCCACATACAACAGAATTAAAGTCTCCACCCATTACCAAAATCCCTTCGGGGAACCCCAACACCACCTTTCCCAAGTCAGAAAACGTCGTAGTTTGTAAACCTGGCGGGACATACACCGAGAGTATGGAGACTGTCTTCCCCTCCCACCTGCCAGTGATAGCAGCATATCGTCCCCTATCGTCCAGTATAGTATCGTCTATTTCCAGGGGGAGTGAGTTCCTGACGAAAACGCCAGTCCCCCTCGACCCAGTAGTGAAACCCGAGTGCGCTACTAGACGATATCCTCGCCTATTCATTGCATGGCATGTGTTCCCTATCAAATGAGTTTCCTGTAGCAACACTACATCAGGGGAAAGACGCTTCAAAAACTGCAATACTATATCCCGTTTTATCCTGTCCCCGAGACCATTACCATTCCAACTCAGTATCCTCAGCCCCCTACCCCCCATCCCAAAAGAGAAGACAGATTCCCTCCCACAACGAAACGGACACCAGATTCAATATATGCAACAATACGTAGCCTCGAAACAAACCAATACCAAACAAAGTTCCCCCCACCACCCCCAAAGAAAGCCTCTGAACACCCCCCCCACCCTGCACCCCTGCGTTAGACCAAAAAGCCATCCCAACTTGCAGTGTGCCTGTCGCCCTAACATTAAACTATTCTATAAAAAGAGAGAGAAAAGAACCCCCAGAAGGAGGAAGAGTCCCAGTTCCCCTACCGCCCCAGGGTATCTACAAATATATGTACAAACTCAAAAAAAGTCATCAAACCACTGCTGCAAAGTCCATATGGCGCGCTTGCCGGTAGACGGTCACTCCTCCTGTTCCAATGGACCACCATCAACGCCCCCCGAATGTTCCGGGCGGTCTCGGTGCGTTGGTAAAGTATCTAACCAGTCACTGACGTCCTCGGGCCGGTCAAAAAAGAACGCTCATTCATTGTATTCGATCCGTAGTCGAGCAGGGAAAAGCATAGCATATTTCAAACCCAGGTCTCTAAGTCTCCGTTTCACCCCCATAAATCCCATCCTTTGTTTTTGTACAGATTGTGTAAAGTCTAGGTAGAAACCAATAGTCACATTCTCAAATTTCGTGGGGCCATTGGCCCGCGACGTCTGCAGGATAGCGTCCCTGTCCCTGAAGTTGAAAATTCTGGCTATTATAGGCCGCGGAGGGGCGCCCGTTTTGTGCTTCCCGCCTGGGACTCTGTGAGCACGCTCGACCGCAAAAAAGTTACTGAGGCCCTTGGGGGCCAGATGGTTCAATATCAGGTCCTCCACAAAAAGATCCGTCGTAAGTTCAGTGGATTTCTCCGGTACTCCGATGATACGCACATTGTTGCGCCGACCTCGACTTTCGAAGTCATCCAGCCGACGGGCAAACAAGTCGTTAGAGGATCTCAGATTACGGATTTCTGTTTGAAGATCGGACATGTCGGTTGTGAGACTGGTGGTCTTGATGTCCAAAGATTTGACCCGTTCATTGGTCTTCCCCAGATCAGCTCTGATTAAGTTGACATCGATCACCACTGTGTCAAGCTTTAAAGCCAATGTTTCGTATTGCTTGGCCCATGGATGCCTTCATGCTGGCAATGGCGCCCATGACGTCTCTCAGGGTCAGTTCTTCCGTTATTGAGGAACCATCTCCGGTCCCTTCCAGAGCTTTACTGACACCACTGGGGGATCCTTTTGGACGAGTATAGCGATCCATGATATTGGTTTGGGCGGCACCCCCTCGGTGCGTAACTTTGGCGGTTCGCTTCTCGCTTTCCGACTTGCTCGCCATATTGAGCGACGCGCCCCGGAGGGGCCTTTGGGATCGAGTTAGAATGGCTCCCCACAGGTCTGACTTGCAAAGTCTAGAGACGAGGCGCAGCGGGCGAGCACACGCCCGAAGTTAAAGCACGGGCCAACAGAGTCAAATGGTGGCTAGTTGCAAGCAACAGGTCGCAAGAGAAGAGGACCAAAAACGAAACCGAAAGCACTTCGGGGGCATCAGTCGGCTGCCACAGGCCGTTGTTGTTCAATTGCCACCTGGATGTCTCGGGGACTCGAGTCCCGGGCTGCTCTTCGAAGTAGGCCGCAACTTTCGGAGTGGAGGAAATCCGGTTCCCGGCAGCGAAATCGATTTTCCAAAAGAGCTTCTATGTCAGCAGGGTCATATCCATAAGAACCCGTCGTTTATATCAGGATCAGTGACAGGATAGGTGCGGGAGGCAGCGAGGGTCTCGGGAGCCCTTTGCTCACGCGACCATCTTGGATGCGCGCTAAGCATCTCCCATGAGGCATTACATATTTTAAGCAGTGTGTGAGAGTGTGAATTTTCTTGTCCGTACTGATCACAGAATATTAGTGGATGTATTTAATTTCGAAAGGTACTGGCAAAGCAACTCCCCATATAGCAAAGAGGTTGTGTGATGGTTGAGTGGAAAAATCAGAAAGATGGAGTGCTGAAAAAGATTGGGGAGTATGAGCACACACGAAGGCCTAGGATAAATCTCCTTGGGGAGGAAGAGATGTATCATGACAATATAAAAATAGAGTTGTTTGGCTAGATGGGATTTTCTAGAAGTGGGTAGTATTTGTGATTCTCCTGATAAAGAGAAAAAGAATTATAGCTATGTCTCATGAGTACCATGTTGGAGTGAGGATATGTTGGCCAGGGGTGAAGAAGGATGTAGAGACTATGATAAGACATTGTTTGGTTTTCATGTGGAGTGAGAAGACTAAAAAAACAACCATGTATCTTCCCCAGTAAACTAATCAGTGGAATACATTTGCACCATTACAAACGTTGCGATCAAGGTTCACTGTGGTAGTCTTAAACTATTATTCATGTTGTTCTGAACATACGTTTATCCAGCTTGTTGAAATGAGAAATGATGTCGTGTTTTTGGAGGAGTTGTTTGTAAGAAAAGGAGTACCTGCAGAACTGATTATTCACAATAGTGTAAAATTAGTGTTCATTACATGAAGAAATGCCTGGACTAGTCTGGTCTGTAAGTGTTGATAGAAGGTGTACAGTTGCCTTTATGTGAGGAAAAAACTGGTGTAGGGTCATGAGGAAATGATCGCACTACACTGAACAAGGCCACGGGAGAGATGTCTTACAAACTTATGTATGGAAGAAATTTCTATTTAACACTTAGGCAAAACTGAAAGTCAGTAAAACATGCTCCGTGTAATAAAAGAAAGACAAGAAAATCTGGTATATTGAAGGGGTTTGGATGTATGGTTGGTAAATGGGCCAAAGTGAGACTTGAAAATAGACACCGCTTTTATCGGCAGGAAACTGCCGAAAAAGCGGCGATAATGGGCTTGATAATATGCTCTATGGAATTGCAATCGAAGCCCATGTTAGATGACTTCACATCTAACATGGGCTTCGATTGGAATTCCATAGAGCATATTATCAAGCCCATTATCGCCACTTTATCGGCAGTTTCCTGCCGATAAAAGCGGCGATAATGTATCGAGCTTTCTTGATAATATGCCCCAGAATCCTTTAGTCAGGAAAGTGGTTGTCTAATTTTTCCATGTTTTTGTCTAGTGTGGTGAAAATATGCAGAAGGTGGGGACGCATTCCAAAATGTGTTTTACAAAGCCTGGAGAACCTGCATATGATGGAAAATGGACAGTATGCTGGGAGTGTGTCTCGAGGGATTTGTGAGAAAAGGCGTTTGGGTGAAAAGGGTAAGTCAGATGCCAAAACATAGCTAAGGTGGGCGGCACCATGCGGAGCAGCCAGGGACCCACAGTTAACCAGGATAGTTAACCAGGACACATCCTTATAGTTTGTGTATGTTCTCTTAATATGTGTGTGTTTTCGCCAGCATACCCTGTATTTCTTTGAGAAGTGTGGTGCAGCGGCCAGGGCAGCTGACTTCAGAGCACAGGGTTCACGGTTCGATCCCCGGCGGCAGCTCAGCTCAGCACCATGTGACTCTGGGCAATAGCTCACATAATTTCTACAATGGCCCCCAGGGCCTTGAGACCCGTAAGGGTGAGTAGTTCGTACTTTACAACTACGGATTTGCATTTTGTAAATTAGTATTCTATATATGTGTTTATAGTTCTATCCACATTACACAGTTAGTGTTGGAGTTGGCCTTTCTGCAAGGTCATCCCCAGGCATTTTTCCTTCCCCTTCCAATTTTTTGCTAACTTCATTTTTGTTGGCATTAGGACTCTGCACACTTTAATTTACTTATTCCTAATTGGCATATTTAATTTATTTGCAAATTTCTTGTAAAGTGGCACTATCTTTTCCCAGGGACTGTAAATTAAATGCTACTAGAGGGTCCTCAGCACTGATTGTGCCACCCACTGGAGTGGCACTTTAAACATGTGGCCTGTGTGTGTGTAGTATTAAACTGCCATTTTGACCTGGTAGGCTCAAACCTTTTATTTTAATATATATAAGTCACCCATATGGTAGGCCCAGGAAAGCCCAGAGGCTAGGGAACAATTTTTTTCAAAAAGTAGAACATGTACTATTAGGTTTTACATATCCTGGTAGTGAACAACTCTTAAATTCATTTTTCAGTAATGCAAGAACTACCTCTCATATTGGGTAACATGGGAGTTACCTTATTATATTTGATAAGTGTAAGTTTCAAATGGGAACAATTTTACAGTGCATGTTTGGTGTCTTTGTAAATATAGTTACAAATCCTAACTTATGGTGAAGTCAGATTTTAAATAAAAAAAAAATAAATGCAACTTTTAGAAAGTTGGCATTTTCCTGCCTTGGTCATTTGGTTCCTGCAGCCTGTTGCTAGATCACATGACTGAGTGTAGTGTACGATTGGGCTTTATGTACTACTCCTATACAGGCACACACAATAGGGAGCTTAGGTGTGCCTGGATGGGCCATCACTGGTAAGATGGAAGGCAGGACCCGGGCTCAGCCCTGCTTACACACAAAAAGCTGCATACCCCTTGTAGTTATTCTAGAGCCATGGCCAGGAAGCTAGGGCACCCTTGTACTTTAAAGGCCTACCTCTGCCACTTCAATGGCACAACTACCCAGTTGTGCCAGTACAAATACTGGACCTCAGATACTGTGAGAAGTTGGCCTGATATGTAGTGTTTCCAATTCTGGAACCACTGGGTATCAGTCCAAACAAACCCCAAAGATGTCAGGTTGTAAGTCAACCTTGTTAGACAAGCTATCCTAGTGGTAGCATGGACTAAGCAGCCTTAAAGGCTTAACTTAAGAGGTCGTGTTAAGCGAGCTGTTTTACCACATACAATCCTGTAATCAAATGAAAGGACACCACACAAGTATATATTATAAAAATATATGTATTTATTTCTAAATTACTCCCCAGTACTCTTTATGAGGAAAGGGGCACAAGCGTTAAATCAAAAGCACTGTTACACATATAAAGTTGCACAATTATGGATGAGGGCGGGTGGCCACTCAGACCATATATTAAAAAAGTGGTATAAGTAACACTTATCGAACAATGGTTAGGCCTAGGGCCTAGAGATTCGCTGGGAGCAGTCAGGACTAGCAATGATGAAGTCGGGAGTAGCCCACAGGAGACGGGTGCAGCACGGAAAGTGCGGCGCGCACCAATGCACTGTCAATGGTGCGTAAAAGTCAGTTAAAGTGAATTAAAAGATACTTCCGCTGAACCTAGGAACACAAAACTTTAGACACAGACCCTAGAGGTGTGTACCAGTGTGGGAACACCGGCGTTGCAATGTTACCTCACCCACAGGCCGTGGGTGCACAGGGTCGAAGTGGCGTCGGGTTCTGACACGCAGGCTCTTGGTGCTTGAAGCTGTTGCAGCTGCAGGCGAGGTGAAGCAGAAGTGTCCGGTGGATCCAAGGGTGGATCTGAAGTGGTGAAGACCTGAAAGCAGAGGGGACAATGTTCAAAGTCACTGACCAGTGACCACCGTGGAACCAGATTGGAACCAGGCAAAGTCGGGTGCAAACAGGTGAACAGGGGTTGCTTCTCTCTGCAGCCACGTGGACACGAAGAGGTCAAGGATGTCCAGGAGTCGATCACGAGCTGTCCCTTGAAGGTTCTAGCTGATGGCGGTGTCGGCAACTCGATTAAAGCAACCAAGCCTTGGCTAATGCAAGCCACGGGGAAAGTGAAAAAGGCTTATTACTCGGACCAGCAAGGTCAGAGCGGGTACTCCTTTCTACAGGAGCGATGGCAGGTCTGGAGCAACCAGACCCACAGTGTAAATCGTAGGTTTCGTTGCCAAGATGGCCGCTGACCACGTGACAAGCGGACGGGATGGCGAGTCGAGTGGCACAAAACAAAAGGGCCCCACGCAGATCGTGGAGATGCTGGAGGGCTGATCTTTGGTGCAAATGCTGCTCGGTTGTGGGGCTTCTCAAACCCCAAAGCACAGAGTCGAGGGTGCCTTGGGTGCTGCGCAGTCAGCGTCTCGGGGGTCTTTTAAGATGGCCGCTCCCACGTCTCTCGGTGCCTCCACGGGTCCCTTCTTTGCAGGGACTGTGGATCGGGCTAGGAGAAGTCTGGGAAGCTGGGTCTTGTCAGGCTCTGCACTCGGGCTCCGGCGGGAGGCGGCGGCAAAGCAGACGTCGAGGTGCTGGGTGATGCCTGTGTTCACAGGGTGGCCCCTCCTTGGCCACAAGGGAGATGCTCTTCAGTCTTCTATCATCAGAATGTCGAAGTCCAGTCGTCTTCTTAGTTTAAAGTTGATTTCAGGATGATCTGAGTTGCATTGGGACTGCTCCCCCTCTTATTCGAATCTGGGGGGTTGGACATCCTGCTAGGTCCCCTCCTATGGGTGGGACCCAGGAAGGGGGTGGTTACACCCCTCTCCTTTGATCCTGGCCACGCTGGGACAGGGGCTGGGAGGCCCCAGAACCGGTTTGGCCGGATTATGCAAGGGGCAGCCTTGTGCTCCCCAGGCAGTGTCTGGTTTCTTTGAAACCTCCCTACTCCAATCCACTATCTCCTGTCTGGGGTGGTTTGACACCGCCCTGTGACAGGAAACTCTTTGTCCAGGCCTCCTCTGCCGGGTTTCGGTCAGCAGCAGGAGGCCAGACCCGTGTCTGTGGCAGGGGCATCCATTTTGTGGATCTGAGGCTCATTTTAAATCAACCGCGTTTTAGCAAAAGTAACATGTCGTCCCCTCTAGAGGGGTGGAATGCTACCCCCGTCGCCAGGACTGGCGAGGGGGTAGTATTCCAAATCGTATGACACCTTACACGACATGTTTTGATAAAGCCAAACCAAAGTTGACATATAACCGCGAGGATTATAATGCACTTAATAGTATATGGTTTGGCATTATCCCGGAACAGCTAAGGGAATTGGTCCCGACAGCTGCAGACAGGCTCAGCTCATGCTAGAGCACCATCTCACATTAAACCACGCACTCTGCCTTCAGGATTGTTAAGGCCTGCCATAGGAGTGGCTCACAGGTTTATATGTGTCCAGATAGGTTTAGATATAGGCATACTATATCTAAGCAAGGGGTGATTACACCACCTTGCCCCAGCTGAGTGATCAGCCAGTTGTGTCAATTTTAGATAGCCAGCCAGGGGTGGCAAAAGATATGCTGCAGCCCCTGGTAGGCCTTGGATGCACCTATGCCCTGGGCACCTATAGTGCTCTGTACAGGGGCTGATAAGGTGACCCAAGCCAATCTAGTTATGCACCTAGGGTACATGGAATCCATTTTACAGAGAGAGCAGATAGCCTGGGGCCCTGATTAGCAGGGAACCAGGCCAACTAAGTCGAAAACCAGCTAAACACAAGGCAAAAAATCTGGGGTAACCATAGTCAGGTAGCCACCTTCCTACATAACCCCCCCCCCAAACGAAAGGAGATAAGGCTATCCTTGGCCAGGTAAGCCTTTATTGCCTGAGTGGCCATATAAGGAAGTACCTGCACTAGCATGGGTACCCCCTGTCTCATGGTCCACTAAGCAGTCCCTCACCCTAGGGGTATTAGAGGGTCTCCACCATAGGGAATCACTACCTTGGGTGTGTTTATGCAAAGTTAAAGGCTGGTTTGGATATGGAGTATTGAAGTGAGGCTCCACTATTTTTGGGCTCAACTTCCTCCAATTATCTTCCACCATGTGTGCCTTTCTTTCTTCAACTGAGTTGCACTGAGCTCTCAGGGTCAACCTCTGGCTACCTAAAGCTGGAGGCTGGGTTCCTCTGTTTGGCTTGCTGGAGGGACAGTTCAGGTTTGGGCCCTTTGGGTCCCAGGTTTGGCTGTGCCCAACAGAATCCATCTGTGGGAGGTCCCTAACTGTTTTTAAGGGGGCTCCCTCAGGAGTTTTTAAAGTTTTCACCTTACTAGGCCTACTAGTTTTGGTGCCCCTAATCTGTTGATGGGGGTGCTTTATTTGACAGGGGGCCCTCTGGGTCTCACTGTCCTTCTTGTCCTCTGCAGCCCTGGGCTGACTGAGGCAAGGTAGAGAGGGGCAGGTTACCTGCTCCAGACTGGATCCCACCTGAGAAGGGTCCACTGCCATCAGAGGCTCTGTCAGGCCAGGCCTAACAACCTCTGGGGCAGTTCCTTCATCAGGGGTAAGATCAGTTCCCTGAGGAGGCTGATCCTGTCCTACTGTCTGGTGAGGGGGAGATTTCTCTTCCTCCTCCATGCTCTCAGTTTGGGTGGAGTGATCCATCATTTCAGGCTTCACAACACACATATCTGTTTGAGTTTGGGCTGTGGCCATCACAGCCCCACCAACCTTTTCAGGAGGAGACTCAGTTTGGGTTTCTGCTGTTATCATAACAGCTTTGCTATTCTGTCTTGGAAGAGCTTCTGGTAAAGATGGGGCAGAGAGTTGCTCAGCCCTACCAACCTTTTCAGGAAGGACATCTTGAATTGGGGCTATAGCCAGTACAGCCCCACTAACCTTTCCATTGGAATTTACCATTCTAGAATGGATTTTCTGTTCAACCTCAGCCCAGGCTGAGATTTCCAAATCATTACCCAGTAGACAGTCTACAGGCAAGTTTGGTGACACTGCCACTCTCTTTGGGCCAATGACACCTCCCCAGCTGAGACTTACTACTGCCATGGGATGATTTGTTTGGATGCCATCAATGTTTGTTACCTGGTATGTGGCACCTGGTAAAAGTTGCTTAGAGGGGACTATACAGTCAGCCACCATGGTGATGCTAGCCCCTGTGTCTCTAAAAGCTTCAACTTTCAAACCATTGATGATGGGTTCTTGTCTATATTTGCTCAAGGTATTTGGGCAAACAGAGAAGTTGGCAAACCCCATGCCAGTCTCATAGACAAGATCATTTGGGGATGGGGACCTGGATAGGCCAGGGACCCCTTGGGCTCCAAAAGTAAACCCACCCAGATTCCTGGGTGTGCTCCCACTTCCTGGGGGATTACTGCTGACAGTAACAGGAGGTGTTGGAGCTGGCTTTGGAGGAATGTTTTCTTTATTGCCATTCTTGGGACAACAGCTGTCTGTTTTGTAGTGCCCCACCTGTTTACAGGCATGACAATAAGGCTTTTTCTCTGTTGAAGAAGTGTCTTGGGGCCCACCCCCCTTCTTGGAGTTTTGGGGCCCTGGGTAAGTGTTTTCTTTACTTTTATCCCCACCCTTATCTTGAGGCTTGGTAGACTCCTTCTTCTGGTTATTGTCCTGATTCTTAGGCCTAATCCTGGTTCTGACCCATTTATCTGCCCTCTTTCCCAATTCTTGGGGAGAGGTCAAATCTGAGTCCACCAGGTGCTGGTGTAAGAGCTGGTTCTGACAATTACTTAGGATCTGCTCCCTCATAATCAAATTATACAATCCTGTGAAGTCATGTACTTTGCTGCCATTTAGCCAACCCTCCAGAGCCTTAGTTGCACAATCAAAAAAATCAGTCCAGTCCTGAGTCTGTGCTTTTTGGGTGTCTCTGAACAACAACCTGTATTGCTCAGTGGTTAGGCCAAACCCTTCAATAAGAGCACTCTTCAGGACAGAGTAGTTTTTGGCATCCTCAGGTCTAACAGTGAGGAGCCTATCCCTCCCTTTCTCAGAAAAGGAGTACCATAAAATTGCTGCCCACTGATCCTCAGGGACCTGCTGTACCATGCAGGCCCTCTCAAGAGCAGTCATCCATTTGTGGATGTCATCCCCTTCCTTGTAGGGGGGCACAATTTTTGTCAGGTTTCTATTATCATAGGCCCTGTCTTTTTCTTTAGGAACTTTGCTGCCACCAGTGGCATCTAAGCCACTTAATTTCTGTTCCCTAGCCAAGGTAAGTTTAGCTTGAGCCAAGGTAAGTTTAGCTTGAGCCAGAGCTACCTCCTCCCTCTCTATCCGGAGTTGGACAGCCCTCATTCTGGCCCTATGCTCTTTTCTCTGGGAGGAAGTCATCCCTCTTTGAGATTCTCTTGAGGCACTAGAAAGATGAGAGTCCCCTGATGGAGATCTCACCCTCCTGTTACCTGGGAGAATTTGGTTATGAGATCTAGAGTGGTGCTGGCCCTCTCCATTCTCATGTAGGTCCAAGTTGGCCTGGTTAAGCTTGGCAACCTGTACCTGGTTTCCCCTCTGATCCTGATCTTCAGGCTCTTCTAAATCAGAGCCTTCCTCTTCCTCCTCCTCCACTACTTCATTGTCAGGAAGATCCTCATTCTCAGGGGAGTTTATCCCTTCACCTGATTCTAAGGGAGCCTGGCTCACCTTATCTAGGTCATCCTTTTCCAGGAGAGCTACTAGGGAAGGAATGGTAGGGCCTCTGCCCTTTTTTAGCCCCCTGGCTGTGCACAAGGCACTCAGGTCTTTGTGGCTAAGGTTGTCATATCTGGATGTTGTCCCTATAGGATCAACTATTACAGGAGCAGAGCCTGAGGCTCTACCTGTATCAGACATGACTGCTAGTGAGGTGTAAGTGATGCACTTACCTACACTAAGTGGTTTCCTACTGTACCTTGCTAGTGAGTTGTAGTCAGGGTGTGCTAATCCCTTTTATCTACAACTACTAAGTTCAGTAGAACTTAATATGCTAAGCTTTTGATTTATATGTACCTAGAGGTACTTGATGTGATCTTTCAATTTGATAAAGATTGCAATGGTAAAACAAACAGCAAGCTCAAATCCGCACCGCTGCACACCAATGTGAGAAGTTGGCCTGATATGTAGTGTTTCCAATTCTGGAACCACTGGGTATCAGTCCAAACAAACCCCAAAGATGTCAGGTTGTAAGTCAACCTTGTTAGACAAGCTATCCTAGTGGTAGCATGGACTAAGCAGCCTTAAAGGCTTAACTTAAGAGGTCGTGTTAAGCGAGCTGTTTTACCACATACAATCCTGTAATCAAATGAAAGGACACCACACAAGTATATATTATAAAAATATATGTATTTATTTCTAAATTACTCCCCAGTACTCTTTATGAGGAAAGGGGCACAAGCGTTAAATCAAAAGCACTGTTACACATATAAAGTTGCACAATTATGGATGAGGGCGGGTGGCCACTCAGACCATATATTAAAAAAGTGGTATAAGTAACACTTATCGAACAATGGTTAGGCCTAGGGCCTAGAGATTCGCTGGGAGCAGTCAGGACTAGCAATGATGAAGTCGGGAGTAGCCCACAGGAGACGGGTGCAGCACGGAAAGTGCGGCGCGCACCAATGCACTGTCAATGGTGCGTAAAAGTCAGTTAAAGTGAATTAAAAGATACTTCCGCTGAACCTAGGAACACAAAACTTTAGACACAGACCCTAGAGGTGTGTACCAGTGTGGGAACACCGGCGTTGCAATGTTACCTCACCCACAGGCCGTGGGTGCACAGGGTCGAAGTGGCGTCGGGTTCTGACACGCAGGCTCTTGGTGCTTGAAGCTGTTGCAGCTGCAGGCGAGGTGAAGCAGAAGTGTCCGGTGGATCCAAGGGTGGATCTGAAGTGGTGAAGACCTGAAAGCAGAGGGGACAATGTTCAAAGTCACTGACCAGTGACCACCGTGGAACCAGATTGGAACCAGGCAAAGTCGGGTGCAAACAGGTGAACAGGGGTTGCTTCTCTCTGCAGCCACGTGGACACGAAGAGGTCAAGGATGTCCAGGAGTCGATCACGAGCTGTCCCTCGAAGGCTCTAGCTGATGGCGGTGTCGGCAACTCGATTAAAGCAACCAAGCCTTGGCTAATGCAAGCCACGGGGAAAGTGAAAAAGGCTTATTACTCGGACCAGCAAGGTCAGAGCGGGTACTCCTTTCTACAGGAGCGAGGGCAGGTCTGGAGCAACCAGACCCACAGTGTAAATCGTAGGTTTCATTGCCAAGATGGCCGCTGACCACGTGACAAGCGGACGGGATGGCGAGTCGAGTGGCACAAAACAAAAGGGCCCCACGCAGATCGTGGAGATGCTGGAGGGCTGATCTTTGGTGCAAATGCTGCTCGGTTGTGGGGCTTCTCAAACCCCAAAGCACAGAGTCGAGGGTGCCTTGGGTGCTGCGCAGTCAGCGTCTCGGGGGTCTTTTAAGATGGCCGCTCCCACGTCTCTCGGTGCCTCCACGGGTCCCTTCTTTGCAGGGACTGTGGATCGGGCTGGGAGAAGTCTGGGAAGCTGGGTCTTGTCAGGCTCTGCACTCGGGCTCCGGCGGGAGGTGGCGGCAAAGCAGACGTCGAGGTGCTGGGTGATGCCTGTGTTCACAGGGTGGCCCCTCCTTGGCCACAAGGGAGATGCTCTTCAGTCTTCTATCATCAGAATGTCGAAGTCCAGTCGTCTTCTTAGTTTAAAGTTGATTTCAGGATGATCTGAGTTGCATTGGGACTGCTCCCCCTCTTATTCGAATCTGGGGGGTTGGACATCCTGCTAGGTCCCCTCCTATGGGTGGGACCCAGGAAGGGGGTGGTTACACCCCTCTCCTTTGATCCTGGCCACGCTGGGACAGGGGCTGGGAGGCCCCAGAACCGGTTTGGCCGGATTATGCAAGGGGCAGCCTTGTGCTCCCCAGGCAGTGTCTGGTTTCTTTGAAACCTCCCTACTCCAATCCACTATCTCCTGTCTGGGGTGGTTTGACACCGCCCTGTGACAGGAAACTCTTTGTCCAGGCCTCCTCTGCCGGGTTTCGGTCAGCAGCAGGAGGCCAGACCCGTGTCTGTGGCAGGGGCATCCATTTTGTGGATCTGAGGCTCATTTTAAATCAACCGCGTTTTAGCAAAAGTAACATGTCGTCCCCTCTAGAGGGGTGGAATGCTACCCCCGTCGCCAGGACTGGCGAGGGGGTAGTATTCCAAATCGTATGACACCTTACACGACATGTTTTGATAAAGCCAAACCAAAGTTGACATATAACCGCGAGGATTATAATGCACTTAATAGTATATGGTTTGGCATTATCCCGGAACAGCTAAGGGAATTGGTCCCGACAGCTGCAGACAGGCTCAGCTCATGCTAGAGCACCATCTCACATTAAACCACGCACTCTGCCTTCAGGATTGTTAAGGCCTGCCATAGGAGTGGCTCACAGGTTTATATGTGTCCAGATAGGTTTAGATATAGGCATACTATATCTAAGCAAGGGGTGATTACACCACCTTGCCCCAGCTGAGTGATCAGCCAGTTGTGTCAATTTTAGATAGCCAGCCAGGGGTGGCAAAAGATATGCTGCAGCCCCTGGTAGGCCTTGGATGCACCTATGCCCTGGGCACCTATAGTGCTCTGTACAGGGGCTGATAAGGTGACCCAAGCCAATCTAGTTATGCACCTAGGGTACATGGAATCCATTTTACAGAGAGAGCAGATAGCCTGGGGCCCTGATTAGCAGGGAACCAGGCCAACTAAGTCGAAAACCAGCTAAACACAAGGCAAAAAATCTGGGGTAACCATAGTCAGGTAGCCACCTTCCTACAGATACCAACTCTTCAGTATATTTCTAGACCTGTGCATACTCTGCCAGGAAGAAGGACCATTTTCTGAAAGGACTGCCACTATGCTTGACTGCTGCTCCTAAGGACAGCTGCCCTGTTGTGCTAACATTCTGCCTGCTTCTCTCTGGCCTGAGTAAGAAGGACTGGACTTGCATCTCTTGTACCCAGAGTAACTCCAAGGGCTAGTTGGCTGGCCTCCTGATCTGAAGCCTCAGGGATAAAACAGGTTTCCAACAACTTTGCATCTCAACCTGGACCCGTCTGTGAGACTACTCTGCCAAGTAGTGCCGCCACAATCCTCTACTCTTGGAAGTGGGCTGTAGGTTCTCCACCAGCCTCTGTGAATCCAGCAGAACTGACACATTTCCTCTGCTTCATGGAATGTATGCATTGTGAATGTGAGGGTCAGCGGTTTAACTGACAATGCAGAATAGTGAGCATGTCACAAATAATTATTGAGGCAAGCAGATACCTTTCTGGTAATGTCAGGCTTGGTCCATTCTTTTTTTCTGTCAATAAAGCCTGCTAAATAAATGTACATAACATGAGACCACTTCACGAGCCCACTGTTGCCCTGCCAACCAGCTACTCAACCTCTTACAAAAGTACAGTTTAAAATGAAATGGAAGGGCGTGGGTGGATCATGTTAAAAGCCAATTTTTATAGTTTTGCCCTCTGGGTCCCAACACAGAGCCTATATGTTATGTATACACGTGCCCTTTCTCTTGGGCGCTGTGTGTATTCTATTATCTCGCGCATTGTGTTGCTCAGTCTAAGGATGATGTAAGGTCATTTTTGGGGCTAGTGGAGTTCTATGCTAAATACGTACCTGATTTTTCTTGTAGGACATTTAACATCAGACAGTTAATTAAGAACAGGGTTACTTTTGAGTGGTCAGGAGAGTGTGAGAAAGAATTTAGTGATGTGAAGAATGCTATTTGTTCTGCTACTGCACTTTCTTGTTTTGATCCTTCTTTGCAAAATATCATTACCACAGATGCTAGCGCAAAAGGACTTGGTGCTGTTCTTATCCAAAGAACCAAGAATGGTAAAGAAGTCATCATTGCACATGCCTCCAGAGCTCTCACCCCTTCCGAAGAGAAGTATTCCACGATAAAAAGGGGCAAAGTGGCCTTAAAACAACATTGTTGCCTACAATTTTTGCAAAGACAGTCATTATCCATCCATATAATGACTTGTCTTCTCTATGTACCACGGTACTTCCTCAAAAGCTACTGCACTAACTGATATCACTAAGCTTAAAATGCTAATAACTACTTACCCTTTTTTGTTGCAACCACAAAAAGGACCATCTGCACATCATAATTTTCAATCCTGCCAAATTTGATCAAAATGCGACTGATTGTTTTTGCTTTACGTCTGATACAAAATGTCAATGTAAAATGCATTGCATTGGGCATCGTACTCTAAGGTAACTATAACTCACACTCCTCATGCACAGTTTTCTCATCTATAATTTCATTGCAGTTGTTACAATGATATTATCACTAACGTCATAATAGATGCCACGAGTGATGTAATATGTGCAGTGATTAGCAGTGCATAGGTAGGGTGCGAGTTATAGATACCGTACGGCACAAGTTGTTGTTACTTAAGATAACTATAACTGCTGAATTTCTGTGTTTTTTTAGAGTTTAAAACATTACGTTGTTACTGAAAATTACACCTAAGTATAATATTTCTTTAGCCTTTGGTTTTATCAGTGAATTTCTTTTTTTAAACGTCAGTGATATTTTATTACCATATGTACAGCCAACCCCTGCTGATAGCCAACACCATGCTGTGCACGTCCTGCAGCCAGGCCCTTCGTTCACCCCCAAAGGCAGCAAAACCTCCCCTACCCGCTCTACACCCAACGCTCACCCTACATATAAAGCACTTCTATCATCTTTGTCCCAAAAAATAATTGTAATCAAACCTATAGTTCATTAATGACTTAAATAATATTTAAGACATTTGTATTTAACTACATAAGTGTGCCTATTTCTTTTTACATAGTTTTTTATTACATTTTGGTGGTGAAAAATTTGAAAATAAATAGTCAGAGATATATTTTGTTTTCTTTATGAAACCAAAAGAAAAAAAATATGCGTCTGTTTACCTTTTCACATTTTACAAGAGCTTGTATATTATGTGCTATATCTGTAAGCCTCTAGGTGGCACTGCAATCCTTGCTGTAGAACAAATGCACCCAACCATTACTGCTTAAGAAAGAAATTCTCCTGTAGTCATGGCTTCAATAGCCCAGGAAACAATTTTCTTTTAGTGCTGATGGGCAGCTGAAATTCTCCCAACAGTCCCCCTCCACCCCCCAACATAAAAATGATTTTGGAAATGTGTCTGTCCTTTCAGGGAAGCACCAAAAACAAAATATATGTCAGCAGCCATTCAAGGGCATTATGGGATGCTCCTTGAGGTAGCAATGAACAATAAATAAGTGACTGTGGCACCTCATTTATTATTCACTTTTGGCTTTAAAAAAAAAACTCATTCTGGATGTCCTGGTTCCACTAAGGGGCAGGCATTTCTTTTTTTCCACAGGGAGCTCTGGGGCGTTTAAATCCAGTATTTGTTTTTTGGGCTGCAGGGAGGACCCCAGGGCCCCCGCAGCCCACGGGAGTGCCACGGTGCCCACCCATGGCAATCCAGAAGTTGTTCTGTTACTTTTTTTGTTTAAAGTGGCATGCCTCAGTGCCCACCCAGGGCACGCCACAACTTGAGTAGTTTTGTTAAAATCTAGTTTGCGACATCAACATTATCGGCGCCATCTTGTCCCTTTTTAGGCTCATATGTGCGCGTAAGCAGCAGCCATTTTGAATGCCATGGCCTCTCTGCCCACTGCCGACAACCGGCGCGTCTCTCTCTCCCTCTGACCTCGCAAGTATCCCCCGCGCACTGACAGCCCCCGCTCTCACATGCTTGGGCCAAAAACCACCCCTTCAGCGCGGCCCTGCCTCAGAGTCACGTCCCGTACCCGGCTAACACCTCCCTCCATCCCTTTCATGATCACGCATCCTTTGATGAACCCCCTTCCACTGTGCCCGATTGTCCGACCCGATCCCAGGCCATCACCTAGCCCTGCGGATGCAGTTTATTGCCCCCTACAGTAGGAAGCTGCCCCTCTTCAAAGGATCTACGACTGATCAAAGCCCCCACCCCATGAGATCCAATCAGCCACACGCATTCCGGGAGCCGGCGGAATGTCCAGCTGCGTGACAGTCCTCACCTACTGAGATCGGGGTGGGGACTTCTACTGTAAATGTGTGTGGGAACGGCCTTGAAGCGGGGATTCCGAGGATGTCTTTCGGTACATCAAAGTATTGACAAGAATGTGTTTCATGCAATAAAGCCATAAATCTGTGTATAAGAGGCCAGGCCTCAGAGATGCGGTTAGAGCACCTTGAGAAGATACCCTGTTGTCTGATTTGATGTGTTCTGCTCCGTCGGAATAAAACTTCTGTTTCCTGCCTTCCAGTCTCCAGCGCCTGCCTCTTTGTTTGATAATCTCGAGTGGTATGAGAGGCGACTAACGCCGGGTAATACATAAAGGTTCTCGGTCGGAATCGGCCCTACCTTTTACAAATTGGCGTCCCAAACGTGGGGCCCATCAGCGACACGTGGATCCAGTGGGAGAGGTCCTGACGACAGAGTGAATGACTGCAACGATCGGGAGTGCACCTGCCCAATAGACCCTCGTCTGGCAGCCGATCATCCGAACTTCACCGGTTCCGAGCAGACCTCTCTCGAGTGATCTACGGTCCTGACTTGGGAAAGGTGCCATTAGGTGCATTCTTGCTGTTCGAATTTCAGCGCGCTGCGCTTGTCTTCATTTTACAAAATCCCGTTTTTGTATTTTTGTTTAATTAATTCTGTATTCCCCTGTTTTTAATCCGCATCTTGTTCTGGCCCTATACTTACACCATAATTGTGCCCCCACCGCGTTTTGAGCGGAGTTTCTCACCTTCTTGTTGCCTGCTCGTGGCGTCGGTCGCCATCTTGGGGGTGACTATTGAATCACGCGCCACTTGCCTGAGCGTTCTAGCGCTTCGCAGGAGTTCAGGTGAGCTCCTATTTAAGGCGAGCACTTTTGCTGCTCTCCCTTGGGAAAGGTGCCATTAGGTGCATTCTTGCTGTTAGAATTTCAGCGCGCTGTGCTTGTCTTCATTTTAAAAAATCCCGTTTTTGTATTTTTGTTTAATTAATTCTGTATTCCCCTGTTTTTAATCCGCATCTTGTTCTGGCCCTATACTTACACCATAATTGTGCCCCCCACCGCGTTTTGAGCGGAGTTTCTCACCTTCTTGTTGCCTGCTCGTGGCGTCGGTCGCCATCTTGGGGGTGACTATTGAATCACGCGCCACTTGCCTGAGCGTTCTAGCGCTTCGCAGGAGTTCAGGTGAGCTCCTATTTAAAGCTCACACTACTCGCGCAGCGGTAGCGCCTGCTCGCGCCTGAGTCAAGCCAGAGTCCTGCCCGTCTGCGCTCGTCCGCGCTAAGGACGCGCGGACTGCGGCAGGACCCTGTTGTGTCGCCATCATGATTCTCCAGTACTCCAGTCAGGCCCTTCGCCGGATTAGATCTAGTTTGCCCATCTGCTCGCAATCTGCTCAGCATCCCCTGTGTGGTCCCCATACCTGCCCATGTGGTTGGTGGGAACTAACTGCTCCGTCTATGGCTCTCAGCCAGGTACCATTACATCAGAAGAAGGTACTTCCTCCTCCCAGTGCCATTAAACTCTGGCACCAAAATGTCAGGTCTCTGCCGAAACATCACCGAGACATATACGAACTAATCTCGTTGGAAGGCCCTGATGCCTTCTTTATGACGGAGACCTGGCTAGGCGATGAGGATGTGGCTATTGTCAATTTGGCCCTTCCCCCGGGCTATGCCAGCCACACATTAAATCGCAAGGGGAGAGGAGGAGGTATAGCTGTGGCTTTTAAAACTTGCTACACTTGTACCTGGAAGCCCATGGACTTGATTGGTGCTGACTGTGCCCATTTTTCTATCAACATTGGGCAGACACAAACTCTATCAGGCCTTCTGATATATCTTCCCCCAGGGAGTGACTGTGCTTTCAGGAAAGCTCTTCCTGAGCTGGTCAGCTCTCTGTCTCTGTCCTCCTCCAACATTACCATTATCGGCGATCTCAACATACATTTTGATGCCACGGAGTTACAAGTGGTTAGAAGCCTGCTGGACGATCTTGAAGCAGTGCAACTATCCCAACTGGTTAGTCTCCCGACCCATGAGGGTGGTCATATTCTTGACCCGGTTTTTACTAATCTCCAACTGGCCGAGGTCTCTCCCCCTAGACCTATGGGATGGAGTGATCACATTCTCATTGAGCTTTTTGTCACAATGGTAACGCGTGCTACCGGGAAGCCCGATAAAACATCTTTCAGGCGACCCTGGAAAAAGCTCAAACTGGAGGACTTCCACCGTGTCTTGGCCACCACTCCTCTGGTTCTTAAGGATGACGTTACAACTGGGTACAACATCTTCTGCGCTTGGATTTTCCAAGCGCTTGACGTATTAATCCCGGCCAGCTGGAGCAGAAACCGTTCTTCTCAGTCTAACCCTTGGTACTCGGAGGCACTTAGGCGGATTAAAGCCACTTGCCGTCAAGCCGAAAGAGCATGGAGGAAGAACTATGACAGAGATCTAAAGGCATGCTACCTGACTAAGGTAAAGATATATCATAGGGCTCTCTGCCAGGCTCGGGCTGACTACTATGCCAGAGAGTTCCAGGCGAGTTCCAATCCGTCCAAACTGGTATTTAAAGTCTTGAAGGAGCTCACAGCGAGCAGGCTTCCTGTCACGGAGATTTGCTCCCTTGCTCACTGTGAGTCGTTAGCTGGCTTCTTTGTGGAGAAAGTAAACAACATTTATCGTTCTTTTCCCAAAGTCGACCCTGACAGTACGACTTTTACATTGCGTACCTCACAGTGCTTGGCTTCGCTTCCCATTCCATCGGAACAGGAGTTCAATCTCCTAGCGGCCAAGGTTAAGTCTGGCTCGCCAGATGACCCTTTGAGACCGGCCCAGTTTTTGGACTCGGTATCCATTTGCCTCCCACCGATTCGACAACTGGTGGATCAATCCCTTACCACCGGGCTAGTTCCACCTAGTTGCAAGGCGGCCTGTGTCATGCCCATCATAAAGAAGCCGGGGCTGGATCCAGTGAAGCCGGAGAGCTATCGACCCATCTCCCTTCTTCCATGGGTGACTAAAATCACAGAGGCTCATGTGAATAACATCTTATCGAAACATCTGACCTCTGCACACCTACTGGATCCCACACAGAATGGTTTTAGATCTGGGCACAGTACAGAGACGGCACTCCTATATATGGTTGAACATCTCCGCTTTGTACTGGATGCAGGTCAAACGGCAGCACTGGTCTTATTAGACCTGAGTGCCGCCTTTGACACTGTATCCCACACCATTCTTATCCGCAGACTTGGTAAGGCTGGCATATCGGGCAGGGCGTTGGATTGGTTCCAATCGTTCCTTTCGTAACGATCATTTCAGGTAGTAGTGCCACGGTTTAGATCTAAACCTCATGCCATCACTCAAGGAGTTCCGCAGGGTTCGGCGTTGAGCCCCACTCTCTTCAACTTACATGTTCAACCTTTGGCGGCGGTTGCGAAGAGCTGGGGTCTCACTATGGTATCATACGCCGATGATACCCAGTTGGCGGTGGTTCTTAATGGGGACTCTGACCAACTGGCATCAAACTTTGCCGATGGTTTGAGGGCTGTTGCTGGCTGGCTCACCTCCAACTGCTTACAGCTCAACGCCCTCAAAACTGAGGTGATGGTACTGGGAAAACATCCTGATCTGTGGGGTGCGAGCTGGTGGCCTAATGAGCTGGACCCCCCCCTAGACCGGTCTCTGAACTTAAAAATCTTGGCGTCTGGTTGGACTCTAAACTAACCTTCTCGTGTCATACTAAGAAGGTGACATCTACATTCTTCGGCATTCTTCGTGGTTTGAGGCCTATCCTCAAATCTTTTTGATGCCTCCACTCGCCAGATGGTGATTCAAGCCAGTGTGTCATCAAGGCTTGATTACGCGAGTTCACTGTTCCTGGGCGCTAATCAGGCGGAGGTCCTGCGACTCCAACGGGTTCAGAACGCAGCCGCCAGGGCTCTGGTAGGCTTACCACGTTTCTGTTCTGCCCGTAGTACAATCTCCAAATTACACTGGCTGCCTGTAATCAGACGCATAGAGTTTAAGACTCTGTGCTTCGCGTTCAAAATCCTTAAAACAGGCACCCCTACCATTCTCCAGCACCTCCTGACTCTGTACACTCCCTTACGCAGCCTTCGCTCGGCAGGTCAAAATCTAGCACTTGTTCCACGCTTCCAAAAATGCAGATTAGGTGGTTGTTCTTTCACTGTGCTGGCCTCTAAGCTTTGGAGCGCGCTTCCTGTGCATATTCGATCTTTAGAAGATCTTCTTGTTTTTAGAAAAGCTGTTAAAACATATCTTTTCCCTCTGCCTTATTAAAATTTCCCTTACTTTCTCTTTTTCTGTTAGTTATGTTACCTTCTCAGTTATAGCGCCGGGACGCCCCTTTGCTGGGGCAGCTGTGCGCTCAAAAAATCAATTAACATAACATAACATTAACATAACATAACATGACTGGGAACCATCAGGAGGGCCGCGGCAATTACGGAGAATAGAGGACAATCGGGCGCTGGAAGCGGAAGACAAGAAACTGTCCATGCGTTCCGGGTAAGGTCGTGTAACACGACAAATTGCGAAATGATTGTTTGATTGTTTGAAAATACTAGTATTACTCATTGATTGTTTTTTAGATATTCTCTGCCTGCAAACGGGGAAGAATAGAAATATTCTCTCTTCCTTTGCAGATAGTGAAGGGTAGGTAACGCGGACTTTTGTCCCCCTTTGTAATCTGTCGTGCCTGCTTTTCTCCCCACTGATTGATTGATTGTCCGAACATTGATTGTTCAAAGTTGGTTCTTTTTGAGATATTCTCTGTTTGCAAATAACGTAGAATAGAAATATTCTGTCCAGTCTTTGCAAGTAGTGAAGGATAGGTAGTGCGGACCTTTGTCCCCCTTTGTAATCTGTCATGCCTATCTTCTCCCCACTGATTGGTAGTTGGTTCAGCCCGGACCGCTTATTAGAGATGAACCATCCAGCTCCATTGGAAGTCACCCCTAATAAGGACATGTTCACTAAATATGGATTAGTCGCCGTAGCTTATAGTAAGCTGTGGCATAAATATACAAGAAAGGATCAGGAAAGTCAGTGGCCACTGATAGGATCCTTCAACGATGATAAGATAAACGTGCTGGAAACAGCTCTTCGGAACAATAAGACAACGCCCACTGTGCTTGATAGCCTCGGCATGGTGTGCAAAGAAGCAGAACAACAGAAAAAGAGAAACGAAGTCAGATTAGAGAAGGAGCTACGAAAAGCAGCTCACCTAGCTGCCAAAAAGTTAGAGGAAGAGATTAAGGAAAGAGAGGAAGCAAAGCAGAAGCAAGAGTCCGAAACATCGAGCCAGTGTCCCGTTAGAACACCCTCTACGCTCTACCCCGAGTTACCCTCGAAACAGCGAGCGAACGATGATCTCTTACTAGGTCCTCCAATCATCTACATGCCCCCTCTATACGCCCCTTCCAGGCCCACAGCACAACACCCGCAGCCCCCAAGCAAAGATGAGAATGGCGCCAGGGCCTCGGTCCTCACGGCCTCCGCACCGACCGAACCCCTCGTACTCAGCGCAGCGCAAACAGTAACATTAGATAGCCCTGAGACCCGAAAGAAAGATCCCACTAGAATGAACCGGTTGAGCAAAGATGAACGAGCAGGGATCGATAAGATAGTGAAGACACTGGTGGAACGGAAGGAGAACGAAGAATACGTAACGGATATGTACAACTCATATGCCGATAGCCACAGACGACACTTTGTCGTACGACTTTGTTATCACACCCTCAATGCTTATGAGGACCGATACCAAGACAAAGGTCCCGAGAGCCTAATGACTCTGTATAGAAAAGTTGACATTGGGGATGAGGGCGAGTGTGACACGAAGGACTTTTTCACGGGTACGCTTGAAGTTTTCTGCCACCTCACTCAACAGAGGTTGGAAGCTAAAACTGCGACTCCTGTAGCGACCGAACCCCGAATAGAACAAACTAATACAATGATGCCTATAAGGGAGGCCGCTCCTTACTGGGTTCCCTCACGAGGACAGGGAACGCATGATGACGTTAACCATCAAGATGCGAGAGGGAGGGTAGTGTATAACTGGGTCTACCAACCATGGGATCGCCAAGATATCCTGACGTTCCGAAAATCCCTGCCTGATTTACGGAAGAACCCCACTGCCTTTTACACTGAATTAGGTACCGCCTTAGGTTCAACGATCATGACCCTAGCTGACATGGAATTGTTTTTCGGGTTATGTCTGCCAGCTGATGTGTGGAATAAAATCCGGAAAGTCGACCACCTTGAGCTGTTTGGACATACCTGGTCACAACTCGATGGCATAGATAGACAACGAGAGCCTGGACAGAAACCTCTGAAATCCATTTTAGAACTCCCAGATAAGATCGTGCAGAAATTAAAAACCCTGATCCCAGAGAAGAAGGTGGATTGGTCGATAGTAACGGCCTGCCGCCAGAAACCCCAGGAAGACGTATCAGAATACTTCTCCCGGTTTGAGACAGACATGACCACTGCAACCGGACATCATCTGTTTGTCCAGAATTATGTTAAAGGCCTGTCGCAGGAAGTCTCACAGAAACTACAGACTAGCGAGAGTAGTTGGGCGGCCTCCAAGCCTGCGGCTATCCTTCAGATGGCCCAGTATTATGAACATCAGAAGAACGAGAATTATAAGGCAACTGAGAAAAAGAAAAAGGACCTGAAGGAAAGGGTGATGATTGCGCAGTTGCAGGGGGTGACTATAGGAAGAGAGCAGTACAAGGTAAATTACCAGTCGAATGCCCCTAGAAATCCACCCCCTAAGGACCATGCATCCGCACCCTACACTGGTCGTAAAGACATCAATGAGAACCAGTGTGCGTTTTGTAAAGGATTTGGTCATTGGAAGTCCCAGTGTCTGGTCCTGCTAGAAATGAACAAAAATAGGGACACAAGAGATGTAGCGGGTGGGCCAAGAAATAGAGGACACGGACGAGGGTATACCAACGACACCAACAATGACAGGCCAGGCAGACCGAACACATTTGACCGTCACCAACAGAACCAGTACCAGCAGTCTGATTGCGACGACACCCACGACTTCGCATAGGACTGCCAAGGGCAAGGGAGGGAGCCAGTCGAGCTCTATGTTGACCAGTAAGGTCCTTATGTCACTGCTAAGGTCCTGGGTACGAAGTCTACATTTTTGGTAGACACTGGCGCAGCACGTAGTGCGTTATCTAAACGACTGATTCCAAGGGTACCCTTGTCTGGCTCACACATTACATCAATAGGTTTTGATGGAACGCCCTCCACTAATCCCTTATCCACACCGATCTCCTTTGACTTGGAAAATAACACCACTGACACGACGTTTTTGCTCTCATCCAACACCCCTGATGCCATTATGGGACTTGACTTACTGAAGCATTTCCGAGCTACTATTAGGTGTTCGCAAGATGGAGTTCGAGTCTTTTCGTATGATAACACGACTCTGCTCAGACTTTGTCCCACCCGACACACGTTTTCCATCACTGATGCTGACTTGTCCCTACTTGACACTCTACCCACGTATTTGTGGGCCAAGACTGACTCGGACGTAGGACGCATGATGATCGGCCCAGTGCACATAACTGTTCGACAAGGCACAATACTCCCAAAACTTCCACAATATCGGATATCGCCCGAGGGCGAGAAGGCATTGGTAAAGATTATCCAGTCCCTGATAAATGCAGGAGTGGTAGAGGAAGTAGTTAGCAATGTTTGCAACAGCCCTATCCTACCCATTGTAAAGAAGCAGGGTGAGGGAGATGAGAAAGCGTACCGCTTCATCATCGACCTACGAGAGGTCAACAAAGTAGTTATACCTCAGTACCCCGTAGTCTCAGACATCACCACTATTCTGACTCTGATTCCTCCCACTGCCACCACCTTCACTGTCATCGACCTCAAGAACGCTTTCTTCTCTATCCCCATCCACCCAGACAGCCGATACCTCTTCGGCTTCACCCTAAAAGCCCGCTCATATAGATTCTGTCAAGCACCCAAGGCTACACTGAAAGTCCCAGCATCTATAGCCAGGCCCTCAAGAGACAGCTGGACGCAGTCCAGTTACCGGACGGAGTGATGTTGATACAGTATGTCGATGATATCCTTTTGGCAGCCGACACTACTCCACTTGCAGTCACAGCCACCATCCAACTTCTGCACTTCCTTGCGGAAAATGGCCACAAGGTCTCCAAGAAGAAGTTACAATTCTGCCTACCCCAGGTCACTTATCTAGGCCACCTCTTGTCCAAAGACGGGAGAAAGCTTACACCCGATCGAATTCAGGCCATTCTAGAGACCCCTGTCCCTAAGACCCAGAAACAGGTCCGCTCCCTGCTCGACAGTGGTTGCCAAATTTCAGCCTCATTGTGAAACCACTACTCTCCCTGCTAGCTAAAGATGTCCCCTTCCCGCTCCCTTGAACCCCTGAATGCCAGTCCTCCTTCAAAGAACTAAGAGATGCCCTCTGCTCAGCCCCCGTCCTAGGAACCCCCGATTACACAAAACCCTTCTCCCTCTACACTCACGAAAGGGAGGGATGCGCTTTGTCCGTTTCTGACCCAGTCCATTGGCCCAAAGCAACGCTCATGCGCCTACTTCTCTGCCACTCTTGACCCCGTAGCCTGAGCTTTGCCTGCTATCTCTATCCGACAAAGTGAGGGGATCGTACTCTCAAACTGCCCCACGGTGTTAGTACCCCATGCGGTCGACACCCTCCTGAACCAGACTAAGACGCAACATCTGACTAGTACACGACTGACTGGGTACGAACTGACTCTACTTGCACCCCACATCACACTGAAAAGATGCACCACGCTGAATCCGGCCACTTTGTTGCCCCTACCTGAGAACGACCCCAATGTGTCCCCTATACATGACTGTGTGACCCTCACAGACGAACAGAAAAGGAGTAGGGTTGACCTCCGAGACACTGCCTTCCCAAACCCTGACGGAGAACTGTGGGTGGATGGCTCTTGCATCAAACTCCCCGACGGCACCACCTCAGCTGCTTATGCTGTTACCACAGCCCGAACTGTAGTAGAGACCGCCCGCATCACACAACGATCTGCACAAGCAGCAGAACTGATTGGCCTCACACAAGCATGTATCCTAGCAGCAGGAACCACAGCAAACATTTACACCGACAGCCAGTATGCCTTCGGGGTGGTTCATCATTTCGGGCTCTAGTGGAAGGAGAGGGGATTCCTGACCTCACACGGCACACCCATCCTACACGGAGATCTAGTCTCCGCCCTGACTGAAGCGGTCCTTCTTCCCAAGCAACTTGCAGTAATCAAATGCCAGGCACACAAAAAGGTGACGGACATCATTGGGCAGGGGAATGCTCTGGCCGACATTACAGCCCGGACCACAGCCGAGAATAGGACGATGACACGCATGTACGTGACCAGGTCACAAGCAGAAAAATGGACGGACACTAGGGAAACTATTAGGGACATCCAGATGGCCAGCTCACCACACGAATTGACTGAATGGGCACGGGTGGGGTTGAAAGACGATGAAGGCTGCTGGCGGACAAAAGACACGAAGAAATGGTTACTACCCAACTCATACCTGATCCCCATACTGACCACGGCACACTCTCCTGCACATATAGGATCTGCCCCTATGGCCGAACTTGTCTCCAAAGTTTGGCACAATGACAAGATTACAGATTCAGCCAAACGTCTGGTCCAACAATGTCTGATATGCCTGCAACACAACCCTGGGAAAGGAACTGTAGTACCCCGGGGAGGATTTGGGGTCCCCAATCATCCATTTCAAGTCCTGCAAATGGACTACATCCATCTAGAAAGATGCCAAGGTTTGAAATATGTACTTGTTGTCGTGTGCGCATTTAGCAAGTGGGTGGAAGCCTATCCAACTCGTGACAACACTGCCATTGCTACTGCAAAGGTATTACTGAAGGAGTTCTTCCCTCGCTACGGCCTTTGTCAAATTTTGTGGAGCGACAATGGCCCCCACTTCGTATCTGAGGTTATCCAACTCATCCTGAAGGGGTTGGGTGTGAAACAGAAGTTCCACGCAGTCTTCCACCCCCAATCTGCTGGACTGGTTGAGCGACATAATGCCACGCTGAAGCTCAAACTAGAAAAGATAGTGGCTACCACAGGACTGAAATGGCCAGACGCTCTCCCACTGGCATTGCTATCAATGCGTTCCACCCCCACCAAACACCATTTGACCCCTTACAAAGTCGTTTTCGGCCGACCTATGAGCCTTTGGTCCGCACCGAAACCGACATCCATTCACGACGTCCCGGACGTCCTAATGTCTGACTATTTGTACAATCTGACTAAGACACTGTCTGTTATCCATCAACAGGTGCTGCATGCCATTCCTGATGCTTCCAGGGGCCCCGGACACAACATCCAGCCTGGTGACTACGTGTTGATCCGAAACTTCCAGCGTGCAAAGAGTCTGGAACCCCGGTGGACGGGCCCCTGGCAAGTCTTGATCACCACCCGAACAGTTCTTCGAGTGGAGGGGAAGCGAAACTGGCTGCATGCACACCACTGTAAGAAGATCTCCTCGACCCTGACGACGACCAAAGACGTGGGCACCCAAGAAGAACTCCTGAACAAAGATCGACCATCCCTAAGCTGTTACCCTGATAAAGAGACACTTGAACTGGCTGAATTCCCCGATCCCACTGTACAATCCTAGAAGGGTATAACATGCGACGAAAGGAGGGAGCTTCGGCTAAGCAGACCACTGACTAAGTTACAATTCTCAGAGCGATGGCCTAACACTACTAAGACTGCCGGGAGAAAAGCCAAACGAAGTTTGTGGTTCTGCCCGCTACCGAGCCCCTTGAAGATGATGGAAGCGCCCGATAGGAAGATGATGGAAGCGCCCGACAAGAAGATGATGGAAGCAACCGGACATCAGAAAACCCACTACAGAAACCCAAAGACTGGCAAAATACACAGCTCAAAGACTACTGCTCTCTTTATCGCCCTTCTCTTTTGCCTCCTCCTCATGACCGCCCTTTGGATCGTGGAAGATAGCGCACTAGCTCATAAGACATTTCTAACTACTGCACAGCCTACCACAATGAAAGAACACTACCTGGTCTCTCTTTCACCTCAACTCCGAGTGAGACGTAAGGAGTTTTGGAACAACTCCTTCGTGCAGTTGCTACACCAGCACAACCTTGCTGCCAATGCCACAAACTGCTGGATCTGTGGGTTGTTACCACACGCCACTGGATATTCCATCCCATTAATTCCTTCACCCTTCTCAGTCCACGGCTCCTGCCTTGCTTGGCTGATCCTCTTGCAACAAAGCTACAAGGATAACGCCACTTCTAGCAGAACTATGGCACATTTCTATCATGGGGTCTGGCAGAACAAAACAGGAAGAACTACTGCCCCCTTTTGCCCTCTGACATCCAACGACTCTATTCATATGGACATCCCTGCCAAGGAACGGATTGAAATACAGGTGTTCAACAACCCAGCCAGACCCATCTTCTCCTACCTCCGGAAACGAACAGCTGCCACCCAGACTGTGGCCCTATCTGTCGTCAATGTCTCGGGCCTTGTATGCATTGAAGGCCTCGGGACACAGCTGGTAGGCCACAGCGCTTGCCGCATCACCAGAACTTTGGACTCAACTGACCCACCCTCTTTTGTCACTTCTCCGAATATGTACTTTGTCTGTGGTACGAACGCCTACACTTGGCTCCCCAACGCTGGGGGGGACCTGTTACATTGCCTTCATTCTTCCTCCGACCTATGTGGCTCCAGCAAACCATCACCGACAGAAGCGAGCAAAAGACATTGAGCAAGCCCACTCCACCGGAGCACAGCTCCTGGACGCAATGAAGGGACTTGTTCCATTCTGGGGCCCGATGGCGAACAGCCGTGCCATCCGACACTTGACCCAGGCAGTTGAAACGACAATGAACATTACAGCTGGCATCCTCACAAATAATACAGCCGAGCTTCAGGCGGTTCGCCTGGTGGCTCTTCAGAACCGCCTTGTTCTAGATGTGGTTCTAGCGGATTGTGGAGGAGCATGCCGTATCATTGGGTCCAGCTGTTGCACCTACATACCGGACAATTCACCCTCAGTGTACAAAGCCATTGAACACCTCCACAGACTTTCCTCAGAAGTTCACCAGGAACAAGAAGAATGGTCGCTTGGGAGTTGGTTCTGGAGTACTGTAAAGGACTGGGGGTGGCGGTTGTTTATGATCGTACTAATACCGATTGTCGTAATATGTGGATTCTGCCTGAGTGTTCAATTCTTGCCACCCCTATGCTCACTTTGCGCTAACTGTATCTGCCCCAAGACTTTGGACTTTGAAGCCGAACGCATGAGAGCTATGTATGAAGTTGAAGTTCGAAATATAATGGGGATAGACATAGATTGACAAGCTGGCTAGATATGTTGAAAAGGGAGTACTGTTAAAATCTAGTTTGCGACATCAACATTATCAGCACCATCTTGTCCCTTTTTAGGCTCATATGAGCGCAAAAGCAGCAGCCATTTTGAATGCCATGGCCTCTCTGCCCACTGCCGGCAACCGGCGCGTCTCTCTCTCCCTCTGACCTCGCAAGCATCCCCCGCGCACTGACAGCCCCTGCTCTCACATGCTTGGGCCATAAACCACCCCTTCAGCGCGGCCCTGCCTCGGAGTCACGTCCCGTACCCGGCTAACACGTCCCTCCATCCCTTTCATGATCACGCATCCTTTGATGAACCCCCTTCCACTGTGCCCAATTGTCCGACCCGATCCCAGGCCATCACCTAGCCCTGCGGATGCAGTTTATTGCCCCCTACAGTAGGAAGCTGCCCTTCTTCAAAGCCCCCCCTCCCATGAGATCCGATCAGCCACACGCATTCCGGGAACCGGCGGAATGTCCAGCTGCGCGACAGTCCTCACCTACTGAGATCGGGGTGGGGACTTCTACTGTAAATGTGTGTGGGAACGGGCTTGAAGCGGGGATTCCGAGGTTGTCTTTTCGTACATCAAAGTATTGACAAGAATGTGTTTCATGCAATAAAGCCATAAACCTGTGTATAAGAGGCCAGGCCTCAGAGATGCGGTTAGAGCACCTTGAGAAGATACCCTGTTGTCTGATTTGATGTGTTCTGCTCCGTCGGAATAAAACTTCTGTTTCCTGCCTTCCAGTCTCCAGCGCCTGCCTCTTTGTTTGATAATCTCGAGTGGTATGAGAGGTGACTAACGCCGGGCAATACATAAAGGTTCTCGGTCGGAATCGGCCCTACCTTTTACAGTTTTTAAATGGGGTGTACCCCACAGCTCATCCCACATTTAGGGTGGCAGGGGAACGTCCAAGGCCTCCACGGCCCTGCCGGCTCCGCTGCTTGCACACATCGCAGGTGCAGACAGAGCCTGATTTGCTCCAACACAGCAGAACAGTCTTCTTTTGCTCCCGGAGGGTGGGAGAAATCAAAGCATTTGCCTGCCCAGAGTGTGGGCAGGGTAAAGTCTTCTGCCACCGATCGGTAGCAGCTAAGTGCTCCCGCCTGATGAGAGAACGATACATTTTCCCTGTCTGCCAGTGCTTAATTTGTGCAGGTACTTTCAGGTACTGAGCACCGGCACCTATTTCTCAGGGCCGGGTCTATTTAATTTTTGCTCCCATGCACAGCCAGCACTGTGCAAAGCTCATTAAAAAGCCCCAGTCTCAAGCGAGGCTTGTGCAGCTGTACGTTTAGATTTGGTGCATGCTGCTATTGTGCTTGCTTTGGTGTGCACCAGTGCCTGGTCTTCAGCGTGGGGGAAGGGCATGTGTGTTGTGTCATGCGCAGTATAAACTGCATGAACGATGAACTGGGATCATAATTTCAGCTGCTCTACCCAGCAGTCTGCGCTTTCCTGTGTAGCCAAAGCTGCAAGGTTAGGTGAGGTGTGTGCGTTATTTTGCACACAACTGTTATCCTACAGGTGACAGAATAGTGCTTGGCCGTGGGACAACATCGATAAATTCCTGCACAGTGGCACCCGCAGGAAACTGCCCAGTAGCTGCCTGCCTCAGGAACCGCAACAAGGCCTTACAGCATAATAACAAAATACGGGAAGCAACTGAGGGTGGTCCGAAAGTGAAAACATGCCTTCCTGCCAGTCAGTGTATTAGTACCACGCTCCTACCTATCCCAGTGCCATCTCGTCTCTATCACACCCATCCTCTCCCTTCTGCAATGGGCACTGTTGCAGCCACAAGCACCTTGAAGAACACCTCCCATCCCTGCCACTGTGACTGTGCCTCACCGCTACCACCAACAGTGCTCCTCTCTCCAGAGTGGCCTTCTCCCACTATCCCAGTGCCCCTCTCTCCACAGTACCTTTCTCACCTGTATCTCAGTGCCCGTCTGCTTACAGTCCCCCTCCCCTCTGTATCACAATGCCACTCCCTGCAACAACACTCGCACACTCCTGTTACAGTACCCCTTGGCTCCCTCCCTCACTCTCTGAGCACCCCTCCCCTCCATTGCTTTGTATTACAGCTTGCACTGGGCCCTGAGTATCCATATGTGAGACCGTAAAGCTCTTCTCAGTCTTGGCCACTCGAACCAGGAGGCTTTCCCAATTACCCCCTAACCAGAGAGATGATGCACAGTAAATTTCTCAGCTTTGACCTGGAGAAAAGTAGCATTGATTCAAAACATGCTATCAAAGGGGCTAGGCTGTGTTGGGCGCTCTGTACTTCCCCCCACACCCACAAGCCTGCTGAGATCGATCGCCCCACACCTTCTGTTCTCCTCCAAAGAACCATGTCCCGTAAACCCCTGCTGCATACTTACAGCCTTATGTCCCTGTTGGTGGAGAGAGCTCAGAGTTTTGTCTATTTTAAGTTTTGACTGTAGCACAGAGGGGTAATGTAGAACACATACCATGCAAATGACAGAACTGTATTTATGTGGATAGCTCAGTGGGTTACTGTTTTTTTGTCACAGACGTCCAATTGTTACTCGCTGATCATAAATTACAATTCTAATATAGCACAGGCGGCAGACTCATTTGAATTTTGTGCTTTATTAGTTAAAAAGTATGTTTTAAAAAGCTGTCTGAATGGAGTTGAATGTCTGACTTTATTTGAAAATAGGTGGCAGTGGGATTTTGCGACTTATAGTCTGATCATGTAATAGAACTATTTGTTTGAAGCATGAGAGTGTGGTTCTCCATCAGTATGTAATCCCAATAGTATAACTGACACTTTATTATGTTTTATCAGGAATACCTTTTGTGACATAACAAAACATCTTTTTATGGCATAAAACTTAACATAGTTAAAGAATCGCTGTTGTGTGTCTTGGACTACACTGCTGTGCATTGATAAGACAGGCGAAGAATGATACACTCCTGTCACCTCTCAACTTTACATAATTAATGACTGTGTATTTAATAAAGCAGAGGTGTACTCTTTGCTTGCTCTATCTCATTATCTGCTTTTCTTCCTCCCCTTCACGCCTCACTCCTTCACTTCTCTCCAATCTTACTTCACTTTCTGCCCTACATCTGCGTTTTCTCTTAATCTCCACCTCCCCTCATTAAATGCTTGTCATTGTTCACCTTTCCATCTTTCCCTTCCACTCTACTCTCACACCCTCCCCACTGTCCGCTTTTCTTCCCTTGCCTTTCTCCTCTTTTCACTTTTCCTTCTCATCACGTTCCACTCCAATCTTGCAATCCCAATCTCTGCTTTCCACATTTCTCTTCACAGTGTCTACTGCATCTATCTTACCTTTAGTTCTCTCCTCCTCCCTCCCTCTCCCTTTTAATGTTTTCCTTCTTTCGCATATGTTCATATCTACTCCAGGAATCTGTGTTCTATATCAGGGTCATAAATTGAAATCTTGGTGTGGCCACTCAGTCTTTCATCTTTAGATAAAATTAGTGCAATTGTGCTGGATAACAACATTTTTAATTTGGTGTCAAGGCCCCCTCTAGTGAATATGTGCTTCACAAACATACATGGTGTGTTTCTCCCTCTATCCCTTCATTTCTTCCTTTCACATTCTTTTCTTATTTCCTCCTTCTTTCATCCATTACTTATTTATTTCCTTACTCCAATGCTCCTCTTCCTGCCTGCATTTGTTACTGCCTTATTTAATATATGCCTTCCTTCATTCTTTTCTTTCTTTTAAACAGCGCAGGGCAAGAACATTTTCTTTTGTTTGCAAAGCTGCCTCAAGTCCTCAAATGACCTTTCTCTAATTTGAGTTCACTTTTAAGTTTTTGTCATAGGCTTCTAATGTGTTATATTATGTCATATTGATTTGTAGAGCGCACTAATCACCCAGGAGGGTATCCAGGGATTTGGGCAGGTGTGTAGGTGTGAGGTGCCCTAGTTGCTTTTGTGAAGAGCCAGCCCTTCATCTTCTTGCGGAACTCAATAGGAGAGAAGGTGACTACAATGTGTTGAGGCTTGTGAATGTGGGGCGAGCCAATAAAGGGAAGTGGGTAGGGCCACTGGAGGGAGTGGGCGGAGCTTGGAAAGTGGGTGTGGCCTCGTTAAAGACTGTGAGCACCTGCCCTTCATATTTTACAAATTAAGTACTGCTGTCTGCACACACTGTCAAGGAAAAAGATGGTGTCCAGTGGGTTGGAGACTCCGGCACACCATCACTGAGCCGACTCCAGGAAATGGGGTACCTGGTACCACTGTATGGCTCAAGGTGGAGCGGCCGCTCCCTTTTTATGAAGATGGTCCTGTAGGATATTGTCCCCAAAGCCTCCTGGAGGCTCGGGAGGGAGGCTGCACGGCCTCTTGGAGGGAGCGAGGGACCCCTTCTCACTTAAATGCGCATTGCACTCCTGCATGACCCCAAAACTTTTTTTTTTACTGTGATTATTGATTTTGTCACAATAAGATATTACAGTCACAGTATCGAATATGTATAATCAGACATGTGATTAACAAGATACAGATCTACTTCCTTCTACACAAACGTAACTCATGGCATATGAAAACATCGTCCAAGTCCATAATGTGATTATAACCTTCCCTCTATTGCCACAGAGCATTGCAACACATTTTACAATAGTAAATAACCTGGATGTCATTCACATCAGCACATTTGTCATGAGTGCTAGCTATTTCCCGGCGACAACTCGGTACTAATGCTCAGTCCTTAGTTCCTATTCCGTGGCGTGATGGAGGATGGGGGTGAGGCAGGGGCCCAAGCTGTAAGGCAGAGGTCTTCAAACTTTTTTACTCTGAGCCCCCTAAGCAACATTTTTGAGGCCGGGCCCCCCTCCAAAACTTTATGGCAAGGATTGAGGGAGCAGGAGGGAGATAGTTGCATGCAAGTGGTAGGTCTTATGAGTTGATTTCCGGAGTACTTTTTCTATAGCTTATAAACTGCACTAAATATGAGTCTTATAAAACAGCAAATGCATCAAACAAAAACTTGCATTACCTCAAACATAGATATGCCCATAATTGGGGTGGTGTGAGCCTCTCCCACCCTTGGACCCCAAATCAACTACACCTGCTGCACTAATGATAACTGTAGTCCTGAGTAGCAGGCTACTCCTCTGCATCTTTTACCTCTTCCACACCATGACAGACCCTCACCTCGGTCCTAATGCTAGAAAGGAAAAAAGGTACCATGCCCCTTTTTTAAAGGCAGACAGTCATAAGTGTGATATAGTGGGCCCCCCAAACCCTTGGGCCCCAGTCCTGCTGCATCTGCATCCTTAATGATAATCAGCAGTGGCCACTTACAATCCTATTCAGAAAAGGGGGTGGTGATGGACAGAGTATCTGAATTAAGCAGAACACTCCTACCCAGTCAACAGATCAGGGCCTGGTCCACCACCGTTTTTTAGCTGACTGCACCATCCCAGTTCAGAACCTAGCTACATGCAAATTAGTCTGTCCCTGGCCCAGTGCATCATGGGAACAGGGCTGACCAAACTACCAAGCCAATTCTTTTACTGGAAAGGAAACAAGTTTCCGGGGACCGGTTTCTGGCATTACAGCCGTCTTCGGCCCGGCTTGCTTGAATCCTGATGGTGCAGTGAGCAAGGGACTCATGTCTGAGCATACCCACCCCCTTTTCTGAATCACTTTGTCCACCATAAGTGTGGAAGGGTATACTCAGATGTGAGTCCCTTGCTCATTGCACCATCAGGATTCAAGCAAGCCGGGCCACGACGGCTGAAATGCCAGAAACCGGTCCCCGGAAGCTTGTTTCCTTCCCAGTATAAAAATTGGCTTGGTAGTTTGGTTTGCCCTATTCTCATCATGCACTGGGACAGGAACAGACTAATTTGCATGTAGCCAGGTTCTGAGCTGGGATGGTGCAGTGAGCTAAAAAACGGTGATGGATCAAGCCCTGATCTTTGGACTGGGTAAGAGTGGTCTGCTTAATTCAGGCACTCTGTTCATCACCACCCCCTTTTCTGAATCACTTACAATCCTGGCAGCAGCGTCAGCTTCACTAATGAATGAACCTTTTAAAAAAATAATTAAAAAACACTTATATTGTCCCGTTCTTTGGGGAATCTCTCAGAAAAATCTGTCTCTAGACATTTGTAAACATAAAAATTAGTCCCCATACAGTGCTTCCTATTCTGGACCTTCTCTTTGACATTATCTATGAATCTCACTCCTTTCATCTGTCTCTTAGACCATTACTGTGAGTCCCCAGGGGTCAAGAGGATTAGGGTTCTGCATCTCAATGTAATCCTGCTGGCCTTCTACCTGCCACCTCATGGACTCAGCTTTCACCAAAAAACTGCCCCTGAATGGTTAATGCTGACTTTGAGGTGCCTATGCCTGAAGGCGGAGGGTGTTGAGGTAGTGCAGAAAGTTAAAAAATAAACCAGTTGTTAATTGATTGAGTTGCTTAAAGCAAGGACCACTGGAATTATGAGTTTCTGCAGCAGCAGCGTTTTAAACATAATTGAGTTCACCGCATTTGCTACATAATCCACAATCTGCAGATTCCAACAAAGGAAACTTTATTCTAGCTCACACAGAACACAATTTACTTAAAACGTGGCAAAGTGTTCCAGAGCATTGGAAGGCCCTTTGCAAAGACTGACTGGTAATCTTGTAGTTGCTTACTGCTGTATTTAGGTGTTTTATGGATTTTACACATTATCCACCATCTGCCACATCATCCGCGGATATTACCAAAAACAAAAAAATGGTTCTAGGTCAAACGGTTCCAAAGTTAGTAAAAATGCTAACAAATGGTGCTGGGCGGTGGAAGGCACTTTGCAAAGCTGGCCTGGTCTTCTTTGTGTTGCTTATAGTTATATTTCGGTATTAAACTGGTCATAATGAGGTGCAATCAATGCCCAGACAGTGTTACCAAGTTTTAAAATGAAAAAAGAACGAAGCAATACTATTAAAAAAACGTGCCGCAAAATGTGCCTATTCTTGCCGCATCATTTACTCAACTCTGTCTCATAATTTTTCCCTCTTCTGCCGCATAATTCCAGTGGCCTTGCTTATACCCTGGACCTCTAGCTAAGCATTCTAGGAACGTATGAGCTACAGGCGCTCGCCAAGTCTTGAACTAGGTCCGGTAGCTCTCAGGCACCCATGACATGCCTACCGAATGTTCGAACTACCCACTCTTTGATATGCGCATGTTAAATGTTAATAACATTTTTGAAACAAAAAATTATTAACTCTTCATCCCATAATATAATATGACATCCGTGAACCGAGCAATCCCTCCTCGTGCTCAAAACCAAGACACTGACCAGCAATACTCATCCTCGTAAAACACAACCAAAAGCACCAAAATATAAATGTGGGAAAACGCAAAGTACAAAAGTTGTAGTTATTACTGCACAGTTAAAACGTATATTCAAACAAACTCTCAAACAAATGTAGTTTTCACTAGGACTAACACACCTCAAACTGATTTCACATTAAGTATTTGTGAAGTCTTTACTTTTTGAAACATAGAGAATATACATGTTTCAGGCAAAATAAGTCTGTCCATTCATAATTACACAAATTGCAAACACCACAAAATTGGTTCCTCTGTTTTTGTTGAGAGTCTTTCATAGACCAGAGCTTTTTTGATAATATGTCTATAACTCACAAAAAATTATGTACAGGGGTCAATAAACACGCTCATGCTGTTTCTTCATTTCACCCTGGCACCAAAACCTTTATGTAACATGAACTTATCAATACCTCTTCATGTATGCTGCATTAGGTGAGCAGAAAGATGAGCAATGGTGAAGGTAGATTTGATGTAATTCTGCACCAGTGAAAATATTCCGTGTCCCAGCCCCTGATGAGTTTCACTTGTGTTGTGCTTAATACACTGCTATTCCAATTTGGGAAATGTATGCGCGCCTGAGAGTTCTTCTAGTATGTCTGTTTAATAAAACATATGCATTATTTCAAGGGAGTTTCAAAGTCTATTCATGAATGGTCTTTAAAGGCTAATTGTGAACAGTAAGCACTGCAACGCCCAGGTTTCCTGTCGACACCTTCCTTTGCAGCATTAATCATAGCCCCCCCGCCCCCCAACCAAGTAACTGCATATTTAAGTAAACCTTACTTGAAATTAGTGGCGTGAATAATAGATGAAATCTAAACGTGAAGAAAGAACGAGCATTTGCAATGCAACAGGTCTCGCATTTATTTGAGTTTGAGCTATTGGCATTGTAAATGGCAGTGCCTTTTATTTATGTTTTGGTTTTCAAAACATAAATAAAAGACATTGCCATTTACAAAGCCAGTAGCTTAAATTCCGGCAAAGGTGAGACAAATGCTTTTTATTAATCTCTTTGACCCTGCCAGCCAAACTCAGTGACCCCTGCCCCCAGGGCACTCAAATCACCGCTCGGAATAAATGAAGACAGCCTGGGAATGCAGCAAATAAACATTGCTCGCACTTCCAGGCCCTCTTCATTTACATATACTTGCAGTGGCATCTGAGCCCCCCTGGGAACCCATCCACGCCCCCCCAGGGGGGCGCGCCCCATAGTTTGAAGACCTCTGGTGTAAGGTGTGTGCATTGTTTGGGCTTCTGGAGGTAACGAAGCTATGGTGTCGATACCGCTGGGGTGGCAACAGGCGCGTTCAAAGGATGTGTGAAGAGGTAACTTTTTAGAGGGTCCCATATGTCTTTGGGACATTAGGCCCGGAGAAGCAGTTCTGCATAATTAGTTAGTTGCTCCTGGCAATATATTAAATCAGTGAGACAGTCGTTGAATTTCAGTGCTCGCCCTCTGCCCCATCTACAGGCAACTCAGCACTTGGCCATTAGTAAGGCAATGGCGAGGTACCAACGATATGGTTTGGCAATAAGTTCTGTGTAGCCAAGTAAGGCAGCCAGGGGAGTACGGTCCAAAGACAACATCGTCATCTGATCTAGGGCATTGAACACTCGTTCCCAGTATTCGTACACTCCTACGCATTCCCAAGCTAGGTGAAGGAAATCGGCCTTCGGGGTGCCGCATCTGTCGCAGCTATCTGAGTCCCTCAACTTGTACTAGTAAATTTTTACTGGAGTGTAGTACAAACGGTGCAAACATTTAAAGTGTGTGATACGGAGTCTATTGCTCACTGAAATTCCCCCCGTTTGTAAACAACAATATGTCCTGTTGGACTTGGCCCTTCTGGCAGGTTCATCCCTAAACTTTTTTGCTTTTAATTGTGACTTGGTGTTAGTGATTTATGGCTTCTGCGCACTTTCCCACTGTATCCCAGGGTAAAGTGCGTGTGTGTAGTGAGGTTGGCCTGCCGTCCCATAGGAATGCATGGGGAATGTATGTGTCCATGTTAGTTCCTGATGCGTGTGGAGTACAGGCTCGAGTTTGGTATGTGCAGACTCGTGAGATTGAATGCTGCGCGTTGATGTGCGCGGCGTGAATGTACCTAGTGTGGAAGTGCCACTTCTAGAAGTTGGCCTGTCTGTGTAATTTATGTGAATTGGCTGTCTGGATTGTGATTGGCTGGAGCTGGCTGGTGAGCCTGGCTCCAGGAGTCAGGATGGGTCTGCCCCGGTGGTGAGTGGAGATATCTGCATGATTGATGTGAGGGAGGAGTGCACCTGGGACCTCAATAGGGCTGGGCTTTCCCCACACAATGCTGGCTCCACCCCCTGTGGTGTAACTGATGACCCTAGCCTAACTAGTGAATGGGGAGAGGGGCTGAGCATAAAAGATTGCTCCAAAACCAGCTGCGACTGGTTTTCCCCCCACCCTACAGACACAGACAAAGGAATTAGGTGTATAAAAAGGGGCTGTGACCCCATACAAGGTGTGCTTGCTGATCCTAATTTGAGGGGGGCCTGCGGATGCTGCTGGGTGCCATGAGGACCGCCACTGAGACTGCCTCCCTGCCTGGAGGGCCCTGTGAGCGGGCCCCTGGGCCCAGCCTTTGCCCCCCCTTTTCCTTTCTAGGGACCCTGTCTCTGAGCTTGGACCTGCAGCGCCTGGGGAGTGCTGATCTCCCCCTCCAGAAATAGCGTGTTACGCCGCTGGTGCTAAGATCCCCGGCCTCAAGGGATTCCCCGGCGTGGGGATTCCCCCCTTTTTAAGGCAGGGGCCCACCCTGCATTTTGCTGAGCCAGTCGGCCAAGTTTTGCGGAGCGGGTGCCCACCCCGCTTATTTGCCTACTTTCTACAGCCATCACGGGTGCCCACCCCGTTTTTATTATTATCTGTTCAACGGGTGCCCACCCAGTATTCTGCCTGAGAAAGTCCACCGCCATCGGCCCGGGCCGCTGACGTCACCCGGGAAGCCGCGCTGCCATTGGCTGAGGCTGCGGGAGGCTCGCAGGGCGACTCGCGCTGTGATTGGCCCCCAAGCAGGAAGCAGACGGGAGTCTACCCCGTGCTCCTGCGCCGGAGAAGGAAAGCCGGCATCTCCCCCAGCCCCCCCCCCGGGCTCCCAAGAGCAAGGGTCTCCGAAGGAAAAGATCCCCGTGTCCGGCAGCAGCTGTGGAGGTGAGGCGAAGGGGGCCCGAGACACATTGCCGGTGCCTGCCCCCGCCGCGGTAAGAGGAGAGGCACTGCTCTCCTCGCCAGAGTCCGCCCAGGAGACCAGCCAGAAGAGTCCGGAGGAGTCCTGCAGACCCGGTAAGTGGGGCCCGGTGTTCATTATTGAAGAGGAGGGCGTCGGGGCACATTGCCGGTGCCCACCCCTCCCCTCCAGCGCGAGGGCATTTGTTTAGAGCCACGAGACTCCACCGGGCAACAGTTTGGTTAGAGCCGCCGAGGCTCCACCAAAGGGGGCATTGCTCTTCCAAGCCCACGAGGCTCCCGGGCACATTGTTGTTTAGAGCCCGAGAGGGTCCCACACCCGCATTGTTGGGGGCATTTATGAGGGTAGAGCGGCCCCGGTTGGCAGCGGGCCGCTCCCCCAGTTTGGGCATTTTGTTTCTAGAGCCCACAAGGCTCCCACGTGTTGGGTCACAGTTGTTTTAGAGCCTGCAAGGCTCCCACATCGTTTTTGGCGCTATTGTTCATTTCAGAGCCCCACAGGAGAGTCAGGAGGCACGCTGGTGCCAGGCTCAGTTCTCCAGTTGCCCAGCACTTAGTGGGCAACTGCTTCGTTTAGGCTTTGCGCATTCTCCTTTGGCTGCCTGCGCAGCCTGCCCTGACTTTGCTGGACAGAGGGCGTTTCAGCCCCGGAGAGGCCAGGTTGGCCTGGGGTCAGTTCTATGTGCATTTTGGCGCAAATGTGTAATTACTTGCCTAATGTGATTTATGCAATGCTTCATGTCTATACCCCTAAATGTATTTTTATGCTTAGGAAGTTGTTTTTCCTAGTATAGGTTATGCTAGTGAGTTTATGATTCCCTGCGTGATATTTGCCTAAGGTGTTTAGAATTGCGTGTTTGGTAGTTTCCTTTTACCAGTGTTTACTGGTTGTGTGCTACATTTGCTATTTGGTGCTACAGTTAGTATATGTTCTATGTTCTAAGTGTTATTCCTACAAAGTGATAATTCTACCAAGTGCTAGTTCTAAAAGTGCTTATTCCTGACAGTGGTCCATGTGGCCCTGTCCCGTGTATATAATCCTCTGCAAATTCTGCCCGTGCCTATTGGCACATTGTAAAGTGTGTGTTTATTATCTAATGTGTTTGGTATAATACAAAGGCTATTTTTATATATAACCTTGTGTGGAGTTTCTTTTGTGGTGGTCCTTGGGTGTTGTTGCTGGGTGTGCGCGCAAACGCTTTACACCGTGCCTCTGAGATAAGCCTGACTGCTCGTGCCACACTACCAAGTGGGTGAGCAGGGGTTATCTTTGCGGGTGACTTCCTTGCACTAACGTAGAATGGTGGTTTCTGCCTTGCTCTGGCGCAAGCCTCAGCCAACCGGAAATCCCCATTTCTAACATGTCCATTGTTAGTCTGTGAGCTCGTAGCCGAGCTCCGAATCCCAGTGCACTTGGCAGTGATATGGTGGTGTCTCCTGTGTCGTATGTATGGTGTGGTAAAGTGTGGAAACCATATGCCCATGAGAAGGCGCATGTTGCATCAGTTACAGAAGGGCAATAATGGGGGTCTCATGGGGAAACTCCTGGGTGATGGAGCGAAGGCCCTGTCGTAGTCATACATAGAGGAATACGTGGAGAGGGGATGACTGGGTCTTGTGGAAAACCTAGTTTAGTGTCCGTAACTGCCCGTTGCCCCAGGTTGTGATTTTAGTCTGTTCTCGGAGCTTGTGGAATCCCATTTCCTGTAGTAGCTGCATGCAGGGATGGTATGATAATGGGAGCAGTGGGGAGTCGAGCATGGGGCATTGTCATATGTTTAAGATGCGATTCCAGGCGTTGACCGTGCATGTAACTGTGGTTGGCATGATGTCTCGTGGTTGGCGATTGTCACATAATACGCCCTTTTGGGGTATAGGGTCGGCCAGCCAGTGTTCTGCCGCAACCTGTGGCATCTAGCAGGGAGGGTGAAACCAATAATAAGCGTAGTGCGCTTGGGCACATGTGTAATAGAGTTCAATATTCGGAATGTCAAAGCCTCCCTGCGAGTAAGGCCTGGTGAGTATGTTCCATTGTAATTGCGGCTGTTTGCCACCCCATACAAACCTGATCATTCCTGTTCGTAATGCCTTAAATATACAGGATATTAAGGAAAAGATACAACAATTATGGGAGAACCACCATTTTGATCAAGGAGGCGCGGCGCACTAAAGAGAGAGGCAGAGAAATCCATCAAGTGACAATGTCCGTGATGTGATCTAGAGCTTTACCATAGTTTAGGCGCATGAGTTCCACCCTGTCTTTGTTGATGCTGATTCCTAGGTAGCACAGGTCTGAGTGGAGCCATTCGAGTGGGAAATCATGGGGGAATGGCGTGGCTGCGGAGGTGAGAGGAAATATTTGTGACATTCCCAAGTTTATGTGAATCCCCGCTAACATCCCAAAAACAATGAACTCTCATAGAAGTAGGTTTATGTTGGTTGCCGGTAACGAACATATAGGGTGATATCATCTGCATAAAGAGATAACAATATCTGACCTATATTACATGTGTTGCCGTAATTTGGCTGCCAATGGCTCTACCGCTAGGGCGAAGAGCAGGGGGAAAAGTGGGCACCCCTGCCGGGTGCCCCTAGAGATATGAAAATCTGGAGATAAGTGAACAATAATTAGGACTTTGACTGTAGGAAGTCGATAGAGCAACCTGATCCAGGAGAGGAAAAATGGAGGAAAGCCCCTCCGTTGCAGGATGCCTACTAAGTAGTCCTATTCGATGCAGTTGAACGCCTTAGTGGCATCTAAAAAACACAGACGCAAGCGGCAGGTCTGAATCGATATTGTGGGGAATTAAAAGCAATATGCGAAGGTTGTGTGCAGGCAAACGTGGCACACATGGACAAGCAGATCAAGATCATCGCAGCGAAAAATGAAGATTTAGAAGCGCCAAGTAGAAGGAATAGCATATGGGTCCTTGGTATTCCCGAGAGCACCAACACTGGGAAGAGGGAAGTGTAAATAGACAAGCTGCTACGAGACACAAGTGGTGCTGAATCCTTCTCGTCCCAGTTCATTTTGACAGGGCGCACCGGTCACTCGGGCCAGACCTCCCCTGGAAAGTACGCCTTGCCCCATCATCGCCGAGCTTTTGAATTATCGGGACTAAGAGACTGCTCACAAGGCAGCTAGGGAGAAGCGCCAACTAACTTTTGAAGGAACCCACTTTACCATTCACCCGGACTTCACAGCAAATGTGCAGGAAGAAAGGCACAATTTCATGTCCGTAAAAAAGAAATTGCAGGAGGCCCAAATCGACTACGCACTCCTGTACCGGGCGCATCTGCTGAGTTACCTACAAACACAAGCAGACATTCTTTACTAAGCCACACCAAGTGGAAGACTTTTTAAAATGCCTAAAACTTTGCATCAACTCCTCTGCCACGCCGACCTCATCACCTAGATGAAGATCCCCGGCCACAGAGTAGCTGACAATGAATGCTAGGCAGGGCCACCAGCTGAGATACTGGTGGCAACGTAAAGACGCAGCGACACACGTCATTGGATGCAAACATCCTTTAGAAGCAGCCTCCTGGCAGCGTGCATCAGATAAGTGACAATTTGGGACCATAGGACAATTAGTTTTAGCCAGCCGATGGGTACTCAGTGCCCGGTCACCCTCTCCGCACCGTGTATCAGCAGGGCCGGTCCTAGGATTTGTGGGGCCCCGGGCAGAATAGGAACATGCGAGGCCCCTATAATTTGCATAAGATTTCCCCTGACAGGAAGTGACCTCATAGGGTCAGGAAATAGGCCCAGCACCAAAATAAAAGTGGCCCCCATTAGTGAATTAGTTAGCTAGAAAAGTGTCAAAATTAGGGCTGTTTTTAACTTGTAAAGACATGCCGTTTACATTTTTTGTAAGGTATGAGAGATTGCATAATTTGATTTTGCTGCAGGCAATGTTTGTTTTAATATCATGAGAATCAACATTAAAAACATGTTCATCTGACCATAAAGCAGGCAAACAAACAGCCCAAAAAACAGGTCAAATACTAACCTGGCAGATTGGACCATTACACACTGCCTGATTGCCCTAATGTCCAACCCGGCCACTGTGTTATACAATTATTGTGCTGATACAGGTTCATTGTTTTTGTAGGTAAAGTAAAGGACATGAATATAGGGTCCGGTAGTGGCCTGTTTCAATGTCGATTTTAATTTACCACCAGGTAAAGACTCGAGGGACCTAGCACATTGAAAGCCCTAGTCCAGCCAATTTAACATTCTGATTGTGCTACTCTTCCTGCACCTCTTGTCTGGCTGCTATCACACCTATCTGCTCCCCCCGCCCCCTCTCACTTGATTCCGTATTTCGCACCCCTTTCATTTACTCTGTGCTCCCTTTCCCTAGTCCTGGATGAGCTGAGCTGTTTTCAGTGTGAGGCGCCGTCATTCTATCTTTCTTTTAGCGCCCTGCAGGTTATCCTGCTTCTTATTCAACCAGGGGCAGGGCGCACTTCACAGGTGAGGGCTCTTGAATGACCTGTCTAATCGCTGCTATCCTCATGCAGATGCAGTGATTAGGCCAAAGCAGGCAGATATTGATTAAATCCCTTGGGCCTCCTGGGCCCCCTGGGCCTCCAAACTCTGAAGCATTTGAAAGCGCGAGGCCCCCTGGCTGCGAGGCCCTGGGCCGCTGCCCACGCTGCCCATGCCTAGGGCCGGCCCTGTGTATCAGCCTAGGACAATCACCAGTGCCGTCAACAGCCCGAAGGCTTAGGAGAGACCACGACCCCAGCTGCTGCCTCCAACTAGGTGGTGATGTGGAGGATTAAGGATGCGATGATAAGCCCCTCAGCTAAACGCCACGCAGGATGGCAGCCCCCACATGCAGGGGCCATGTGGGTGAAAGGTTTCTACAGGCGGCAGGGCGCGGCAGTATCCCCTGCTTTGCTATATATAAGAGCTGTAGGCCCCCTCTCCGCCTGTCGTAATATTGGCGTCCCAAGTGCGGGTAGGTTTAGCAAGCCCCCACAGAGTCACTGGCGCATTACCGAGCGCACCTATTGTGGTGTGCTATGGTGCGCTATTTGTTGCTGTGTGCGCCTTTCCACTACCCTGAGCTGTTGAGTGTCGCCATGTGCGGCCGCTCTCTAGTCACAGGAGACAGTGGCGTTGCGTCGCTAGCAGGTAAGCCGGGATGGTTGTAGTGGCGGCAGGGCTCATGACATTTGGTGCATCCATCAATGCGGGTAGGTGTGGGTTATAGCACAAATAAAGCATTATAAAAGTTTGCGTAGTTGGCATTGCTAATAATATTGCAACACTAGCACCTGACTGCCTCAAACTAACTTCACAACATAAAACAGACCACAGTTCTTGAAATCAGCCACAATACCTGATACCGATCACAGTACGTAAAACTAACTGCAGTAGGATATCTTAAACTGACCACGACCTTTGAAACAAGCATATGTGGTACTAGGTGGTATTATGTTGAGTGTAGTTATATTGTATTGAGTTGAGTGTAAATATATGTTGTAAATATGTGTTGTGTGATTATGTGGTATTGAGTGTTATGATTTGGGGATTATTTATGTTGCATTGATTAGTGTGTAAATATGTGGTTTGTAATTGTATGGTACTGAGTGGTATGATGGGTGTATTTTTTTTAACTGGGCTAGTGCCAGGGGGTTAAGGGTGAATGGCAGGGAGGTGAGTAGTGAATGCCAGGAGGTACAAGGGTGACTGTCAGGCGATGGGGGTGAATGGTGAGTACTAGAGAGGTGAGGAGTGAGTGCCCGGGAGATGAGACGTAAGAGTTAGGAGTGTAAAGGGTGAGTTCCAGGGAGGGAAAGGGTGAGTGCCGAGAGGGGAAGATGTATGCGTGTCAGGGGTGAGGGGTAGCTGCCATGCCATGGGGGTGAAGGGCAAGTGCCACGGAGGTGACGGTTGAGTGCCAGGTCATGGGAATAAAGGGTGAGTGCCAGGGAGATGAAGGATGAGTGCCATGGAGGTGAGACGTAAGAGTCAGTAGGGTCAAGAGTAAGTGCAAGGGAGGGGAAGGGTGAGTGCACAGGGTGAAGGGTAGCTGCCAGGCCAGGGGGATGAAGGGCGAGTGCCATGGAGGTGAAGGGTGAGTGCCAAGGGTGAAGTAGTGAATGCCAGGAGGGACATGGGTGAGTGTCAGGGAGGTGACAGTTGAGTGTCACGCAGAGCCAATGCTGAGTGCCAGAGAGAGAGAAGGGTGAGTGCCAGGCGCGAGGAGTGACTGCCAGGCCTGAGGGGTGAAGGGTGAGTGCCATGTAGGTGAAGGTTAAGTGGCGCAGACTTTGGGAGAAGCGCCATGTACAGAAATAACCATTGGTTTTGAAAGCACTTGCTCTTTCCTTGCATCTAGCAGTTTTCAGACAACAATAAAAATGTCAACGGTAATTTAACATTTCTGTAGGTGAGAGATGGGAGTTTTATCTACTGGCAGTTTGGACTCATAAATAAGGCCCCCTATTGTCCGTTTTTATTGATTTTAACAAATAGGGACAGAAATACATTTATTTCCTGTCTGTATTTTATTGTTAAATGTGGAAAACAAACGGAAATTGTGTGCTTTTTTGAGTCAATCTAAATACACGTGCCCATGACTGCCAATCCAATAACTGTGTTTTACAGATAAGGGGGTTAAAAAAGAAATTAATTTTAGTAGAAAGGCTTAAACAGCAGTAGATATGCAAAAGGCTGGTGCTGAAATGTGCATATTTTCATATAAGTGCATTGATTTATCTTCTGCAGGTGTTCATATCACTGAAACCTGGCAGGCTTTCAAGCAGGACAGCATATTTTTTGGTTAAATAAAAGCCAAAATATACCAGTGTCAGCTTTATTTTTTTCACAAAACAAAACTCATAATAAATATGGATAAATACAGATAAAATGGACAAAAAATAGATATGGATAAATACATACAGAAATGTAAAAAAAAAAATAACCATAAATAAATACCATAAAACGGGAACAGGGAGTTAATATGCCCCTTTGAAAGAAGGTGTACTATGCATATTAATCCTTATTGTTTTGTGTAATATTTCCTATAGACGTATTTAGACAAGTAAGATTCATTCCCTCAGTACAACACATGTGCAATATAAAGTGCTCTGACACCCATAGGGATGGTATGAGTAGCGCTATAAAACAAAATAAATGCACGTGAGAGAGGGGTTGTGGAGAGATGAGTGGCATTGATGGAAGGTGGTGGCGGAGGGGGGGGTTTGTGGAGAAGGAGGAGTTCATGGTGGGGGAGGCCCATTGAAGATTGTCGCACCAGGCACTTCTAACTCCAAAGGCGGCGCTGATGTTCTGTTGTGTGTGTTCGACTTGATGAAAGTAAACCCTTGGGAAACCTTATGAAACAACCAGAGTGTAGCCTCACGACACCATGAGAGCCCCCTTATGTAAGATACCCCTATGTAAGAGTCCTATGATTATGTTGGTAGCCGAACAGGCCAGGAAAAGCCTATTGTGGGTTGGACCGAAATTCCTGAGGCAGAGATATCTGCAGGACCTTTAAGACAGGAGAACATTTGAAGGGGAGTGTTGTATATTTATCTTTTCTTTATTTCCATGCCTTACAGTGGTTCTTACCTGTGTCATGCATTCCAGAATGTAGATGGCTCTGCCTCCTCCTAGTGTTCTAGGTGGTGACAGTTTGTGGCTGGCCAGCTTGTGTCGAGGATGTTTCCTTCTGTTTTCCTGCATTAAACCAGTTGTGGTTCACCTGTGGTCTCCAGCCCTTTAATACAATTTTTGCCACGTTTTAACGCTGGCCAGTACCCTCTGAAGACCTCCAGCTGATGCCTGACTCGTTCCAGACATCGTTCCTGTGAGCAGTGTGCAGCGGAACATCCTCGAGAGAAACGAACCTGTTGCGTGTGGATTTCGTCAATTTCCACTTGGTGCGTCTCAATTCTGCCTAAAGATGCCCCCGTGGTGAAATTGTAAGTACTTTTGGCTCTTGCGCGAGCGAAGCACGAGCGCAATCATAAGTCTTCAGCGCTCCGACGTCATCGTCTCATGGGCGAGCGAAGCACAAGCGCAATCATAAGCCTTCAGCGCTCCGACGTCATCGTCTCTTTGCTGTTGCCTAGGAGACGCTTCATCGGCCGGCTCTGACGACGCTCCATCCACGTGCGTTCCAAGCCTCAATAGGTTGAATTCCAAGCCTCGTTTTCGTCTGTGTCCTGGTGGCGGCCATTTTAGCTCTTGTTTGTTTGCTTGCCAAGCCTCGATTTCGATCGAGTTTCGGTGGCGGACATTTTTAAGTTGTTTTAACGCGATTTTACATCGGAGAAACCCTTCCTCATTACTTATCCTGTCACAGCATATAAACTTCGTTATTCGGACATTTGCCAGATCTTCAAGGAAGAGAGGTATGTTCCTACTGTAATTACAACTTTACCTGTTTGTGCAATTTTTCTTCTATTTTTTTTTTTTTTTTTTAATTGAGTTCATTGTACTTTGGACATGGCACAACAGTTTGTAGTTACTTTACCTCCTCAGTTCTTACCCGAGCCTGGGGTTCCTGAGATACCTTGGGAGGACTGGTATATAATGTTTGACAACTACCTCGAGGCCCTAGACGGACAGGAATTTTCTGCAAAAAGGAAAAAAGCTATCCTTTTGAGCACTCTTGGCAAGGAAGGACAGAGGGTTTTTAGATTTTTACCGATCACATTAAGAGCTAATGGCCAGGACATTGATGAGTTTAAAGAAGCGGTTGCACGTCTGGAGATCAGATTCGCTAAGGAGGAGAATTTGGTTATGAACCGCTATAAATTTTATACACAACGTCAAAAAGATTCAGAGACAATAGACGACTTTGTGGCTAGACTTAGAGAGTTATCCATAAAGTGCAAGTTCGGTGCTATGAACAACGAACTTATAAGAGACCTATTAATCGTCCAGTGCTCAAGCAAGAAAATTCAAGAGAGGTTATGGGCTGCTAAGAACTCGTCCTTGAAAGATGCAATTGACCTGGCTAAAGTTATTGAGGAGTCCAGCAAATGCATGAAGGTTCTAGACTCACATAAGTCGTGTCCTCAACAAGAGGTCTCTGTTGTCTCTGACAAAGGTAGTGTGGCGGAGTGTGAACATTGCTGTGGAGACAATGTTGCGGTAGTAAAAAACAGACCCAGACCTCCTGCTAAAAAGATCTCCACGAGTAGATTCTGCAATCGGTGTGGCAGTAGTAGCCATTCATCTGACGCAAGGTTTTGTTTTGCTGCAAACAAGGAGTGTTTGAAGTGCGGCAAAGTGGGACATTTCTCCAAAATGTGCAAAGCCAAAGCTAGACAAAGAGTAGCCATTGTAGATGACTATGTTGATGACACTGTAGCTGAGCCCGAAAGACTCCTGGTCATTGATGATGTGGATGTCATCTGTGATGATCCAAGACAAAACAGACCCAAAGCCATTTTCAAGATTGACTCCCATGAGGTGTTGTTGATGGTTGACACAGGTTCTCGCCATACCATCATCCCTAAGGCTACTTTTGACACTTTTTGGGAGGGGGTGAATTTACATGAGAGTGACATTTCTCCTAAGGGATTTAATGGCCAGAAGATTGAAATCCTTGGTTTCTTCGAGTCTGAGATTGTCTTCGAGAAGAGGTCTATATTTGGGAAAGTTTATGTTTCCATTGATGGCCCTCCCATCCTGGGATGGGTACATCAATACGACCTCTACATAGTTATCAACCCTAGGGCAAAGAATCAAATAATGGTAGTAGATGATGATTCTATTGAGTTTATTCTTTCTGAATTTGGGTCTGTGTTCAGGGAGGAGTTGGGTGAGCTTCGTGGGTATGCTCATCTTATTAAGTTGAAGAAGGATAGTTTCCCTGTACAACATCGCGTAAGGAGGATTCCCATTTCTATTCGCAATGAGGTGAAACTCCTTATTGAGGAGATGCTTCAATCCGGGGTAATAGAACCAACAGAAGCATCGGCATGGGTTTCGCCTGTTGTGATTTCTAAAAAATCAGATGGAAAATTGAGGTTCTGTGTGGACCTCAGGTCCCTAAACAAGTGTGTTGTTGCGGACACCTTCCCTTTACCTAATATTGCTGAGATGGTGTCCACTCTTCAGGGGGCTAGATATTTCTCTAAGCTCGAACTGAAGAGTGCCTACCATCAGGTCAAGCTCCATGAATCCTCGAAGCACCTTACTGCCTTTATCACCCCTGAGGGGATTTTCCAGTTTACTCGCCTTCCCTTTGGGTTGATATCGGCAGCGAGTGTCTTCCAAAGGTTGGTCAGCGAAATTTTCAAGGGGCTAAAGAACGTAGTGTTCTTTCAAGATGACATCTTGGTTTTTGGAGACTCTGTGGCAGATCACAATCATGTTCTGAGAAATGTTTTGCATAGAATCTGGGACACTGGCCTTACTTTGCGTAAGGAGAGGTGTTCTTTTCTTGTCCAGAACATTGAGTACTTGGGACATGAAATCTCAGTCAACGGAGTTAAGCCAAAGAGGAACCTTCTTGACGCAATACGTCTAGCCCCTTGCCCGTCTGATAAGGACCAATTGCGGTCATTCATGGGGTTAATCGAATACTACTCCAAGTTTGTGGAGAGGTTCTCGGAGAAGACCTTGCCTCTGAGGGCTTTATTAAAAAAGGGTTGCAAATTCACTTGGGGGCCTGAACTGGAAATGTGTTTCAATGATATCAAGGAAGCTATCTGCAGTGCTAAGGTGCTGGCACCCTTCGATACCTCCAAGACTTCCACTCTCTTGGTGGATGCCAGCGCTCATGGTCTTGGTGCCGTATTGTTACAGTCCCATAAAGACGGTGACAGGCCGGTTGCCTTTGCCTCACGCACCCTTTCAAAATGTGAACAGAACTATTCTGTTATCGAGAAGGAAGCTTTGGCTGCTGCGTGGTGTGCTCACCATTTTCGACCTTACTTATGGGGCATTCGTTTCAACCTGAAGACTGATCACAAACCCCTTATCCGCATCCTTTCTCCTGGGGGGGGGGGGCCTTTGGTTCTCCGAGGTTGGCAAGGTTGGCTTCCAAACTCCAGGAATATCATTTTGACATTTCCCACATTTCTGGGTGGAGGAATTTTCAGGCTGATTGCCTGTCTAGGTTGGCTGTTCCGTCTGGTGCTGATGTTGGCTTCAGCCTAGAGGGTTTCGATGAGAATGTTGCTTGGATTGATGATGTTCTTTTGCTAACTGAGAGCTCTTTCTCTCGGTCTGAGTGGGAGGATGCTATGTCTAGAGATAGTGTGTTACAGGAAGTCATCCAGTTGATAAAACTGGGTTCCCGCAGGGAGAGCTGTGTTCATGTTTCTGTTTGCCCTTTCTTAAAGGTCATTGATGATCTGTCCGTATGTAATGACAATGTTATAATGCGTGGCGATAAATTTGTGCCTCCTGTTGATTTGAGATCCAAACTCATTTCTTTAGCCCATGTGGGTCACCTTGGCCAGACCCTGACGCAACAGCGTCTCAAGTTGAACTTCTGGTGGCCCGGTATGGACTCTATGGTTTCTTCTTGGGTTGAGGACTGTCATACTTGTAAGGTGGGTGAGAAGAGACTGAAGGTTTCTGTGGGGTCCCAGATGGGTGTGTTGCAGTTTCCTGAAGTCCCGTGGCATACTATCTGTTTAGACTTCATAGGTCCCATGGCGGAGTTGCCTCCTTCGCAGAGGTTTGCTGTGGTCATTGTAGATTGCCATTCCAAATGGTTGTCCGTGGAGTTTCTAAAGGATATCACCACGGATACTACCATGAAACACCTGAAATCTGTATTCTTTTTGGAGGGTTTTCCAAGTGTCATTATAACTGACAATGGAACACAGTTGGTTTCGCATGACATGCAAGCCTTTTTGGCTGATTGTGGTGTTTCTCACCACAGGACTTCTCTCTACAATCCCCAAGGGAATGGTCTTTGTGAACGGTTAAATAGATTGGTGAAAGGTACTGTTCAAATGGCCCTCTCCAGCAGTTCTTCTGTCTCTTCCCTTGTTCGTTTCAAGCGGAATCTCCTCTCGGAGGGTTCCATCCGCAATTCAAGGGGTAGTTTATTCCAATAGGAGGCCGCTAAATAACAAAATGAACGGCCGCCCATTTTGGCTTTAAAAATGCGTGGAACTGAAAACAGCATACTGCCCAATGATCTTAAGTGACGTTTTGGGCGGTGGATACTGAGGAGCTTGTTCAGATAAGGGGTCCTTTCCCTTGTGCAATTCGATGGGAAATGCACATGGCCTTGAAAAGTATACGCTCCTTTATAGGAAGCCAGTGCAATTTGGATAATGCATCCTTTCCTGAAGCTCTGCGTGGGAGGTTGAGAACTAGGCGGGCAGCCATATTCTGGACTCTTTGTAGTTGTTTCAGACCTTTTTGGCTCAGCCCTATAAGTAGGGCATTGCCATAGTCAAGATGTGGGGTGACTAAGGCATGGACAAGGGATTTCCTTGTATTCATCGGTACTAGGTCCAGGACCTTACGCAGGATTTTGAGAACTGCGTAACATTTACCAGTAACCTTTTCGATATGCTTCGCATACGAGAGTTTGGTATCTAGTATCATTCCCAAATTCTTGGCTGAATCCGTAGGAACAGGGGTCTGACCAAGTTCTGCTGGCCACCAGTCTGATGACCACACTGAAGGAGCCTTACCAATGAGCAACACCTCAGTTTTGTCTCCATTCAGACGCAAACAGTTATTGTTTATCCAGCTCGCTACAGCTGAGAGACAAGCTGAAAAGTTGATAGCTGTCTCTTCTCCATCATTATTGCTCAATTGATATCGCTAACCTTCTTTAGTTTTGGTTTAAGTTTCCTTTCATGACATGGTTGATATAGGTGTTAAGTTTCCTTTCCATGACATGTTTCTTTTTTTTTTTATTCTACGAGAGGAGATGTGTTGTATATTTATCTTTTCTTTATTTCCATGCCTTACAGTGGTTCTTACCTGTGTCATGCATTCCAGAATGTAGATGGCTCTGCCTCCTCCTAGTGTTCTAGGTGGTGACAGTTTGTGCCTGGCCAGCTTGTGTCGAGGATGTTTCCTTCTGTTTTCCTGCATTAAACCAGTTGTGGTTCACCTGTGGTCTCCAGCCCTTTACTACAGGGAGCATGCAGAATTGCGAGGCTTGGGGGGAATGAGGCCCCGGTGTGTGAAGGTAATCCGCATCTCCTCTGTAAACAGAGTGTTCAGGGGTCTCTACCCTGGAGTGCCTTGGTACAGGCAATAGGAAAACTCCGGCCACTGCTGATTTCTTTGCATTGTTCTTACTTCAAAAATCTCCTAATTACAAAAGGGCTAGAAACAAATAAGGACAAAGAATAAAAAAAAATAAAAAAAATACCATGTGAATGAAAACACGGTAAAGCAGTGTGTGATGACTTCTGTGGTGGGAATATGAGAGTGCAGCCTATGAACTCTAGTAGAGCACAGACTTATGAATCATATCAATAAAATACAGACTGGACTGCTGATCCGAGCCGGCCTCTGCTGAAGCAAAGGGGCTATCTCTCTGGCCTTTAATTATCTGTGTATTACAAACGTTGGAGGGGTAAGAGGAGGCGTGGGTGGGAGGGGGTGTTGAGGGGCTTCACCAGAAGCAAACCGAAACAAATGAGGGCGCTGGTACCCACAGCCTTCCTAAGAGTGTTCAAACACGCTTTTCTTTGGAGCTACGTGCAAAGGAGAGAAATTCAGGCAGCTCCTGCGATCCTCTGAACGCCAGCGCCCTGGGCGTGGGGTCAGCTCGCCCATGTTGATCACAAGCAATGCAGGCTAGTATCACATTGAGAAAATTAACATGGTGACATCCGTGGTGAGATTATGACCTGTGAATAGTATCATGTGTGTGAAACTTGTTGACACCACGAGAGTGAGGACTAAATATTTCACGAGACACTTCCATGGTAAATAGCGCCTAGAGGTGACTCCGTGGGAGAACTCAGCACGGGACAGCGGCAGCTTCACCCGCTTCGGAGATGAGAACTTGGAAGGTTGTCAGAAGTGGATTCAACTCATATCACAGGCTACTCTCCCCTCGAAAGTAAAGCAATGTAGGGGCATATTATCAAGGACCGGTGTTAAAATTATTGCTGTTTTATCGGCAGGAAACTGCCGATAAAACTGCGATAATGGGTTTGATAATACGCCCTTGTTAATTCCCATAGAAGCCCATGTTAACATCAGGACATGGGCTTTTATGGGAATTAACAAGGGCGTATTATCAAGCCCATTATCGCCGTTTTATCGGCAGTTTCCTGCCGATAAAACAGCAAAAATTTTAACACTGGTCCTTGATAATATGCCCCGTAATTTCTACAAATTAATATCGAATCCTTTGCGTTGCTTCTATCGGTCTCACCTCGGATGCCAAAGTCGTTTAAAATGTATAAAGTTCCATCCAGGAGGCAATAAAGACGTACACTGTGCAGTTAGATGAATTTGAGAGAGTGTTATCTGTACATTCATATCACATTAATAAGACAGCTTGATGATAGCGACTTATCACACCCAAATGATTGCCATGGTGCGCCCTGGTGAGCGAGCGCGTCTTAAAGACTCATCATTGAGCGGTCCGTTTTTCCTCACCAGCTTACCTCCCGCCCAGCCCAGCTGTAAATCACTTCGCTCCTGAGGCCTGCCGGGCTGCATTTATACAGAGTGAAAGGCGTGCCTTTGATTGAATTAAACTCTCTGTTGGCGAGATGTTTGTTGGGCGTTGCCTCACTTCTTGTTCTTTCCATTTGTAGGTTTGCATTGTGATGAATCTGCTAATACTTTAAGTGCGATGGACAGTGTGACCATTGAAACTTAAACTGCGCTTCAATCCTGGTGCCTAATATTTGGTTAGATAGAACTACTAGTTCACAACTTCGTCATGGCTTCTTATCTAAATTTAAATAACAGAACTGATTCTGTTTTGAGGCAAAAACGGTTGCTACAAGAACTTCAACAGTAGTACCGCATAAAGTAAACCAGCATTGGCACAGTCAATACTCCTGTCCTTAGCTGCAAGCATACCCAAGGGTGTCCTGGCGCTAATAGGTAAAGAGAAGGCACCGGCTTACGACAGGAAAAGGTGAGTTTTCAATAACTTGTTAAAGGTTAGGTTCATAACCCTCGCACCGTGCCCATTCCGTGGAAGACATACCTATGCCCCCCGCCCACCTGCCGTCATCCCAATAAAGTTAGCCAACAATGAGTGTATATGTTGTGGTCGTTGTTGGCCGCAGTTTTATTAGGATTGTACAGATGCTGGTCATACATTTGTCATTTGTGAACTGCCATATGTTGGTCATAAATCATACATGTCATTAGCCATCCTAGGCTGATACTCTTGTGGTACATTTCAGTTCGTAAATGGCCCGTCCAAACCAGTTCCTTTAGTTAGTCCTTGGTAGTCCTCTTTGTCGGTTATTTTTGGGACCACCATTTGGTTGATCACCAACGCCCTCTGCGTGTAGTGGAGGGTAGCTTCTCTCCCTGGAGTAAGGCCCCCAGCTCGCTACCTTTTGCGCCCTGCCTTCCGGCCGGGTCTGGGCCGCGAGTGCTGTCCCCTTTTGCTACTCCTCTCCTTGGTGCGGCCACCTCACCCTGCCGTGCGGCATCCAAAAGTGAGTGGCCCTCATCCTACACACCGCCCGTCGTCGTGTCTCCTTAGCCAATCATTGTACCAATTTCCGCCACGCCGCAGCGAGGCTAACGTCTTTCTGCGGCTCCCCCAACGAGAATTTTTTTACATTTTTTTAATTATAATTTTTTTTATCTGCCACCGGCGAGAGCCATTGCGCCCCACAAGTTGTCCCAAAAGACTCTCAGCCCTTCGTCAGAAAGATGGACCCCGTCTGGACCATACAGTTCCGGGCATCCTGGGTGGATTAGACCATGTCTGATGGATTCCAACCCATTGGTCTTGCAGAATTTGTGCATTGCAATGTTCAGTTTTCTCCTGGCATTATCCACCGCCTTGTTGGACTATGCCACCCCCCAATGCCTCCTGCTGACCATCTCGGACCATATGACAGTCGTTTCGCCGAACCATGTAGCTGCCTTGGTTTGATTTGATTTGTTTGTGGGGGTATTTATAGAGCGCAGCGGTCGCTCCGGAAGGAGCATCATGGCGCTGAATTTCCAGGTAGAGGATCAAAACACTTCGTAGTGGCTGTGGGAATTAGATGGCTGCCTTGGTGTAGTCATCTGGAAGTTTAAAGATCCACGTTTTTAGCAATTTTCTGAAGGGTTTTTCTTGAGTTTGGAGTCTAAGATTTTTGGGCATGAGGTTCCAGGCTTTTGTGGCCAGGCAGCTTAGGGTTTTACAACCTTATGTCTTCATGTTGAACCTGACTGGAAGGATGAGGTTATCATGGGATGAGCGGAGGGATCTACTCGGGTTGTAGTGGGGGAAGCGTCTGGTAAGGTATTTAGGGCCGTATTTATTGAAAGCCCGGAAGGCGACAATCAACATCTTAAAAAATATTCTCTTGTGAAGTGGGAGCCAGTGCAGGGATCTTAGAGCTGCGGATATTGATGATTTTCTGGGCAGCTTTAGAACCAGTCGGGCTGCGGTGTGAAGTTCACTTTAGAGTTTATTGAGTGTAGCCTTTTTAGCTCCAGCAAGGAGACCATTACAGTAGTCCAAGCGTGAGATTATTAGGGCCACTGTTACGGTTTTCCTAGAGTCTAGCGGTAAAAAGTCGAAGAATTTTTTTAGAGATTTTATAATTCCGAAGCATCGGCTCGCTACAGTCCTGACGTGTTGGTCGAAGGATAAGTCTGTGTCAAACAGGACGCCAAGATTCCTTGCAGTTGTTACGGTCTGAGGGGGGGGGGGGGGGGAGGGGGGGCAACTGAGTCTTCCGGCCACCAGAGGGCTGGACAGAAGATGGTATTTCTTCCATTCTTCCAATGGGGAGGATCTCCGTTTTGCTGGAGTTGCATTTAAGATGGTTAATATCCATCCATTGGAAGACAGCTTCCAGACAGTTTTTGAGGTTTAGCTCTGCCTTGGTCGAGTTTTCCTCTAAGGGTACGATGAGTTGCGTGTCATCGGCATACGATGTTACAGGTATGCCGAATGACTCAATCAGGGATATAAGTGGGATAAGGTAAATGTTAAAGAGGAGGGGGCTCAGGATGGACCCCTGGGGGACACCAAAGGAAACCCTCTTCTCTTTGGAGTGGTAAGGACCAAGAGCGACAGTTTGGGATCTGTCGGTTAAATAGGATTTTATCCAAGATAGGGCCACTTCAGAAATCCCTATGTCCGTCAGTCTACTAATCAGGATGGAGTGGGAGATAGTATCGAACGCCGCGGTGAGGTCAAGAAGAATGAGGATGGCATTCTTCTTCTGGTCTTGCAGCATCTTTATTGAATCTGAAAGTTCGATCAGTGCTGTTTCGGTAGAATGATTGGGGGGATTGGTGAGGTCCGTCTGAATGGCCTGCCCCAATGGTTTGCATCCCATTTGGGCCAGGTCGTTGCCGCCGAGATGAATGATCAGGACTGCTGGATGCCATGCAGAGTCTCCCAGTAGGTTGTCGAGTGTTGCTGGCAGGTGGTTCCATTTCATCCCCAGCTGCCCCACCCAGTGGTTGCATGTAGCTTTGGGCTTGCTTGCTATCCTGTGGCCCGATCGCTGCCACAATGTCTCCATTCTGGACACGAAAGAGTGGCCCACTACCCATACCAGCTGGGGGCATCCTTCTGCTGAAAAAGAATTGCAAAAATAAGGTGGCCTGCAGCAGCACCGGGTCCTTTGTCTGCAGTATTGGGCGAAGGGGGACGTTCTCTGACACCCTGCCGTGCGGCATCCCAAGGTTGCCCTGCTTGATGATTACCCTGCCATGCGGCATCCCAAATTGACTAGCCCCCCCTTCATCGCCTTTGCTGCTCTACAAAAGCTTAGGCTGGATGTAAGTCTTGTAGACTCGGGACCGCCATCTGCCGACAGCCTGAATTCCTTCCTCTGGCATGCCATGCTGCGATACCGAGGTGGCTGCGCCGATTCTGAAAGAGTGGAGAGCAAAGGACTCTGGGTGGAGCCCGGCCTTCGCGAGGGCCTGGCGCATTAATGCAGTGAATTGGAACTTGCTTAGGTTGCTCCCATCCAGGTGTTTGAAGAGTGGTCCTCCGCCCGCCGGGCGGGTCACCATGTATTTGACTAGACAGCACACTGAGCAGTACCTGCTCTCTGGAATGCATTAATGCCGTATAACCGTGCTCTTTCTTGCCTTGTCAGTTTTTGACCTTCTTAGTAGTATCTCCACTGCCTTTACTGTGTCTGACGTCCGTGGCCTGGAGGCACCATTGGGCCGAGCCCCGCTTGCTAGGCGCCACCAATTCGCTGATGTGAAAGGTGCCAAAGAATGCCGTGGCAAATGCCGCCCGGAAGAGTTGGAGCTCAAAAATGTCTTTTGTAACCCATACCAATGCTTCTAGTAGCTGGCCCAGTTTTTTAAAATCAATGGGGCGCCTGGTGTCCACCCTTACCCCTTCGTTTCTTCTCCACCCTTTCAGTGCTGCCTTGAGGTATGGGGATGCTGTGGGATCTTCTCCCATGTGAATCTTGATGAAATGGGCTATGGCTGCCAAATGGGCCTGCGTCCATGACCTTGTCTTTTTGTTATTGAATGCCCACCGCTGTTTGTGTCCTGGCCCTGTCGCTCAGCGATTGTATGCCCCCAACTTTCATTACTGTGGCTGCATACTTGTTGTACCTTCTAGCTGTTTCTGGCATCAGTGCCTGATTTACCAGTGTGGATAGATCTATCCCTCCAGGTCCCACAGATATGCCGGAAAAGGGGTCATCTCTTTGTCTGCCCCTGGCACCAGCTCTCTGAATCGTTTAATCTGAGATCGTGACAAGGCATCCGCTGCCGTGTTCCCCGCCCCTGGCACATGGCGAACCTTCGGCTCCAGGTTCCCCTCCAGCTGCAATTTAATCAACTGTCGCATTAGCCTCAACGTGTCAGGGCACCTCGCTGCGCCTTTATTAATGGCCTGTACTACCCCCTTGTTGTCAAACCACAGGGTCAGCTTCATGTCTCTTAGCTCCTGTTTCCATATTGTTAATGCTACTATTATTGGGAAAAGTTCTAAAAATGTGATATTACCAGTGATGTCCTGTCTGTGCTATTTCTTTGGCCACTGGCTCGCACACCACCTTGTACCCAGGATTGCCCCAAAGCCCAAGCTCCCCGCAGCGTCCGTGAAAAGGGCTGTCTGTCACCCAACCTTCTCTCCATGTCAAAATGCCATTAAAGTTTTTGAGGAACTCGTCCCACATAAGCAGGTCCTGCTTGACCCCAACCCCTAGCCGGATGTGGTGGTGTTTGTGAATGATGCCTTATGTCAGCTGTGTCAAGCACCTGGTGAAAACTCTCCCAGCCGGGATGACCCGGGCCGCGAAATTGAGCTTCCCAATCAGCCTTTGCAATTCGCGGAGTGTTGTCTTGCTCCAGCCGCACAAGCTCATGACCTCCTCCCTCAAATCCCTCACCTTTTCCACAAGCAGCCTGGCCGTCCCAGCAACTGAGTCCAGCTCTATGCCCAGGAATGTATGTATGTATGTATGTATGTATGTGTTTTCTTATATAGCGCTCGATGTACCCTTGAGCATGTCGGCGCTTGCCTTGGGAACCCGTCCTGGTTTTTTCCCTGTGAGATCACCCGTGCTGGGCATCCCCAAGGTGAAAGCCAGGCATCCCGCCGCGGGAGGCCATTGTGGAGATTAAGCAAGCTTGTTGCCCAGAGCTGCATAGTGTGAACTCGTGCTTAGAGTGGGCACCGAAGCGAGAATTATCAAGTCCGTGGACAATTGGGTTCAGGACCCTGCCGGGTCGGGAATGGAACCCTGGTCCCGGGTCTGACCTCAGCTTCAGGGTATGCCTCATCTAACCAGTGAGCCACACTTCTCCAATGTAAGTCTTGTGGTGGGGCCCATTGTTTTCTCGGATGCTAGGGGGACCCCCAGTATCCCTGCCAGCTCTTCAAAAGCCACCAGGTTGTCTCCGCACATGGGAGACCCTGCAGGGCCCGTAAACATGAAGTCATCCAAATAATGCAGTTTCCTACCCCCTGGGTGTCTGTCATATAGGGCCCATTCCAGAAAGGTGGCATAGTGCTCGAAATATGCGCATGATATGGCGCAACCCATGGGCATTGCTTTGTCAATAAAAAGGTCCCCCTCCCACTGAAAGCCCAACAGGTGGAAGCTGGAGAGGTGAACAGGTAAGAGGCGGAATGCGGACTCAATGTCCGTCTCGGCTCTTTCCTGATTCCTTTACTAGGTCAATTGCGTTGTCCACTGATACGTAGCCCACTGAGCAAGCCTCTGTGGCGATCCCGTCATTCACGGAGGACCCTTCAGGGTATGATAGATGGTGGATCAGTCTAAATTGGCCTGGCTCCTTATTGGGGACCACCCCAGAGGGGACTTCTCTTTAGCCAGTTTGGCGTGCACCACCTCAGGGTGTTGCATTGCAGATTTCAGATTGTTGGCCCCCTCTAAAGGTAGAGGGCCTGTGAATGGGATCACAAAACCTTCCTTAAAACCACGCATTAAGACAGTGGTGTCCGCTTTGTTAGTCTGCGCAGCTGTTGTGTGACAATTTGGGGATCTGGCCAGCTGGCAATTTTGCAGGTCTTGTTAATGCCCCCCAACTATTGTCCTGGATCTAGTGCTTCCTTTTCTTGTCTTTCTTGTCCCTTTTTTACTCTAGCTTGCCCCGGCATGCCACCACTGGGTGCCCTCCCCCGCAGCTTGAGCATGTGTGCTGGAATTTGCAGGCAGCGCCCCATGAGCAATCCCCGGCATCGTATTTCCAGCATATGGCCGTGGCTCCATTGGGGGACGGGGGCTTTCCTGCGCTGTGCTTTACCCTGTGAAATGGCCTGCCTTTCTCTTATGGTAGGAGCTCCGAAAGGACTGGTCACTTTTTCCCGCCCAAGCCTTTACCTCTTTGGCCACTAGCATCTTATGTATAAAACCAGAAACAGCCTCCTCATTCCATTCCATTTCTGGATGTCTCTGCATCTTAACCCTGAAACCCTTGTCATATTCCAGCCAGGTATCCCCAGGAAACTGCCTCTGTGCCCAATGAATATTGGCCTCGTAGAGCCACAAATCTGCAGCGCAGCGCGGGAATCTTTCAACTATGATGCATGCCTTAATTCTAAATGCACCAGCCAATTGTCAAAGTTCCTCTCCTTTCTAGCGCTGCACCTTTCCCTTCTATCCTCATCCTTCTTGTCGCAAGTTGTGAGGTCTAACACTTCAAGCTGAATGTCAAGCAGGGAGAACATATCTATAAATTCTTTACGCCATATCCTCTCTTTGACTGCAAGAGGGATGGGACAGGCTTTCCCAGTGGCTGTTGTGGTCAATGACGCCGGGCCAGGTGATGGCCTGGTGTATGGATCGGTGTCTGGTCCCTCGAGTGCTGGGGTACTTGCATTACTATTGTATCCCCTTGCTGCCACTGGAGATCCCTGCTCGCCCTGTGCAGCTTGCGCCACCTGTCCCTGCATTCTCGCCTGCCGCGCCCATTCTGGGTCCAACAATAACAGGGCATACCTGATGCCTCATCTGCGCGCTGCTCCTCTGGCCCCTCTGCCCCTTGCCCTATACCTTTAAACAACAGGGGAGCCATGGATTTAAAACATTATTTTACAATGTTGTTAATATGCTCACAGCTCGTTAATCCGCTGGTAGCCTCACTGTGATCATCTACCCTTGTTGGTAGGCCCCCGGGCGGCCGCTCTCTCCTCTGTGGCTTCTTCTTGGGAGCTTTCTTCTGTGGTTTGATCCTGCGTTTTTTGGGCGAAGAATAGGGTGACCAGAATTTTTAAGCCAAAAACCGGGACATTTCACAAAAATAGAAGAAAGACTACAATTTTACTTCAAGCGATGAGAGCGCTCCTCAGCAGAGAATTACAGAACAGGCAGTAAGAAGATACATAAAATGTAATTTGTAAACCCAGTAGCTTGCCTGTTAATTAAATTGCTTTCTTGAAACAACTGCTAACTTTCCCTGCTTTGTAAAACATAAAAAACACCTCCCACCGTTTTCAGTCGACCCTCTCCAAAAACCGGGACATGAGCTAAATTTCTTGAAATTTGCTGGGACAGCTGGTTGAAAACGGGGACCGTCCTGGCAAAACGGGGACGCCTGGTCACCCTAGCGAAGAAGGGCCGACCTCGTTCTCCTTTTGGGCTACTGCGCCATCGCTTCCCGCCTGATCCAGGTGTGGCTGCAGCCAGGCACTGCATGTACTGCCGACACTTCGCGGATGTGTTTGAGTAGCACTGCAAGCTCTTCTGGCTGACCCTCATCCATAGCTCCTGGCAGGGTGCTGCCGCCTTTGGATGCACCAAGAGGGATGAAAGAGGTCTCTTTATCTTTTATGCCCCTGTTGACCAGAGGCTCGTGTGTCACTCAGTGCCCAGGACGCTGTGCTGCTTGATTGCTGGTCCTTGGATCAGCTGGCCTGAGCGGCGTTCCACAAGACCGATCCTTTCGGCCCTGGCGTATCTCCCGCGGAGGGGCAACTCGGGAGGCTTTCATCCTGCCCTCTGCAACTACCGTAGCCTGTTCGCGTGCTCTCCCTGACGATCGGGAGCAACAGCTGATCGCGGCGTCGGGCTCAACTCTTGGCAGCACGCCTCTTGCGGATGAAGGAAGGCCCGAGCCGGTGCCCTCACACGCAGCAGATGGTGGGGGGGTTACTTAAACGGGTGCTTGCTCCGGCCGAGGGCTCTCTGCCGCTCGGTCCGCGATGCCCCCTGGAGTGCAGCCTCGCAGCCCTGTTCTTCGCTGTGTGAATCACTAACCCCCTGGCAGTCTGTTTCCTTTTTTTTTTTTTTGACTCAATCAAGAGCCCTTAGCCAAAGATTTTTACTGGCCTCGGACCAAGAGGCAGGTGTGCACAACAGTGCAGGCGAGCGAGGGCGCGGGGGAGACAGGCCTTGGGGTGCTGTTGAAGCTCGCTGCTCCGTCTGGCGCTCCGGACTCACCGCACACTTGCCGATCCTGTTGGAGCGACGCCTCTGGATGAACAAAACAAGCTAGTGATAGGGGTTCCCGTAGGTGTGGTGCGTCGCACACCTCGCTGCTCCCCTGAGCCGCGCCTCCCGCCGCCTGTGCCAAAGCGCGGGAAGATCCGAGACTGGGTCTCCGGCTCCGTGGGTAGGTCGGGCGTCCTCGGTGGAAGGGGGGATACCGCTCGCCCGGCAGGCGCACCGTAGTCCTGGCTGCCCAATCCGCTGGTTGGGTGCACTTCACGTCGATCGTCCTCTCCAACAGAGCTCCGCCTTGCACAGCTTCTTCGGGCCTCCCTGCAGAACTCCGTCCGGTGCTCTGCACTCCCTGCTCCACGAAGTTAGGAGCTACCTGGCAGAGCGGCGATTTATATTCCCAATTCATCCCTTTAGCGCTCAGGTGGAGCCCCCTGATTGGGGGGAAGGGTTCAAACCTAGCGCTGCTTGCCCATTGGTCATCTTTCGGCGCCACTGGGCGCTCTTTTTGCGGGTGGGCATCTCCCTCTGGCTGGCTTCTGGGCGCTTTAGGGCGTCCAGAACCGGTTTTCCACTGGGGCACGGGTTATGGCGCCAGCCCCTGAGCCTCCCCCCTCCTGGTCTCCCCCCCCTGGCCTGTACTACCCCCTTGTTGTCAGACCACAGGGTCAGCTTCATGTCTCTTAGCTCCTGTTTCCATATTGTCAATGCTACTATTATTGGGGAAAGTTCTAAAGATGTGATATTACCAGTGATGCCCTGTCTGTGCCATTTCTCTGGCCACTGGCTCGCACACCACCACCAGGGATGAGGCAGCCTCTGCAAGAATGAATGACAGGAGGGAGACTGTTCCATGTGTTTAGTGTTCATTGTCCTTGGTGCGTGCTCAAGGCGAAACACTACAAATGACTCACCTAAGGAGCATGAATAATTATATAGATCATTGGCCACCCCCCCCGAACCGAACCCCTCCTATAACACATCTTTTGCAAGAGATGCGATACGAACGTGCTGTGGTACCTGCAATTATAAGCGAATAATTATTGCCTGCAATTATTATTTTATCATAACTATACAGTTTTTTTATAAACTCCGAATACAAACACTGGCGCTGCTAGAAAATCCTAAGGGGCAGCACAATTCCAGTTTCCATTTTCCTGCCAGACTCTCGGACCATAACAATGCGACTGACATTCTTTCCTTTGAAGACATATTTTTTATATCTCACACCAAAATGGGCAATTATGCCATACACGGTAATGGTGGCGCAAGTTACCATTACCACTGCCCAGCACACGGGTGGGCATGTGCACTAACGCTTTTTACACCATCAGTAAATTACGCGTGTCACCCAGGAACAAGAACTAATAATTAAAAAACATCGGCAAAAGAAATGTTCATCATGTATGTAAACCTTTCTCCATCATAGCTTGGTGTTACAAATCCAATTAGTGCAACTACACACGCAGGATTTTAGCACCCCGCTGTGTATTAGTTTAAAGTATTTGAGGGGTTTTCTTTCTGCAACACACCGTACGACCCCCGCAATTACGTATTACAAGCTACAGTACAGTCTGTGTGGCTGAAGTCATATTTGTACACCAAACACTATTCAATTGCAAGGATGGATCGCTAGAGCCACAGTCAAAGCACCCGTCCTCGAATGTCAAATAAATACGCTGGCGCGCTGAGTATGTGAAAAAAAAATACAAGTACATTTGTGCGTAGCGTGTGAACGTTTAATTAAATAAAAATAACATACTGCAAAGCTTGTGTTCTGAGCATCCCCTAAATGTTTGAAAAGTAAAGGTAACTGGGGAAGAGTGTAAACGTTTAAATAAACAAAAAATGACATCAGTATCAGCGGTGAAGCAGAAGTACCGGTTAATGATTGAGCCAGGTACCTTTCAGCATGTTTAAGTAGAGATAACACACACAAGCAGAGGCAGGACACGAGCAGAGGCAGGCCAACAATAAGAAAAGAGTACTCTCCAAGCCCCATAAATTAATATGAAAAGTAACGGCACAGTAACAGGGTCAGTCCTCAGAATGTAAGCAAAACAAAAACATGGTATCGATAAAACTATCTCTTGGTGCGCTGAAAGTCAGCTTAATACTGGTGGCTCCTGTGGATAGTGTTAAAATGCAAAGAGAGTGAGTTTGGAAAACTACTCCTAGGTGGTTCAACATGTTTCTCCCTGGGGATGACCCCGATTAAAGTTCAGGGGCATTGGTCAGGACCACAGTAATATCAGTCACTCTGCAAGTATAGTAAAATCAGATACTGGCCTCACAGAGGTAAACCACCTGGTACATGAGATGGCACACCATATATAGGTCAAAATGTCCACTGTGGTTCTGACCAGTGAAGAACAAGGTTAATTTTAAAAGCATTCAGGCAACCTGACAACAAGTTACTGCTGACGTGCAATGTGTAGGCATGTCTAAATCAGTGCATCCATGCCTGTCACCAATATACAAACTAGTGATGGAGGATAGAAGAGTAATCTTACCCATAACGTAATAGTTCAACTCACTCAAGCCTCAAATAAGCCGCCTATATCACAGAGATGTGTGGTGCAGAAAGATGCATTTAAAAGTAGAAAGGGGACCTGTTAAAAGCTAGTTTGCGACATCAACATTATCAGCGCCATCTTGTCCCTTTTTCAGGCTCATATGTGCGCGTAAGTAGCAGCCATTTTGAATGCCATAGCCTTTCTGCCCACTGCCGATAGCCAGTGTGTCTCTCTCTCTCCCTCTAACCTCGCAAGCATCCCCCGCCTCGCTCTCACATGCTTGGGCCATAAACCTCCCCTTCAGCGCAACCCTGCCTCGGAGCCACATCCCGTACCCAGCTAACACCTCCCTCCATCCCTTTCATGATCACACATCCTTTGATGAACCCCCTTTCCCCTGTGCCCGATTGTCCGGCTCGATCCCAGGCAACCACCTGGCCCTGCGGATGCAGTTTATTGCCCCCATACAGTAGGAAGCTGCCCTCTTCAAAGGATCTACAACTGATCAAAGCCCCCACCCCATAAGATCCAATCAGCCGCACACATTCCGGGAACCGGCGGAATGTCCAGCTGCGCAACAGTCATCACCTACTGAGATCGAGGTGGGGACTTCTACTGTAAATATGTGTGGGAACGGGCTTGAAGCGTGGATTTGCAGAAATGTGCCACATGCAATAAACTGTAATAAAGACCATAAACCTGTGTATAAGAGGCCAGGCCTCAGAGATGCGGTTAGAGCACCTCGAGAAGATTCCCGGTTGTCTGATTTGACGTGTTCTGCTCCGTCGGAATAAACTCCTGTTTCCTGCCTTCCAGTCTCCAGCGCCTGCCTCTTTGTTTGATAATCTCGAGTGGTATGAGAGGCGGCTAACGCCGGGCAATACTTAAAGGTTATCGGTCGAAATCAGCCCTACCTTTTACAAATTAGTGTCCCAAACGTGGGGCCCATCAGCGACACGTGGATCCAGTGGGAGAGGTCCTGACGACAGAGTGAACGACTGCAACGATCGGGAGTGCACCTGCCTGATAGACCCTCGTCTGGCAGCGATCATCCGAACTTCACCGGTTCCGAGCAGACCTCTCTCGAGGGATCTACGGTCCTGACTGGGAACCATCAGGAGTCCCGCTACAATTACGGAGAATAGAAGACGATTGGGCACTGAAAGCGGAAGACGAGAAGCTGTCCATGCGGTCCGGGTAAAGTCTTGTAACATGACAAATTGCGAAATGATTGTTTGATTGTTTGAAAATACTAGTATTGCTCATTGATTGTTTTTGAGATATTCTCTGCCTGCAAACGGGAAAGAATAGAAATATTCTCTCTTCCTTTGCAGATAGTGAAGGGTAGGTAACGCAGACTTTTGTCCCCCGTTGTAATCTGTCGTGCCTATTTTTCTCTCCACTGATTGATTGATTGTCCTAACATTGATTGTTCGAAGTTGCTTCTTTGAGATATTCTCTGTTTGCAAATATCGTAGAATAGAAATATTCTGTCTAGTCTTTGCAAGGATAGGTAGTGCGGACCTTTGTCCCCCGTTGTAATCTGTCATGCCTATCTTCTCCCCACTGATTGGTAGTTGGTTCAGCCCGGACCGCTTATTAGAGGTGAGCCATCCAGCTCCACTGGAGGCACCCCTAATAAGAACATGTTCACAAAGTATGGACTAGTCGCTGTAGCCTATAGCAAGCTATGGCACAAGTATACAAGAAAGGATCGGGAAAGTCAGTGGCCACTGATAGGATCCTTCGATGATGATAAAATAAACGGGCTGGAAACAGCCCTTCGTAACAATAAGACAACGCCCACTATGCTTGATAGCCTCGGCATGTGGCGCAAAGAAGCAGAGCAACGGAAAAAGAGAAACGAAGTAAGATTAGAGAAAGAGCTACGTAAAACAGCTCACCTAGCTGCCAAAAAGTTAGAGGAAGAGATAAAGGAGAGAGAGGAAGCCAAGCAGAAACAAGAGTCCGAAACGTCGAGCCAGTGTCCCGTTAGAACACCCTCTACGCTCTTCCCGAGTTACCCTCGAAACAACGAGCAAACGATGATTTATTGCTAGGTCCCCCAATCATCTATTTGCCCCCTCCGTATTCCCCTTCCCAACCCCTAGTACAGCACCCGCAGCCCCCAAGTACAGGTGAGAATGGTGCCAGGGCCTCGGTCCTCACGGCCTCCGCGCCGGCCGAGCCTCTTGTACTCGACGCAACACAGGTAGCAACATTAGATAACCCTGAGACCCGAAAGAAAGATTCCACTAGAATGAACAGGTTGAGCAAGGATGAGCGAGCAGGGATCGATAAGATAGTAAACGGGACGAGGGTCCACAAACGACACCAACAACGACAGGCCGGGCAGACCGAACACATTTGACCGTCCCCGACAGAACCAGTACCAGCATTCTGACTGCGACGACACCCACGACTTCGCATAGGACTGCCAAGGGCAAGGGAGGGATCCAGTCGAGCTCCATGTTGACCAGCAAGGTCCTTATGTCACCGCTAAGGTCCTAGGTACAAAGTCTCCATTTCTGGTAGACACTGGCGCAACACGTAGTGCGTTATCTAAACGACTGATTCGAAGGGCACCCTTGTCTAGCTCACAAGTAACATCAATAGGTTTCGATGGAACGCCCTCCACTAATCCCTTGTCCACACCGATCTCCTTTGACTTGGAAAATAACACCACTGACACAAAGTTTTTGCTCTCATCCAACACCACCGATGCCATTATGGGACTTGACTTACTGAAGCATTTCCGAGCTACTATTAGGTGTTCGCAAGACGGAGTTCGAGTCTTTTTTTATGATAACCTCACTCTGCTCAGACTTTGTCCCACCCGACGCATGTTTTCCATCACTGATGCTGACTTGTCCCTACTTGACACTCTACCTCCATATCTGTGGGCCAAAACTGACTCGGACGTAGGACGAATGATGATCGACCCAGTACACATAACTGTCCGACAAGACGCAATACTCCCAAAACTTCCACAATATCGGATATCGCCCGAGGGAGAGAAGGCATTGGTAAAGATTACCCAGTCCCTGATAGATGCAGGAGTGGTAGAGGAAGTAGTTAGCAATGTTTGCAACAGCCCTATCCTACCCATTATAAAGAAGCAAGGTGAGGGAGATGAGAAAGCATACCGCTTCATCATCGACCTACGAGAGGTTAACAAAGTAGTTGTACCTCAGTACCCCGTAGTCTCAGACATCACCACTATTCTGACTCTGATTCCTTCCACTGCCACCACCTTCATTGTCATTGACCTCAAGAACGCATTCTTCTCTATCCCCATCCACCCAGACAGCCGATATCTCTTCGGCTTCACCTTAAAAGCCCGCTCATATAGATTCTGTCGAGCACCCCAAGGCTACACTGAAAGTCCCAGCATCTATAGCCAGGACCTCAAGAGACAACTGGACGCAGTCCAGTTACCGGATGGAGTGGTGTTGATACAGTACGTCAATGATATCCTTTTGGCAGCCGACACCACTCCACTTGCAGTCACAGCCACCATCCAACTCCTGCACTTCCTTGCGGAAAATGGCCACAAGGTCTCCAAGAAGAAGTTGCAATTCTGCCAACCCCAGGTCACTTATCTAGGCCACCTCTTGTCCAAAGACGGGAGAAAGCTTACACCCGATCGAATTCAGACCATTCTAGAAACCCCTGTCCCTAAAACCCAGAAACAAGTCCACTCCCTGCTAGGCCTCACCCCCTTCTGCCGACAGTGGTTGCCAAATTTCAGCCTCATTGAAAAAACCACTGCTTTCCCTGCTGGCTAAAGATGTACCTTTCCCGCTCCCTTGGACCCCTGAATGCCAATCCTCCTTCAAAGAACTACGAGATGCCCTCTGCTCAGCTCCCATCCTAGGAACCCCCGATTACACAAAGCCCTTCTACCTCTACACTCACGAAAAGTAAGGATGCGCTTTGTCCGTCTTGACCCAGTCCATTGGCCCAAAGCAACGCCCATGCGCCTACTTCTCTGCCACTCTTGACCCCGTAGCTAGAGCTTTGCCTGCCTGCCTTCGAGCTGTAGCTGCCGCTGCTATCTCTATCCAACAAAGTGAGGGGATCATACTCTCGCGCTCCCTCACGGTGTTAGTACCCCATGCGGTCGACACCCTCCTGAACCAGACTAAGACGCAACATCTGACTAGTGCACGACTGACTGGGTACAAACTGACTCTGCTTGCACCCCACATCACACTGAAAAGATGCACCACGCTGAATCGGGCCACTTTGTTGCCCCTACCTGAGAACGACCCCAATGTGTCCCCTATACATGACTGTGTGACCCTCACGGACGAACAGACTAGGAGTAGGGTTGACCTCTGAGACACTGCCTTCCCAGACGATGACGGAGTGCTGTGGGTGATTGGCTCGTGCATAAAACTCCCCGTCGGCACCACCTCAGCTGCTTATGCAGTTACCACAGCCCGAACTGTAGTAGAAACAGCCCGCATCACACAACGATCTGCACAGGCAGCAGAACTGATTGCCCTCACATGAGCATGTATCCTAGCAGCAGGAACCACAGCAAACATTTACACCGACAGCCAGTACGCCTTCGGGGTGGTTCATCATTTTGGGCTCCTGTTGAAGGAGAGGGGATTCCTGACCTCACACGGCACACCCATCTTACATGGAGATCTAGTCTCCGCCCTGACTGAAGCGGTCCTCCTTCCTAAACAACTTGCAGTAATCAAGTGCCAGGCACACAAAAAGGTGACAGACATCATTGGGCAGGGGAATGCACTGGCCGACATCATTGCCCGGACCACAGCCGAGAATAGGACAGCGACACGCATGTATGTGACCAGGTCACAAACAGAAAAATGGACGGACGCTAGGGAAACCATTAGGGACATCCAGATGGCCAGCTCACCACACGAATTGACTGAATGGGCACGGGTGGGATTGAAAGACGATGAAGGCTGCTGGCGGACAAAATACACGAACAAATGGTTGCTACCCAATTCATACCTGATCCCCATACTGACCATGGCACACTCCCCTGCACACATAGGATCTGCCCCTATGGCCGAACTTGTCTCCAAAGTTTGGCACAATGACAAGATTACAGATTCAGCTAAACGTCTGCTTCAACAATGTCTGTTATGCCTGCAACACAACCCTGGGAAAGGATCTGTAGTACCCCGGGGAGGGTTTGGGGTCCCCAATCACCCATTTGAAGTCCTACAGATGGACTACATCCAACTAGAAAGATGCCAAGGTCTGAAATATGTACTTGTTGTCGTGTGCGCATTTAGCAAGTGGGTGGGAGCCTATCCAACTCGCGACAACACTGCCATTACCACTGCAAAGGTACTACTGAAAGAATTCTTCCCTCGCTACGACCTTTGTCGAATTTTGTGGAGCGACAATGGCCCCCACTTCGTAGCCGAGGTTATCCAGCTCATCTTAAAGGGATTGGGCGTAAAACAAAGATTTCACGCAGTCTTCCACCCCCAATCTGCTGGACTAGTTGAGCGACATAATGCCACACTGAAGCTCAAACTAGCTAAGATAGTGGCTACCACAGGACTGAAATGGCCAGACGCTCTCCCACTGGCATTGCTATCAATGCGTTCCACCCCCACCAAACACCATTTGAACCCTTACGAGGTCGTTTTCGGCCGACCTATGAGCATTTGGTCCGCAATGAAACCGACTTCCATTCAGGACGTCCCGGACGTCCTAACGTCTGATTATTTGTACAATCTGACTAAGACACTGTCTGTTATCCATCAACAGGTGCTGCATGCCATCCCTGATGCTTCCAGGGGCCCAGGACACAACATCCAACCCGGCGATTACGTGTTAATACATAACTTCCAGCGTGCAAAGAGTCTGGAACCCCAGTGGACGGGCCCCTGACAAGTCTTGATCACCACCCGAACAGCTCTTCGAGTGGAAGGAAAGAAGAACTGGCTGCATGCACACCACTGTAAGAAAATCTCCTCAACCCTGACGACGACCGAAGACGTGGCCACCCAAGAAGCGCTCCTGAACAAAGATCGACCATCCCTGAGCTGTTACCCTGATAAAGAGACACTTGAACTGGCAGAATTCCCCGATCCCACTGTGCCATCCAGAGAAGGGTACAACCTGCGACGAAAGGAGGGAGCTTCGGCTAAGCAGACCACTGACTAAGTTACAGTTCTCAGAGCAGTGGCCTAACACTACTATGGCTGCCAGGAGAGAAGCAAAACGAAGTTTGTGGTTCTGCCCGCTACCGAGCCCCTTGAAGATGATGGAAGCGCCCGATATGAAGATGATGGAGGCCCCCGACATGAAAATGATGGAAGCAACCGGACATCTGAAGACCCACTACAGAAACCCAAAAACGGACAAAATACACAGCTCAAAGACAATTGCTCTCTTTATCGCCCTTCTCTTCTGCCTCCTCCTCATGACCACCCTCTGGATCGTGGAAGAGAACGCACCAGCTCATAAGACATTTCTAACCACTGCACAGCCTACCACAATGAAAGAACACTACCTGGTCTCTTTTTCACCTCAACTCCGAGAAAGACGTAAGGAGTTTTGGAACAACTCCTTCGTGCAGTTGCTGCACCAACACAACCTTGCCGCCAATGCCACAAACTGCTGGATCTGTGGGTTGTCACCCTCACGCCACTGGACATTCCATCCCCTTCATCCCTTCAGCTTTCTCCGTTCACGGTTCCTGCCTTGCTTGGCTAATCCTCTTGCAAGATAGCGACAGGGATAATGCCACTTCCAGCAGGACTATGGCACACTTTTATCATGGGGTCTGGCAGAATAAAACAGGAAGAACTGCTACCCCCCTTTTGCCCTCTGACATCCAACGACTCTATTCATATGGACATCCCTGCCAAAGAACAGATTGAGATGCAGGTGTTCAACAACCCAGCCAGACACACCTTCTCCTATCTCCGGAAACGAACAGCTGCCACCCTGACTGTGGCCCTATCTGTCGTCAATGTCTCGGGCCTTGTATGCATGGAAGGCCTTGGGACACAGCTGGTAGGCCACAGCGCTTGCCGCATCATCAGAACTTTGGACTCAACTGATCCACCCTCTTTTGTCACTTCTCCGAACATGTACTTTGTATGTGGTACGAAAGCCTACACCTGGCTCCCCAAAGGCAGGGGGGTACCTGTTACATTGCCTTCATCCTTCCTCCGACCTATGTGGCTCCAGCAAACCATCAATGACAAAAGCGAGCAAAAGACATTGAGCAAGCCGACTCCACCGGAGCACAGTTCCTGGATGCACTGAAGGGGCTTGTTCCACTCTGGGGTCCGATGGCGAACAGCCGTGCCATCCGACATTTGACCCAGGCAGTTGAAACGACAATGAACATTACAGCTGGCATCCTCACAAACAATACATCCGAGCTTCAGGCGGTCCGCCTGGTGGCTCTTCAGAACCGCCTTGTTCTAGATGTGGTCCTCGTGGAGGAGCATGCCGTATCATTGGGTCCAGCTGTTGCACCTACATACCGGACAATTCAACCTCAGTGTACAAAGCCATTGAACACCTCCACAGACTTTCCTCAGAAGTTCATCAGGAACAAGAAGAATGGTCGCTTGGGAGTTGGTTCTGGAGTACTGTAAAGGACTGGGGGTGGAGGTTGTTTATGATCGTATTAATACCGATTGTCGTAATATGTGGATTCTGCCTGGGTGTTCAATGCTTGCCACCCCTGTGCTCACTTTGCACTAACTGTATCTGCCCCAAGACTTTGGACTTTGAAGCCGAACGCATGAGAGCTATGTATGAAGTTGAAGTTAGAAATATAATGGGGATAAATATAGATTGACAAGCTGGCAAGATATGTTGAAAAGGGAGGATTGTTAAAATCTAGTTTGCGACATCAACATTATCGGCGCCATCTTGTCCCTTTTTCAGGCTCATATGTGCGCGTAAGTAGCAGCCATTTTGAATGCCATGGCCTCTCTGCCCACTGCCGATAGCCAGCGCGTCTCTCTCTCTCTCCCTCTAACCTCGCAAGCATCCCCCGCACGCTGACAGCCCCTGCTCTCACATGCTTGGGCCATAAACCTCCCCTTCAGCGCAACCCTGCCTTGGAGACACATCCGGTACCCAGCTAACACCTCCCTCCATCCCTTTCATGATCACACATCCTTTGATGAACCCCCTTTCCTCTGTGCCCGATTGTCCGGCTCGATCCCAGGCCACTACCTGGCCCTGCGGATGCAGTTTATTGCCCCATACAGTAGGAATCTGCCCTCTTCAAAGGATCTACAACTGATCAAAGCCCCCACCCCATGAGATCCGATCAGCCGCAAACATTCCGGGAACCGGCGGAATGTCTAGCCGCGCAACAGTCATCACCTACTGAGATCGGGGTGGGGACTACTACTGTAAATGTGTGTGGGAACGGGCTTGAAGCGTGGATTCCGAGGATGTCTTTCCGTACTTCAAAGTATTTGCAGAAATGTGCCACATGCAATAAACTGTAATAAAGACCATAAACCTGTGTATAAGAGGCCAGGCCTCAGAGATGCGGTTCGAGCACCTCGAGAAGATACCCGATTGTCTGATTTGACGTGTTCTACTCCGTCGGAATAAACTCCTGTTTGCTGTTAGTCTCCAGCGCCTGCCTCTTTGTTTGATAATCTCGAGTGGTATGAGAGGCGGCTAACGCCGGGCAATACTGAAAGGTTAGCGGTCAAAATCGGCCCTACCTTTTACAGACCGTGGTCCACAAGGCACTGTGGAGTTGTAGTGTAGGGGCAACGTAGAAATGAGGAGCCGCTGTATTCACTTCAGTAGCGTAAAGCATTTATTAGCGGAAAACATGATACAATGTATAAGGACCCACAGCAGAGTACAGAACCTTACAGGGCTCAGGGTACGAATGAGAGGGATACAAGGGGATACATTCTAGAAGGAATGGAGTGAGGAAAAGAACAAGCGAGGAAAAGTACTATGGAGTGAAAGGGGAAGTGAAATGAGGTGAAGATACAATGAAGCAATAAAGAAGAAAAGGTGAGAATATTACATGAGTATTGCAAATATTATTTAGTGCAGGGTCCCTTTCCGGATTGTGCAAGTGGGATCTCAATACAAACTAAGCAAGAGAGATTGGAGTTGCAAGAATGAAAACAACATGTACACTCGATACAGCTTACACAAGGACAATGTTGGCGCTTATAGATAAGGCCACAGCATGTTTATATAAAAATGTATAATTCAAAGCAATTAGAAGTTAAATAACTTGCCAATACACTTGTGTAGGTGGGAGTCTCATCAATAAACAAAGTTGTGAGGCGGTGTAGAGATCAAACTAGCACAACAAATTGCTCTCGCACTGCTGCGAAGATAAATTATGAGTGGATACATGAATCCCGGCATTTCGAATTGATCGCTAAATATATTTGTTCAGACAAGCGTCTAGGCACTTAACAGAACACCGGGGGAGGAGGGCAAAAAAAACAGCAAACTCACAGAAAACTCCCAAAGTATAGAGAGCAGTAGGGGGCCATGAGTCAAGCAACCGTTTGAAAAGGAAATAAACTCAGCCACGGTGAGCGTTTCGCAAGTCAAACCTATGTGGCAAGACTACAGCTTAATAGACTGAGTTGCACCATACCTAGAGGACCAAAAGAGAATGCTAAACCAGACTGTAACAAGCAGGAAGTGGGATAAGGAAGGGGGTGGCATATGGTGAGCACTTTCGTGGATGCTTTGATGTTCTCAGTGGCCACGCGGCTTACTGAGAACATCAAAGCGGCCGTGAAAGTGATCTTCAGGCAGACAAATGGTGCGCGCGCCCGGCGCACATGCACTGTACCCGATTCGCCAGCTTTGGGAGCACTTTTGAAAGCCCCTACTTTATATCTCGCCAAAGTGTCGCTAACGCGGTAGCTTAGGCGAGACCTAAAAACAGTAATGCATTATATATTATACATTTTATGTTCTATTATTTTAAAATATTTGGAACATACATGTAGCAGCACTCAAAATTATCTTGTAGTTATATTAGTAACATGTAAATAAATCTTACAATACCTTCTAAATTATTTCAAACAGAACTACATAATGCAAAGACTCATATAGTTTTTTTCTTTAAAAGTTAATTCCTTTATTCTTAACCTTCTGTTAAAAACGTAATTTCGCTGTAGCCAAAGCCATCGTGTTATATCCCATCTGGGATTTCTTCAGGACCACAAAACACATACATATATCTCAAATGTAAAACCATTTTAAAATTCTGCAACCAGGACAAAATAACACACATTTCCCTCATACAATCCATTATTTACAAAGAATACTGCATGAAACAAGTACATTTCTTATAAACTTAATTCACTATTCATTATGTAGCATTTGATAATGATTATGGTCTTTACATCACAATCGAAGTACCACAGCCAATCATAAATGTATTATTCAATAAACATAACATGGACTCAATTACATAAAAATGTTGTTTGTGGGGGCGTGGCCAACAGCATGCCGGGCTAGACGTGTGGCGCGAGAGCTCCCGGCCGGCTAACGCGAAATCCGACTTTATACACTACCACGACGCGCTGAAATTCACAGAAGCGTGTAGCTGACCGCCAGGAGTCTATCGTGCAGGGAGGACGGAAGCTCCGATATCCTCGGAGCCTGAAAAAGGGAGTTTGACCGGTGGCTGTGGGGAGACCTGAGGAGGCAACATGGCGGCCGCACTGTGAGATCGGTGTAGGTGTGGGCGGAAAATCCGTTCCGCTCGCGGATTTTGCGGATTTTCGGGAAATCCGCAATCCGCGAGATTTGCGAATTTCCCGCAAAATCCGCAAATCCGCGAGCAGCGGATTTTGCTCGCGCTGCTCGCACTGTTAGCGTGAGTTCGCGCCCCGCGAATAAGTGCGAAATTGCAGAAATACGATCTTGGCAAAACTGAAAGTAACTACTTACCAGGTTCAAAAGTTCAGGCACATCATTAGTAGCCATTTCCTGTAGGGCTTCCTGAGGGGCCCCTCCAGAGTTCAGTTGCCAGTTGAAACTATTATGTGACCCTGCTCTGAACCTCAGAATAGTTACACATATGCCACAAAGGTCCTGAATTACAGCTAAGGGAGACAAGCAGGAGCCAGGCTGGAAGTTAAAATCCATTAATCAGCCCCTAATTCATTATTGTCAGTTGGGGCAGGGCAGGTGTTGTAACTAATTTTGCAACAATGAAAGCACTTAGCAAGTGCAAAAGATCACTAATCAGGGCGCACTAAGGAAGCAGGTGCCAGCTAAAAAAATATTCTGTGACACATTAATCAGCCCCAAATTAATTCAGGTCACTTGAGGCAGGGAAGGTGTGCTTTGCTTTGCCGAAAATAATGTACACTGGACAACCAGAGGGTGTAGTGATGAAACAGAGGGTGGCATGGGTGGGCCAGAGGGTGGCATGAGTAGTCAGAGAGTGGCAGTGGTGACAGAGAGTGGCAGTGATGAAGAAGAGTGTCCCAAACAGGCTGGACACGTAGAAACAACAAGTTCGCAAAACTTGCGACCCGACAGGTAAGTTCGCAAATTGCGAAATTGTAAAAACCCTCGCGAACTGGCAGAAACACGGGCGAACACAAAAAAAAAAAAAATCCGCAAATTCGCGGGAATTCGCGGATTTTGCGGATTGCGAATCCGCAAATCCGCAAAATTCGCGGATTGCCAATCCGCAAAATCCGCTCATGCTTAGATCGGTGTCCGAGGAGCAGCGGCAGGTGTGAGACCGCATTGACCAGTGCGCCCGGGCAGGAGCCGATCGGCGCCACAACACAAACGCGAAAAGGCTCGGAGAAACGGAATCCCCTGGTAGGGTGCGGCGCCGGAGCCCGGAGATCACTGCACGAGTATGGCGGACTGACCGGACGCCCAGACCCGGCGGAACGGAAGGTAGTGGAGGCTTCACCGGGGGTCGCAGAACCGGACAGCGGTAGGCGGAGTGCCTGGGATGCACATAGGGGGGGACACAAACCGGATTGAGTGTCTCGCGCGCTGATCCCTAACGCAACCGCCAACAGCACGGACTACTGCACCAAGATGGCGGCCTGATCAGAGCGCCGCAACGAACGGTGGGGAGACCCTGCGGGACATACGAACAAGGCACCGAGTCTGCACCACGTTGGAGGGACTCCCACATTGGCCCCCTAAGCTAGTGTGTGATTAACTAACGTAAACAGCGGGTGAGGAGCCGCCCCTCAGGTACTATTAGGCAGGCCTGCACCAACATGGCGGTAGCGGAGCCCCGCGGATGACTGAACACACGTGGAGGGAGGGCCTGACCTGCAGGCTTGCAGTACATCCCAAGCAGCAGCGATTCGCCATAGCCTGAGCGGAGGCGGCACATCGCAGGCCCCTGAACGATCGACAGGCAATCGGCGGTGGGGGAGACCCCACGGGTGAAGGGGGAAGTTACAGACTGTGCACAAGCGGCGGGAAATACCCAACTGAGCTACAGACACGACAGAGCAAGTGAGTGATGCACGCCTCCCTGGGGACACGGGCAGCTGAACCCGAGGCAGAACCTCACAGGCACACACACAAGCAACAGCCAAAGCTGTGAGGAGGACAGACCCGGTGGCGGCGAGTAACGGCGGGGGAGAGACTGCAAGCAGAGTCCGAAGGTACTGATCCTCAATTAACTGTGGGAGTCGCCGGGTCAGGTCCCTAAAATAACGGAACAGGTGCACGAGGGGCTCCCCCAGACAGCCCGGGCAAAGAAAACGCATAGCGGGCGGCGACTGCGCTCCGCCGACACCAGAGGCACGTGGAGGGTGGGCCCTGCCGGACCTGGTGTAACACGACCCATACCAGTCGGAGCGGAGGCGACACATCGCCAGCCCCCCACACCGTGGCGAGCAATAGTGAGAGGACGTGTGCAAGGTGACCATAGGGACAGGAACCCGGGAAACACACCGGACATACCTAGGGATCGGTGGGTCCAGGAGGAGGAGGTCCGCCACGACTGCTCTACTAGAGCGGGACACACACGGCCATGGCCGGGGGATATAGATCCACAACTTCAAGCATGGGGAAAAAAGACCCGCTGACTAAACCATCGCAAAGAGGCCCTATGGATAGTTTTGCAGCTCCAGGACAGGCCAAGGGGAACCCAGACCTATCGGCGGAAGGGCACATAGATGCAGGGACACTGCTCGCAGCAATCCAGGCATCGAGAACGGATATTCAAGAATCACGAGCGGCACTGGAAGTGAAAATTGGAGAGGTGGGATCTGAGGTCACCCTCCTGCGCCAGGATTTCAGGAACCTCTCAGCCAGAGTAACGGAGACAGAATCACGAATTTGGGCCGAGGACTCGATCACAACGATTCGGAAGGACATGGCTGAACTTCAAGCATCGCACATGCAACTGCTATGGAAGGTTGATGATGCCGAAAATAGGGCGCGCCGCAACAACCTACGATTCGTAGGATTTAGAGAAGGAATTGAAGGGAACAACATGGCGGCATTCCTGCACACTTGGCTCAAGGAGACATTCCCAGAGGCACAATTCTCGACGTGCTTTGTAATTGAAAGAGCCCACAGAGCACTGCTGGCGAAACCTCCGGGGGGTGCGAGACCAAGGCCTGTGATAGCACGGTTCCTCAACTTTGCGGATAGGGACCTGATTCTACGCGAAGCAAGGAAGCTCGGCGACATACGGCTAGAAAATACCCATATCATGATCTTCCCAGATTATAGCCAGGAGGTACAGAAGCAAAGACGGTCCTATGACTCAGTGAAGACCAAGCTCAGAGCTATGAACATCACCTACATGTTGCTCTTCCCGGCAAAACTCAAAGCCATCTACAAGGAGAAAGCTATCTGTTTTAACCACCCGGAGGAGGCATGGCAATGGCTCGAAGAGAGACCGATCCTAAACGGCAGGGAAGCAGCGGGGCGTGAGGAACTGGAAAGAACTGTTAGAGAAAAGACACAATGGGGACTGCCAAAACCACAAAGAAGAAAATCCAGAAGGATATTCTCTCGTACCTCAGGAACCCCATACCGAGCACGCACAGCGACGGGAGGTAGGAGGGGGAGGTCGGAGTCACCGAGAGCATCCGGGGCAGCTGACCCACTACTACAGGGGACGCACAAACAGACTTGTTCGGAAGGTGAGGGCGAGGATGAAGCCGAACCTAGAGACTCTGAAGTAGAGGAAGATGACAGGGACAATCATCAGAGCTCCGTTCACCCCTTAGTGACTGTGATACGAGACATGAAACAAGAAAATTCCGACAAGAATAGTGGGTCAGAATCAGCTACACAAGACTCCCACTCCTGAACACAGCTGAAGTGGAACTGATCTGAAGTCGGCCGGAGCGAACGGCAGCACGCAAGTTCTCACCACCCCTTTTGTTTTTCTTTTACTCTTGTATTCTTATTGTTTGGGGAGTTATTAACAGTTTACAGTCTTCTTCAAGTTTCAAATTACGGGACAAGGTTACGTCTGGGAGTACAGCCCAGCCCAGCTGCATGGTTATATCGCATCCTGCCGCGGCAGGAACAGCGAGACATAACTAAATAGTGGGCGGGTGAGGGCGGGCGACAGACCGACTCCTACTGAAAGCTCGGTCCTTTGCGAGGATGAGTCTGGATGAGGAGGGTGGTGGGGAGGGGGGGAGCACCGGGGGGGAAAAGTTGCACAAGTTGGGGCAGGGGAGGAAGGGGGGAGGGGGAACAGCCACATTCAGATGAGTCACAGCACCACCAATGGCGTACAGCACAGACGCTAACAGAACATGAGCACCACCCCACACCATGGCAGGTACACTGAATACACCAATACAGGATGGCAGGGGGGTATCGATCCTCACATGGAATGTAAATGGCTTGGGTTCCAGAATAAAGAGGGGACTAGTGAACGCATACATTAAGAGGGTGGCGCCAGACTTCGCCCTCCTGCAAGAGACACACCTCAGAGGCGAAAAATGTGTATTCATAGCAAGAGGGAGATATGCAGTCTTAGCGCATGCAGGGTTCCCCTCAAGATTCGAGAGGAGTTGCGATACTGATAAACAAAGCATTTCCGTTTAAAACAATACGTACCTGGAGTGACCCACAGGGGACTTATGCGGGTGTACAGGGAGTGTGGAGGAGGTAAAGATACACAGTTCTCTCGGTCTATGCCCCACCGAAAATACAATATGCCAGAAACCGGTCCCCGGTAGCTTGTCTCCTTTCTGGTGAAGAATTGGCTTGGTAGTTTAGTCTGCCCTGTTCCCATGATGCACTGGGCCAGGGACAGACTGATTTGCATATAGCCAGGTTCTGAGCTGGGATGGGGCAGTGAGATAAATAACGGTGATGGATAAAGCCCTGATCTTTGGACTGGGTAAGAGTGGTCTGCTCAATTCAGACACTCTGTTCATCACCACCCCTTTTCTGAATCGTTTTTGGCCACTATAGGTGTGGCAGGGTATACTCAGACATGAGTCCCTTTCTCACTGCTCCATCAGGATTCAAGCAAGCCGGGCCGAAGACGGCTGAAATGCCAGAAACCGGTCCCCGGTAGCTTGTCTCCTTTCTGGTGAAGAATTGGCTTGGTAGTTTAGTCTGCCCTGTTCCCATGATGCACTGGGCCAGGGACAGACTGATTTGCATATAGCCAGGTTCTGAGCTGGGATGGGGCAGTGAGACAAATAACGGTGATGGATCAAGCCCTGATCTTTGGACTGGGTAAGAGTGGTCTGCTCAATTCAGACACTCTGTTCATCACCACCCCTTTTCTGAACCACCGAAAATACAGGCACGCACACACAAAGCGATAGCGGCGATCCTCATGGACACGGCCGATACAATACAAATAGTGGGGGGTGACTTTAACGACGTTATGTCGGAGGAGCTAGACCGCACAGGGCCAACACGTAGGGGAGGGGCGAGGACAATGCTATCACAATACATGGCCAGCCTGGGTCTCACAGACATATGGAGATGGTGACACCCTACTCGAGAGGAATACTCCTTTTACTCCGGGGCACATAGAGTGTTCTCGAGACTGGACTATATTTTCATAGCTAGGCAATACCTTACTACCGGGGATGAAGTGACATATAAGGCAAGGGGAATCTCGGATCACTCACCACTATATGCAAAGGTAGGGGCAGACAGTGGAAAGACTGGCTCAGAATGGCGAATGGCAGCCTGGGATCTCCAGAAACCTGAGATAATGAGAGGACTCAGGGCTGACGTCAAAGTCTACGTGACAGAAAATGAAGGTGCGGTTGACTCCGGAGTAACCTTTCGGGAGGCCATGAAAACGGTTCTGAGAGATAGGGCACAGAGTAGGTTACGGGAAGACCGTAGGAAACAACAGGCAGAGATAGCGGAACTGGAGGCCAAAATATTACATTTAGAGGAGGAATACCAGACACGCAAGGACGAAGGTCTTCTAAGATGCTTATTGGACATGCAGCGGGAATATAGAGAGATAGTTTTGGACGAAGCGCGGACGCAATCCCTGGCAACCCTGCATCGACTATACGATGTGGGTGACAAATCAGGCAAGCTCCTAGCCTGGCTGAGCAGGAAGAAAAGGGCAGCGAGATAGGTGGAACAGATTAGACGGTCAGATGACGACCTGGTGTGCACTGAACAGGAGATAGCTGACGCCTTTGCGGCTCATTATGAAGGTTTCTATGCAGCAAGGGACCTCGGGACGGTTGAGGAGGCTTTACAATACATGGAGGGAGTGGATTTACCCGTACTAGCAACTGAATCCAGCTTGGCATTGGAAGCAGATATCTCACTCGATGAGATCTCTGAGGCTGTCAGCAAACTTAAAACAGGGAAAACGCCGGGCCCAACGGATTCCCAGCAGAATTTTAAACGCACAGCAGATCTGTTGACGCGACACCTGAAAGCCTTGTATAATGAATCTTATCAGGAAGGATGCCTCCCACCTGACCTCGCAATGGCCACCATTGTCCCGATTCACAAAAAGGCAAACCTACAGATGATTATGCCTCGTATCGCCCCATTTCCCTCCTTAACATTGAGGTGAAGATATTGGCAACGGTTTTGGCGACACGCCTGAGGTCAGTGATTTCAGATCTCATACACGCTGACCAATCTGGATTCTTGCCAGACAGAGCGACTAAACTAAATCTGAGACGCACACACAATTGGTTGCAAGAGGTCAAAGATAGGGTGGAACCACACTGGTTTTTATCCTTAGACGCGGAAAAGGCGTTTGATGCAGTGCACTGGCCTTTTCTTTAGGCAGCGCTACAAAGGTTCGGCCTAGGCCCAAAGTTTCAGGGATGGATAGAGCTACTCTATACAGCACCGAAAGCCCGGGTTCGAGTGAATGGCAGGCTATCCAGAGAATTCCGGGTGTCCAGAGGCACGAGACAGGGGTGCCCACTGTCCCCCTACTATTCACGCTCACAATTGAGATCCTGGCGGCCAAGGTTAGACAAAACCCTGAAATCCACGGATTCTCTGGGGAGGCGTCTAGTGACACGCAGGAAAAAATATCGTTGTATGCAGACGACGTGCTGTTGTACATTACCAAACCAGAGGTCTCGGTCCCGGAGTTATTCAGGGAACTGGAGGGCTTTGGCGCAAGAGCGGGTCACACCATTAACTGGAACAAATCAGTGCTCTACGATCCACAAGGGGCCGATGGGTGGGGGAGCCTGCCCGACCAACTGCTCACCACTACCGAGGGGTTTCAATACTTGGAGGTATATGTTACACTGGACAGGGCGCTCTCGTTCCATAGAAATGTAGAGCGAGTCATGACCGAAGCGATAGAGGACATGAATTGATGGAGGCAACTGCCGCTCACCCTGTTAGGAAGGGCAGCAATGTATAAAATGATAACCCTCCCCAAATTCCTTTATGCACTTCAAAATTAGTATTACCCACTCCCGGCCAGTGCACTACCCAAAGCACACGCTGACCTACGTTCCTTCCTGTGGTTGGGGAAACAGTCACGTATTGCCCTTCAGACGCTCCAACGTCACCAGTACAACGGGGGGATTTCCCTGCCCAATCTAGAAGCGTACTACTGGGCGGAACACCTAACGCAAATAAACGAGTGGATTCATGCCCCGGCCGACCACCCGACATACGCACTGGAACGGCAAAAGTTGTCACCGCATAATGTGTACCACTATCTGTATGGGGGAAAGATGCGGAGGTCGCTCCTACCGGCGACACTGATCACAATTCGGGCATGGACACGAGCGACAAAATGTATGGGGTGGGATGGGAGACCAACTAGACAGACGCCGTTGTGGCATTGCCATTGGCTAACGGAATTAAAAAAGCTGAAGGGCTTCCAAAGATGGGACGACATTGGCATCTCACATATTGGAGATGTCATATACAAAGGGGAATTGAAGTCGTTCAACAGGCTACAAGTGGAATACGGACTACACCGCTCGCAACTTTTCAAACATACACAATTAGCACATGCATGGAGAGCCCAAAACATCACACTCACGGACATGCCAGAATACGCACCACTGGAAGGTAGGCTCCTGCAGGAACAGTTAACACATCAGGCGGTCTCGCTCACGTACAAGACACTGACCAACAATATGCTGGGGGACTTAACGAAACTAAGAGGCTTATGGGAGGCGGAAGTGGGCGAGATGGAAGATTTAGATTGGGAGATAGTCCTGATGCACCCACGCGAGGTAGCGATTAGGTCACGGTTGAGACTCATTCAGCTAAACGTGCTCCACAGGACATACTTCGATAGAGTACGTCTCCTCAAAACAGGGAAAATAACGGACCCCATGTGTCTTAGATGTAAACAACAACCAGGAGACTTTTACCACACTATATGGTCGTGTGACAAAATACAAATGTACTGGACACACATCTTCACGGAACTGGGGGAAGTCCTAGGGATAGAATTAGAGCGAGATCCGAAATTGGCGTTGTTGGGCATGACAAACGAAGTAGACCTACCATGCAACCAACTTATATTTCTGGTCCTAGCACTAGTGGTGGCCAAGAGGGACATAGCAAAATACTGGGGGGCCGCTGTAATGGCAGAGTTTTTGGCTTTATTTAGCAGTGATATAGATCATTAATCTTGCTCGCATCTAGTATAGGTATTCATAGCCTGTGTTGGCCCTTTTAAGCCCTTTTTCCAGACCTAGAAGAGGATAGCTGCTTAATATGCCTTTATTCTTGACTTTAACCTGTCTATTGCCTATTGGCTTTGACATATTAGACACATTGGTATGGTTTATGTAGGTATTCTGACAGTGCTAAGGAGCATTTCACCCCTTTCAGGCCTACAGGCCTAGAGCTAGAGGGACTCCATCTTGATGAAGCTGAGAGGCTTTTCAGGGCAAAGGCAAAGTTTATAGTTATAACTGTTGTTCGCCCTAAGCGGACCGGAGAGAACCGGCCAGAGCTGAATCTAATCAGGAATTGTTCCCGGGCTCAGGTTTCTAGACGAAACAAGCAGACTGGTCACTGTGGGAGCGTCTAGCTCAAGGAGCCTGGTGCATGGGATTGGTGGGAGGAAGCTGCTGGCTGGAAATTTCCATGAGGAAACAGCATTCTATATCAGTGAAGTGCAGAGGCGGAGTCAGTGAGTCAGCCAGAGAGTCAAGCAGAGAGGGAGTCGAGTGAAGGTGGCGAAGCCAGAGGGTCGTGTTAAGGTGGAGGAGTGAAAAGCAGTGGAGTGGAGTTGGCAGAGAGAGAGAGGGTTCAAGCTGGAGAAGAGCTGAGTTGAATAGTGAGCTGGAACTGAAGGAAGCAGTCAGAAGCAGTTGCTTATCAGGAGGAGGTGTGAATAGCTGGAGTCTGAAGTAATGCCTTTTAGAAGAGACAGAGGAGAGATCGTGGACTAACCTATGGGAGCAGATGGAGTTAATTGGACATTGGCGCAGAGACAGAGTGAATAAGCTAGTGGAATGAACGGTGATCAGAGCGGCAGGAACCATTAAGATTGAAGATGGAAGGTGGAGACAGTTCGTGTGGGGGAGAGGAGTCCAGAGACAGAGTGATCAGCGCAGAGGTGTACCCAAGAGTGCAGGAGAGAAAGAGAGTCTGAGATGAGCCAAGGCACAGACGAGAGAGGAACCCAGATGACAGCTAGAACAAGACTTCACACTAATCAGGTGATATTGTTTTCATCACATTAGTTACACTTACACTTTATGTCTAATCTTTTCCCTTTCAGCGGAGTGTTCCTGTTATGTTTAATCTTTCCTCTTTCAGCGGTGTGTTCTACCTATAGTCTTTGTCAGTTCTGTGTAAATGTTTATATTGTTATAATAAAATAACCCCCCAGTTTATAACAAACTGGTGTGTATCTCCTATTCTTGTTCACTGAAGGTAAATGTATCTCCTAGGTAGTTACTAGGTACGTGAATGGATGAGTAATCCCAATCAGGTAAGTGGTGATCACATAAATAGGGAGTGAGTGGACCTTTGATGCCAAGAATAGGGAACACACGATATTAATTGGCTAACTCCTAATATTGTAGTAGCAGACCCTTAGTGAAGAGACTTCCCAATATATATGTATATGTATAGGTGTTCATAGGAATGTGGTCGTCGTTGATATGCGGCGTTAGTGAGAGCACTGAGTATGAGATCAGTGTGGATACCCACTGGATTGTGGCTTGAGTAAATGAGAGCACTAGGTAGTCGAACTAGTGTGTAGTTTCGCAGGATTGCGAACAGTTTGGAAAAGGGAGCATTGGGTTCTGCAGGCCCGTGTGTAGACGCACCGGATTGTGTGTCATATCTGCCCTAGGGTAGAACGGTCTGGGTCAGGGTGGCCGCGAGACCAACTGATATAAATAAGTGTGGTGTAGGGTATGGATATCCCTAGTAATCAGTGAGTATTCTTAGTATCCCTATAGATTTAGTGGTGTTCTTAATAATATGAGCTTGTATATTGCGAGTTCCCCATCCTCAGGTAGGTACCAGGTGCCTGGATAGGTGGTCCTGAGGAGGGAAGGTGAGTACGTTCTGGCTGGGTTGGAGGGGCCCCTGGGGGCTGATCCCACCTACTCAGAAAATCCAGCCATTACATCCGCGGAGACACCAGACATAGAGGAATGGAGAAGGGGCCTGGATCTCTACATGGTGGCAGAAAGAGTAACATATAAGGTGAGAGGATGCCCAAAGAAGTTTCGGAGAGTATGGGCAAAATGGAGGCAATACCATGGTCTTGAGGGAGGGCAGTGAGGGGTAATAGGCCAAGTAGGGAGGGCCAACGTTAGGAATGAGACCAAATGTGACCTGGTAAAGAAATGAGGGGGGAGGTGTACAACATCAAGGAAAAATTTAAAAGAGGAGACTGGAAATGCAATATTCTGAGGGGAAGTGCTGGGAGGGGGGACGTGGCGTGGTGCGAAACTACTACCATAGGGCAGATGTAACAAATATCGTGGTGCAAAAAGGACATGATGTGGCAATAAACATGTTGGGGAATGTTATCTCAGTTACAACGGACGCAGTTGGGAGGGGAGGGAAGATACTGAATAGTAAAATGCAGGTTTCCGACTTGACATGGAAAGCCCGGAATGATAATGTCTAAATAGTGTTCGGCTGATTGATTGAAGTTGTGCCGCCCGGCCTCCGGGATGTGGGCTGATGGGCCGTGATACCAACTATAATATGTATCAGTGTACAATGGGCAGACTGGAAATGTAGTTTATGGGCTGGTGATATCCGTGTTCCTCCTGCAACAAAAATAAAGTTTGAAAAAAAAAAAAATGTTTGTTACTGTTTACTATGCTAGAATGTTACCCTTTTCTACTTCTTCATAAATTAAGGAAAAATCAGAAAACCGTAGATTTATTGTTTAATAAGATATTTAAATATGTGTTATGTAATATATTTTTGGGGACATGTACTGTTATTTATGCTCTTTATGTACCTGTGATTATATTGTATTCATATCATCTTCTATATTATCCTTTTTACTATTTTAATGGATATTATAAACCAATATTGTTATTTATTACATCTTCATGTATTTACGTATTAACAAATAACTGCGTATACAAAGTATTGTTTTTATGATCATATAAATCTTTTCTTGAACTTAAAAAAAGATATTCAAATATGAAGCAGATTACAGATATGTTTCAGGCACAACAATATCATATCATGCTAACAATGTGAAATAAAAAACACTTTATTTTTAATAAGTATATACTATTCATATTTCTATACCATATATTAAAAATCGTAATTAGACTTTACTTATTATGTGATGAATTGTATATGATATTCTAATCACATGATGCATTTGATCACCAACTTCTAGGTATGTGCCTCAATCCACCCCATTAACTGCATCAATTATGGTGCACTCATGATTAATAGTAATGTCCTCAAGATTAGCCTGTTAAAGTTATGATTATTTTTTGCACGACATATAGTAAGTTTTACTTCATCAAGCATAATTTAATTCAATTATAATTTCCCAAAACATTAATCCACTATGATAGTCTCAGCCTAACAGTTGCCAATAATGTTTTACTGACTTCACCGCCAAATGCAGGAACACACACACCCAGTATACAATTTCAAATATGTTCAAAACTTACAATTGAATCCAATTAATTTATATCATAATGTAATTAATAGACCACAATAACCGTTTCCTTTGGTGGTACGTACTACAAACCATTTCCGAAAGGAATATATAAAAAAAGGAACCTGAGGGGATTAATAAATCCCCATTGAACATGAAAATATATCAAATTCAAACAGATTAACCAATATTATAGCTTAATTGAAGTTAGTGCACATTTTTACTGTCATAAGTCTCATGAAAGCGGATTAATAAACCCACATTTAATGTGAAAATATATCTAGTTCTAAAAGATTGTCCTATACAGTCTCATCAATAATATTAGTTCAATATTTTAGCAGTCACAAGTCTCATGCTATCACACTACATCTACAGTGTACATGTTAGGTTGGCTCACCTCAGCTCCTTGCTTTCTTAGCCATAAATCCTGAATACTTTGTATTATGGTTCACAAAAAATTATAAAAACGGTACCCCCATTGGGTTTGTCCCTTGAATGACAGCTGAATGACAGAAGGTTTTCTGGTTTATCAAATGAAAGCCAATACTCATTCAAAAAGTACCTTTATAGAACATTTTGTAGTTAAACAATCTTTTATTCAAGGACTAATTCATTCAAGAACTGGGTTATATCATATTCTTGATATCTCCACAAACGCAGTGGTGAAGTATATCATCTAATATTAGTTATCCCAATGCATTTCAGGCCGCATTTTCCCTTCATCAGGGGTTCTAGATCTAAAATGAAATGTAAAGTAAAGTAATGAAACGGCTGTATAGAATAAGGCGTATTAAAGTGTTGTGATGCAATTCGAAGGGATATTATCTGCTCAAAAAGAATGTTCATAAGTCGAATAAGAGCCATATTAAAAGAGTGAAGAGCAATCAGAAAAGTACCTAGATACCTGAAAACATGAGTAAAGAATGTATAAAAAACAATGTTGTAGTGAATTTGCCATGAAAATTCTAAAATGTGGCAGAAACGCTGTATGTATGCATATTCGTATCACAACTCCGTGAATGGTAATGACGTGTCAGAAATATTAAAGACAAAGCGATGCGAGTTCCTAAAGTGCCTAAAAGTATTAGAAATGCAGTGTGTATGAAAATATATGACCCAACTCAGTGAAGGTGATACTATTAATGCAGGCGACTTTCACGTGAACTTCGGCATGTTTATATGCTGCACGTTGCAGTTCACTGAAACCACAAGAATTGTGAACCGGGGTACCTGACTTAGAAGCGTGTGACCCAGCGCCTCGCTTGTACTCTGGCAATAAGAGTTGAAAGCACCCAGAAGTTAAAAAGTGCGCACTTAAAGGTGGAAATCAGACGTGTTTATCAAACGTAGAAAGAACTACCATGTTGAAATGTTAAATGGTAAACAGTGAAAAATGGATGGACATAGAATGTAAAAGAAACTTAAAAGTGTGGTTAGTGATAAAGCACCGATGTGTTGAAAAATCAATCACAATTTTGGACTATTCAACGAGGAGCATGAGTAGATAGAAAACACTAATTGCTAAAAAAGGTGCAAAACGAAATACGAAACAGGACAGCTGTAATCAAAGAAGAAGTAGCGATGATAGATTTAGCATTGTGTGTTTTGAAGTTACATTTGTGTTCACTCAGACTCATTTTAATATTGCGTTCTGTTTTCCCAACGTAAATCAAATAACGAGGGCATTTTAACAGGTATACAACGTTCTTCGACTCCAACCGGCTGTAGTGTGTATATTGATCTTATGGCCTTTCAGTGGATGGGTTATGTAGTTTCCTTCTATAATATTGTTGCAGTCATTGCAGTTCAAACAAGGAATGGTACCTTTCTAATTTCACATGACAGAGGGGGTCGTTGATGTTTTTTTGCATACATAGGCATAGAGAGGAAGATCATTAGAAAAGCCTTTAAAATTAGGTTCGAATTGTAGCATTGGCCAGTGCTTTTGACTGATCAAGTGGTTGCATCGCTGGGGCCGGTGGTGACACCTCTTCACCTTGGTCAAGAAACTGGGTGGTGGTACACAGTACAGTGTTTCCCCCCGTGCTTTCATCTACATCTATATCTCCAGTAGACAACGAAGCTGAAGCCGCTCTATGAGCTAGGAGGCATCTCTGCTTCCTTGCACAAGCCTGTCCTACCACCCAGCTTCTGCCTGCTGGATTTTGCTGGTCTCCCAGCATCCCCACGGGAATGATTCCCTACTTTTTCATAACCCTAAGTTACACTAGTCGGCAGAGAGGGATATGGGTGGAACTATTCAGCCGATTTGGGGGGGCTGGAGTGGGCGGCGGGTGGGCTCCTGTGTGGGGTCATTTGTTTTTGACTGTTTTCACGGATGTTCCTCTTTTCTATCCCCGATCACGTATGACTTTTCTTTTCTTTTTTTTTTCTGTAGGGCTGGAAACCTAGCAGTGAGAAGATATGACTAAATTGAAATGCATCACATGGAATGTGTGGGGTCTACACAACTGGCTCAGAGTACGACAGGCTGTCACTCACCTTGAGCGCCATGGGGCAGACATTTGTTTTCTTCAGGAACTTCATCTCACGGAGCGCATGCGCGAGCACCTGTGGACGGGGTTGGTTGGCGAGAACCATGTAGCTTGCTATTCAAATTTTGCACATGGAGTAGCCATACTCCTGCCGAAGGGTCTGCACTGGTGCACACGCACAGCACTGTGCAATACACAGGGAGGATATGTAATGCTTGCAGGCATAATAGGAGGACACCCCGTAAAAGTGTACTCAATATACAGGCCTAGCATTGAAGACCCAGAATGACATTTGGAGATTAGCGGACTCCCTTGGCCCGGGTGCGATACTTTGGGGGGAGGGGGTGACTATAACGTTATGCCTTATCGTGCTCAAGATCAATCAACCAACTAACGCCGGCGCAACCCCAGAGCGGCCACACTTTTACAGTCCATCATGGCGAACTTTGGTCTGGTGGAAGTCTGGCATAGCAGGAAACCTGGTGCTGTGCAGGGCACCTGTGTGTCATCGGCTGGGCCCTTGTGGTCAGGAATCGACTACTGATTGACCTCACGGGATGTTGCTGCATATGCCCCTCACTTTGTCTGACCGCTCCCCTGTGCTGCTCACGCTGAACTAGCCTGATGATATAACTGAGGCATTTCGATGGAGGCTCCTGGCTGGTGCATTGCATGACCAGGTGTTCAGGGATTCCATCAGACAGACAATAGTTGAGTGTTTTGCCATCAATGAGGGCTCAGTCACCCACCTCTCGACTTTATGGGTCATTGCAAAGCAGGCCTGCAGAGTTCCCAATGCAGTGGGCAGATGGCCCAGTTTGCACCATGGATGAACTCATGTAGATCCAACTATGGTCGACTAATGGACTGGCTCACGTACCGCGTTGGTATTTGAGTAAGGCTGCCACTGTCATTGACGGGCCGTGTAGCCAAGGTAAAAATGTTGTTCCTACCGAAATTTCTTTATCTCTTTGCCAATTTCCCTCTTACACTCAAAGCCGGGTACAGATACAGATTGTGCTCCAGCATGGTCTCGCTGGCCTGTGCTGGGAGACATCCCAGAATCTCCTGGGAAACTTTGACTCTACCTTTAGAACAGGGTGGTCTGGCCACACCTGACTTCAACCACTATTATTACTGCGACCAGGCGCAGTTTGGTTTTCACTGGGCGTTTCCGACACAGTTCATGGCACACACAGCTCCTGAACAGGATCAGGTAACACCTCAATACACGACGCTACTCGACCAGGACCACACTGTGGCCTTCTTCCTACTATACCTCTCCGCAGCCTTCGACACCGTCTCCCATCACACTCTTGCAGCCAGACTCCACGACGCCGATATACGGGGAACCGCCCTCGACTGAATCTGCTACTTTCTCTCCGGCAGAACCCAAAGGATCAGACTCTCTTCCTTCCTCGCCGAACCCACTGAGATCAACTGCGGAGTACCCCAAGGATCTTCGCTCAGCCCCACACTCTTCAACAACTACATGGCCCCCCTCGCCACCTTCATCAGACAGTATGGACTCAGCATAGTATCTTCTGCCAATGACACCCAGCTCATCCTCTCTCTCTCGAAGTACTCCGAAGACACCAAACTCTAGTTTCAAGAACGAATGTAAGACGTTGCAGCCTGGATGAGTGACAGCTGCCTAAAACTGAACTCGGAGAAGACAGAGGTCCTCGTCCTTGGACCCTCCACCACTGAGTGGGACAGCTCCTGTTGGCACCCTGCCCTCAGAAACCCACCCACCCTTGTGGACCACGCCCAGAACCTCAACATCATTCTATACTCCTCCCTCACCTTGACCCACCAGATCAAAGCCGTCGCCTCCACCTGCTACAACTTACTCTGCATACTCCACAAGACCTACATGTGGATGCCCCAAAATGCAGAAAGACCATCACCCACACACTCATAACCAGAAGATTGGAATACAGCAATGCCCTCTATGCCAGAAATAAAAAAAACCCTGCTGCACAAGCTCCAGACCATCTAGAACACCGCAGCCAGACTCATCCTTGGAACTCCACAACTCGAGCACATGACCTAGTACCCACGAGACCTCCACTGGCTCCCCATCGAGAAAAGAGTAACATCCGAGCTACTCATCCACGCATACCCGAATACCTTAATGAAAGAGCCTTCTTCCACGTACCCAAAAGGAACCTCCTCCGACCTCGCCCTGGCAGAGACCCCATGCATCTGCTGAACCAGAGCGGGTGGTAGAGCCTTCTCCTACGTCGCAGCAAAGGCCTGGAACAAGCTCCAAGTCCGCAACAGACACTACCCCACCCTGCAAAATTTCGGGAAGTACCTCAAGACCTGGCTCTTCGACTGATATGGAACGCCACCCAAAACACCTCTCCCCCAGCACCTTGAGACCCTCTTGGTGAGTAGCGCGCTTTATAATCACTTGATTGATTGAAGCAAGTCCAGCCTTTATCGAAGTTCGACACTGTGAGAGATGTATAGTGTGGGCAAGGCATGCACTGCGTTGCAGTGAAGGGTTGGAAATGCTGTATACCCCCTATTTCCCTCGGCCCAAGCATCCTGCTTAGCTCTCTCTAGTGTAGGCGTAACTGCGGAGGCTTGATTCACTACAATGATTCGATACAATATGACGCATTCTCAGACGGGATCTTTGTAGAGCTCCATCTGGTGCGCAATGTTGTAGAACTGACAGCTTTAGAGAAAATGACTTATTTTCAACTTCGTGCATCATTCCCTGATAACATAGCTTCTTTCCCTGCAGTTTCACCAACGTTCCATGTGCTTGAGCATTTCTTGACAAATCCCTCACCACGCAAACTGATTACACAACTATACTCTGACATGCAGCGCTCAGCGCCCATCTGCACCCCAAGGGCCCATAGATAGTGGGAAGCCTCGCTGGACATATTAATCACGCCGGAGCAATGAACCTTTTGATGTAAGCAAGCAATAGCCCTGTCCCCTGTTGTGTCCTAGCAGACACAGTCTAGTTGTTTTCTGCATGTAATGATACACCTAACACCCACCCACCACTGTGTCACGAGTCACGTGACACAGTCAATAAAAGGAGCCGAGCGCACGTGCTCGTGGCTCACTAACCCACTATCCATCTGGTGTCCGTGTCGCAGTCATTAGCATCACAACATTTGGCGAAGAGGAGTGGCTGAGCCCCGGCGTGCTACAGCCATTGTTGAAGGGGGAGAGAATCCTGCCCGAGCGAAGGGCATCCCCAGAGGAAGCAGTGCCGGCCGTCGAGTGCCCACGGTGTGTGTACCGTGCCCTGGGCCTAGCCTTTGATAAGGAGGTGATCGAGAGCCCACCCCGCACCTCTCTAGCCCTGCCGTGTCCGCCGGAGGATCCACAGAGAAGGAGCGGACCGGCCAGAGCCCACCTGCACTGGCCACCATTGACCCCCGCCAAGAAGAGGCTTTGCGGAGCCCACCCGTGACAGCCGTGACACCAGCCGGACTTGAGGTGAGCCCGTAGGCTACCCGGAATCATCAGGGGCTGACCGGAGGTCCGCGGGAGTCCACCCCGCCTCCGTGACTGCAAGAACAATGAGGGGGAGGGAGCGGAGTAGCTAACCGCCTCCCGACCCCCTTCGCAACGTGAGGAAGTCGAGCTGCAAGCGGAGCCCACCCGCATGGCCAGGGCGCGAGACGGCCAAAGATAAACATTAAATAAAGCAGCGCCAACGGAGCCCACCCGCAGCCTGCCTGAATCGTCCCCCGTCCCCCGCCCTGCGCAGCGGGTGTGCAGAGAAGCTGCCGTGGGGGGGGAGAGGAAAAGTGAAAGTCCGGCAAGCGGAGCCCACCCGCAGCCTGACCGCCGTGTCCCTTGTCCACGCCGCTCCGCATGGGAGAGAAGAGCGGTGGCGGCAGAGGAGAGATACAGAAGGAGACCCAAGGACGAGCTAACCACGGCCTGCCTCCAGCGTCCCCCGCCGCGCAGCATGTGGGGTGTGAGGCTGCGATGGCTGGGTGAGAGAAAGGCAGAAGGGAGAGGGGAGCTCAAGGGGAGAAAGCGTGTGGCCCGCGGCACCAGCGAAATCCCCTCCTCGGAGGACAACATCGACCGGGGAGAAGGGGGAGGAGGCAGCGTCTAAACCCCCTGCACAGCCCATGTGTTGAGAGCCTGCGGGAGGAGTGAAAGGATATGCCGCCGCACTGCAACTGAGCTGGTGGGTGCTCACCCCACTCAGCTCAAATAGGTATGAGCCTCTCTCCTGAGGGGCAGCAATGAGGAAAAGGCCCTCAGCGTGGGTAGAGCTGTCGGGCATCAATGGGACAATGCGGAGAGACTGTCTTCCCCCTGTCCACAACAAAGCCCCAATGTCAACAAAAAGAAAGGCCCCCTCCTCTCCTACACACTCCAGGGAAGACAGCAGATTCTGCAAGCCCGGGACTTCAGGAGGAAATCAGACAACATGGGAGGAAAGCACCAAGAAGAAATAGGCTACTGCTGAAGGGAACTCACAGCCTACCCTGCCATCTAGTGGACATTGGGGAAAACTGCAGGCACAAGAAGAAAGCAAGCATTGGACAAACCAAGGAAGGTCTCCAGAGTAAAACAAACCTGCAGCAATCACAGCCTGGAATAGAACCAATCAGCAAACAAGCACAAGTCAACACAAGGGCAAGCCTACGTGGGAAAGCAAGCCTGCAGCGATGCGGACGAAGAACAAGACCCATCATCACTGGTGAGGTGACGCCTGGGCGTCACAGGTGCTCACTGCAACCGCAGGAGAGAAAACAACCTCACGCTGGACGGCGAGGGAGAGTCAAGACGTCCACCGCAAGCAGCAAGATTCAAAGGCAACAGACTGGAAGCGCACAAGTGTACCCCGGACGCGGACGGTACAGGACAGCGCCTAGCTGAGAGGAAGCCACTCCCAAAGCACCAGAAGACGTGCGAGGCAAGTACCCAAGTGTTTGAAGAAGGAAAAGAAGTGCGACACGCAAGTGGAAGAGCGACAACGCCAGAGGAGCTAAAGAAGCGCAAAGCTACACTGAAGATGTACCGCGCCCGGTACGAAGTGAAGCAAGAACTTGTAACCGCAATGCACACTGACGTGCAATGGGAGAGTGACGCAAAGTTACCCGCAGCCAAAAGAAACCACGCACAGTCAATGCCCCCAGAAGCTAAAGAGCCTCACCAGAATCGCGTGCGACAAGTACGCCCACGGGAGAAGAGTCAAGGAGAGGTGACGTAACCCTCCGGTACCTGCAAAGCATAAGAAGAGCGCAGAAGGAAGTGCGCCGACGCACAGACAAAAGTGCGCCAATGCAAAAGCCGATCACCCAGATGATTGCCCGTGAAGGAAAAAGAAGATTACCGACCTGCCAACAGGTCGCCGGAATGCTGACCCGCCATAAAGGCGCAGCGAAGGCATTCTGCCAAGAAGTCAGGATGAAGATGTCCTGCTGTAAGACGTCCGTGAACTGAGAGATCAGGAGCGGGGGCGTAACACAGGCCCACGCAGCCCACGCGGTGCGGGGGGGCCCCTGCGCTCCAGGGCCCCCTGGGGGCCCCTCAGTCTGAGCAGAGACAGCAAGCCTAAATGGTGCCCCAGCCTCTTAATAAATCATTCGTCTCCAAGCCCGGGCCTCGCCGTCTCCGCCGGCAGCCCACCCGGGCCTCTAACAGTATTTCCAGGCTAGGCTAGTTCATGCACAAATGGGCGATACTTTACCCATTTGTGCGGGGAAATAACTCTCCTGGCAAAATGCAGAAACATGGGCTTTTATTTTGCCCTGTGCGCGCAAAATGTAGACTGAGGCGGTGCCGCCACCAATCAAATGATTGTAGCTCCCTAACTTAGCAGCAGAGCAGGGCTGTCAATCATCTATAGCGCGAGAGCGCTACCTATGACGGCCCTGCTGAATGCTGCTGTCCTGCCCACAAGAGAGTCTGGACCAATGTGGAAACGAGGAAGAGCAACAAGCAAGGCCTCTCAAAAAGTAAGAGTACTTTCAACCAATAACATAGGGGAACATTCGGAGCCAGTGGAGGATAAGGGCCCTGGGTCCCTCATGAATAGAGGACCTCCATCTGGCAATGCGTTACAGTGTGAGGAGCACAGGGTCGACTACAGGATGAGCAATGCAGTAGCAGTACCCTGGACCTGCACCAGTAAGGTGATATTTGTTTTGTGTTTGACACGCACATAACGAGGAGTGCCAACTCCTGTTTGCAAGAGGCTGCATTAACAGAGCGGCATCCTCAGCAGCCAGCCTTTCATCCTTACAAAAACGTTTTTAATATCAAGTTTAAAGCAAATTGCAACTAGCAAAACACTCTCGAGAGTACACAAATTTCATATAATACACTGGGGAATTCTGTGATTTGTTTGTGGTTTGTCTAGCGAACATGGATTGAAGAGATAGTTATGGAATTAACTGTTAAACGCATGCTACAGAATCGACCCGATTCAGGCGAGAGGCTCTAGATTTTAAAGCCAAAAGGCTTTATTTCAACTGTCTCACTCCTAAAATTGTTTCTGCTTCATTAGTAGTCAGAGGAGAAAATCGGTTACCATGATTTTATTTTCAAAATCTTCCACTGCCCTGTTCCAAAATGTTGTCACTTTCCTGTATATATGTATGTATGTGTGTGTATATATATATATATATATATATATATATATATATATATATATATATATATATATATATATATATATATATATGTATATATATATATATATATATATATATATATATATATATATATATATATATATATATATATATATATATATATATATATATATATATATATATATATATATATATATATATATATATATATACACACACACACACCACATAAACATTGCACCCAAGGACAGATAAGATGTAGCTTGAGGCATATAAATAAATGGTGCAAGGACTTTGTGCCACATGGATAGACAGTGCGTTCTATTGCATTAAATCAAAGCTGCATTTATATGGCGCTTCATGCCCTTTAGGATGCCATATTGCAATGTCGGATGAGTAGCACACAACACTATAGGGGAGTGCTTGGCTGGAAGGATGTGCTTTCTATGAGCCTATGTGGGCAGCATGTTTGTGTGTGTGACCAGAATAATGCTCTTATGGTGTCTTATGTCACAGCTCTTTACAGTGTGAAGAGAGAAGGGGTAAGTGAGGCACAGGACTTTTGTTATAAATAGCTGAAAGCTACAATTCACTCTCGAAGCCCAGTGTGTAGAATATGGTGATTACAAACAATTTTCATTCAACTTCCTCTGTTGAGCATACCAATTAGGTCTTCCGCACTCTTAAAGCTTTTTTGAATGCAAAAAGGCATTTTTAAATTAACAAAAGCCTAATTGCAATTCAGTAACCTAGTTTAATCCTGTATGTCTAGTAAAGAGGAAGAAAAGACAGCAAAGAAAGAGATCTGCCTGGTTGGTTTGCTTATTATCATTCATGTCCTATGAGTCAGTGATGACTGGAAGGGTGAAGCTTCTGGTTGGAAGGAATATCTTAAAGTCTTCAAAGATGGCAGCCACATATGGCAGATCTCTTCACGCATTAGGCGCATGTTCTCTTTGGTATTGAGTGGTTTGGTTCCGGTGGATTGGTGGTTTCCAGACAGTGTCCAATTGCAGTTCCAATCTGTTATGGTAATACTTAGCTGAACTACAAGTGATTTATCACCATGTGCAATCCGTATACTTACCATTCAGTCTCCAACTGCCAGTGCAATGGTTATGGTCCTGTGACATTTTGGCACCACTGAGAGAGTATAATTAGCATCCAGCCTGCAATCATTACACTCAGCAGTGATAGAATCAAATTGCGTCAGACTCCAGTGCTACCTGAGGACTATTCTCATGTACCCTGCGCGGTGTGCAGACACCCCTCATGCAATCTAATGGTGGTGTTTCTGTGACTTTCGGAATGCTTGACTAAAGTGTTCTCTTCTGTCCTGTTAATTAGTTTTGAAGTCAGGGGACCCGTTTATTGTCGTTTTCATTTTTGGAAGAAACAGGTTTTTACTCCCTTTCTGAAATTAAGGTGGACTTGTAGATTTCATATCTTTGCTGGCAAGAAGGTCAAGTGTTTTCCACCTGTACTGAGAATGTAGCTCCACCAGTGGTCTTTTTTTAATTAGCAGATGTGATGAGCTGAGGTGGTAGTTTCAACAGTAGTGTTCTTCTCTGTACCATTGGAATTTCACTTGTAGCTACTGTGTGCCTTCCCCTTGAAGGTCTCTATGGAACTGTAAAGTGCCTTAAAGACAGAACATCAGACTATTGACGCTTGTAGGGTCTCCTAGTTTTAGAATAATCTACATGTCATCTGCATAGTTGTAGCGAGTGAGGTTGATTGATCCGATCAGGTAAGGTAGACATGAGTCCCTTTCTCACTGCTCCATCAGGATTCAAGCAAGCCGGGCCGAAGACGGCTGAAATGCCAGAAACCGGTCCCCGGTAGCTTGTCTCCTTTCTGGTGAAGAATTGGCTTGGTAGTTTAGTCTGCCCTGTTCCCATGATGCACTGGGCCAGGGACAGACTGATTTGCATATAGCCAGGTTCTGAGCTGGGATGGGGCAGTGAGATAAATAACGGTGATGGATCAAGCCCTGATCTTTGGACTGGGTAAGAGTGGTCTGTTTAACTCAGACACTCTGTTCATCACCACCCCCTTTTCTAAATCGTTTTTGGCCACTATAGGTGTGGCAGGGTATACTCAGACATGAGTCCCTTTCTCACTGCTCCATCAGGATTCAAGCAAGCCGGGCCGAAGAAGGCTGAAATGCCAGAAACCGGTCCCCGGTAGCTTGTCTCCTTTCTGGTGAAGAATTGGCTTGGTAGTTTAGTCTGCCCTGTTCCCATGATGCACTGGGCCAGGGACAGACTGATTTGCATATAGCCAGGTTCTGAGCTGGGATGGGGCAGTGAGATAAATAACGGTGATGGATCAAGCCCTGATCTTTGGACTGGGTAAGAGTGGTCTGTTTAACTCAGACACTCTGTTCATCACCACCCCCTTTTCTAAATCGTTTTTGGCCACTATAGGTGTGGCAGGGTATACTCAGACATGAGTCCCTTTCTCACTGCTCCATCAGGATTCAAGCAAGCCGGGCCGAAGAAGGCTGAAATGCCAGAAACCGGTCCCCGGTAGCTTGTCTCCTTTCTGGTGAAGAATTGGCTTGGTAGTTTAGTCTGCCCTGTTCCCATGATGCACTGGGCCAGGGACAGACTGATTTGCATATAGCCAGGTTCTGAGCTGGGATGGGGCAGTGAGATAAATAACGGTGATGGATCAAGCCCTGATCTTTGGACTGGGTAAGAGTGGTCTGTTTAACTCAGACACTCTGTTCATCACCACCCCCTTTTCTAAATCGTTTTTGGCCACTATAGGTGTGGCAGGGTATACTCAGACATGAGTCCCTTTCTCACTGCTCCATCAGGATTCAAGCAAGCCGGTCCGAAGAAGGCTGAAATGCCAGAAACCGGTCCCCGGTAGCTTGTCTCCTTTCTGGTGAAGAATTGGCTTGGTAGTTTAGTCTGCCCTGTTCCCATGATGCACTGGGCCAGGGACAGACTGATTTGCATATAGCCAGGTTCTGAGCTGGGATGGGGCAGTGAGATAAATAACGGTGATGGATCAAGCCCTGATCTTTGGACTGGGTAAGAGTGGTCTGTTTAACTCAGACACTCTGTTCATCACCACCCCCTTTTCTAAATCGTTTTTGGCCACTATAGGTGTGGCAGGGTATACTCAGACATGAGGCCCTTTCTCACTGCTCCATCAGGATTCAAGCAAGCCGGGCCGAAGAAGGCTGAAATGCCAGAAACTGGTCCCCGGTGATAGAGCGCGCGGGTCACCCGGGTCACTTAGATTACCAAATTTTCCACGCACTGGGCCCTGGCGTGCATATGATGACAGTGGTTTGCAATGAACCGGGTGAAACCTCTATCACGCTACTATCAGTAATCGGGTGGGCGACTCTTACACCACTTACTATTCATGTACCTGACTTACCACAGGCACATTACTCCTGACGGATCAGGAGCTAGCAGTGGACAGGTGATAAGGGTTTTCCTAAAAGGGAGAAAATTCTAATTTACACATTTAATACCTTTAATATTACTTTAATGTATAATGACCACAGACACCTTGATGGTTTTAAGGGTTTTATATAGTATATGTTTAGGACGAAAATGCCATTACAAGTAGGCAAATGCAAAGCAATACATCGATGATTAAAATCAGAACCAGGATGTAACTATGAAGGAGAGTGAGTATCATAGAGTAAAAGGGAACACTATAGGGCATGAATCATAATGAACATTTATCTAATACAGTTTAATCTAGGGCAAGGACGTGAGGAAGACCTAATGTGTGACCTAATAATTTTATACTACTTTCTAAACCTTATGCTATCTTTCTAACTTCACGGCAACCATACTAAGGGAAAGGGAATAAGTGGAACAATCTGAATAAACAGTTGGGTTCTACAATGTCCTAAAGGAAGGGTAAAAGTGGAACATTTACTAATAATCGATTGCATGAAATTACATTTCAAAAGAGACATGGAGAATATCACAGGCAAGATTGCTTTAATCAGAGGAGGAGAAGTTGAGGGTATAGTATAGACAGACACCTATGCCAATATTTACCTAGGTGAGAATGAGGACTAACCCTGGCCACGGGTCAGTTGGGAAAGAACAGGACAAGGACCCTCAAGGATTCAGGGAATACCAGAAGGTGAGCAGGTACAGCTCATGGACAGTCAGGACAGGATACCCCTCAGGTCTGGGTCAGGACTGGGTTCACCAAGGCACGACCAACCCCTCACAGCTTCGGATGTAACGCCAGCGCTACCCCCTCTTCTGCACGGAATCCGCCAATAACCCCGATTGGGTTTTCGAATCTCCCAGCAAAGTGCTTCGCTTAGCACTTAGAACTAATTTCCACCCCTTGGAGTTTGTGGAAAGTTTCAGGCAGAATGCTCCGTAGCACTCTGTATCAGGCCCCTATAGAGTTCGTAGGGTCAGTGACAGGTCTGCTACTCGGACAAGTCGGACAATTTCTCTAAGCTAAGCTAGGCTATTTATACAGGTTTAAGTCCCCAAGACCACCCATAAATGTTGCAAAATGACAAAGTCCCATCTTCTGATTGGTCCAGGGAGGTGGTTAGGACATAGGTACCACCTATATTCTTATTACGTATTTCACGTGACATTACCCTCCCCCTAACATCTGGGTTCCCAGGCATACGTGTGGGAAAGTACAATAGTGAAGAACAGGTTTGCAACATTGTTGCGCATTTCAGAATAAAAATAGCAGGTCTTCAAGGGCGAAGGTGCGCCTGGAAAGGACCGTCCCCTTTTCAATGGCCAACTGGCCAGGTTCCATTGCTGCACGTCCCAGATCTTTGATCACGTGATGAGGGATACGCCAGCTTCAAAATGGATCCCATCCCCACTTCAAGGCCCTCATTTACGCGGTACATGAAAAGTAAGCGAAAACAAATTAATAACACAGAATAAAATGAATACACTGTACACCATGACCAACTACTCTTAATTCCTTATTTTATAATACTTATAGCATTAAGAGTTAGTGCAGAAAAGATGCATAGACAAAAGCGGCTTAAGATAGCATGAAGCATGATTAGTGACAAGCGGCCATTTTAACACCACTGCGCATGAGCGAACTTTTCCCTCCAGATTGCGAGTGCGTCTCGTCACATGGGTATGACCGACGCATGCGCAGACTGAATTTCTGCAAAGCGGCCATTTTATTAATGTGCAAGCTTGATTACGATGAAAAACACATAGGCAAGCCTCCTAGGCACACCCGTGTGTTGGGGAAATACAAATAAATGACAAACAATCGGAGTTAGTACCGTTATGATTTAAGGCGAGGTTCATGAAAGAGAGCAAGTCGCGTTACGTGCGAATCCTTGCTCCATCAATCCCCTCTTTGATGATATTTACTATCATCACTACACATGAAAACAGATGCCAACTTCATTCATCCAATTCATCCATCTCAATCTCAATGAACTTATTGTTGAGCTTTCTCTCCGCCTCTCTGTGTGTATGATTGTTCTTTATTTTCTTATATATCTGGTTTCTTAATTCTTCTAATTCTAATTCTTCAGCCTTTCGCTTTCCTCTTTTATTCACTATATATTTTCTGCATTTCTGGCATTTGCAACAGATGAATATGATCAGAACAATCAAACCTATTCCAGCTAGTGGCATCAGTATTTTCCATATAAGACTTTTACCTAAGTTAGAGAACCAACTACCTACAGAGGAGAGACCATCAGTCAGTCTCTTCCAGGCACTGTCAACCTCTAATGGTTTGAGTTCTTTTTCCAAATTAGTAATGTTTCTTATATACTTCTTAATTTCGACACTTTTATCAGGAATGTAAGTGCAACAATGTTGTGCCCTCAGCATCCTGCAGACTCCGCCCTCTTTTGCCAATAAGGTATCAAGAGCAAGGCGATTCTGTAAAACCATTGATCTGATCGCAACCATTTCGGTATTGTTCATCAGAAATCCAGCAGCAGTGTCAGTTGATAACCGATCCACTACTGTAGATAATTTGCAGATTCTATGAGTATTCAGAGCTACCCCCATTCCAGGTATCAGTGCACTAAAAATATCACCTATAATTTCTCCTACACTTTCACGTTTTCTACGCACTAAGCCATTAGTAATCTCATTGCTTCCAGCTGCATTGTTCACATGGTATATTTTCGGAAAGACAATGCCAAAGTAGCAGCTTCCATACCAGTGATCCGGCAATTTGAAATAAGCCTTGTTTCCACATATATAATAAATTCCTGGAAACACAGGTTCTGACCCATTTTTGAAACCCCAACCTCCAATTACCTTGTAATTATGTTCACACTCGCTGGAACCAATGAATACATTGTTATAATAACTAGTCTTCTCTCTATGAAGACAGAGTTTCCCTTTCCGTTCAAAATCCAGCAACAGAGCAGGAGTAACTTCGCTTTGTGAGGTGTTATCCATGTTTTCTGCCCATCTAGGGGTTCTGTTCTTTTCGTCATTTGCCTTTTTCTGAAACTTTTCCCTTCTCTTCTCTGCCATCTTCAAGAACATTTTCTCTTGTGTATGTAAGGAACACGTCAAGTTGTCTCTACGAGCTTCATTCAGATCTATGTCACCTATTGTCAGGAAGTATTCTCCCATGTAGCGAGTCACTCCACCAAGGGTATGTACAAGGTTCAGATTCCCTCTAATAGGAAGTTCTGAAAAGATAACGTCAGTGTTTGTGTAATAATACTGTAAAGTGCTTCTATAGAATAAACTAGCTAAAATACTACAGGAAATTCCATAGGTCAGGGGTAAATGGTGGTATGTCACGCCTTCAGCTACTGAAGTAGGTAGCATCATGCAGACATAGCAATCTTCTATTTCCATAGCTTCTATATAGTGCACTAAAAGGTTTGCGAAAACATTTAAGTGCGTCCTGTTCTTCATTTGGTGATAATGTAGTTCTCCCTCATCTGATGCTTCTAAGTCGGGTCGTGTATGTCTCAGACTCATTGCATTGTCACGTCTTTCTACTCTTCGTGGTGTTTCTTCAGTATGTACAACTTCTGCGTCTTGTGTCGTCAAGTCTGTAGGATATATGTTAGGGTCTTTGCTTATCATAAAAGGTATAAACACTGTTAATCCTATCCATATCATTACTAGCACCACTACACTACAGATGCATATTTTACAGCAAGTTCTGCAACAGCTAAATCTGGACCTTCCAGTGACATTTGAATCAGACATTTTATCTTACAGGTGGCGTTTTCCAACCCCTCGTCGTTTCTTCTCAGCAGAGGTTTTACTTTGCTTCACCTCAAGGAGGGTCTTCGTCAGAACTCCGCTCAGTAATGGACCCTTCGTCGCCTTTGCCACAGGCTTCGGGTTCATCAATTTCTTCCAACACCAAATAGGTCCACTCAGGGCTTCGATACAGTCTGTTCTGTTTCTTTACTCTGCCGCCCTTTCGGATGGACTTTCCTCGGGCTTCTTTTCCTTCACTTTCAGCCCTTTTTCGGTCCTTTAATTTTTCTTCGACTGTTTTTTATTCTTATTCTTAGTCTTTTTACATATCGGGGTTCATCCTTCTTTTGGATCCTGTTTGTAGTCGAGGAAACTTGCTCTTCCTCGTGAACTCTTTTGCTTTTTCTTCTTTGTCGCACTATTGCTTCAGCAGTGTCTTTTTCCCTTCCTGTCTGACTAGTTCCAGGTCTTTCATCTATTTCTTCTGCCTGGTTCTTAAGCTGACCTAGTTCAGGTTTAGACTGTATTTGATCTTCGTTTGTGAGTGATTCACTGGACTCTTCTTCCTGAACACGTTCATCTATTACTAACTGGCCTGGTTCATGCTCTTCGATCTCTTGATTTTCTTCCGCATGAACTTCTGCTTTGACTACTATCTGTCCCTTTCCAGTCTCCTCTGTCTCAGAAGGAGTGTCGATGACTTGGTCTGTCCCTACTTGGCCTATTCCCTGATCAGATTTTATGATGGCTTTGATGATCTGACCTTCTCCTTCTTGTTCTGACTCACCCGCACTGTCCCACTCACTACCTAGGTAAGAGTATTTTCTGGTTCTTAGTGGATCAAGAACCTGGTCATCTGCAGGAAACCATTCAACTTCTTGACTTGTGCCTGGTAGTTCGATGTCAGCGGGATCCGGACCCTCTTCTGGAGTCTCCTCAGCTGGACCACCTTCGGCTTCAGTCGCGTTTTCTCCAGTCACCTTCTTCGTGTGACTTGCATGGATCCACTTTGGTACACCAGCACACTTCACAGCAGTTGTGGTGACAAGGATCACTTGTCGAGGCCTGCCCCACTTCGGTCCAAGGCAACTCGTCCGGGTGTGTTTCTTTAACACCACCCAATCACCTGGTCTCAGATTGTGTGCTGGAGTTGTAGGCCATTCGACAGCAGTCTCTCCAATCTGGTGAGAGATAGAACGCACTTGGTCACCCAACTGCCTGCAGTACTCTAGCACCATATCATCAGAAATACTTAGCAGTTTGTGTCCAGGTACCCATGCCTGTCGCATCATTCTTCCCATCAGCACTTCATGGGGGCTCAGGCCTGTCTTTCTGTTTGGAATACTTCTCAAGCTCATCAGCACCATGGGCAAAGCTTCTATCCAATTCATTTTTGTGGGGTCACACAGTTTTGCCAGCCTGGACTTGAGAGTGCCGTTTATCTGCTCGACTATTCCAGAAGCCTCTGGATGATAGGCACAGTGCAGCCTTTGCTCCATTTTGAATGCTTTGCAGAGTTCTTTTAGGACTTCGTTTGAAAAATGTCCACCTTGGTCTGTTTCAATTGTCTCAGGAATTCCAAAGCGGGGGATCAGTTCCCTAAGTAACAATTTAGCTACCGTCAGGGCATCATTCTTCTTTGCTGGGTAAGCCTCCACCCACCGGGAAAACAAGCAAACTATGACCAGGACATATCTATATCCTTTGCACAGGGGCATTGTTATGAAGTCTGCCTGCATCCTAATGAAGGGACCTTCTGCTCTCCCAATGGTACTTTGCTCCACTACTGTCTTTTTTCCTGCATTAAATTGTTGACACACTAAACACCTCTGACAAAGTTTGTCTGCTGTGCTCCTGAATTTTGGACTGTAGAACACCTTTTCAAACATACGGCACATGGCATCCCTCCCAATATGTGTTGGTTCATGTATTATCCGTGCCATTGCGGTAACCAGTCGTTCAGGTAGTACAGGCATACCAGTCACGTGGACCACAACACCATCTCCTTCCCTTGGTCGACATTCATCCTGCCTCCACATGTCCCTTTCTTTCCTGTCTGTGGTCTGTTGTAGTTCTCTCAATTCATCCCATGTTCCCAATCTTTCAAACAACATCAGTTGGCAGCTGCTTTCACCTCCCCATAATTTAATTAGGAGGGACATTTTGTGTCGGGCGCAGTACTGGGCAATTTGGTCAGCATATCTGTTTCCGGCTGTCACCTCGTCATTTCCAGATCGGTGAGCCGCACACTTGACCACAGCCAATTCTTTGGGCAATTGGATGGCTTCTAGTAAGTTTTGTACTGGTTTTCCATTTCGGATAGGAGAACCTGAGGAAGTCATGAATTCTCTTTGCAACCAGAGCTGGCCGAAGTCATGAACAACCCCATAACAGTACTGACTGTCAGTATAAACAGTTACCCTTTTGTTTTTCTCAATTTTACAAGCTCTTGTTAGAGCAATGAGCTCCGCTACTTGAGCAGATTTAACTTCGCAAAGATAGGAAGCTTCCAGGGTCTTTTCCAAAGTGACTACAGCAAAGGCAGCACTCAAACCTCCATTCTCATGTCTCAAGCATGAACCATCCACAAACATTTTTAGGTCTTCATCAACCAAGGCTACTTCTCTGATATCAGGACGGGGTTTTGTGCTAAATTCAGTCAAGTCTATGCAGCTATGGTCAATTTCATCTCCTGCCTCTACATCAATGGGAAGGGGCAATAGAGTGGCGGGGTTTAGAGTATTACATCGGGAGATTATTACATTTTCTGCACCAATGAGAATCCTCTCATACTTAGTCAGCCGACTAGGGGTGAGATACTGTGTCTTGGTTCGGGTGAGCAAGATCACAACTGAATGTGGAACAAATACAGTGACAGGATGTCCCATCACAATGTTCTCACTCTGCTCTAGGCTTGTACAGGTAGCAGCTACTGCTTTCAGGCACCCAGGTAATCCAGCAGCCACTGGATCTAGGGCGGCCGAAAAGTAGGCCACGGGACGTCTAATCAGACCATGTTCCTGGGTTAGGACCGAGAGCGCACAATTGTCTCTCGTGTCACAGAACAATTCAAAGTTCTTGGAATAGTCAGGCATTCCTAAGGCTGGAGTTGTGCACAGACAATTCCGCAATGTTACCCAAGCAGTCATGCATTCATCATTCCAACAAACTGGGTCTTCCGCTCCTTTCTTTGTCATGTTAATCAAGGGTTTAGCTATAGCCGCGAAACCCACGATCCACTGTCTGCAGTACCCAACAACTCCTAGGAACATTCTTACTTCTTTCTGGGTCACTGGTAGTGACATTTCTCGAATTATTTTAATTCTTTCTGTAGTGACTTTCCGGATCCCTTTCTCTATCTGGTGCCCCAGATATTTTACTGAGGTTTTGCAGAACTGTAGTTTGTCTGGTGAGACCTTATGTCCTCCTTTTCCTAGGTGATTCAGCAAGGCAATGGTATCAGTGACACAGTCGTCTTGACTTCTAGATGCTACCAGCAGGTCATCTATGTACTGTACCAGGACAGACTCTTTAGGCAGTACTAAGGATTCAAGACATTTCTTTAGAATCTGGTTGAAAATCGATGGACTTTCGGTGTACCCCTGGGGGACACGATTCCAGTCATAGACCTGGCTGTTGAATTCAAAACTGAAAAGAAATTTGCTTTCTGGATGCAATGGGATGGAAAAGAACGCATGGCACAAGTCTATGACAGTGAACCATTCCGCATCCCAAGGAATTTGATACAGTATTACTGCGGGGTTAGGCACTATGGGACAGCAAGGTACGACAATTTGGTTTACCTTGCGCAGGTCCTGCACTACCCTATATTTTCCGCTAGGCTTCTTAATTCCAAGTATGGGTGAATTACAGGGACTGCTCTTCACTTCCTGAATGATGTTTGCTTTGAGCAATCTGTTTAATTCCTTTGCGACTCCTTCTTTCACTTCTGCACTCATTTTATACTGTTTGGTATTTGGGTATACAGCATTTGCTTTTATAGTTATTTTAACTGGGTCTACATTTGCCATTAAGCCTACATCTTTTCCAGTAAAATCCCAAACTTCAGGTATTACGCTTGATTGCAGTTCTTCAGGTAGACTTTCAATGGACATGGGCTTAATTTCTGTGTCGGGCCTTAGTAACATCAATTTATATAGGCCATCTTCATCTGGGGTCTGAATTTCAACACCATTTGGTGAGCAAAAGATGGTGCAACGCATTTTGCACAGCAAATCTCGTCCTAATAGGTTTACAGGACTGGAATCACAGACCACAAATCTGTGCATTTCCTTGAAATTTCCTATGGAAATTTCCGTAGGTTCTGTTACCGGAGTACTGATTATTTGATTAGAAACTCCCACTACTTGGATAGCTTCTCCCGAGAGGGGTAGGTTAGGAACGTCCGCTGTTCTCACAGTGGAACGGGTAGCACCAGTGTCCAACAGAAAGGTGACATCTGTCCCTTCAACCTTTCCTTCAATGTATGGTCCAGTCTGGTCTACCGGTAAGGAGGCACCAAGCACGCACTACTTGTCCTCCCCTCTCAGGCCCCGTCAGTATTGATCATCGCAGAGAAAAGTATCATTTAACAGGTACTGTGGAATGGGTGCATTTCTTTCATTCTCTCCTTCCCACACTTCGACCCTTTCATTCTGTTGACCCTGATTCCTAAAATTCTGTCTAGGAGCGCGTGGCACCGGGGGTTGATTTACCTGCTGTTGGGTCTTTCGGATCCCCTCTTTCTGCACCTGTGGATTTAAACCATTTACGGGGGCATTACCAGCCTGCAAGTGCGGACATTTATCTCTCCAATGCCCCATATGACCACATCCGTGACAGGGGAATTTTTCCATAGCCTCTTCCCTACTCATTTTTACCCGGGGCCTGCCTCCACCCCCAGTATTCGGATTTGGTGCATTATTAGTATTAGTCATTTTACTTAACTGTTTTTCTTGTTGTTCAGCTAATTTCACCTGAGCCCACCTTACCTTCTCCTTTAGGGCTTTCTTTTTGTTCTCGATCTCATCTTCGCAGTATTTGGCATATTTGAGAACATCATCAATGGGTTTCCCTTGCCAACTGATTTTGTTATCCCTAATCCACTGGGATATTTCAGGTCTCAATCCTAACACGAATCGATAACAGAAATGTGTCATATTCTTCATGTCCACATTATCGATTCCACTGTAAGTTTTGAAGACCTGCAGTAACCTTTCATAATAGGAGTGGACTGATTCATCACGCTCTTGGGTAGTTCTATCTATGCGGGTCCAATCTGTTTCTTTTGCGGGCACCTTCTTCTTGAGGTATTGTATGACTTGCTCATACTTCCTCATTACTTCAGGTGCGGGAGCTCCTGTTTTCTCGTCTCTCGCATATTCTTCGCTAGGCCAATCAATTTCAATTTTGCAGTCGGGCCACAAATCTACAGGGACCACAATGTCGAAAAAACCATCCAGGTCTTTCAGAAGACATTTCTGAACTTTTATGAAGCGTTCGACCTGTCGGTACCAATCGACTGGTTTCTCCCGTAATTTTGGAAAGTCATTGGTAAATGATACTATATCTTGTCTGGACCAAGGGACATGGACATATTTTCCCCCTGGGACTTCTCTCATGGGACATAATTTTTCTGGTTTGTCAGCTTCTTGTAGGACGTACTCAGCAGTCCGTGGTCTCTCCTTGCTATCCTCCTTTTTCTTTGCCCACCTGGCTTTCCACTTGTCTAGATCTCCCCATTTCTGTGCTAAGTTTATCAGTTCTTTAATCTGCGTCTTCTTCCCTGCGGTATTCAGGTTTTCTAGATCTTTGTCTGAAAATTCTACCCTATAGGATTTCTGTAGTACCTTGGATCTGCTGATATCTATTCCCATACATACTGCCGTGTCCATTAATTTGTCATAGTATATTTTTGCGTTCCGAGTAAGGTGTTTGCACATGAACAACAACTCATCTTCTTCCCGGACATTCAATCGTTCTAAACCCACATTCCCTGCACTCAGTTCCTCTAGCTCTATTCTTAGCTTATAAATATCTAGTGGTTTCGGATGAGGGGTTCCCTTTTCTAATTCTCGAGTCCATCTTTCTATTTCCTCGGGAGTTACCACTGTCGCACTTTGAGTTCCTGATGAAGACTCTATTAGTACGTCTTTGTTCCCAGTCTGAGTTCCCATTCGAGACATACTAGGTCCCTGCTCCCTATTAGGCAGATCCATCAAGGAAGCCATGGACTCACATTCACTTGCTTGGTCATCAATAATGAGTGGTTCCCTTCTGAGCGGGGGCATCATCGGGGTTATGACTGGAGTTTTAGGAGTATTCATTCTGTCCCCATATAGAGGAAAAACTGGACCAATGGTTACTGGAATCGTCAGGGCTTCAGGATTTGGATTTATCTGAGCTATGGCATGTATGAGATCATTCCGCTGTCCTCTCAGGGCATCCCTTTCCTGCTCGTGTAATACTCGATTCATGGGGGGATCCTGTATCATTTGGGGTACTAGAGAAGGATATATATTCGGAGCAGATGGAGTGGATAAAACTGATCTTTCCTCGCCAAAGGGTTTGTAGTTTGGGACCACGGGGTCGGGTCTACCAAATCCCTCTCCTCCCGCTCTTTTCTGTTCTATCCCTGTGGAATCGGCTTCACTAGTGCTTCTTCTTCCTGAAGGTCTTAATGGAGTAATTAAGTTTTGAGATCTGGTGTCTTCATTATAAGGCGGGGGACCTTTCATAAATAAGTCCTCTAAAAACTCATCTTCCGATTCACCCAGGGGCATCATGTGCCGGGTTTTCTCAGTACATTTCTTCCCTCCCGTCATTTCATTAGCTCCGAACATGGGGAATAACCCTTCTACCATCATATTTTGTCTCCACTGTTTCAATTTCTGCTCCTTGGTTTCCTTTACCATTTTTGGATACCATCGGGTCACTCCCTTGTCCATCCGGGGTCTGTCTCGCTCTAGAGCCTCAATTTCCCATTCCTCTAAAGCTTCGTACTGAGTTAATCTAGGTCTGGGATGTAATTCATTCATTCGGGTCCTTAGGTGAAATAGGACTCTCCCGTTAAAAGTACCATCAATGGGAAAAGCTAAAACTCCATCCTCCGCAGTGTACTTTACCCAGTTCTCTAACCATACACAGATATGATACCCTTTTTCTAACATCATGAAAGAGGCTGGAGTATTTGGCGGAGGAATGATCACGCCCTCCCTAGTTCGTACGGGTTTGTCAGTTTTGAAGAAATTCTTTATTTTGCTGGCAAATGACATTTTTCTCTTTCCTCCGTACATGTTGTGAGGTCTGCCTCTGCTCATCAACTCTTTATGACACCCTAGATTTCGTGGATCAGGCAGAAAATCAGGGTACCACATACACCGCTCGTAACAATCTATAAGCTCGGTGCGGAAAATTTTTACTTCGTTTGTGCTTCCAATGCTAGCGCGACTCCAATTTCTCAACAACCAATCAGTGCAGAGGTTGCAAAGGTTCTTGACCAATGGGTGTGCGGCCTTTTCGCGAGACGCGTTCTCACGCTCAGGCACTCACCCCTCCCTTACAATTTCGGCTTCACTACACACCCGCTGGTTTAACCAATACCAGCGCGGCACGAAGTGACGTCAGAGCAGCCCTTCGACTGACTCCCTCCTTCACAAGTTAACGGAAACTTTGTATTTTCTCTAAGGTGCTATTGTTAATTTTAGTCAACAACGTGTAACATTCGCCATTGTGTAGGAGTGTTCTAAAGAGATAGAAAGTTCTTCTTTTACTGCAAGTAAACCACTTCTGTCTACTTTTCATACACTTCGGATAGACTTCTCTTGCCTACCCTCACGCAAGCATTAGAAAACCTGCTATTACCTAGTCTCATCCACTTCTTTCCGGGATATATACTAAGCCTGGGGTTCGTCAGCGTTTCCCTTTGCTATCATACAAGCTTCGATGACTCTATTACTCCCTTAGTGTGAGCCTTACTAGGTGATATCAGACCAAGGTTTCTATCAGCAGTCCCGTCACTGTCATTCATACAGTTTTCCGAAAAAGACCTAATTAGCGCTTCCAGTTCCACTTGAACCATGCACTAACCTTTCCTCCCTACAAATGACCTCAGAACGCGATGGATTCTACTCACCATCCGTTATACAATTCCCCGGGGATTTCAGACAACACTCAACAGTCACACACAATTGGTTAAAACATATAATATTTAGCAGCAATACATATATATAAAATTATCTCAAAACAATTAAAATATTTTAAAAACAGTTGCGCAATAAAACATTAAGTAACATAATCAATATTAAAATTTTAGCAGCACATTTATTTTTCACGGTTTATTTTCTAACTATCTTATCTACCTATCTTACTAGTCCTAACCATTCCTCTGCTTACCAGAAATTACTGATAGAGCGCGCGGGTCACCCGGGTCACTTAGATTACCAAATTTTCCACGCACTGGGCCCTGGCGTGCATATGATGACAGTGGTTTGCAATGAACCGGGTGAAACCTCTATCACGCTACTATCAGTAATCGGGTGGGCGACTCTTACACCACTTACTATTCATGTACCTGACTTACCACAGGCACATTACTCCTGACGGATCAGGAGCTAGCAGTGGGCAGGTGATAAGGGTTTTCCTAAAAGGGAGAAAATTCTAATTTACACATTTAATACCTTTAATATTACTTTAATGTATAATGACCACAGACACCTTGATGGTTTTAAGGGTTTTATATAGTATATGTTTAGGACGAAAATGCCATTACAAGTAGGCAAATGCAAAGCAATACATCGATGATTAAAATCAGAACCAGGATGTAACTATGAAGGAGAGTGAGTATCATAGAGTAAAAGGGAACACTATAGGGCATGAATCATAATGAACATTTATCTAATACAGTTTAATCTAGGGCAAGGACGTGAGGAAGACCTAATGTGTGACCTAATAATTTTATACTACTTCCTAAACCTTATGCTATCTTTCTAACTTCACGGCAACCATACTAAGGGAAAGGGAATAAGTGGAACAATCTGAATAAACAGTTGGGTTCTACAATGTCCTAAAGGAAGGGTAAAAGTGGAACATTTACTAATAATCAATTGCATGAAATTACATTTCAAAAGAGACATGGAGAATATCACAGGCAAGATTGCTTTAATCAGAGGAGGAAAAGTTGAGGGTATAGTATAGACAGACACCTATGCCAATATTTACCTAGGTGAGAATGAGGACTAACCCTGGCCACAGGTCAGTTGGGAAAGAACGGGACAAGGACCCTTAAGGATTCAGGGAATACCAAAAGGTGAGCAGGTACAGCTCATGGACAGTCAGGACAGGATACCCCTCAGGTCTGGGTCAGGACTGGGTTCACCAAGGCACGACCAACCCCTCACAGCTTCGGATGTAACGTCAGCGCTACCCCCTCTTCTGCACGGAATCCGCCAATAACCCCGATTGGGTTTTCGAATCTCCCAGCAAAGTGCTTCGCTTAGCACTTAGAACTAATTTCCACCCCTTGGAGTTTGTGGAAAGTTTCAGGCAGAATGCTCCGCAGCACTCTGTATCAGGCACCTATAGAGTTCGTAGGGTCAGTGACAGGTCTGCTACTCGGACAAGTCGGACAATTTCTCTAAGCTAAGCTAGGCTATTTATACAGGTTTAAGTCCCCAAGACCACCCATAAATGTTGCAAAATGACAAAGTCCCATCTTCTGATTGGTCCAGGGAGGTGGTTAGGACATAGGTACCACCTATATTCTTATTACGTATTTCACGTGACATTACCCTCCCCCTAACATCTGGGTTCCCAGGCATACGTGTGGGAAAGTACAATAGTGAAGAACAGGTTTGCAACGTTGTTGCGCATTTCAGAATAAAAATAGCAGGTCTTCAAGGGCGAAGGTGCGCCTGGAAAGGACCGTCCCCTTTTCAATGGCCAACTGGCCAGGTTCCATTGCTGCACGTCCCAGATCTTTGATCACGTGATGAGGGATACGTCAGCTTCAAAATGGATCCCATCCCCACTTCAAGGCCCTCATTTACGCGGTACATGAAAAGTAAGCGAAAACAAATTAATAACACAGAATAAAATGAATACACTGTACACCATGACCAACTACTCTTAATTCCTTATTTTATAATACTTATAGCATTAAGAGTTAGTGCAGAAAAGATGCATAGACAAAAGCGGCTTAAGATAGCATGAAGCATGATTAGTGACAAGCGGCCATTTTAACACCTCTGCGCATGAGCGAACTTTTCCCTCCAGATTGCGAGTGCGTCACGTCACATGGGTATGACCGACGCATGCGCAGACTGAATTTCTGCAAAGCGGCCATTTTATTAATGTGCAAGCTTGATTACGATGAAAAACACATAGGCAAGCCTCCTAGGGACACCCGTGTGTTGGGGAAATACAAATAAATGAACTTCCCCTTGTACTGAGACTGGAGAACAGTGAATCACGGTTCAGATCCCTACTTAAAACTCATCTATACACGGCTTAGAGCTAAGGACCTCATGTCATGCTGCTCACTGATGGCTTTAGCGCGGGGACACGCCGGGATGGCGTTACTGAGCGCTCTACAAGCTTTTATATTATTATTATTATTATTATTATTAAACAATCGGAGTTAGTACCGTTATGATTTAAGGCGAGGTTCATGAAAGAGAGCAAGTCGCGTTACGTGCGAATCCTTGCTCCATCACCGGTAGCTTGTCTCCTTTCTGGTGAAGAATTGGCTTGGTAGTTTAGTCTGCCCTGTTCCAATGATGCACTGGGCCAGGGACAGACTGATTTGCATATAGCCAGGTTCTGAGCTCCTAGGGACACCCGTGTGTTGGGGAAATACAAATAAATGAACTTCCCCTTGTACTGAGACTGGAGAACAGTGAATCACGGTTCAGATCCCTACTTAAAACTCATCTATACACGGCTTAGAGCTAAGGACCTCATGTCATGCTGCTCACTGATGGCTTTAGCGCGGGGACACGCCGGGATGGCGTTACTGAGCGCTCTACAAGCTTTTATATTATTATTATTATTATTATTATTAAACAATCGGAGTTAGTACCGTTATGATTTAAGGCGAGGTTCATGAAAGAGAGCAAGTCGCGTTACGTGCGAATCCTTGCTCCATCACCGGTAGCTTGTCTCCTTTCTGGTGAAGAATTGGCTTGGTAGTTTAGTCTGCCCTGTTCCAATGATGCACTGGGCCAGGGACAGACTGATTTGCATATAGCCAGGTTCTGAGCTGGGATGGGGCAGTGAGATAAATAACGGTGATGGATCAAGCTCTGATCTTTGGACTGGGTAAGAGTGGTCTGTTTAACTCAGACACTCTGTTCATCACCACCCCCTTTTCTAAATCGTTTTTGGCCACTATAGGTGTGGCAGGGTATACTCAGACATGAGTCCCTTTCTCACTGCTCCATCAGGATTCAAGCAAGCCGGGCCGAAGAAGGCTGAAATGCCAGAAACCGGTCCCCGGTAGCTTGTCTCCTTTCTGGTGAAGAATTGGCTTGGTAGTTTAGTCTGCCCTGTTCCCATGATGCACTGGGCCAGGGACAGACTGATTTGCATATAGCCAGGTTCTGAGCTGGGATGGGGCAGTGAGATAAATAACGGTGATGGATCAAGCCCTGATCTTTGGACTGGGTAAGAGTGGTCTGTTAAACTCAGACACTCTGTTCATCACCACCCCCTTTTCTAAATCGTTTTTGGCCACTATAGGTGTGGCAGGGTATACTCAGACATGAGTCCCTTTCTCACTGCTCCATCAGGATTCAAGCAAGCCGGGCCGAAGAAGGCTGAAATGCCAGAAACCGGTCCCCGGTAGCTTGTCTCCTTTCTGGTGAAGAATTGGCTTGGTAGTTTAGTCTGCCCTGTTCCCATGATGCACTGGGCCAGGGACAGACTGATTTGCATATAGCCAGGTTCTGAGCTGGGATGGGGCAGTGAGATAAATAACGGTGATGGATCAAGCCCTGATCTTTGGACTGGGTAAGAGTGGTCTGTTTAACTCAGACACTCTGTTCATCACCACCCCCTTTTCTAAATCGTTTTTGGCCACTATAGGTGTGGCAGGGTATACTCAGACATGAGCCCCTTTCTCACTGCTCCATCAGGATTCAAGCAAGCCGGGCCGAAGAAGGCTGAAATGCCAGAAACCGGTCCCCGGTAGCTTGTCTCCTTTCTGGTGAAGAATTGGCTTGGTAGTTTAGTCTGCCCTGTTCCCATGATGCACTGGGCCAGGGACAGACTGATTTGCATATAGCCAGGTTCTGAGCTGGGATAGGGCAGTGAGATAAATAACGGTGATGGATCAAGCCCTGATCTTTGGACTGGGTAAGAGTGGTCTGTTTAACTCAGACACTCTGTTCATCACCACCCCCTTTTCTAAATCGTGTTTGGCCACTATAGGTGTGGCAGGGTATACTCAGACACGAGTCCCTTTCTCACTGCTCCATCAGGATTCAAGCAAGCCGGGCCGAAGAAGGCTGAAATGCCAGAAACCGGTCCCCGGTAGCTTGTCTCCTTTCTGGTGAAGAATGGCTTGGTAGTTTAGTCTGCCCTGTTCCCATGATGCACTGGGCCAGGGACAGACTGATTTGCATATAGCCAGGTTCTGAGCTGGGATGGGGCAGTGAGATAAATAACGGTGATGGATCAAGCCCTGATCTTTAGACTGGGTAAGAGTGGTCTGTTTAACTCAGACACTCTGTTCATCACCACCCCCTTTTCTAAATCGTTTTTGGCCACTATAGGTGTGGCAGGGTATACTCAGACATGAGTCTCTTTCTCACTGCTCCATCAGGATTCAAGCAAGCCGGGCCGAAGAAGGCTGAAATGCCAGAAACCGGTCCCCCGGTAGCTTGTCTCCTTTCTGGTGAAGAATTGGCTTGGTAGTTTAGTCTGCCCTGTTCCCATGATGCACTGGGCCAGGGACAGACTGATTTGCATATAGCCAGGTTCTGAGCTGGGATGGGGCAGTGAGATAAATAACGGTGATGGATCAAGCCCTGATCTTTGGACTGGGTAAGAGTGGTCTGTTTAACTCAGACACTCTGTTCATCACCACCCCCTTTTCTAAATCGTTTTTGGCCACTATAGGTGTGGCAGGGTATACTCAGACATGAGTCCCTTTCTCACTGCTCCATCAGGATTCAAGCAAGCCGGGCCGAAGAAGGCTGAAATGCCAGAAACCGGTCCCCGGTAGCTTGTCTCCTTTCTGGTGAAGAATTGGCTTGGTAGTTTAGTCTGCCCTGTTCCCATGATGCACTGGGCCAGGGACAGACTGATTTGCATATAGCCAGGTTCTGAGCTGGGATGGGGCAGTGAGATAAATAACGGTGATGGATCAAGCCCTGATCTTTGGACTGGGTAAGAGTGGTCTGTTTAACTCAGACACTCTGTTCATCACCACCCCCTTTTCTAAATCGTTTTTGGCCACTATAGGTGTGGCAGGGTATACTCAGACATGAGTCCCTTTCTCACTGCTCCATCAGGATTCAAGCAAGCCGGGCCGAAGAAGGCTGAAATGCCAGAAACCGGTCCCCGGTAGCTTGTCTCCTTTCTGGTGAAGAATTGGCTTGGTAGTTTAGTCTGCCCTGTTCCCATGATGCACTGGGCCAGGGACAGACTGATTTGCATATAGCCAGGTTCTGAGCTGGGATGGGGCAGTGAGATAAATAACGGTGATGGATCAAGCCCTGACCTTTGGACTGGGTAAGAGTGGTCTGTTTAACTCAGACACTCTGTTCATCACCACCCCCTTTTTTAAATCGTTTTTGGCCACTATAGGTGTGGCAGGGTATACTCAGACATGAGTCCCTTTCTCACTGCTCCATCAGGATTCAAGCAAGCCGGGCCGAAGAAGGCTGAAATGCCAGAAACCGGTCCCCGGTAGCTTGTCTCCTTTCTGGTGAAGAATTGGCTTGGTAGTTTAGTCTGCCCTGTTCCCATGATGCACTGGGCCAGGGACAGACTGATTTGCATATAGCCAGGTTCTGAGCTGGGATGGGGCAGTGAGATAAATAACGGTGATGGATCAAGCCCTGATCTTTAGACTGGGTAAGAGTGGTCTGTTTAACTCAGACACTCTGTTCATCACCACCCCCTTTTCTAAATCGTTTTTGGCCACTATAGGTGTGGCAGGGTATACTCAGACATGAGTCCCTTTCTCACTGCTCCATCAGGATTCAAGCAAGCCGGGCCGAAGAAGGCTGAAATGCCAGAAACCGGTCCCCCGGTAGCTTGTCTCCTTTCTGGTGAAGAATTGGCTTGGTAGTTTAGTCTGCCCTGTTCCCATGATGCACTGGGCCAGGGACAGACTGATTTGCATATAGCCAGGTTCTGAGCTGGGATGGGGCAGTGAGATAAATAACGGTGATGGATCAAGCCCTGATCTTTGGACTGGGTAAGAGTGGTCTGTTTAACTCAGACACTCTGTTCATCACCACCCCCTTTTCTAAATCGTTTTTGGCCACTATAGGTGTGGCAGGGTATACTCAGACATGAGTCCCTTTCTCACTGCTCCATCAGGATTCAAGCAAGCCGGGCCGAAGAAGGCTGAAATGCCAGAAACCGGTCCCCGGTAGCTTGTCTCCTTTCTGGTGAAGAATTGGCTTGGTAGTTTAGTCTGCCCTGTTCCCATGATGCACTGGGCCAGGGACAGACTGATTTGCATATAGCCAGGTTCTGAGCTGGGATGGGGCAGTGAGATAAATAACGGTGATAGATCAAGCCCTGATCTTTGGACTGGGTAAGAGTGGTCTGTTTAACTCAGACACTCTGTTCATCACCACCCCCTTTTTTAAATCGTTTTTGGCCACTATAGGTGTGGCAGGGTATACTCAGACATGAGTCCCTTTCTCACTGCTCCATCAGGATTCAAGCAAGCCGGGCCGAAGAAGGCTGAAATGCCAGAAACCGGTCCCCGGTAGCTTGTCTCCTTTCTGGTGAAGAATTGGCTTGGTAGTTTAGTCTGCCCTGTTCCCATGATGCACTGGGCCAGGGACAGACTGATTTGCATATAGCCAGGTTCAGAGCTGGGATGGGGCAGTGAGATAAATAACGGTGATGGATCAAGCCCTGATCTTTGGACTGGGTAAGAGTGGTCTGTTTAACTCAGACACTCTGTTCATCACCACCCCCTTTTCTAAATCGTTTTTGGCCACTATAGGTGTGGCAGGGTATACTCAGACATGAGTCCCTTTCTCACTGCTCCATCAGGATTCAAGCAAGCCGGGCCGAAGAAGGCTGAAATGCCAGAAACCGGTCCCCGGTAGCTTGTCTCCTTTCTGGTGAAGAATTGGCTTGGTAGTTTAGTCTGCCCTGTTCCCATGATGCACTGGGCCAGGGACAGACTGATTTGCATATAGCCAGGTTCTGAGCTGGGATGGGGCAGTGAGATAAATAACGGTGATGGATCAAGCCCTGATCTTTGGACTGGGTAAGAGTGGTCTGTTTAACTCAGACACTTTGTTCATCACCACCCCCTTTTCTAAATCGTTTTTGGCCACTATAGGTGTGGCAGGGTATACTCAGACATGAGTCCCTTTCTCACTGCTCCATCAGGATTCAAGCAAGCCGGGCCGAAGAAGGCTGAAATGCCAGAAACCGGTCCCCGGTAGCTTGTCTCCTTTCTGGTGAAGAATTGGCTTGGTAGTTTAGTCTGCCCTGTTCCCATGATGCACTGGGCCAGGGACAGACTGATTTGCATATAGCCAGGTTCTGAGCTGGGATGGGGCAGTGAGATAAATAACGGTGATGGATCAAGCCCTGATCTTTGGACTGGGTAAGAGTGGTCTGTTTAACTCAGACACTCTGTTCATCACCACCCCCTTTTTTAAATCGTTTTTGGCCACTATAGGTGTGGCAGGGTATACTCAGACATGAGTCCCTTTCTCACTGCTCCATCAGGATTCAAGCAAGCCGGGCCGAAGAAGGCTGAAATGCCAGAAACCGGTCCCCGGTAGCTTGTCTCCTTTCTGGTGAAGAATTGGCTTGGTAGTTTAGTCTGCCCTGTTCCCATGATGCACTGGGCCAGGGACAGACTGATTTGCATATAGCCAGGTTCAGAGCTGGGATGGGGCAGTGAGATAAATAACGGTGATGGATCAAGCCCTGATCTTTGGACTGGGTAAGAGTGGTCTGTTTAACTCAGACACTCTGTTCATCACCACCCCCTTTTCTAAATCGTTTTTGGCCACTATAGGTGTGGCAGGGTATACTCAGACATGAGTCCCTTTCTCACTGCTCCATCAGGATTCAAGCAAGCCGGGCCGAAGAAGGCTGAAATGCCAGAAACCGGTCCCCGGTAGCTTGTCTCCTTTCTGGTGAAGAATTGGCTTGGTAGTTTAGTCTGCCCTGTTCCCATGATGCACTGGGCCAGGGACAGACTGATTTGCATATAGCCAGGTTCTGAGCTGGGATGGGGCAGTGAGATAAATAACGGTGATGGATCAAGCCCTGATCTTTGGACTGGGTAAGAGTGGTCTGTTTAACTCAGACACTTTGTTCATCACCACCCCCTTTTCTAAATCGTTTTTGGCCACTATAGGCGTGGCAGGGTATACTCAGACATGAGTCCCTTTCTCACTGCTCCATCAGGATTCAAGCAAGCCGGGCCGAAGAAGGCTGAAATGCCAGAAACCGGTCCCCGGTAGCTTGTCTCCTTTCTGGTGAAGAATTGGCTTGGTAATTTAGTCTGCCCTGTTCCCATGATGCACTGGGCCAGGGACAGACTGATTTGCATATAGCCAGGTTCTGAGCTGGGATGGGGCAGTGAGATAAATAACGGTGATGGATCAAGCCCTGATCTTTGGACTGGGTAAGAGTGGTCTGTTTAACTCAGACACTCTGTTCATCACCACCCCCTTTTCTAAATCGTTTTTGGCCACTATAGGTGTGGCAGGGTATACTCAGACATGAGTCCCTTTCTCACTGCTCCATCAGGATTCAAGCAAGCCGGGCCGAAGAAGGCTGAAATGCCAGAAACCGGTCCCCGGTAGCTTGTCTCCTTTCTGGTGAAGAATTGGCTTGGTTGTTTAGTCTGCCCTGTTCCCATGATGCACTGGGCCAGGGACAGACTGATTTGCATATAGCCAGGTTCTGAGCTGGGATGGGGCAGTGAGATAAATAACGGTGATGGATCAAGCCCTGATCTTTGGACTGGGTAAGAGTGGTCTGTTTAACTCAGACACTCTGTTCATCACCACCCCCTTTTCTAAATCGTTTTTGGCCACTATAGGTGTGGCAGGGTATACTCAGACATGAGTCCCTTTCTCACTGCTCCATCAGGATTCAAGCAAGCCGGGCCGAAGAAGGCTGAAATGCCAGAAACCGGTCCCCGGTAGCTTGTCTCCTTTCTGGTGAAGAATTGGCTTGGTAGTTTAGTCTGCCCTGTTCCCATGATGCACTGGGCCAGGGACAGACTGATTTGCATATAGCCAGGTTCTGAGCTGGGATGGGGCAGCGAGATAAATAACGGTGATGGATCAAGCCCTGATCTTTGGACTGGGTAAGAGTGGTCTGTTTAACTCAGACACTCTGTTCATCACCACCCCCTTTTCTAAATCGTTTTTGGCCACTATAGGTGTGGCAGGGTATACTCAGACATGAGTCCCTTTCTCACTGCTCCATCAGGATTCAAGCAAGCCGGGCCGAAGAAGGCTGTAATGCCAGAAACCGGTCCCCGGTAGCTTGTCTCCTTTCTGGTGAAGAATTGGCTTGGTAGTTTAGTCTGCCCTGTTCCCATGATGCACTGGGCCAGGGACAGACTGATTTGCATATAGCCAGGTTCTGAGCTGGGATGGGGCAGTGAGATAAATAACGGTGATGGATCAAGCCCTGATCTTTGGACTGGGTAAGAGTGGTCTGTTTAACTCAGACACTCTGTTCATCACCACCCCCTTTTCTAAATTGCTTGAAGAAGCCTGGTCAGCAAAACAAAGGAAGAAAGGTGACCGCACCGTGTCGCGAAAAGGAGAAGGGAGAAAGGAATGAAGAAAGAAGTCATGTGGCCCGACGCCAAGAACAACATCTGGAAAAGGTGAAGGTGAAGAGAGGTGAAAGCACCACAACATCGTGTACAGTGACCCACATGTCCAGGAGAACACTGAGAGCACCGAGAACAGAACAGGCACCCATTCACAAGACCCTGACGACCCGTGGACGGTAGGAGAGCACAGGCCGGACCATTGGCAACACCCACCTTTGGGATCGAGCGGAAACCTGGATGCGGAGGGAGCTCAGACGGCCTGAACAAGGAGAACTGACCAATCCACACCAGCCCGTGGAGATCTAAGGGGCAAAGGCCTCAGGGACAGCGGTGGCAGAGGGTCCCGACACGAGAGATGGATCCATCGCCATCTAACCTGTACATCCCAGGAAGAAGAGAAACTTGTGCACGAAGGCAGGAGTCAACAACTACCCTTCAGGCAGAGCTACGGACTTTGTGAGGTAGTACCCTCATCGTCTCCTCCATTCACACGCAGACTGTGGAGTTGGAGCAACGCTGTGGAATAATACCCGGCACAGTGGAAACCTGATGAAAAGGGCCTCCGGGACATCTCGTGGCAGGAGAACACCCGAGAGAGGGGCGTTCTAGTGAGAAGAATGTCCTTCAAACACTCCATCCTTTGTAATGTGAAGCCAAGCTGCTGACAGTGAAGAGACCGACGGACCAGCGGAAGACAACATCATCGGAGTCTAACATCTGGTCATCCTGTTTGACGTCATCCTCAAAAACAAGCGCACCCCCACCAAGAACCAAGACGTCAAGCCAAGAAGAACTAAAATTTCAGCAGCAATTTCCACCGTCGTCATCAAGCAAGCAGCTGAAGAGACTCAATGTAAATTTGTAATTACTCTATATTTATGTACTTTCTCCCATAGATTCGGACTTTTGTCTTTTCTTAATTTTTATCAAATTTTGGGAGGAATGTTGTATCCTAGCAGACACAGTCTAGTTGTTTTCTGCATGTAATGATACACTGAACACCCACCCACCACTGTGTCACGAGTCACGTGACACAGTCAATAAAAGGAGCCGAGCGCACGTGCTCGTGGCTCACTAACCCACTATCCATCTGGTGTCCGTGTCGCAGTCATTAGCAGTATGTGGGCCTAGGGCCCACGACACAACAGTCCCCTAACTAACGGCTATGCCACCTCCACTTCAAGTTTTTGCAGAGATTGTAAAGAACACCTAATTCGCTTTGTAGAATCGGAATAGCTGCTGAAGCACGCTGCAAGCACTGTAGGTCCCCCAACGCTACCTTTCTCCATATTACCTGGGGCTGTTCTAATATCTACTGATATTGGGAAGCTTTTTTTGCGACTCTCGAGGAGTTGCTTGGTGCGCGCCTGGAGCACTCTCTCTTGATCGCTTTACTGGGCTATGTGAAAAACTAGCCGGCAAACTTTAGGAAATTGGTGGCCATGCTCTTGTTGCTTGCAAAGGAGCATTGCATTGTACTGGGGAAGAGGCCAGGTCCTGCATAGGGAAGAGTGGCTCAGGAATTTTGCATTTTTCCAGGAACAGCCTTCTACGTACTGGGAGCTTGTGGCTGGCCATACCCGGCCCAGAAACATGTGGGAACCACTGCTAACATACCTGCATTTACAGTCACACACCGCTCATGTAGGGCCCTCAAACCAGCCTCTCTCTGGAGAAGCTACATGAATGAATGAATTAATTAATTGGCGATTTATATGAGCGCAACTTAACCCGGAGGCATCAAGGCGCAACAGATGGAAAAACAACTGAGTGGTCGGATGCATCAGAAAGAAGCAGAACTTAAAGGTATGATTCAGCAAATAGCCAGGTTTTAAGATTTTTCCGGAAGAGGGCAAGTGATGGCTGAGTTTTAAGGTTGGCTGGAAGCGTGTTCCACAGCTTGGGGGCGAGGGAGAAAAAAGCCCTTCTGTGAGAAGTTGGCCTGATAGGTAGTGTTTCCAGTTCTGGAACCACTGGGTATCAGTCCTAACAAACCCCAAAGATGTCAGGTTGTAAGTCAACCTTGTAGACAAGCTATCCTAGTGGTAGCATGGACTAAGCAGCCTTAAAGGCTTAACTTAAGAGGTCGTGTTAAGCGAGCTGTTTTACCACATACAATCCTGTAATCAAATGAAAGGACACCACACAAGTATATATTATAAAAATATATGTATTTATTTCTAAATTACTCCCCAGTACTCTTTATGAGGAAAGGGGCACAAGCGTTAAATCAAAAGCACTGTTACACATATAAAGTTGCACGTTTATGGATGAGGGCGGGTGGCCACTCAGACCATATATTAAAAAAGTGGTATAAGTAACACTTATCGAACAATGGTTAGGCCTAGGGCCTAGAGATTCGCTGGGAGCAGTCAGGACAAGCAATGAAGAAGTCGGGAGTAGCCCACAGGAGACGGGTGCAGCACGGAAAGTGCGGCGCGCACCAATGCACTGTCAATGGTGCGTAAAAGTCAATTAAAGTGAATTAAAAGATACTTCCGCTGAACCTAGGAACACAAAACTTTAGACACAGACCCTAGAGGTGTGTACCAGTGTATGGGCACCGGCGTTGCAAAGTTACCTCACCCACAGGCCGTGGGTGCACAGGGTCGAAGTGGCGTCGGGTTCTATCACGCAGGTTCTTGGTGCTTGAAGCTGTTGCAGCTGCAGGCGCTGTGAAGCAGAAGTGTCCGGTGCGATCCAAGGGTGGATCGAAGTAGAAAAGTACCTGAAAGCAGAGGGGACAGAGTCTGGGTCACTCAGCAGTGACCAGGGTGGAACCAGGACGGAACCAGGCAATGTCGGGCGCAATCAGGCGGTTGTCGATAGGCTTCTCTCCGCTGTCACGTGGGCTCTGGGGCATCTGCGACGTCCAGGAGCAGGTCACGATCTGTCCCACGTAGGCTCTCGCCATCAGCACCGTCGGCTTCAAGATTGCAGCAAACAGCACTTGGCAAAAGCAATCCACGCGGAACCGGGAGATTGCTTATCACTCGAACCAGGAGGGTCAGAGTGGGTGCTCCTTTTCACAGGAGCTGGTGCAGATCTGGAGCAACCAGAAAAGCAAGTCGTATTTCAAAGTTCGTCGGCACAGGGGCCACAAGCCAGCTGGCAAGTGACCGGGCCAACGCGTCGAGCGCACACAAGCAGAAGGGCCCCACGCAGCACTCGTCGAGTGTGGAGGGGTGAGCTTTGGTGCAAGTGGAGCTCGGGGCTGGGGCTTCTCAAACCCCGGTGTACAGCTTCGAGGGTCACTCGTGGGCTGCACGGTCAGCGTCTCGTGGCCTTTTCAAGATGGCGTGCCCCACGCTTCCGGTCGCCTCCACGGGTCTCAGCTCTGCAGGGACTGTGGATCGGGCAGGTAGAAGGCAGGCAAGCTTGATCTCGTCGATCTCTGTCGCTCGAGTTCCGGCGGGAACTGCAACAAAGCAAGGGTCGAGGGCTGGATGGTGCCTGTTTGCACAGGGTGGTCACTCCTTGACCACAAGGGAGATTCTTCAGTCTTCTCACGTCGTGTAGAAAGTCGAAGGGTCCAGATTTCGTTTCTTATGTTTCTTCAGGATGATCTGAGGTCCGTTGGGACTGCTCCCCCTCTTATTCGAATCTCGGGGGTTGGACATCCTGCTAGGTCCCCTCCTATGGGTGGGACCCAGGAAGGGGGTGGTTACACCCCTCTCCTTTGATCCTGGCCGCGCTGGGACAGGGGCTGGGAGGCCCCAGAACCGGTTTGGCCGGATCCTGCAAGGGGCAGCCTTGTGCTCCCCAGGCAGTGTCTGGTTTCTTTGAAACCTCCCTACTCCAATCCACTATCTCCTGTCTGGGGTGGTTTGACACCGCCCTGTGACAGGAAACTCTTTGTCCAGGCCTCCTCTGCCGGGTTTCGGTCAGCAGCAGGAGGTCAGACCCGTGTCTGTGGCAGGGGCATCCATTTTGTGGATCTGAGGCTCATTTTAAATCAACCGCGTTTCAGTAAAGTAACATGTCTTCTCCCTCTAGAAGGGTGGAATGCTACCCCCGTCGCCAGAACTGGCGAGGGGGTAGTATTCCAATTCGTATGACACCTTACACGACATGTTTTGATAAAGCCAAACCAAAGTTGCTATATAACCGCGAGGATTATAAGGCGCTTAAGAGTATATGGTATGGCATTATCCCGGATCAGCTTAGGGAGTTGTTCCCGACAGCTGCAGACAGGCTCAGCTCATGCCAGAGCACCATCTCACATAAAACCACGCACTCTGCCTCCAGGATTGATGAGGCCTTCCATAGGAGTGGCTTACAGGCTATATATGTGTCCAGATATAGGTTTAGATATAGGTATACTATATCTAAGCAAGGGGTGATTACACCCACTTGCCCCAGCTGAGTGATCAGCCAGTTGTGTCAATTTTAAGAACCAGCCAGGGGTGGCAAAAGCTATGCTTCAGCCCCTGGTAGGCCTTGGTGGCACCTATGCCCTGGGCACCTATAGTGCATGGTACAGGGGCTGACAAGGAGTCCATTTCCAATTGTGGTATGTGCCTATAGCACATGTATTATAAATTTAGAGAGAGAACAGCAGGCTGGGGGTCTGATTAGCAGGCCCACAGCCTCAGTAAGTCGAAAACCAGTGAAGCAAAAAGCAAAAATTGGGGTGACCATAGGATAGCAGACCCTACTCTCCTACATAACCCCCCCCAAACGCAGGGACATTAAACTTAACCTTGACCAGATAAGTCTTCATGTTCTAAGTGGAAGTACCTGGAGAGACCATCTGCATTACCATGGTCAGTCCCTGGGCGGTGCTCCACTGTAAAGTCCATCCCCTGTAGGGAAATGGACCACCTGAGCAGTTTGGGATTTTCACCCTTCATCTGATTTAGCCACAAGAGGGGCTTATGGTCTGTCTGAATTAGGAAGTGAGTGCCAAACAAGTATGGCCTCAACTTCTTCAGGGCCCAAACCACAGCAAAGGCCTCCCTCTCAATAGCTGACCAACGTTTCTCCCTGGGGGTCAGCCTTCTGCTAATAAAAGCAATGGGCTGGTCTTGACCATCTTGATTAAGTTGTGAAAGCACAGCTCCCACCCCCAACTCAGAAGCATCTGTCTGTACAATGAACTGTTTGGAGTAGTCAGGACTCTTCAGGATAGGTGCAGAGCACATGGCCTTCTTCAGGTCATCAAATGCCTTTTGACAGCTAACTGTCCACTGAACCTTTTTGGGCATCTTCTTGGATGTCAAGTCATTCAATGGTGTCACAATGGACCCATAGTTCTTTACAAATTTTCTGTAATACCCAGTCAGGCCCAAGAAGGCTCTGACTTGTGTCTGGGTAGTTGGAGGAGTCCAGTCCTGTATGGTCTGGATCTTGCTCTCCAGTGGTTGAACTTGACCCCCACCTACTAGGTGGCCCAAGTACACAACCTTGCTCTGCCCTATCTGGCACTTAGTAGCCTTGATAGTCAGGCCTGCCTTTTGCAGGGCCTCCAGAACCTTCTTCAGGTGGATCAGGTGATCCTCCCAGGTGGAGCTAAAGACAGCAATATCATCTAGATATGCTGCGCAAAAGTCATCCAACCCAGCAAGGACTTGGTTCACCAACCTTTGGAAAGTGGCAGGTGCATTCTTCAAACCAAAGGGCATTACCACAAACTGATAATGTCCACTAGGGGTAGAGAATGCTGTTTTGGCTTTTGACTCTTCAGCTAGTCTGATTTGCCAGTAGCCAGCTGTCAAATCAAATGTGCTCAGAAACTTGGCAGAAGCCAATTTATCAATGAGCTCATCTGCTCTTGGAATGGGATGAGCATCTGTCCTAGTGACAGCATTGAGACCTCTGTAGTCCACACAAAACCTCATTTCTCTCTTCCCATCTTTGGTATGAGGTTTTGGCACAAGGACCACTGGGCTAGCCCATGGGCTCTCTGATGGCTCAATCACTCCAAGCTCCAACATCTTTTGCACCTCAGCCTTTATACAATCCCTGACATGGTCAGGTTGCCTGTAGATCTTATTCTTCACAGGCAGATTGTCACCAGTATCCACCTCATGGGTGCACCAGTTAGTCTGACTGGGTGTGAGTGAAAACAATTGTCTGTGGGCCTGCAACACCTGTCTGCAGTCCACCTGTTGCTGCTCAGTGAGGCTGCCTGCCAAGGCTACTCCATCAACTGAACCATCATCAGGGTTCTGGGAAAGCAGGTCTGGGAGAGGGTCACTCTCTTCCTCCTGTTCCCCATCTGTGGCCATGAGGAGACTCATGTCCTCCCTGTCAACAAATGCTTTCAAACGATTGACATGGAGCACCCTGTGGGGGCTCCTAGGGGTGCCAAAGTCAACCACATAGGTGACTTCTCCCTTTTTCTCAATGATAGGGTAGGGTCCAGTCCATTTGTCCTGGAGAGCTGCAGGCCCCACTGGGTCCAACACCCACACCTTCTGCCCTGGCTGGTACTCAACCAGAACAGCCTTTTGGTCATGCCAGGCTTTCTGTAATTCCTGACTTGCCTCAAGGTTTTTGGATGCTCTCTCCATGTATTCAGCCATCCTGGAGCGGAGACCAAGTACATAGTCCACAATGTCTAGTTTAGGCTTTTTGAGAGGTAACTCCCATCCTTCCTTCACCAAACTCAGTGGACCCCTTACAGGGTGGCCAAACAAAAGTTCAAAAGGGCTGTATCCAACCCCCTTCTGTGGGACCTCTCTGTAAGCAAAGAGCAAGCAGGGTAAAAGGATGTCCCATCTCCGCCTAAGCTTCTCTGGTAAACCTTTTATCATTCCCTTTAGGGTCTTGTTGAACCTTTCCACAAGCCCATTGCACTGTGGATGGTAGGGTGTGGTAAACTTATAGTTTACTCCACACTCTTTCCACATTGCTTTTAAGTATCCAGACATAAAGTTGGTACCTCTGTCTGAAAGAACCTCCTTTGGAAAGCCCACTCTTGAGAAAACTGCAATGAGGGCTTTTGCCACCACAGGAGCTGTGGTGGTCCTCAGGGGAATTGCCTCTGGATACCTGGTGGCATGATCCACTACCACCAGTATAAATCTGTGCCCAGATGCTGTTGGAGGATCCATGGGACCCACAATGTCTATTCCAACTCTTTCAAAGGGTACCCCCACCACAGGTAGTGGTATCAGGGGGGCCTTTGTTGTGCCACCTGACTTACCACTGGCTTGGCAAGTGACACAGGAGCGACAAAACTCCTTGACATTTTCTGACATGTGAGGCCAGTGAAAGTGTGGAACAAGCCTGTCCCAGGTCTTATTCTGGCCTAAGTGTCCTGCAAGGGGAATATCATGGGCCAAGGTAAGAAGGAAGCCCCTAAACTTCAAAGGTATAACCAACCTCCTGGTTGTGCCAGGCTTGGGGTCTCTAGCCTCTGAATAAAGGAGTCCTTCATCCCAATACACTCTATGGGTACCTTGAGCATTCCCTGCAGCCTCAGCAGCAGCTTGCTGTCTGAGGGGTTCAAGTGAAGGGCAATCTAATTGGGCCTGCCCCAGGTCTGCCCTTGAGGGTCCCCCTGTCCCCAGAAACTCAACCTGATCAGGTTCAAGCTCCTCTGAGACAGTCTCCTCTTGGACTGCAGAATCAGTTTCCTGTGAAACCTGATCCTCAACCTGGGGCAAGTGGGAAGGCACAGCCTTAACCCTCTTGCTCCTTCTCTTGGGTTGTGGTTGGTCTATTGTTTCAAGATCCACCACTGGTTCAGGAAGGCACTTCTTAGCATGAGACCTTGTCACTGCAAGGACATGAGCTGAAATCCCTAGCATTTCTGCATGAGTCCTGTACTCCACTTCTGACCAAACTGAGCTTTCAAGATCATTGCCTAACAGACAGTCTACTGGGAGGTCTGCACTCACAACAACTTTCTTTAGGCCATCTACCCCTCCCCAGGAGAAGTTCACAACAGCCACACTATGGGAAGTAGTGGAGTTGCTTGCATTGGTCACTAGGTAACTTTCACCTAGTACAATCTGTCCAGGGTCCACAAAGCCAGGTGTCACCATTGTGACACTGGCACAAGTGTCCCTGTAGGCCTGAGCCAGTTTCTCATTAATTAAGGGAGTCTGCCTATATTTGCCCAGGTTACTGGGGCTTACTGCAGTGGGCAAAGATAAGTCCACATCATATAGGAGAACTGCCTGTGTGGGGATTCTGACTAGGCCAGATTCCACCTCAGTACCCAGGGTCAACCCTACTAAACCCTTTGGCTGTGTACCACCACTGCTGACTGTACTAGGGGGTGCAGTTGCTTTAGGAGCTGCAGTGGTGGGGACTGGATTTTTCTTAGTGCATTCACTGCCCCAGTGTGAAACTGATTTGCAGGTATTACACCAAGGTTTCTTTGGGCCATCATTCTTCTTTTTCTTGTTTCCATTTTGGGAACCCCCCTCCTTATTGCTAGTTTGGGGGCCTGAAGACTTCTGGTCCTTTTCTTTATCTTTCTGATTCCCACCCTTCTGGTCTGTTTTCTTCTGGTCACCTTGGTTCTGGTTTTTCTGCTTAATCCTTGTTCTGACCCATTTGTCTGCCTTCTTTCCCAATTCTTGGGGAGAGGTCAAATCAGAGTCAACAAGGTATTGATGCAACAGCTGGTTCTGACAGTTATTAAGGATCTGTTCTCTCATCATAAGATTGTACAATCCTGTATAGTCTGAAACTTTACTTCCCTGCAGCCAACCCTCCAGAGCCTTAGTGGCACAATCTACAAAATCAGTCCAGTCCTGAGTCTGTGCTTTTTGGGTGTCTCTGAACAACAACCTGTATTGCTCAGTGGTTAGGCCAAACCCTTCAATAAGAGCACTCTTCAGAACAGAGTAGTTTTTGGCATCCTCAGGTCTAACAGTGAGGAGCCTGTCCCTCCCTTTCTCAGAAAAGGAGTACCATAAAATTGCTGCCCACTGATCCTCAGGGACCTGCTGTACCATGCAGGCCCTCTCAAGAGCAGTCATCCATTTGTGGATATCATCCCCTTCCTTGTAGGGGGGCACAATTTTTGTCAGGTTTCTATTGTCATAGGCCCTGTCTTTTTCTTTAGGAACTTTGCTGCCACCAGTGGCATCTAAGCCACTTATTTTCTGTTCCCTAGCCAAGGTAAGTTTAGCTTGAGCCAAGGTCAGTTTAGCTTGAGCCAGAGCTACCTCCTCCCTCTCTATCTGGAGTTGGACAGCCCTCATCCTGGCCCTATGCTCTTTTCTCTGGGAGGAAGTCATTCCTCTTTGAGATTCTCTTGAGGCACTAGAAAGATGAGAATCCCTTGATAGAGATCTCACCCTCCTGTTACCTGGGAGAATTTGGTTATGAGATCTGGAGTGGTGCTGGCCCTCTCCATTCCCATGTAGGTCCAAGTTGGCCTGGTTAAGCCTGGCAACCTGTACCTGGTTTCCCCCCTGATCCTGATCTTCAGGCTCATCTAAATCAGAGCCTTCTTCTTCTTCTTCTTCCTCCTCCACTACATCATCTTGAAGATCCTCATTCTCAGGGGAGTTTATCCCTTCCTCTGTTTCTAAGGGAGTCTGACTCACCTTATCTAGGTTCCTCCTTTTCTAGGATAGCTACTAGGGAAGGAATGGTAGGGCCTCTGCCCTTTTTTAGCCCCCTGGCTGTGCACAAGGCACTCAGGTCTTTGTGGCTAAGGTTGTCATATCTGGATGTTGTCCCTATAGGATCAACTATTACAGGAGCAGAGCCTGAAGCTCTACCTGTATCAGACATGACTGCTAGTGAGGTGTAAGTGGTGCACTTACCTACACTAAGTGGTTTCCTACTGTACCTTGCTAGTGAGTTGTAGTCAGGGTGTGCTAATCCCTTTAATCTACAACTACTAAGTTCAGTAGAACTTAATATGCTAAGCTTTTGATTTATATGTACTTAGAGGTACTTGATGTGATCTTTCAATTTGATAAAGATTGCAATGGTAAAACAAACAGCAAGCTCAAATCCGCACCGCTGCACACCAATGTGAGAAGTTGGCCTGATAGGTAGTGTTTCCAGTTCTGGAACCACTGGGTATCAGTCCAAACAAACCCCAAAGATGTCAGGTTGTAAGTCAACCTTGTAGACAAGCTATCCTAGTGGTAGCATGGACTAAGCAGCCTTAAAGGCTTAACTTAAGAGGTCGTGTTAAGCGAGCTGTTTTACCACATACAATCCTGTAATCAAATGAAAGGACACCACACAAGTATATATTATAAAAATATATGTATTTATTTCTAAATTACTCCCCAGTACTCTTTATGAGGAAAGGGGCACAAGCGTTAAATCAAAAGCACTGTTACACATATAAAGTTGCACGTTTATGGATGAGGGCGGGTGGCCACTCAGACCATATATTAAAAAAGTGGTATAAGTAACACTTATCGAACAATGGTTAGGCCTAGGGCCTAGAGATTCGCTGGGAGCAGTCAGGACAAGCAATGAAGAAGTCGGGAGTAGCCCACAGGAGACGGGTGCAGCACGGAAAGTGCGGCGCGCACCAATGCACTGTCAATGGTGCGTAAAAGTCAATTAAAGTGAATTAAAAGATACTTCCGCTGAACCTAGGAACACAAAACTTTAGACACAGACCCTAGAGGTGTGTACCAGTGTATGGGCACCGGCGTTGCAAAGTTACCTCACCCACAGGCCGTGGGTGCACAGGGTCGAAGTGGCGTCGGGTTCTATCACGCAGGTTCTTGGTGCTTGAAGCTGTTGCAGCTGCAGGCGCTGTGAAGCAGAAGTGTCCGGTGCGATCCAAGGGTGGATCGAAGTAGAAAAGTACCTGAAAGCAGAGGGGACAGAGTCTGGGTCACTCAGCAGTGACCAGGGTGGAACCAGGACGGAACCAGGCAATGTCGGGCGCAATCAGGCGGTTGTCGATAGGCTTCTCTCCGCTGTCACGTGGGCTCTGGGGCATCTGCGACGTCCAGGAGCAGGTCACGATCTGTCCCACGTAGGCTCTCGCCGTCAGCACCGTCGGCTCCAAGATTGCAGCAAACAGCACTTGGCAAAAGCAATCCACGCGGAACCGGGAGATTGCTTATCACTCGAACCAGGAGGGTCAGAGTGGGTGCTCCTTTTCACAGGAGCTGGTGCAGATCTGGAGCAACCAGAAAAGCAAGTCGTATTTCAAAGTTCGTCGGCACAGGGGCCACAAGCCAGCTGGCAAGTGACCGGGCCAACGCGTCGAGCGCACACAAGCAGAAGGGCCCCACGCAGCACTCGTCGAGTGTGGAGGGGTGAGCTTTGGTGCAAGTGGAGCTCGGGGCTGGGGCTTCTCAAACCCCGGTGTACAGCTTCGAGGGTCACTCGTGGGCTGCACGGTCAGCGTCTCGTGGCCTTTTCAAGATGGCGTGCCCCACGCTTCCGGTCGCCTCCACGGGTCTCAGCTCTGCAGGGACTGTGGATCGGGCAGGTAGAAGGTAGGCAAGCTTGATCTCGTCGATCTCTGTCGCTCGAGTTCCGGCGGGAACTGCAACAAAGCAAGGGTCGAGGGCTGGATGGTGCCTGTTTGCACAGGGTGGTCACTCCTTGACCACAAGGGAGATTCTTCAGTCTTCTCACGTCGTGTAGAAAGTCGAAGGGTCCAGATTTCGTTTCTTATGTTTCTTCAGGATGATCTGAGGTCCGTTGGGACTGCTCCCCCTCTTATTCGAATCTCGGGGGTTGGACATCCTGCTAGGTCCCCTCCTATGGGTGGGACCCAGGAAGGGGGTGGTTACACCCCTCTCCTTTGATCCTGGCCGCGCTGGGACAGGGGCTGGGAGGCCCCAGAACCGGTTTGGCCGGATCCTGCAAGGGGCAGCCTTGTGCTCCCCAGGCAGTGTCTGGTTTCTTTGAAACCTCCCTACTCCAATCCACTATCTCCTGTCTGGGGTGGTTTGACACCGCCCTGTGACAGGAAACTCTTTGTCCAGGCCTCCTCTGCCGGGTTTCGGTCAGCAGCAGGAGGTCAGACCCGTGTCTGTGGCAGGGGCATCCATTTTGTGGATCTGAGGCTCATTTTAAATCAACCGCGTTTCAGTAAAGTAACATGTCTTCTCCCTCTAGAAGGGTGGAATGCTACCCCCGTCGCCAGAACTGGCGAGGGGGTAGTATTCCAATTCGTATGACACCTTACACGACATGTTTTGATAAAGCCAAACCAAAGTTGCTATATAACCGCGAGGATTATAAGGCGCTTAAGAGTATATGGTATGGCATTATCCCGGATCAGCTTAGGGAGTTGTTCCCGACAGCTGCAGACAGGCTCAGCTCATGCCAGAGCACCATCTCACATAAAACCACGCACTCTGCCTCCAGGATTGATGAGGCCTTCCATAGGAGTGGCTTACAGGCTATATATGTGTCCAGATATAGGTTTAGATATAGGTATACTATATCTAAGCAAGGGGTGATTACACCCACTTGCCCCAGCTGAGTGATCAGCCAGTTGTGTCAATTTTAAGAACCAGCCAGGGGTGGCAAAAGCTATGCTTCAGCCCCTGGTAGGCCTTGGTGGCACCTATGCCCTGGGCACCTATAGTGCATGGTACAGGGGCTGACAAGGAGTCCATTTCCAATTGTGGTATGTGCCTATAGCACATGTATTATAAATTTAGAGAGAGAACAGCAGGCTGGGGGTCTGATTAGCAGGCCCACAGCCTCAGTAAGCTTGGGGGCGAGGGAGAAAAAAGCCCTTCCGCCCCATCTGGCCTTGGCGATCTGTTTTCTTAGGACACATAATGATGTGCATGAGTATGCTTGACCCCCTGACTTCACTTGCGTAGGCTGGTCTCCCCCTTCTCTCTATTCTTCCCCCCTCTTCTTTCCATTGTTCTGGCTCTGTTCCCGCCTCCTTCCGGTTGGTTTTGTTGACTATTGGGCCTTAGACTCAGGAACTGTGCACGTGGACACCGATCTGTATTACGCTTTCCGTTGATTCCGGTAATTAATAGTCATTAACTATAATCCGTAGTGTGTGTCTTTACATGCAATCCTCTGCAGCATTTCATTTGTTGACAGATGACAATTCCTGTGTGCATAATAAGTTTGACAAACCGGATGTATTCATTAAACTGTCAATAAAAATATTTTTTTTAATATGCACATTTTGTCTTTTTAAGCCACATCTCTGGCCACACCCTCATTGCCCTCAGGTGCACAGTTCCCTTACTTTTGTATGAACTTCAGTCTTTGCAAAATACTCTGTAAGAGGATGTCATTGTGGCCTTTGTTGTATTCTGTGATCTCTTAGTTTCTTTGTGATCAGCCTGTGTGAGTGTGATGTAATAGAATATTCATGAGAGTGTGGTCAGTTGGAATGAGTGGGGCTGAGCAGCAGGATGTTTCTTCCGTGGGGCAACTTTCTTACCAACTTACTTGTCACTGAATAAACCTACTTATATAATCTACACTACTGGCTACTGAACTGTTTACCTACATTGACCTTATTTCGTTTACAAAAGTCCCATCTCCAGTCAGCCCAGCATACATCAGCTTAATAATTGTGCGGGTCCTTTAAGCTGCAGCAGCCCAGCTGACAAAGAAAAGGAGGAGGGAATTATGGCAGGGCTTGAAGTCCGATCGCCACCCGTCCAGCCTCCATCTATTTGCTAACAAAATAATTCTGTGTTGAATCTGTGTAGGGCTCTCTTGAACTGAAAGGCATCTCTGAACTATCTCTGGTTTTGTTTGAATTGCTATACTGCTGTTATTGCACTATGAATTTATTTCCAGGCCAACTCATTTAAAATACATTCTGGGTATGTTTGGTGTGAATAGGAGCGCTGGTAAAAGTGTAACCTGCTACTCCACTATTAAAAAATCTATAAATACAGCTATCTGCTCTAGCAGCCACCAAAATGACTGACTCTGATTTTGTTAGCTATAAAAGGCCTTTTGATATTGTGGCACTACAAGAAACATGGCTAGCAGATCTGCCACACCTTCAGGGATATTTGCGCTTTTATACCAGTGCGCTAAGGAAGGCAAAATACGGTCATCTTCAAGGCGGTCTAGTTACCTAGGTTTCAGTCACAAGTGCCCATATGGTCAAGAAAGTTGCTTCAATTTCATCAGAGTCATTGCCAGTAAACCGTCTTACCTCACAACTAAACCCAGGCAAAGGGGGCCTCGATCTTACTTTGTCAATGCCTATGTTCACCCAAAAAGGAAATCAAAGGCAGCAAAAGAACTCTGAGAATTTCTGGAGGAGTGTATCAGGGAAAAACCTATAACAGATCTTTTGCTCACGGGGGACTTCAACCTTTACCTTATGGGAACCTCATCGGATGACGAAATTCTAACTCAAAATTCAGCTTGGGCTATACCATCAAGAGAAGCCGCAACTACCTGCAAGTACCGGAATAGGACAACAGACGTAAGTACGCCTCAAACTTTTTAATATTAGAGCATTAAATGGAATATTTGCTGGAGATAACCCCCCAGCTACAACATCTCACTCAGCTAGAAGCAATAGTATATTGGATTACACTTTTATTTCATTATTTTTATTTCATTATATGATTTCATTGCAGATAGGTGAAAAAGCTGACAGCGACCATTGTCCACAATAAATTGTTCTCAAAGTTAGCAAGCCTAAATTTGAGTTATCCTTTGCGCCGAAAGAGCTAGTATATAGGATCAATCATAAAAGGATCAAGCACTCAGAAGTTACAGATGCTATTATACTGGAAAAGGCTAAACAGCACTTTGATGCTAATATTGGATCTAGTGAAGTCGAGAAATAGGAGCAATTTATAACATCTATGACAGCTTACGCTACAAGACCTACGCCACAACTCCAACTGGGTTATAGCAGTATGAAGCACTTTACACAAGAGTATAAAGAGAAGATCAGGTGAACAAAAAGATCAATTAACCACACGATGAGACAACTTCGGCTCAACCCTATGGACATAGTGAAACTTGCTCTTTTACAAAAACTAAAGGCAACGCTGAAAAAAATAAAATGGGAAAACAATAGATCTGCGGAGGACAACATTTGGGCACAGTACACGCTGCCACAAACGGGCCGATGGTGCAATGTTCTGGAAAACTATAGACCACTTTTTAAGACCGATGCATGAAGGAGTTTCCTCTAATATTACAGAAGAAGAATGGGCAGATTACCTCAGGAATAACTACAACCACAATATGGATTTTAAATTTAAGACAAAAACTGACAATGTGTTAAGAAGCTTAACAAAAAATAAAGCACACACATCTCACAGGAGCACTGGCAATCCAGAAGATCACACATAAACTATAAATGATGGTTTGACAAGCACACGAAACATCATTAAGCGCCAAATCAAAAAAGGAATAAGAGAGGGGGCGCCAGGCCCGAACGGAATTCCGCCCAAACTTTATAAACAAGATGAGAAAGAATGGGCAGCAGCATTCAAAACACTATTTCTGAAAATAAAACATTTTAATAAATTGCCTGGCTCCTTGAAAGGCTCAATCATCTTTCCAATTTTCAAATCAGGGGATAAGTCACTCCCACAAAATTATCGATTAGTGACCCTATTGGACGATGAGGCAAAGTATTTTTCAGGTACACTCTTGGAGGAGTTGCAGGCCTGGACCACCGAGAATTGCCTAATTCCAGTTTATCAGACTGGCTTCGCTAAATCAGTTGGGACAACCACTAATATCCTACCCAGGGGTATGGTAATAGACAAGGCTAAATCAACTAAACTGCCAATTCACTTTTGCTTTCTAGACTACAAGGCCGCTTTTGACCATATAAATCGGAACATCTTATGGTCTAAATTAAACAGCTGGGGTATACCAGGGTCTCTGTTAGACTTACTGATAAACCTTTATACGGAGACATGGGTCCAGATAAAGCTGGGTGATGGATCATTCTTGTCAAGACGCATACCAACCAACAAAGGCCTTAAACAGGGTTGTGTTTCAGCTCCCACATTATTTAAATTGTTTTTAGCAGACCTCATCCCGATCCTAAACAGCTGTAACTCCCACGCCCACAAGTTAGGTGGGCTATTATTACTGTGCCTTCTTTATGCGGATAACATAGTCCTAATTAGCCATACAAATGTAGGACTACAACATCTTGTGAATGCTACACAGGGCTATTTAGAAACAAATGAACTGACCACAAATCTGTAGAAAACACAGATAATGACGATCAGCAAGAATAGGAAAAAATCACCTACCTGGTTTTGGAATGATGTTCGTATTGAGGATACGTTATTATATAAATGTCTAGGAGTAAAAATTGATAAAAGCGGACAGTTCATTGAACAGAAAACCAGTATTAGAGGTAAAGGCCTTGCCTTGGCAATCTAATTAAAAGCACTAAACAGTAGACTCACTGGCCCATCTCTCTTACCTAGGTACAAGTAATACGAGCCAAACTCCTGCAAACAATCACTTATGGGTGCGAAGTACAGCGAGGCAGAGATGTAAAGGCCCTTGATAATACTGCTTATTTTTAGTCTGTCCAAGTGCACTTCACCGGCTCAAATTAGGGTAGAGTTTGGTATGCAGAAACAGCTCTTGGCACGACTGGTGGCATACATAATAAGTTGGGTCATAGTGCGAAAATCGATAGAAGGAACTCTAAATGACTATCTATGGAAGGAGTAAGAGCAACACTCAGCCTCACCAGCAGCCAAGTACCTCAAAAGCAGCCTGGCGAATTCTGGCTTAAACCAGCTTTGGGATACCCCAAAACCACTTAACGCTTAAAAAGCTGGTCATGAAAACAATCAAACAGCTTTCGTTGGTTGAAGATAAGGCATCCCTCACGAAAAGGTCACACGGCTGGATGACTCTGAGCTTGTATTCCACACTAGCACCACAGAATTACTTTGAATTGGGCTATGCTAAAACTGTTAAAATGAAGTTTAGAAAGTACCGGTTGGGTCTGTTACCCTGTATCCGGCATTTTCCTTCCTGGTTAAATGTCCTCTTGTCGCTTATGCGGCTCAGCGCCAGAGGATATGCTGCATTTGTTATGCTCCTGCGATGAACTTTTGGAGGAACGAAAGCATCTGCTAAAATGTCATTTTAATCAGCGAGGGATACGCTCATGAAGACCAGCAGTTCTTGCCTGCTCTACACCTCATGATCCACAGCTAAACTGTAGTCTTGTGAAGTTTATGAAGGTGGTGGAAAGGAAAATGCCCAGACCTAAGTCCTAATTGCTTATAAGATACTATTAAAATTCAAGGCTACTTATTTCCACCCACGGTTCCACAATAGTGTACATTTTATGATTTTAAAAGAAATGAAAAAATTGTGGTTTATGAAATATTGGTTTTATTAATTCATGTAGATCTGCTTTTAAATCTTGATGTATGAACATCACCACAGGCGTGGAGTGTAATTTGCTCTATTACTGAGACTAACAACTGGTCGATTTTTGCCACAGACCGCGCCTCCTCACGCCTCACCTCTCCCTCCCAATCATCCCTTCAAGTACTTATCTGCCGCTCCGGGACTAATTGTCTAGCATATACCATCACTGCGTCTTTAATGTCCATCTACATGAATATGCCACACCTGGATAAGGCATACATCATGGCGGACCTACTTTGCATGTGAGTAGAAGAGCATTCCGAATACAAAACGCACACATATGAAACCCTCTACCCTCCAAAAATGCAAAGTGGATCTTTAATCAAGCAATTCTAAAAAATTTTGAAAAGATGGCTATTCATAATCATAGTCATCTGTAACTGCTGCACTTTTTAGGTTTCGGCTACCGTCCCACTGCGAAAGCAGTGGGTGGGCGGAGCCGAAATCTTTTGTTAGTAGTATGGGGGCCTGAACATGCCCCTCTTCTCCATTGGTTGGCCTCGTAAATGCTGGCCAGCCATTGGAGGAGAGGAGCGTCACTGAGTTCAGGGCCCGCCTTGACGCGATTCGGGGGCGTTTCCGTGTCTTTTTTTAAGTCACGCCCTCTCCTCTTCCCATTGGCTGGAATTTTACCTTCCAGCCAATGGGAAGGGGAGAGCACGCAAACACGCCCCCGAATCGCGAAACGACCTGTTGCTCTGCTCCAGACTTGCCTCCCTGCCTCCCGCTCTCCGTGTCCGCCCCCCCTCCCGCTGTTGAGGACTCAAGCTCTGCTGCTCTCCTGCGCTGCACTGCAGACTCACTTGCCAGCAGAGCTGACTCAGATAGTAAACGGTTAAATCTGTCTTCCTCGCTCTGAAAGTCAGTGGGTGTTCCAATGTTACGCATTCTGCGACTGCCCTTGCTAACTCCAAGCCCTGGCGCCGCGCGCCAGTGGCACAGCGCGGTGCTGCTGTCAATCATTACACTGACTCACTCTCTGTTGCGGTGCTGCCGTCAATCATTACACTGACTCACTCTCTGTTGAAGACTCGTGGGCGTACTGGCCCCTCACAGCTCAGCAGAGGTTGCTACTGGCTGGTGTTGCGCCGTGGGATGGATTATAATGATCGGATGTGACCTCATCACGTCCGCCTGCACAGGAAGTGGTCCCTGTTCGTTAGAGTGGCGGGGGGGCTCAACAGAGACAGTCAGTGTCGGTGACTAGTCGAGTGCCTGCTGCCTCAGCCTGCGCATACTTTTAGCGGCCGGGCGGGGACGAGACCGTAAGACAGCATCATTGACTCACCTGCAGTGACTCACTGCCTGTCAGTCTCGGCAATGGGCCCGCGCATCAGGCAGATCGTGTGATCCTCCTCCAGATGATTGCGGGAGAGTCACGGCCGCCATACCGCCGGCAGTGTGAGACAGAGAGAGATAGAAGTAAGTATAAATGGCCAGGTAGCCACCACGAACGTAGGTTGTAGTCATGTGTTGTGAAGTTGTTGTCAGACACAGTTGCAGGCCAGGGCTGGTCTGTCTAGCAATCCTTCTGAGGTTTATCTGCAAGAAAAGATGATCTGAATCCAGAATCTGCAAGCCGCAGGGGAAGGCTGCTCTGTCTCGTGACACCTTCGGTTTTTCATTGGGCTCCTCCACCTCATTGAAAGCACTTAGTTTAGTAGTACGACTTGGCCAGGCAGCCTGCTGCCACTCAGCACTGACCAAGTTGTAGTGTGCGTTGTCAATTTTTGTTGTCACACACTGACACACACAGCGTGGAGCCGAACGCACGCACTGCAAGATCTTTAATTTCACACACAGTTGCAGGCAGGGCTGCTCTGTCCCGTCATCCTTCTGAGGTCGGCAAGATCTGATTTCAGAAGACCGTTGTAATCTGCAGGCCGCAGGACTGCTGTCTCTCGTGACACACCTTCTGAGGTTTTTAATTGCTTGGGCTCCACCTCATTGAAAGCACTTAGTAGTAAGTACTTATTGGCCAGGCAGCGTGCTGTCACTGACTTTGTAGTGTGCTGTTGTAACTTACTTGTTGTCACACTATGACACAGTTGCTCCTCAGCAGCCCAGCAGCACACCAGTTGTTCCTGTGCAGCGGCTGCTAAGCCACACAATCTTGCCTGGCCGGTGTTTTCTGTGGCGGGAGACTTTGCACCGAGGTGCTGCCCGTACAATTGGTGCTCCTTGAGTCACCTCACAAAGTAAATTGTGCCTCAGTGAGGAATCTCTCTTTTCTTCAAAATGTGCTTTACATTTTATGAATAGCGCTAGCACCCCGCCAGTCCTGCTCGTCCAATTACTATCAGCGCCAGCAACGTTAATTCAGCACAGTTCACGAGGTCTGTGTCTTTGTAGTAGCTGTGACAGCCCATAACTTCTGAACACAAATGTGTGCAGGGGCCTCCCTGTTCATATGGGCAGTGTGCGGGCTCTGCATTCACATTACGATATGCTATGCAAGTTATTTCATTACTTGTTGCAGAGGCCTGCTTGGGATTTTGTTTAGAAGTGACACTAGCGAATTTAAACCCAAACCCCTTCCATTTGCCGATCCTACCTGCAAACTGATAGTTTCTTTCTACGATTCCACGCTTCTCAAAGGGTGAGATGGAGGATTACAATTTCATATCTACCGCTGCACTGTCATACTGAAGATTAACAGTATTGTTATGTTATATATCTTGTTTCGATAGCGCTTATGGTGCCTTATGGCTACCTCATTGTACTTAGTCAATTAAATATTAATGAAATCGGTGTGGCGCAGCTTTATAGGTGTGTGTTATTTTGGACAGCTCTGCTTCTGATCTCCACAATTGCGTTTTTGTCTAAACGTTTACATTTTGGGCTGTTTCTTTAGCCATTATGGCATCTTGAGGTCACCTAAAAGTGCTGGAGAGTTCCGGAGCTAGTTTTTGGTACACCCATGCTGCCATCCGTACGTGAGGTGCTCGTGCCCTGCTCTTCACATCCGGCCTAAGCAGCATATTGCTTGTAAGACCTGAGCGCTCCTGTTTTTATAAATGACAAAAACCTTTTCTGAAAAGCAGCGTGAAAATGCAAAAGGGAGAAATGGTCCCTTAGGGGGGAAAAAGCACACTTTGACTAGTTACAGTTCACATTTAATGGTTCAAAAAATTATTTCTTTTATTACCATGATTGATCATCTGTGTGACATTTCTATCTCCATGGAGTTTTAAAAGATAAGCCTGTTGCTAGCCTGAAATATAAATGGCTCCTCTCGGATCCCCTTCCTGTAACCATCATCTTAGAAAGGGGCGGTAGGTTAGTGACTTTGCATTTCAGGGTTTTCGCAACAGCTTGAAAGTCTTTCCAAAGCTTATTATTGTTGTAGAGGGCATATTTTCTGGTATTTAGCTTTTTCCATGGATTTAAGTGCTTAGTTTTATTCAGGGGAAACATGTCTCTGAGAACTGCAGCCACGTCGTCTGCCTCTGGTTAGTGCCCTTTCATTTGTGGTGCTATGCTACAGTTTTAAGACCTTCTAAGAGTTTATTGTTGCTCAGATTGGTGTAATTTCTGATATTTATCTGTTTCCCTCGTCGTCATTGCTTGATGTTGCTCGCGAGAAAGTGTCACTCATAGACATTGAAATGTCACTTATAATTACACTGACATCATGAAAATGTCACACATAGCAATCTGAAACCTTGGCAGCTATGCTGTACCGTGAGTTATGATGTTGAATTTGGGTCTGAGCAAGTAACCAGTACACCAAGCTTATGCACAGTAATAGTGAAAATGGTTCTGGGTCCATTTTGAAAACAGTAGTAACGGTAACAAATTTCAGGCGTGCACAATGAAGTGGAGCAGGTGGACGTGTTTTCTCGTAGTCGCCGTTCCATCAAATTGACGTTGCTGTTATGTACTTTGGCTCGTGAGCTCTGCTTCCCGTCCCCCTCCCCATGTCCGTTCCGCCCCCCTCCCCATGTCCGTTCCGCCCCCCTCCCCGTGTGCCCGTTCCCGCCCCCCCTCCCCTTTCACTCTCCGTTGCTGTTATGTACTTTGCCTCGTGAGCTCTGTTTCCCGCCCCCCCTCCCCTCCCGCTGTCCGCTCCGCCCCCCTCCCCGTGTGCCCGTTCCCGCCCCCCCTCCCCTTTCACTCTGTTGCTTGTTATTTCATGCTTACATCGACAGAACATGCAAAGAATGCATTATAAGAAGGCGACACAGGTCCTGGTAGCCCTGCCGGCTCCTGCTATCCCCTTGGCTACGATGGTGGGCACTTTTCACATCTGCAGCTAGCCGCCTAGCCCCGATATGGACACGGATGTCCGCCGCTGATTTAAATGTCCTCCGTGCCGACCTCATCCCTCATCTGATGTACTCGTTCGTTCCAGCTGCGCCCGCACCCCGTGATGTCTTGAGCCACCCCTGAGCAGGTTCACATGCTAGCAACCCCTTTTATCTTTTAAATTGACTTTGGGGATAGGTTTCTTTCAGGTGCAGAATAAACCGCATTGTCTACAGGGCCCAGGTCTCACTTGCACCGTAATTATTTGCGAAGAGATACCCCATTCAGACTGAACTTTCCAAACACTTGCCTCATCCATCGCATTTTGTTGGAGAGTTTAATCTGGACCCCCCCCAAACAAAGGTGAAAACACCTAGGCTCAACCTGGCCGAGCAGCAGAGAGCCGAACAGATCTGTTCATGTATGTGTCACGAGTGTAAGCTGCAGCGAACGGAGCTACACGCTGCTGCATGTGTTCCCCAGGAGAGCAGACAATCATGTCTGCCAAGTCGAAAGAAGACAGAAGGCCAATTGCAGCTATTGCTGTACCCTCCTCCTGCCTCAAATGCCAATTGTGGGGATGAAGGAGGCCACACCACAAGATGCCTCTCATTGCATCAAATCATGCACCCAGACCAATCTATTGACCCTGGATGGAGGAGAGCAAAATCGTGGCCTAGAACCATTCTTGCCCCTGCCTGTGGAATGTGCAGCACCAGAGTGGTCAGAGCCAACCCATCTGTCAAGAGTACTGGGTCCAGCCAATGGCGAAGACTGGCCCAGCTGAGAGACATCAGCACCACTTCCTGAAGGCTTCGGTTTCTGGGGCACCCCAGTGGAACATGTGATGCGCGAGGGTCTGCCCACAATCCTGAACATATCACGCTGTTCTGAGGTGACCGGACATGCCAGTGCTTTCTTGGAAGGTATCAGGCCTATCGGGCTCTCTTGAAGCTTCAGAGTATGAGAAGACTAGTGAGCATTAAATACAGTGCTCACAAATTGCTGAGCCTGGCCGTGTACTAGATAAGACTTCAGTTGGTTGAGCCACAAATGCACCTGCACTAGCATCCACAGACTTGAGGAAAGAACGGACTAGGGAGACACCACTTTTTGAGATGGAGATGAAATAGGAGGAATCTTGTATGTGCAACTTCAAGCTGAAAAGCCATCACTTTTGCGCACGCATCATGGCACCACCTTGGCATACAACGTAAATCAATACGGATGATATTTTATTCCCCGGCACAAAAGGCTAACAGGATATTAAATGGCACACAACCAGTGCTGGGCATTATGCCCTAATTTTAATTTTTTTTTTATTTCTCTTGGTATGTGATTTTTCTAAAAGGGAACAGCACAGAAGAAAGAAGTTGTTTCCAGTGTACTGACGATATAGTCGCCTACTGTACACCCAATATTTTGTGGAAGGTCCACTTTTTCCACAGCCACCTGCATGATTTCCTGCTATAGACAAACATATTTCTGGACTGCTGTGGCAGACACTGAAGTAGTTCCTTTGAAACACGAAGGCACTGATTAGAAGTGGGTCAGAGTTCCCAACCTGTGCGCAAACCCCCGTTTGCAAAGAGTTCAGAATTAGGAGGTGGCTGATATTTAGTGCATTGGGTAATTACCGGATGTGTTAAATAGCTCTCCCTTTGTTGAATTTAGGCGGGGCAAATATGCCACAATTTAGAAGGTAAAAATGTGCATGGTATCCCTCAGAAACTTGTTAAAGGTGCTACTTATTGCACCTAATAAATAACAAACCCCAGAGTATCGTTATTTAACTAAAAGAATAAACAAGCATTTACAATGCAACGGTTTCGCCTTTGGAAAAGTTTGAGCGATTGGCATTGTAAATGACAACATTTTTATTTATGTGTTGGTTTTGAAAACAGATAAATAAATGGCATTGTCATTTACATTGCCAATAGCTCTAACTTTTCCAAAGGCGAAACCGTTGCATTGTAAATGCTTGTTCATTATTGTTATCCTCCGATCCCCAGGGCGAAGGGACTCCACAAGGAGTGTACGTTTCACTTTAAAATTAACCTTAAGTAAATAAATAACCACAGCTCTGTTGAACACACACTCAGAGCATGGACGATGGCTGGTGGCATATTTCTTATTCGTATTGGTTACTACCTGCCTCTCCCAGGTTTACGTCTCAGAGCATATATCATGGCTGGTTGCATATTGCACATTCCTATGGGTTACTCCCTGTCACTCCTAGTTGGAGATCTGAGAGCATATACCATTGCAGTTAACACATTGCACATTCCTAAGGGTTGTTTCCTGCCACTCCCAGGTAGACATCTCGGAGCATGACTGGTTGCATATTGCCCATTCCTATGTTTTCTCCATGTCAATCATATGTGGACATCTCAGAGCGTAACATGGCTGGTTGCATATTTCACATACTTATGGGTTACTCTCTGTCACTCCCAGGTGTACATCTCAGAGTAAATACCATGACTGGTTGTATAATGCCCATTTCCATGGGTTACTCTCTGTCACTCCAAGGTGTACATCTCAGAGTAAATACCATGACTGGTTGTATAATGCCAATTTCTATGGGTTACTCTCCGTCACTCCCAGGTGTACATCTCAGAGTAAATACCATGACTGGTTGTATAATGCCCATTTCCATGGGTTACTCTCTGTCACTCCAAGGTGTACATCTCAGAGTAAATACCATGCCTGGTTGTATAATGCCCATTCCTATGGGTTACTCTCTGTCACTCCCAGGTGTACATCTCAGAGTAAATACCATGACTGGTTGTATAATGCCCATTCCTATGGGTTACTCTCTGTCACTCCCAGGTGTACATCTCAGAGTAAATACCATGACTGGTTGTATAATGCCCATTTCTATGGGTTACTCTCCGTCACTCCCAGGTGTACATCTCAGAGTAAATACCATGACTGGTTGTATAATGCCCATTTCCATGGGTTACTCTCTGTCACTCCCAGGTGTACATCTCAGAGTAAATACCATGACTGGTTGTATAATGCCCATTCCTATGGGTTACTCTCTGTCACTCCCAGGTGTACATCTCAGAGTAAATACCATGACTGGTTGTATAATGCCCATTCCTATGGGTTACTCTCTGTCACTCCCAGGTGTACATCTCAGAGTAAATACCATGCCTGGTTGTATAATGCCCATTCCTATGGGTTACTCTCTGTCACTCCCAGGTGTACATCTCAGAGTAAATACCATGACTGGTTGTATAATGCCCATTCCTATGGGTTACTCTCTGTCACTCCCAGGTGTACATCTCAGAGTAAATACCATGACTGGTTGTATAATGCCCATTTCCCTGGGTTACTCTCTGTCACTCCCAGGTGTACATCTCAGAGTAAATACCATGACTGGTTGTATAATGCCCATTTCTATGGGTTACTCTCCGTCACTCCCAGGTGTACATCTCAGAGTAAATACCATGACTGGTTGTATAATGCCCATTTCCATGGGTTACTCTCTGTCACTCCCAGGTGTACATCTCAGAGTAAATACCATGACTGGTTGTATAATGCCCATTTCCATGGGTTACTCTCTGTCACTCCCAGGTGTACATCTCAGAGTAAATACCATGACTTGTTGTATAATGCCCATTTCTATGGGTTACTCTCCGTCACTCCCAGGTGTACATCTCAGAGTAAATACCATGACTGGTTGTATAATGCCCATTTCCATGGGTTACTCTCCGTCACTCCCAGGTGTACATCTCAGAGTAAATGCCATGACTGGTTGTATAATGCCCATTCCTATGGGTTACTCTCTGTCACTCCCAGGTGTACATCTCAGAGTAAATACCATGACTGGTTGTATAATGCCCATTCCTATGGGTTACTCTCTGTCACTCCCAGGTGTACATCTCAGAGTAAATACCATTACTGGTTGTATAATGCCCATTTCCATGTGTTACTCTCTGTCACTCCCAGGTGTACATCGCAGAGTAAATACCATGACTGGTTGTATAATGCCCATTTCTATGGGTTACTCTCCGTCACTCCCAGGTGTACATCTCAGAGTAAATACCATGACTGGTTGTATAATGCCCATTTCCATGGGTTACTCTCTGTCACTCCCAGGTGTACATCTCAGAGTAAATACCATGACTGGTTGTATAATGCCCATTCCTATGGGTTACTCTCTGTCACTCCCAGGTGTACATCTCAGAGTAAATACCATGACTGGTTGTATAATGCCCATTCCTATGGGTTACTCTCTGTCACTCCCAGGTGTACATCTCAGAGTAAATACCATTACTGGTTGTATAATGCCCATTTCCATGGGTTACTCTCTGTCACTCCCAGGTGTACATCTCAGAGTAAATACCATGACTGGTTGTATAATGCCCATTTCTATGGGTTACTATCCGTCACTCCCAGGTGTACATCTCAGAGTAAATACCATGACTGGTTGTATAATGCTTATTTCCATGGGTTACTCTCTGTCACTCCCAGGTGTACATCTCAGAGTAAATACCATGCCTGGTTGTATAATGCCCATTCCTATGGGTTACTCTCTGTCACTCCCAGGTGTACATCTCAGAGTAAATACCATGACTGGTTGTATAATGCCCATTCCTATGGGTTACTCTCTGTCACTCCCAGGTGTACATCTCAGAGTAAATACCATGACTGGTTGTATAATGCCCATTTCCCTGGGTTACTCTCTGTCACTCCCAGGTGTACATCTCAGAGTAAATACCATGACTGGTTGTATAATGCCCATTTCTATGGGTTACTCTCCGTCACTCCCAGGTGTACATCTCAGAGTAAATACCATGACTGGTTGTATAATGCCCATTTCCATGGGTTACTCTCTGTCACTCCCAGGTGTACATCTCAGAGTAAATACCATGACTGGTTGTATAATGCCCATTTCCATGGGTTACTCTCTGTCACTCCCAGGTGTACATCTCAGAGTAAATACCATGACTTGTTGTATAATGCCCATTTCTATGGGTTACTCTCCGTCACTCCCAGGTGTACATCTCAGAGTAAATACCATGACTGGTTGTATAATGCCCATTTCCATGGGTTACTCTCCGTCACTCCCAGGTGTACATCTCAGAGTAAATGCCATGACTGGTTGTATAATGCCCATTCCTATGGGTTACTCTCTGTCACTCCCAGGTGTACATCTCAGAGTAAATACCATGACTGGTTGTATAATGCCCATTCCTATGGGTTACTCTCTGTCACTCCCAGGTGTACATCTCAGAGTAAATACCATTACTGGTTGTATAATGCCCATTTCCATGTGTTACTCTCTGTCACTCCCAGGTGTACATCGCAGAGTAAATACCATGACTGGTTGTATAATGCCCATTTCTATGGGTTACTCTCCGTCACTCCCAGGTGTACATCTCAGAGTAAATACCATGACTGGTTGTATAATGCCCATTTCCATGGGTTACTCTCTGTCACTCCCAGGTGTACATCTCAGAGTAAATACCATGACTGGTTGTATAATGCCCATTCCTATGGGTTACTCTCTGTCACTCCCAGGTGTACATCTCAGAGTAAATACCATGACTGGTTGTATAATGCCCATTCCTATGGGTTACTCTCTGTCACTCCCAGGTGTACATCTCAAAGTAAATACCATTACTGGTTGTATAATGCCCATTTCCATGGGTTACTCTCTGTCACTCCCAGGTGTACATCTCAGAGTAAATACCATGACTGGTTGTATAATGCCCATTTCTATGGGTTACTATCCGTCACTCCCAGGTGTACATCTCAGAGTAAATACCATGACTGGTTGTATAATGCTTATTTCCATGGGTTACTCTCTGTCACTCCCAGGTGTACATCTCAGAGTAAATACCATGACTGGTTGTATAATGCCCATTCCTATGGGTTACTCTCTGTCACTCCCAGGTGTACATCTCAGAGTAAATACCATTACTGGTTGTATAATGCCCATTTCCATGGGTTACTCTCTGTCACTCCCAGGTGTACATCTCAGAGTAAATACCATGACTGGCTGTATAATGCCCATTTCTATGGGTTACTATCCGTCACTCCCAGGTGTACATCTCAGAGTAAATACCATGACTGGTTGTATAATGCTTATTTCCATGGGTTACTCTCTGTCACTCCCAGGTGTACATCTCAGAGTAAATACCATGACTGGTTGTATAATGCCCTTCCTATGGGTTGCTTCCTGTCACTCCCAGGTGGACATCTCAGTGAATGTACCATGGCAAGCTACATATTGCCCATTCCTAGGGGTTGCTTCTGTACCATATCTGGTTGTACTGTAAAGCAAATATTACACTTGATCTAAACTGTTACTTCTTCTACACTAGCACCCCCTTTGACGCCACAGTCAATGGGCATAACGTTGTCACAGACCACTTTATAAATGGTAGGTGTTCGCTTGCATTTTCGTGTCTCGTCTCACACTTACTCCTACTGTCACGTGTAGGTGCAGCCACGTGTTTTTTCAGCAACATGGTCACATTAGCCTTTGCCAGACACTCATAACACCAAAGCATTTCCAGCACAGGCCACAAGGTTCTCAAACACTTTGTGTCTATCTTAACTATCATCTTTTATTAAATGCTCAAGTGTCCTATCTCTCAGTCCTTTTCATTTGATATCCATTGTGTAAGAGCAGCGGCAAAAACATGAGGAGGGTATGAGATGTAGGGTATCACACACCAACCATACAGGCAGGGCTCGAGTCGGGGTACCACGTGGGTGGACGGCATCCCCCCACTTTTCTTTACTGGGAGCTTGATAACTATAAACTGCAACTTAGTCCAAGCCACTTTTGGCACTACAGGCCAAGTGATACACGCGCTTCTGTCCATAGCAGTACACAAAGTAGTATGCCAACAGTTCTCTACTTGTCTGGTGTGGAAAGCACTATATAAGTGCAAACACAAAGCAATACAAGTGGCCAGAGATCCTTTGCACGGGTCTAATCTTGTAATAATTGGGGCATCTTTTCTTTTAAATATGTCATTAAAATGCTTTATGGAAAATAATATCCATTTTGTTATTTTCATCACGCCACTTTTTGCTTCCTTATTCATTACAAATCAAACAGTATTTATCAAAACATTAGGGGTCTCGTTTATATTAAAATGATGCAGCACGGCAGCACAAGCCATTTTGCTGCACCGAGCGGCGTCATTTTAAAAGCACAGGGATGTGTCATATTTACAATAATACACAGGATCCCTGTGCTTTCCCCTGCACTGGCGCACAATTGGCTACCATGTACCAGTGCACGTACCCATGCACCATTGTTCAAGGGGCCTGCGTTGTGGGTATGTTTGCTGTTGTGCAGGAAGGGACAAATTTCTGCACAAAAACAACCATTGCTGATGTTTGCCTCTTTTCATGCATGCTGCAGATTGCAGCGCACATAGAAAGAGTAAATATTCACACACCAACCCCTCAATCAGGTTGTGATATATTACCCACAGCCCAGCCCAAGAAACAAGGTGCATTCTGAGAGAGCCGGTTGTGAATTATACTTTGGAGATAGGATATCACTGGACGAACGACCCTGTAAACAACGGCTAGGTGGCCGAGCTGTTGATCCAGGGGCAGCCCTACAGGACGTAATAACTTTGCATGTACCCAGCATAGAGCACCATCAATAAAGTACTAATTTAGTAATGGACATTTCCTTCATTTCAGAGCCCCTCAATGTTTCCAGTCAAGGCAAAGTTACATGCATGATTAGCTCTGGGAACGATAAGTCATACCCCCTAGATGCATCAACGTTGTCATTTGCGATTCCTTAATTGCGAAAAATAAGGAATCGCAATTAAGGATTCGCAAATGGCAATGCATCATTAAATTCGCAATTTTATTGGAATTCGGTAAAAATCGCAATTTTTACCGAATTCCAATAAAATTGCGAGTTCCAAATAGCGAATCCGATATTCCCATTCATTCCTATGGGCTGAAATGCCCATAGGAATGAATGGGAATTGCGAATTCGCAATTTCAATTCGGAATGCATCAAAGCCTTTCAAGGGTGGAGAGGGGGGTCCAAAGGACCCCCCCTGCACTCATGAAATGCACTTTTACATGTGAGTTACATACACACATGTCCTAAGGACATGTGTGCCTGTAACGTACACGTTTAAAAAATGCATTTTCATGCGTTTTTAAACATTTTTGCAAATTACCACGAAGTTCAACTTCGTGGTAATTTGCATTTGCAATTTTAGAAATCGCAAATGTTTTGGGGATGATGCATTGCTGTTAAGGAATCGCAAATGTGCGATTCCTTAACAGCAATCGCATTTTTTGGAACTCGCAAAAAAAGCGATTTCCAAAAAATGCTTGATGCATCCCAGTAACCAATTTAGGAAGTGCAAAAGGCCGATTTATGCGAATCGCACCGTTTGCACTTCCTAAAAAGGTTGATGCATCTGGGCAATAGTCAACAAGCTGATCAACCACTGATTAGCATGGCGTGGGTCCTGGGGATCATTGAATCTTGCTTACATGTTTGGTGATTTTTAGGGCAGATGTGGCCTCAGTGAATTAGTGGCTGTTTTTCACCACAGAGACAGTCAATCTGTGGATGGATGTTTGCTACTGCCATCCTCAGGTTGGGCACCACATCCTGTCTTGAATGGTACTTAGTCTTTAACACCGCAAGTGCTGAGCACACAATCTCACATAAATAGTACAGGCTGAAAGGCAAGAGAGTTTTGATTGCAGTTTCTCTCAAAGCTGAATATTATGCAGATATTTTCAGCCAAAACAGTGATGGTAAAGGAGACAGTGTTATTAGATTTTTTGAGCACTCCTTTGCTCAGAGCTCGTACACGAGAAACAATTCTTCTCTAGAAATCATTGACAAACATTTTAGGGATAATTGCCCACCAACCAGTTATGGATCTGCAGACAAAGGTGAGAGTCCACCGAGTAGGCGCTTGTAGGAGAGTAGGGTCTGCTATCCTATGGTCACCCCAATTTTTGCTTTTTGCTTCACTGGTTTTCGACTTACTGAGGCTGTGGGCCTGCTAATCAGACCCCCAGCCTGCTGTTCTCTCTCTAAATTTATAATACATGTGCTATAGGTACATACCACAATTGGAACTGGACTGCTTGTCAGCCCCTGTACCATGCACTATAGGTGCTCAGGGCATAGGTGCCACCAAGGCCTACCAGGGGCTGAAGCATAGCTTTTGCCACCCCTGGCTGGTTCTTAAATTGACACAACTGGCTGATCACTCAGCTGGGGCAAGTGGGTGTAATCACCCCTTGCTTAGATATAGTATACCTATATCTAAACCTATATCTGGACACAAATATAAGCCTGTAAGCCACTCCTATGGAAGGCCTCATCAATCCTGGAGGCAGAGTGCGTGGTTTTATGTGAGATGGAGCTCTGGCATGAGCTGAGCCTGTCTGCAGCTGTCGGGAACAACTCCCTAAGCTGATCCGGGATAATGCCATACCATATACTCTTAAGCGCCTTATAATCCTTGCGGTTATATAGCAACTTTGGTTTGGCTTTATCAAAACATGTCGTGTAAGGTGTCATACGAATTAGAATACTACCCCCTCGCCAGTTCTGGCGACGGGGGTAGCATTCCACCCTTCTAGAGGGATAAGACATGTTACTTTACTGAAACGCGGTTGATTTAAAATGAGCCTCAGATCCACAAAATGGATGCCTCTGCCACAGACACGGGTCTGGCCTCCTGCTGCTGACCGAAACTCAGCATATGGTGGCCTGGACAAAGGGTTTCCTGTTGCAGGGCGGTGTCAAACCACCCCAGACAGGAGATAGTGGATTGTAGCAGGGAGATGTAATCGTGGGCGGTCGGCGGACTGGCAAAGCAGGCGAGGAGGCCGGATATAGTGGGCGATAGTGATTTATTGGGGTTTTATACAAGGTTTTTCCGGGACAGTAGGAGAGTCCGGTCCAACACCCAGGAAGAGGTGTACGTCTTCTTCTCTGTTGTCCGGGCGGGATGAGGGTCCAAGGGCCGTCTGGGTCTTGGGTGTAGCTGCCTCGCTGTGGTCGGAGAACACCTCGGAGGGCAAACAAGAGAAAAGAGGGAGCCGTTAGCTGTGCTTGGACTCGAGATCCGGTACCTCCACCGTTAACCCGGGAGTGTGGGGAAACGAAGGGGAAGTGAGGGCGGTACGGGTATGGGTCAAGGAAGGGAAAGGAAGGAAAGTGCTCAGGGAGGTGGGGAGAGGGGTGCTCTTTATACAGTGTGAAGTGCGTCTTTACAACCTAACTAGTGCTTACTGGTGACGTGCCTAGGATAGCGGGAACAATTTACACTGGGAGGGGTTTCTAACTATTTACACGGGCACTTAGCGTGCTCAAGGGAGTAACTGGTACTCACGCGCTCCGCCGTAACTCTCCTCCGAGTTACGGCCGCTCTCCAGCCACCTCCGTGGGACTCCACCACTCTTCGGACCACTCCTCGCGTTCTCCGTTCCCGTCTTCTCCGTCCGTCACCGGTCCAGTCGAAATCTCCTGCCACAATCCTTCAACGACGCTTGTGTCTTCCCTTCCGGCTTTTCTGTGTCCGGCCGTCGGTGGAGAGGCGGGACTTCCGGGTTCACGGGGTATCCCTTCCGGTCCTTCGTTAGCTCTGATTGGTTCCTGCAAAGGAGAGAGGGGCGGGATGCCGGTCGTCAGGGACACTGTTATTGGGGACTCTACGCGTCTACCTGGACTGGATATGGTGTGAGGTGGTAACAGAGGGGGAAGACCGTCTCGGATTCGGGGATCTCGGGGCCCGAGATCACATTCCCTTCCCCTAGCTGTCTTTCTTGTACCCTCTGTGGACACAGGGTATCGAGAAAGATAGTCCGCGTTACCTTGCTCTAAGCCCTTCCTGTGTACAGTGGTGAAGTGGTACGGTTGGAGGGATAGGAACCAGCGGAGGATTCGGTCGTTGTGGCCCTTGTTCCGCGCCATCCACTCCAGGGGAGCATGGTCGGTGTAGATGGTAAATTGTCTCCCCTCCAAATAATAACGGAGGCTGTCTACTGCCCACTTGATGGCCAGGGCTTCCTTCTCTACCACGGCGTAGTTCTTCTCTCGGGGAAACAGTTTTCTGCTAAGAAAGAGAATAGGTTTCTCGTTTCCTTGGGGGTCTTTTTGTGATAGGACCGCCCCGAGTCCCTGTTCGGAGGCGTCTGTCTGTAATATAAAGGGCAGTGTATAGTCTGGACTTACTAACACGGGATGGGAGGTCAGAGCGTTCTTTAGGTCGAAGAATGCCTGCATCAACTCTACCGTAGGGGATCTGAGGAGGGTGTCTGTTTTCACAGATTTTTTTAGGAGGTCAGTGAGGGGGGCCGCTCTTTGGGAGAAGTTGGGGACGAACCGTCGGTAGTAACCTAAGAGTCCCAGGAAAGCATGAAGGTCTCTTTTGCTCTGAGGGAAGGGGAGGGACTGTATGGCTTCGATTTTGCTTTCCTGGGGTCTGATCAAGCCTTCCCCCAGGAGGTAGCCTAGGTACTTCACGGTCTGTGCTGCTAGGGTGGTTTTGGAGGGATTAATGGTAAAACCATAAGTCCCTAGGGAGGTGATGACCTGGTACAGGTGTTCTAAATGCTGGGTCCAGCTGTCACTGTAAATCACAATATCATCAAGATATGCGCCAGCATAGAGTGAGTGAGGTTGTAGGATTCTATTCATGGCCCGTTGGAATGTGGCTGGGGCGCCATGAAGCCCAAAAGGAAGGACTAGGAATTGGTATAACCCATCAGGGGTGGAGAAGGCCGTCTTTTTTCTATCTTCTTCACGGAGGGGGATTTGCCAATACCCCTTACAGAGGTCTAGCGTGGAGATATATTGGGCCTTCCCTATGCGTTCGACCATCTCGTCGACGCGGGGTAAGGGGTATGTGTCAAAGGAGGATATTTTATTTACCCCCCGGAAATCAATACAAAACCGGACAGATCCGTCCGGTTTGGGTACGAGTACTATCGGGGAATTCCACTCGCTTACCGAGGGTTCGATGATACCCATCTTCAGCATTTGTTCAGTTTCGTGTCGTATAACTTCCCTGCGGGCCTCGGGGACTCTGTATGGCCTTTGTCGTATTACCTTCCCGGGAATGGTTTGTATCGCGTGTTCAGTGATAGTGGTGTGTCCCGGGGAGGAGGAAAACACCTGTCGCAATGGAAAAAGGACTGTTTCGAGTTCCTGTCTCTGTTGTGGGGTGATATCGGGATCGATACAAGGGGTGAAAGAGAGGGAGCTGTGTTAACCGACCCACTTAAGACGGGACGAGGGCCTTCCCATTTTTTTAGAAGATTAACATGATAGATTTGAGTTACTCCACGAATGGGATCTATGTCTAGCTCATAGGTGACCGGGGTCACCTGACGTAGGATGCTATAAGGACCCTGCCACTGTCCCAGGAGTTTTTGATCGGAGGATGGTAACATAAGTAACACAAGATCCCCTGCCAAGAAGGTTCTGGGTTTGGTGCCTTTATCATATTGTCCTTTTTGCCTGTTCTGGGCATTCTCGAGGTTCTGGCTTACTATATCTCTCATGATGGCTAGGTGGGTTTTCAAGTTCTCCATGTACTCTGGAAGGGGCCGTGTACGGTCTGGTTCTGCTTCCCAGGCTTCTTGGGCCATATCTAGCAAGGTACGAGGGGGTCGCCCATATAACAATTCATAGGGGGAATACCCGGTGCTACTTTGGGTGGCACAACGGATAGCAAACAGGGCAAGGGGTAGCATGTCTTCCCACCTCTTGGCTTCTAAACCCAGCAGTTTCTTAAGGGTCTGTTTTAGGGTGGCATTATACCGCTCGACTAAACCGTCGGTTTGCGGGTGGTATGCCGAGGTTCGAATTTGTTTGATCCCCAGGTTGGCGCATACCTGTTTCATCAGAGAGGAGACAAAAGGAGTACCCTGATCTGTTAGAATTTCCCGGGGAAAACCCACCCGAGTGAATACAGAAATGAGGGCCTTCGCAATGTTCTGGGTGGTGGGTTTTCTCAGAGGCAGGGCCTCAGGGAAGCGGGTGGCATAGTCAACAATAACCAGGGCGTAACGACACCCGCTCCGGGACGGCAATAGGGGTCCGATTATGTCCATCCCTACTCTGAAGAAAGGGACGTCAATGATGGGAAGGGGTTGCAGCGGGGCCCTAGGGGGTCGGTATCTACTATGCTTTTGGCAGACCGGACATTCTTTGCAGAACTTTTTAACATGTTGATAAATTCCGGGCCAATAAAACTTGTCCAGGATTGTTTGGCTGGTCTTTTCTTCTCCGAAATGCCCTCCCAGAAGATGACTATGTGCTAGGAAGAGCACTTTCTCCTGAAAGGGACCGGGGACCAGGAGTTGGGGTTTCTGTTGGATCCCCCCTTTTCGGTACAAAAGGCCGTTTTTCTTAAAGAAGTAGGGACCTACGTTAAGGGGGTCCGCTTGGTCCACTGCCCTTCCCCAGGCTTCCTGCAACAGAGGGTCTTCCTGTTGTGCTGCCCGGAATTCACGATCCGTTTGCCAGGGGTGTTCATCCGGAAGCACTGGGTAGGCGCCAGTATATTCTCTTTTCTCCTTTTTCTTCTGTGCTTTGGATTTCTGTGGTTTACGGGTCTGCATGGGGGAGGACAATCCCTTTTGGAAGGGTGCTTCTTCCCACCAGTGTGTCAGGGATTCTGTGGTGTCATGCAGCAATCCGGGCAATCCGGGGTAATCGCTTCCAAGGATCGCCTGTTCGGGTAGGGCGGGGATCAGTCCCATCGTGAGAGCCATACCGGGATCCTTTTCATGCTGAACCATTACTTGGGTGGTGGGGTATCTCTTTGTATCCCCGTGCACACACTGGATGGCAACCATGCCGGACGAAGGTTTAACCGGGTGCGATAGGTCTTGAGGTCTGAGGACGCTCTGTCGACACCCAGTGTCCGTAAGGGCCATGAGGGTTTGTCCATCAAAGTTCATTGGACGTCGGAAAGGGGGAGGTGGGGCCCCCGGTACGGAACACACATAGTTACGTGCCAGACCCACTTCCATCGGCTCTTCCTTGTGTGGACAGTTCCTGGCGATGTGACCGAATCCGCCACAGCTATAGCATTGTGGTCCGGGATTAACAGGACGATGTATCACCGGGGTGGGGAAAAAGAGAGGAGGGTCAGGTCTTCTTGGGATAGGGGGACGTGGAGGTCGTAGTCCTGTAGGAGGATGAGGTTTGTGGGGGTGATCGTCCTTTCCTCTCTGGGCCTCCTGGGCCCTGCTATAGGCGCTTGCAATTTCTATTGCTGTGTCTAGGGTCAGGTGGGCATGCTGGCGTACCCATCTTTGCGTGCCTGGGTGCAAAGATGATAGGAATTGTTCCAGGTAGATTTTTTCTAAGATATTCTCTTTAGTAGAGGAGTTGTTGGGTTTCAGCCAGCGGTTGGCGAGGTCTTTGATTCGGAAGGAGAGGGCTCTGGGAGTCTCTTGGGGTCCTTCTTTCACTTGGCGTAGACGTACTCGGTAGGTTTCCTCATCTATGTCCAGCCGTTCCAGAATGCATTTCTTTACGTCGTCATATGGGGTATTGCCTTGAATGTTCGCTTGCTGGTAGGCAGCCTGTAGATCCCCCATTAGCAGGGGCCCTAGATAATGAGCCCACCGGTCTAAAGGCCATGTGGCGGCCTGGGCTAACCGTTCAAAGTTGGTAAAGAAAAAGTCAGGGTCCTCCCCCGGTACGTATTTCTGAAGTACCACTGAAGGGAGGGAGGACATCGGGCGCGGTTGACCCAAGACATCGGTCAGTTTCCCCATAGCCTGGTCGTGGGAGGTTCCCTGTCCCTTTAAGACATCATGGAGCTGTCCCCGATCGTCCTCAGCAGTTTTGAGGAACTGCTCCATTAACTTTCCCAGTTGTTCTTGGGATTCCGCCATCCTTTTCATCACGGCCTCCATTCCTCCAGTTAATCCCACTTCTGACACCAGATGTAATCGTGGGCGGTCGGCGGACTGGTAAAGCAGGCGAGGAGGCCGGATATAGTGGGCGATAGTGATTTATTGGGGTTTTATACAAGGTTTTTCCGGGACAGTAGGAGAGTCCGGTCCAACACCCAGGAAGAGGTGTACGTCTTCTTCTCTGTTGTCCGGGCGGGATGAGGGTCCAAGGGCCGTCTGGGTCTTGGGTGTAGCTGCCTCGCTGTGGTCGGAGAACACCTCGGAGGGCAAACAAGAGAAAAGAGGGAGCCGTTAGCTGTGCTTGGACTCGAGATCCGGTACCTCCACCGTTAACCAGGGAGTGTGGGGAAACGAAGGGGAAGTGAGGGCGGTGCGGGTATGGGTCAAGGAAGGGAAAGGAAGGAAAGTGCTCAGGGAGGTGGGGAGAGGGGTGCTCTTTATACAGTGTGAAGTGCGTCTTTACAACCTAACTAGTGCTTACTGGTGACGTGCCTAGGATAGCGGGAACAATTTACACTGGGAGGGGTTTCTAACTATTTACACGGGCACTTAGCGTGCTCAAGGGAGTAACTGGTACTCACGCGCTCCGCCGTAACTCTCCTCCGAGTTACGGCCGCTCTCCAGCCACCTCCGTGGGACTCCACCACTCTTCGGACCACTCCTCGCGTTCTCCGTTCCCGTCTTCTCCGTCCGTCACCGGTCCAGTCGAAATCTCCTGCCACAATCCTTCGACGACGCTTGTGTCTTCCCTTCCGGCTTTTCTGTGTCCGGCCGTCGGTGGAGAGGCGGGACTTCCGGGTTCACGGGGTATCCCTTCCGGTCCTTCGTTAGCTCTGATTGGTTCCTGAAAAGGAGAGAGGGGCGGGATGCCGGTCGTCAGGGACGCTGTTGTTGGGGACTCTACGCGTCTACCTGGACTGGATATGGTGTGAGGTGGTAACAGAGGGGGAAGACCGTCTCGGATTCGGGGATCTCGGGGCCCGAGATCACAGGAGGTTTCAAAGAAACCAGACACTGCCTGGGGAGCACAAGGCTGCCCCTTGCATAATCCGGCCAAACCGGTTCTGGGGCATCCCAGCCCCAGTCCCAGCGCAGCCTGGATCAAAGGAAAGGGGTGTAACCACCCCCTTCCTGGGTCCCACCCATAGGAGGGGACCTAGCAGGATGTCCAGCCCACCAGATTCGAATAAGAGTGGGAGCAGTGCCAATGCAACTCAGATCATCCTGAAGAAACATAAGAAACGAATTCTGGACCCTTCGACATTCTACTCAACATAGAAGACTTAAGAATCTCCCTTGTGGTCAAGGAGTGACCACCCTGTGCAAACAGGCACCATCCAGCCCTCGACCCTTGCTTTGTTGCAGTTCCCTCCGGAACTTGAGCGACAGAGATCGAGGAGATCAAGCTTGCCTGCCTTCTCCCAGCCCGATCCACAGTCCCTGCAGAGCTGAGACCAGTGGAGGCGACCGGAAGCGTGGGGCACGCCATCTTGAAAAGGCCACGAGACGCTGACCGTGCAGCCCAAGAGTGACCCTCGAAGCTGTACACCGGGGTTTGAGAAGCCCCCACCCCGAGCTACACTTGCACCAAAGCTACCCCCTCCACACTCGACGAGTGCTGCGTGGGGCCCTTCTGCTCGTGTTGGCTCGAGGCGTTGGCCCGGTCACTTGCCAGCTGGCTTGTGGCCCCTGTGCCAACGAAAACTTGAATACGACTTGCTTTTCTGGTTGCTCCAGATCTGCACCAGCTCCTGTGAAAAGGAGCCCCCACTCTGACCCTCCTGGTTTGAGTGAGAAGCAATCTCCCGGTTCCGCGTGGATTGCTTTTGCCAAGTGCTGTTTGCTGCAATCTTGAAGCCGACGGTGCTGACGGCGAGAGCCTACGTGGGACAGATCGTAACCTGCTCCTGGACGTCGCAGATGCCTCAGAGCCCACGTGACAGCGGAGAGAAGCCTCTCAACAACCACCTGATTGCGCCCGACATTGCCTGGTTCCGTCCTGGTTCCACCCTGGTCACTGCTGAGTGACCCAAACTCTGTCCCCTCTGCTTTCAGGTACTTTTCGACTTCAATCCACCCTTGGATCACACCGGACACTTCTGCTTCACATCGCCTGCAGCTCCTTCAGCTTCAAGCACCAAGAGCCTGCGTGTGAAAACCCGATGCCACTTCGACCCTGTGCCCCCACTTCCTGTGGGTGAGGTAACATTGCAACGCCCGTGTTCCCACACTGGTACACACCTCTAGGGTCTGTGTCTTAAGTTTTGTTCCTCTAGGTTCAGCGGAAGTATCTTTAAACTCCCTTTGTGTAACTTTTACGCACCATTGACATTGCATTGGTGCGAGCCGCACTTTCCGTGCTGCACCCGAATTCCGTGGGCTACTCCCGACTTCAGCATTGCTAGTCCTGACTGCTCCCAGCGATTCTCTAGGCCCTAGGCCTAACCACTGTTCGATTGGTATCTCTTATACCATTTTTTTAGTATATGGTTTGAGTGGCCACCGGCCCTCATCCAAAATTGTGCAACTTTGTATGTTATACTGTGCTTTTGATTTAACGCTTGTGCCCCTTTCCTCATAAAGAGTACTGGGGATTATTTTAGAAATAAACACATATATTTTTATAATATATACTTGTGTGGTGTCCTTTCATTTGATTACAGGATTGTATGTGGTAAAACAGCTCGCTTAACACGACCTCTTAAGTTTAGCCTTTAAGGCTGCTTAGTCCATGCTACCACTAGGATAGCTTGTCTAACAAGGTTGACTTACAACCAGGCATCTTTGGGGTTTGTTTGGACTGATACCAAGTGGTTCCAGAATTGGAAACACTACATATCAGGCCAACTTCTCACATTGGTGTGCAGCGGTACGGATTTGAGCTTGCTGTTTGTTTTACCATTGCAATTTTTATATCAAATTGAAAGATCACATCAAGTACCTTAGGTACATATAAATCAAAAGCTTAGCATATTAAGTTCTACTGAACTTAGTAGTTGTAGATTAAAGGGATTAGCACACCCTGACTACAACTCACTAGCAAGGTACAGTAGGAAAACACTTAGTGTAGGTAAGTGCATCACTTACACCTCACTAGCAGTCATGTCTGATACAGGTGGAGCCTCAGGCTCTGAACCTGTAGCAGTTGACCCTATCAAGGCAACTTCCAGATATGACAACCTTAGCCACAAAGACCTGAGTGCCTTGTGCACAGCCAGGGGGCTAAAAAAGGGCAGAGGCCCTACCATTCCTTCCCTGATAGCTATCCTGGAAAAGGATGACTTAGATAAGGTGAGTCAGGATCCCTTAGATTCAGGTGAGGGGATAAACTCCCCTGAGAATGAGGATCTTCCAGATGAAGAAGAAGAGGAGGAGGAGGAGGAAGAGGAAGGCTCAGATGTAGAAGAGCCTGAAGATCAGGATCAGAGGGTGACCCAGGTACAGGTTGGCAGGCTTAACCAGGCCAACCTAGACCTACATGGGAATGGAGAGGGCCAGCACCTCTCCAGGTCTCATAACCTAATTCTCCCAGGCAACAGGAGGGTGAGATCTCAATCAGGGGACTCTCATGTTTCTAGTGCCTCAAGAGAATCTCAAAGAGGGATGACTCCCTCCCAGAGGAAAGAGCATAGGGCCAGAATGAGGGCTGTCCAACTCCAGATAGAGAGGGAAGAGGTAGCCTTGGCTCAAGCTAAACTTGCTTTAGCAAGAGAAAGAAAATTGTGTGGCTTAGATGCCACTGGTGGCAGCAAAGTTCCTAAAGAAAAAGACAGGGCCTATGATAATAGAAACCTGACAAAAAATGTGCCCCCCTACAATGAAGGGGATGACATCCACAAATGGATGACTGCTCTTGAGAGGGCCTGCATGGTACAGCAGGTCCCTGAGGATCAGTGGGCAGCAATTTTATGGTACTCCTTTTCTGAGAAAGGGAGGGATAGGCTCCTCACTGTTAGACCTGAGGATGCCAAAAACTACTCTGTCCTGGAGAGTGCTCTTATTGAAGGGTTTGGCCTAACCACTGAGCAATACAGGTTGTTGTTCAGAGACACCCAAAAAGCACAGACTCAGGACTGGACTGATTTTGTTGATTGTGCCACTAAGGCTCTGGAGGGTTGGCTGCAGGGAAGTAAAGTCTCAGACTATACAGGATTGTACAATCTTATAATGAGAGAGCAGATCCTTAATAACTGTCAGAACCAGCTGTTGCATCAATACCTTGTTGACTCTGATTTGACCTCTCCCCAAGAATTGGGAAAGAAGGCAGACAAATGGGTCAGAACAAGGATTACGCAGAAAACCCAGAACCATGGTGACCAGAAGAAAACAGACCAGAAGGGTGGGAATCAGAAAGATAAAGAAAAAGACCAGAAGTCTTCAGGCCCCCAAACTAGCAATAAGGAGGGGGGTTCCCAAAATGGAAACAAGAAAAAGAAGAATGATGGCCCAAAGAAACCTTGGTGTAATACCTGCAAATCAGTTTCACACTGGGGCAGTGAATGCCCTAAGAAAAATCCAGTTCCTGCCACTGCAGCTCCTAAAGCAACTGCACCCCCTAGTACAGTCAGCAGTGGTAGTGCACAACCTAAGGGGATAGTAGGGTTAACCTTGGGTACTGAGGTGGAATCTGGCCTAGTCAGAATCCCCACACAGGCAGTTCTCCTATATGATGTGGACTTATCTTTGACCACTGCAGTAAGCCCCAGTAACCTGGGCAAATATAGGCAGACTCCCTTAATCAATGAGAAACTGGCTCAGGCCTACAGGGACACTTGTGCCAGTGTCACTATGGTAACACCAGACTTTGTGGACCCTGGTCAGATTGTACTAGGTGAAAGTTACCTAGTGACCAATGCAAGCAACTCCACTACTTCACATAGTGTGGCTGTTGTGAACTTCTCCTGGGGAGGGGTAGATGGCCTAAAGAAAGTTGTTGTGAGTGCAGACCTCCCAGTAGACTGTCTGTTAGGCAATGATCTTGAAAGCTCAGTTTGGTCAGAAGTGGAGTACAGGACTCATGCAGAAATGCTAGGGATTTCAGCTCATGTCCTTGCAGTGACAAGGTCTCAGGCTAAGAAGTGCCTTCCTGAACCAGTGGTGGATCTTGAAACAATAGACCAACCACAACCCAAGAGAAGGAGCAAGAGGGTTAAGGCTGTGCCTTCCCACTTGCCCCAGGTTGAGGATCAAGTTTCACGGAAACTGATTCTGCAGTCCAAGAGGAGACTGTCTCAGAGGAGCTTGAACCTGACCAGGTTGAGTTTCTGGGGACAGGGGGACCCTCAAGGGCAGACCTGGGGCAGGCCCAATTAGATTGCCCTTCACTTGAACCCCTCAGACAGCAAGCTGCTGCTGAGGCTGCAGGGAATGCTCAAGGTACCCATAGAGTTTATTGGGATGAAGGACTCCTTTATTCAGAGGCTAGAGACCCCAAGCCTGGCACAACCAGGAGGTTGGTTATACCTTTGAAGTTTAGGGGTTTCCTTCTTACCTTGGCCCATGATATTCCCCTTGCAGGACACTTAGGCCAGAATAAGGCTTGGGACAGGCTTGTTCCACACTTTCACTGGCCTCACATGTTAGAAAATGTCAAGGAGTTTTGTCGCTCCTGTGTCACTTGCCAAGCCAGTGGTAAGTCAGGTGGCACAACAAAGGCCCCCCTGATACCACTACCTGTGGTGGGGGTACCCTTTGAAAGAGTTAGAATAGACATTGTGGGTCCCATGGATCCTCAAACAGCATCTGGGTACAGATTCATACTGGTGGTAGTGGATCATGCCACCAGGTACCCAGAGGCAATTCCCCTGAGGACCACCACAGCACCTGTGGTGGCAAAAGCCCTCATTGCAGTTTTCTCAAGAGTGGGCTTTCCAAAGGAGGTTCTTTCAGACAGAGGTACCAACTTTATGTCTGGATACTTAAAAGCAATGTGGAAAGAGTGTGGAGTAAACTATAAGTTTACCACACCCTACCATCCACAGTGCAATGGGCTTGTTGAAAGGTTCAACAAGACCCTAAAGGGAATGATAAAAGGTTTACCAGAGAAGCTTAGGCGGAAATGGGACATCCTTTTACCCTGCTTGCTCTTTGCTTACAGAGAGGTCCCACAGAAGGGGGTTGGCTACAGCCCTTTTGAACTTTTGTTTGGCCACCCTGTAAGGGGTCCATTGAGTTTGGTGGAGGAAGGATGGGAGTTACCTCTCAAAAAGCCTAAACTAGACATTGTGGACTATGTACTTGGTCTCCGCTCCAGGATGGCTGAATACATGGAGAGAGCATCCAAAAACCTTGAGGCCAGTCAAGAATTACAGAAAGCTTGGCATGACCAAAAGGCTGTTCTGGTTGAGTTTCAGCCAGGGCAGAAGGTGTGGGTGTTGGACCCAGTGGGCCCAGCAGCTCTCCAGGACAAATGGACTGGACCCTACCCTATCATTGAGAAAAAGGGAGAAGTCACCTATGTGGTTGACTTTGGCACCCCTCGGAGCCCCCACAGGGTGCTCCATGTAAACCGTTTGAAAGCATTTGTTGACAGGGAGGACATGAGTCTCCTCATGGCCACAGATGGGAATCAGGAGGAAGAGAGTGACCCTCTCCCAGACCTGCTTTCCCAGAACCCTGATGATGGTTCAGTTGATGGAGTAGCCTTGGCAGGCAGCCTCACTGAGCAGCAACAGGTGGACTGCAGACAGGTGTTGCAGGCCACAGACATATGTTTTCACTCACACCCAGCCAGACTAATTGGTGCACCCATGAGGTGGACACTGGTGACAGTCTGCCTGTGAAGAATAAGATCTACAGGCAACCTGACCATGTCAGGGATTGTATAAAGGCTGAGGTGCAAAAGATGTTGGAGCTTGGAGTGATTGAGCCATCAGAGAGCCCATGGGCTAGCCCAGTGGTCCTTGTGCCAAAACCTCATACCAAAGATGGGAAGAGATAAATGAGGTTTTGTGTGGACTACAGAGGTCTCAATGCTGTCACTAGGACAGAGGCCCATCCCATTCCAAGAGCAGATGAGCTCATTGATAAATTGGCTTCTGCCAAGTTTCTGAGCACATTTGATTTGACAGCTGGCTACTGGCAAATCAGACTAGCTGAAGAGTCAAAAGCCAAAACAGCATTCTCTACCCCTAGTGGACATTATCAATTTGTGGTAATGCCCTTTGGTTTGAAGAAAGCACCTGCCACCTTCCAAAGGTCGGTGAATCAAGTCCTTGCTGGGTTGGATGACTTTTGTGCAGCATATCTAGATGATATTGCTGTCTTTAGCTCCACCTGGGAGGATCACCTGATCCACCTGAAGAAGGTTCTGGAGGCCCTGCAAAAGGCAGGCCTGACTATCAAGGCTACCAAGTGCCAGATAGGGCAGAGCAAGGTTGTGTACCTGGGCCACCTAGTAGGTGGGGGTCAGGTTCAACCATTGGAGAGCAAGATTCAGACCATACAGGACTGGGCTCCTCCAACTACCCAGACACAAGTCAGAGCCTTCTTGGGCCTGACTGGGTATTACAGAAAATTTGTAAAGAACTATGGGTCCATTGTGACACCATTGAATGACTTGACATCTAAGAAGATGCCCAAAAAGGTTCAGTGGACAGTTAGCTGTCAAAAGGCATTTGATGACCTGAAGAAGGCCATGTGCTCTGCACCTATCCTGAAGAGTCCTGACTACTCCAAACAGTTCATTGTACAGACAGATGCTTCTGAGTTGGGGGTGGGAGCTGTGCTTTCACAACTTAATCAAGATGGTCAAGACCAGCCCATTGCTTTTATTAGCAGAAGGCTGACCCCCAGGGAGAAACGTTGGTCAGCTATTGAGAGGGAGGCCTTTGCTGTGGTTTGGGCCCTGAAGAAGTTGAGGCCATACTTGTTTGGTACTCACTTCCTAATTCAGACAGACCATAAGCCCCTCTTGTGGCTAAATCAGATGAAGGGTGAAAATCCCAAACTGCTCAGGAGGTCCATTTCCCTACAGGGGATGGACTTTACAGTGGAGCACCGCCCAGGGACTGACCATGGTAATGCAGATGGTCTCTCCAGGTACTTCCACTTAGAACATGAAGACTTATCTAGTCAAGGTTAAGTTTAATGTCCCTGCGTTTGGGGGGGGGGGGGGGGGGTTGTGTAGGAGAGTAGGGTCTGCTATCCTATGGTCACCCCAATTTTTGCTTTTTGCTTCACTGGTTTTCCACTTACTGAGGCTGTGGGCCTGCTAATCAGACCCCCAGCCTGCTGTTCTCTCTCTAAATTTATAATACATGTGCTATAGGTACATACCACAATTGGAACTGGACTCCTTGTCAGCCCCTGTACCATGCACTATAGGTGCTCAGGGCATAGGTGCCACCAAGGCCTACCAGGGGCTGAAGCATAGCTTTTGCCACCCCTGGCTGGTTCTTAAATTGACACAACTGGCTGATCACTCTGCTGGGGCAATTGGGTGTAATCACCCCTTGCTTAGATATAGTATACCTATATCTAAACCTATATCTGGACACATATATAAGCCTGTAAGCCACTCCTATGGAAGGCCTCATCAATCCTGGAGGCAGAGTGCGTGGTTTTATGTGAGATGGAGCTCTGGCATGAGCTGAGCCTGTCTGCAGCTGTCGGGAACAACTCCCTAAGCTGATCCGGGATAATGCAATACCATATACTCTTAAGCGCCTTATAATCCTCGCGGTTATATAGCAACTTTGGTTTGGCTTTATCAAAACATGTCGTGTAAGGTGTCATACGAATTGGAATACTACCCCCTCGCCAGTTCTGGCGACGGGGGTAGTATTCCACCCTTCTAGATGGATAAGACATGTTACTTTACTGAAACGCGGTTGATTTAAAATGAGCCTCAGATCCACAAAATGGATGCCTCTGCCACAGACACGGGTCTGGCCTCCTGCTGCTGACCGAAACTCAGCATATGGTGGCCTGGACAAAGGGTTTCCTGTCGCAGGGCGGTGTCAAACCACCCCAGACAGGAGATAGTGGATTGTAGCAGGGAGGTTTCAAAGAAACCAGACACTGCCTGCGGAGCACAAGGCTGCCCCTTGCATAATCCGGCCAAACCGGTTCTGGGGCATCCCAGCCCCAGTCCCAGCGCGACCTGGATCAAAGGAAAGGGGTGTAACCACCCCATTCCTGGGTCCCACCCATAGGAGGGGACCTAGCAGGATGTCCAGCCCACCAGATTCGAATAAGAGTGGGAGCAGTGCCAATGCAACTCAGATCATCCTGAAGAAACATAAGAAACGAATTCTGGACCCTTCGACATTCTACTCAACATAGAAGACTGAAGAATCTCCCTTGTGGTCAAGGAGTGACCACCCTGTGCAAACAGGCACCATCCAGCCCTCGACCCTTGCTTTGTTGCAGTTCCCGCCGGAACTCGAGCGACAGAGATCGACGAGATCAAGCTTGCCTGCCTTCTCCCAGCCCGATCCACAGTCCCTGCAGAGCTGAGACCAGTGGAGGCAACCGGAAGCGTGGGGCACGCCATCTTGAAAAGGCCACGAGACGCTGACCGTGCAGCCCACAAGTGACCCTCGAAGCTGTACACCGGGGTTTGAGAAGCCCCCACCCCGAGCTACACTTGCACCAAGGCTACCCCCTCCACACTCGACGAGTGCTGCGTGGGGCCCTTCTGCTCATGTTGGCTCGACGCGTTGGCCCGGTCACTTGCCAGCTGGCTTGTGGCCCCTGTGCCGACGAAAACTTGAATACGACTTGCTTTTCTGGTTGCTCCAGATCTGCACCAGCTCCTGTGAAAAGGAGCCCCCACTCTGACCCTCCTGGTTCGAGTGAGAAGCAATCTCCCGGTTCCGCGTGGATTGCTTTTGCCAAGTGCTGTTTGCTGCAATCTTGAAGCCGACGGTGCTGACGGCGAGAGCCTACGTGGGACAGATTGTGACCTGCTCCTGGACGTCGCAGATGCCCCACAGCCCACGTGACAGCGGAGAGAAGCCTCTCGACAACCACCTGATTGTGCCCGACATTGCCTGGTTCCGTCCTGGTTCCACCCTGGTCACTGCTGAGTGACCCAGACTCTGTCCCCTCTGCTTTCAGGTACTTTTCGACTTCGATCCACCCTTGGATCACACCGGACACTTCTGCTTCACATCGCCTGCAGCTCCTTCAGCTTCAAGCACCAAGAGCCTGCGTGTCAAAACCCGACGCCACTTCGACCCTGTGCACCCACTTCCTGTGGGTGAGGTAACATTGCAACGCCAGTGTTCCCACACTGGTACACACCTCTAGGGTCTGTGTCTTAAGTTTTGTTCCTCTAGGTTCAGCGGAAGTATCTTTAAACTCACTTTGTGTAACTTTTACGCACCATTGACATTGCATTGGTGCGAGCCGCACTTTCCGTGCTGCACCCGAATTCCGTGGGCTACTCCCGACTTCAGCATTGCTAGTCCTGACTGCTCCCAGCGATTCTCTAGGCCCTAGGCCTAACCACTGTTCGATTGGTATCTCTTATACCATTTTTTTAGTATATGGTTTGAGTGGCCACCGGCCCTCAGCCAAAATGGTGCAACTTTGTATGTTATACTGTGCTTTTGATTTAACGCTTGTGCCCCTTTCCTCATAAAGAGTACTGGGGATTATTTTAGAAATAAACACATATATTTTTATAATATATACTTGTGTGGTGTCCTTTCATTTGATTACAGGATTGTATGTGGTAAAACAGCTCGCTTAACACAACCTCTTAAGTTTAGCCTTTAAGGCTGCTTAGTCCATGCTACCCCTAGGATAGCTTGTCTAACAAGGTTGACTTACAACCAGACATCTTTGGGGTTTGTTTGGACTGATACCAAGTGGTTCCAGAATTGGAAACACTACATATCAGGCCAACTTCTCACAGCGTTGAACAAGCACCTGATTAAGAATTCCTTAGTGGTACAATAAGTTGCTTACCTGAAGCAGTGGAGGTTTAGTACACGTCGGGCTTATGTTTTTAAAACAATAGAACAAATAATAAATTAATGATGTCGCCTATTTTACTTCTGAGCAATGTTGTCGGATAGACTTTGTGGTGGCATTGACATGTTAAGGATTTAGGGTGCCCTGGGTCAAAACTATTTGGGAGGCCCCTGTTCAGAACAGCTTTGAGTTTAAATGATTCACTTTCAGCTCTGTCCTACCCTCTTTAGCCAGGCTACTAACGGTGCACAGGCGCTATGGTCAACATTCTAAAAGTGTTTACATCTAACATTTTTAGATAGTGTTGTGTGTTTTCACTGTTGTAACCCAGCAGCAGCCCACTAATTTTACAGCGAATAATATCTGTGATATCCTCCAATTTCTCACATGTGAAGACCCGTTTTGATCTAAAATAAACTTTTTTATGGTTGTTGCATGAAACAAACACAATTCTCGGCAAATAGAAATAGACTCTCTCACATCAATCACATAAAAAAGAAAGGAAACAAAACGGTATTTACAAGAATCTGTTTAGGAATTTTCCAGGCCATCAGGGCAAAAACAGAGCTGTCTCTATAAAGGGGCCCCCTGAAAGGCTGAATTGCAGCGCATGTCATTTAGGACAAAAACCTTGACGGGGCATGTCATACCCATACGTATGTACAGGAACACAACTAGATCCAAACTTCAGATGGGTGCTAACACTCCCAGCCAGGACTGGTCCTAGCACTGGTCGCACACAGTGCAAGTCTATTTTGGCGTCCCCCTCCCCTATTTCCTCCTTCTCCATGAGTTTCCTCATTACCTCTCACCAACAATACACCTCATCTCTCTATAGCACCTTTCTGGCAAAAATTTCATTTTTTAATAGCACTACTCATAGTTTACTCACACTCAGTTCTTTGATCTGCATGGTACACGTTCTTTGTAGCAGGCACAGTAAACCTCTGCACTGTGTGGGTGACAGAAGTGCCCATGTGAGTGCACGGTGAGCCATGCAACAGTGAGAGGAGTGACTGCAGGGTGCGTGAGGTGACCATATGAATTTGGGTGCAGATATAAATGCAGAGTGGGACGAATGAATGGATGGTTAGTGATGGGCTTATTTGAGTGAAGTGCCACATGAGTGCAGGTTGAGTAGTGTGCTTGTGTGACTGCAGGGTGAGGTACAGGTTGAACAGCACAAGTGCATTGTGAGTGCAGAGTAATCACTGAGTGCAGGGTGAGCAGGTGAATGGTGTGAGTGCATGGGGATCAGTGTGAGTGCATTGTAATCGCTGTGAGTGCAGGGTGAGCGTGAAAGTGAAAGGTGAGAATGAGGAGCGAGTTGTCTGAATGCTAGGTGCTTTCCCAGACACTTTTAAAGTAACTCAGCATGTTATTGACGGCAGGGTAGGGTTTCATATATGTTAAACTATTGCTATTATGGCATTTACCAGGGATCGAGGGTGGAGGAAATAAATGTGCTGATCTTGCAACAAACTACGGGCTAGGTGTAGGTAATTGTAAATTACTGATTCAAAAATACTGAATTTTACCGATTCGGTATTTTCGAATCGGTAATTGCAATGTAGATAATAATTCGGTAAAAAATACTGAATCGGTAAGATTCAGTATTTACCGAATCGGTATTTACCCATTCGGTATTTGCCATTGATTCCTATGGGCCTGGAGGCCCATAGGAATGAATGTCAATTACAGAATCAGTAATTACCGATTCTGTAAAATTGGAAAAAAGTCAAGAGTGGCAGGGTGTCACTTTGACACCCTGCTGCACCCCTGATTAGTGCTTGTGTGCACATGTGGCACACATACATGCCCTAAGGGCATGTATGTCTGTCACATAGCACAGGTGTAAATGCACATTTATGCATTTACATAGGAATTCCTAATTTACCACCAACTAATAGTTGGTGGTAAATAACAAATTCTTAAAGCACAGAAACACTGTTTACAGGGCTTCCTACATCTCATTTACCGATTCGGTAAATACCGAATCGGTAAATGATGATTCGGTAAATACCGAATCGGTAAATACCGATTCGTTATCTACCGAATCGGAAAAATAGCCTTCTACATAGGAAAAGGCTTTTACCGGTCGGTAACGGACGATTTCAGCTGTTACCGACCAGTAATAGCCTACCTACATCTGGCCCTACAAGTTTTAAGATTAGTGTTGCCAGTTCATTATTTTGTTGTCCCAGGCGGTACAAATATAAGCAGTCACCTAAATCTGTATTGTCAGCATTTGTCTGTGCATACTTCAAACAGCAAATATAAATAGAGAGCACTTTTAATTGTGTTCTAGAGCTGCCTGAATGATCCATGATCATGACTGATAATAAAAGGAAACAAAGACAGAAAAGTCACAGTACTATTGAATACATACTTCTTTATATATAATAGTATTTTGTGTCAAGACAAGCAATTTGTAGGCTGTTTAAACACATGGCTGGCATTCTTCTATTGGCAACTTGCAGCACTTTTAGCCCGGTGAGAGTTGCGCGTCTGCTTGTGTAATTGAAAAAAAAAAACGTTGTCTCTTTTCTGGGAAAGCCTAACCCTCCGAGGATGGGCTTAAATTGGTACAGCTGAAATGCTTCAGCTGCAGTAAGAGGCAGGATGTCTCCTCTGCTAAAACTAAAAACAAAGAACAGACTCATGTCAGCTGCAGTCTAATTAGCAAACATTGCTACAGAGAAGTTAGAGTCTGGAAAGGTCAGCATCAACTATGAAACTCCTGCTTTAAAATGTTGGTCCCCTTTCACAGCAGGACTTCAAGCAGCTATTAAGTTTTCTGTAGACGTACAACCCCCAAACCTGCAAGCAACTCATGATTTTGCTACATCTATATAGCTCAAGTTGAACCCATCCTGAGTATATGAAACCCATAAAGTTTTTCCAGAACACATCCATTCTGGATATAACTTCCCATGTGCTATGTATTGTGCGACTTTATTAACATTCTTACCTCAATGACTCCTTCCTTTTCACCCCTACCCATGCTCGAGTTGGTGCCACAGATTATCCTTCCTTTTTAGCTACACTGACTACAGGCACCTATTATTAGTTCAAAAATCCCACTTTTTAGTCACATAGACAATAAGTACATATTAATGTTTAATATATTTGTTCCAGTGTTTCTTTGTGCATATTTTGTTTGTTTCAATGCATCATTGGTTATACTGTACACCTTTCATTAATTCGCAGAGCTGAAATATTACAGTTGCAGTGGGAGTCGAGGTGTCTCCTCTGCTATGAAATTGAACACAAAGGAACAGGACTGTCTGCTTGTTTGCTATCGGTTTGTTTTAGCAGAGGAGAGAGACTTCCTGCCTCCCACTGCAGCTGAAGCATTCCAGCTCTACGAATTAACCCCCTCCTGGGATGGTTAATGCGTCTGCTCTTAACATGACGATAGCACAGGCACAGTGTGCCTCGTCAATTTACCGCTGAGTAAGGAGACTGCGGGGTCGTCATTTTATTTCCAGTGGATGTTGTAATCCCCAAGAAAGAGATTTTTAGAGTGGGAAAGCGATGCTTGGGTAATCAAATCAGACATCTCTTCAGTAAAGGCAATACAATTACCAGGAGCAGGTGGAGGAGGCTCCACCTATCAATGTTTCTCAACACCCTATACTATCAGCTGTGAGAACCGTGTTGTGCACTACACTAAACATTCCCTGCCCCATCAGTCTCTCGCAAATGAATAGCGCCCCTCTAGAATACTATGCAGTGCTTCTCTCCAGTAACTGTTCCGAGAGCTATGAAGCAATGGAAAGCAGACACCAACCCCGGAGGTGGGTACACATATCCAAATGATCACAGGTCAAGTGATACATATGTAATGGAAGAAGAAATACTAAAACTGCAAATACTAAAATACAAGTCTAAGCATGGCCAAGATTACCAGAAGATGAGAGATGAATGCACTGGATTGTAGCCAGACCCCGAGTTTAATGATATAATTGTCTAGGATGTTTACCCAGGAGCAAAGCTAGACCCTGACTGGAATAGACTGTGACCAACGCAATAGAAAGGAAGAGGGGACAGCATCCTTTCATTTTCATAGGCACTTAGTGTAATTGGAGACATTTGAGACACATAATGAGGCCAAGGTGTAAATCAACAAGCATTGGCAAAGCCACCGGGTAACGTTTGTACATACTAATTCGTGCAATATTAGCCCAGTAAAGGAAACCAAGAACTTAAGGTTTCCTTATTTTCAATACTACCTTCTTCTGTTTTTACTTCAAAGTGTTTTTACTTCAAATAAAGGTTGACTAACAAGGAAGCCTCCATTATGGTCCTTCAATTGTTTCCATCGCATAAAATGAATTATGGACCAATGAAGGTTCACTTGCCAGCCAAACTTCTATGGACATAGAAACAAAAAGGGGATGATTTTGAAGGCAAGTGAGCCTTCAGTACTGCCCACCTTTTGTTTCTATGGAATAAGAAAAAAATCAGTCCCAGTTGTTGGGTAGGGAAGGGCAGGCATTGGAAACAACAGACATCCAGTGAGAGAGAGAGATGCTAACAGGTGGTGGAGGTGAGGAGCATTGAGTAGCGCACAAGGGGGGGGGGGGGATATCAGGCATGAGCAAGGTGTGTGGACAGGGATTTTCTGAGGGAAGAAGACCAACATTATCTGCCTAGACCCCCAGATGCAGAGCAGCCTATGGTGTCTGGGGCGCCAGTACTGCTCACCTTTTAGGAGCATTGGGTGAAGCTTCCAGATTATGGGAGGCAGCAGTGCCAGTCTACTTCCCTTAAGAAGGTGGCACGCGCCTTTATTCGCCGTATTTCCCATCTCTCACATTCATTGATTTTCTCCTTGTTTCCTTGTTCTTCCGTTTCCTGACATTCGCTTGAACTCTAACATGCTTGGGAATTACGAGTTGGCTTGGTTTACTGTGTTTTGCCCTTTGCTTGCTTTCCCTTTCCTTTTTCTATGACTTTTTTCAACCTAGAGTTCATTGTTATTGATAACGTCTTCCTCCGCGATGCGTTAGGGGCATGGGGTCCACCATTCTGAAGCAGGTAAGCATAGCATCTACAAACAGCTCTGTTATTTCATTACTGCTGTGAATTACAATACTTTTTAAAGCTATTTGCATCTATAGTAAATTCTTGGTGTTAACCTGTAACACCATTGCTGTGAGTTTCCTAAGCTGTGAGACATATACATTAGAGAAGATTGTTGTGCTCCAACTGCATATTTTCTTTTTATGAATTAATCAGTGCTGGTAAACTGTGGCTATTCACCCGTGAGGGTATCCAGGGCTAATCACCCGTGAGGGTATCCAGGGCTAATCACCAGTGAGGGTATCCAGGGCTAATTACCCGTGAGGGTATCCATGGCTATTCACTCGTGAGAGTATCCAGGGCTATTCACTCGTGAGGGTATCCAGGGCTATTCACTCGTAAGGGTATCCAGGGCTAATCACCAGTGAGGGTATCCAGGGCTAATCACCTGTGAGAGTATCCAGGTCTAATCACCAGTGAGGGTATCCAGGGCTAATCACGAGTGTGGGTATCCAGGGCTAATCACCAGTGAGGGTATCCAGGGCTAATCAACTGTGAGGGTATCCAGGGCTAATCACCAGTGAGGGTATCCAGGGCTATTCACTCATGAGGGTATCCAGGGCTAATCACCCATGTGGGTATCCAGGGCTAATCACCCGTGAGGGTATCCAGGGCTATTCACTTGTGAGGGTATCCAGGGCTAATCACCCGTGAGGGTATCCAGGGCTAATCACCAGTGAGGGTATCGAGGGCTATTCACTCATGAGGGTATCCAGGGCTAATCACCCGTGTGGGTATCCAGGGCTAATCACCCGTGAGGGTATCCAGGGCTATTCATTCGTGAGGGTATCCAGGGCTAATCACCCGTGAGGGTATCCAGGGCTAATCACCCGTGAGGGTATTCAGGGCTAATCACCCGTGAGGGTATTCAGGGCTAATCACCCGTGAGGGTATCCAGGGCTAATCACCAGTGTAAATGTAATGTAAATGTATTGGCATTTATATAGCGCACTACTTACCCGTAGGGTCCCAAGGCGCTTCGACCGCTGCGAAACCCTTCCTGGCTTCCCTGAGAGATGGTCCCTTAATAGGTATCTCCAGGGTGAGACCAGGCATCCCCAGCGGTCTGGTGGGGCCGTTAGTGAAGATGAGGCAAGCTAATGCCCAGAGTTGCCGAGTGTGATCGCTGATCAGAGTGGGCACCGAGGCGAGAGAATTATCGAGTCCGCTGACCCTGGTCCAGAAACCTGCCGCACCGGGAATCGAACCCTGGTCCCGGGCCGTCCTCTGCTCTCGGGTCTGCCGCCTCTAACCAGTGAGCCACACTACTACCAGTGAGGGTATCCAGGGCTAATCACCCGTGAGGGTATCCAGGGCTAATCACCCGTGAGGGTATCCAGGGCTAATCACCCGTGAGGGTATCCAGGGCTATTCATTCGTGAGGGTATCCAGGGCTATTCACTCGTAAGGGTATCCAGGGCTAATCACCCATGAGGGTATTCAGGGCTATTCACTCGTGAGGGTATCCAGGGCTATTCATTCGTGAGGGTATCCAGGGCTATTCACTCGTGAGGGTATCCAGGGCTAATCACCTGTGAGGGTATCCAGGGCTAATCACCAGTGAAGGTATTCAGGGCTAATCACCCGTGAGGGTATCCAGGGCTAATCACCAGTGAGGGTATCCAGGGCTAATCACCCGTGAGGGTATCCAGGGCTAATCACCCGTGAGGGTATCCAGGGCTAATCACCCGTGAGGGTATCCAGGGCTATTCACTCGTGAGGGTATCCAGGGCTAATCACCTGTGAGGGTATCCAGGGCTAATCACCAGTGAAGGTATTCAGGGCTAATCACCTGTGAGGGTATCCAGGGCTAATCACCAGTGAGGGTATCCAGGGCTAATCACCAGTGAGGGTATCCAGGGCTAATCACCCGTGAGGGTATCCAGGTCTAATCACCCGTGAGGGTATCCAGGGCTAATCACCCGTGAGGGTATCCAGGGCTAATCACCAGTGACGGTCTCCAGGGCTAATCACCTGTGAGGGTCTCCAGGGCTAGTCACCCGTGAGGGTATCCAGGGCTAATCACCCGTGAGGGTATCCAGGGCTATTCACTCGTGAGGGAATCCAGGGCTAATCACCCATGAGGGTATACATGGCTAATCACCCAGTGAGGGTATCCAGGGCTAATCATCCGTGAGGGTATCCAGGGCTAATCACCCGTGAGGGGATCCAGGGCTAATCACCAGTGAGGGTATCCAGGGCTAATCACCCGTGAGGGTATCCAGGGCTAATCACCCGTGAGGGTATCCAGGGCTAATCACCAGTGAGGGTATCCAGGGCTAATCACCCGTGAGGGTATTCAGGGCTAATCACCCGTGAGGGTATCCAGGGCTGTTCACTCGTGAGGGTATCCAGGGCTAATCACCCATGAGGGTATCCATGGCTAGTCACTCATGAGGGTATCCAGGGCTAATCACCAGTGAGGGTATCCAGGGCTATTCACTCATGAGGGTATCCAGGGCTAATCACGAGTGTGGGTATCCAGGGCTAATCACCAGTGAGGGTATCCAGGGCTAATCACCTGTGAGAGTATCCAGGGCTAATCACCAGTGAGGGTATCCAGGGCTAATCACCCGTGAGGGTATCCAGGGCTAATCACCTGTGAGGGTATCCAGGGCTAATCACCAGTGAGGGTATCCAGGGCTATTCACTCATGAGGGTATCCAGGGCTAATCACCCGTGTGGGTATCCAGGGCTGATCACCCGTGAGGGTATCCAGGGCTATTCACTCGTGAGGGCATCCAGGGCTAATCACCCGTGAGGGTATCCAGGGCTAATCACCCGTGAGGGCATCCAGAGATAATCACCCATGAGGGTATCCAGGGCTAATCACCAGTGAGGGTATCCAGGGCTAATCACCCGTGAGGGTATCCAGGGCTAATCACCCGTGAGGGTATCCAGGACTAATCACCCGGGAGGGTATCCAGGGCTAATCACCCGTGAGGGTATCCAGGGCTATTCACTCGTGAGGGTATCCAGGGCTATTCACTCATGAGGGTATCCAGGGCTATTCACTCATGAGGGTATCCAGGGCTAATCACCAGTGAAGGTATTCAGGGCTAATCACCTTTGAGGGTATCCAGGGCTAATCACCAGTGAGGGTATCCAGGGCTAATCACCAGTGAGGGTATCCAGGGCTAATCACCCGTGAGGGTATCCAGGGCTAATCACCCGTGAGGGTATCCAGGGCTAATCACCCGTGAGGGTATCCAGGGCTAATCACCAGTGACGGTCTCCAGGGCTAATCACCTGTGACGGTCTCCAGGGCTAGTCACCAGTAAGGGTATCCAGGGCTAATCACCCGTGAGGGTACCCAGGGCTAATCACCCGTGAGGGTATCCAGGGCTAATCACCCGTGAGGGTATCCAGGGCTAATCACCCATGAGGGTATCCAGAGCTATTCACTTGTGAGGGTATCCAGGGCTAATCACCCATGAGGGTACCCAGGGCTAATCACCCGTGAGGGTATCCAGGGCTAATCACCCGTGAGGGTATCCAGGGCTAATCACCCATGAGGGTATCCAGAGCTATTCACCCGTGAGGGTATCCAGGGCTAATCACCCATTAGGGTATCCAGGGCTAATCACCCGTGAGGGTATCCAGGGCTATTCACTCGTGAGGGTATCCAGGGCTAATCACCCGTGAGGGTATCCAGGGCTAATCACCCGTGAGGGTATCCAGGGCTAATCACCAGTGAGGGTATCCAGGGCTAATCACCGGTGAGGGTATCCAGGGCTAATCACCCGTGAGGGTATCCAGGACTAATCACCCGGGAGGGTATCCAGGGCTAATCACCCGTGAGGGTATCCAGGGCTATTCACTCGTGAGGGTATCCAGGGCTAATCACCCGTGAGGGTATCCAGGGCTAATCACCCGTGAGGGTATCCAGGGCTAATCACCCATGAGGGTATCCAGAGCTATTCACCCGTGAGGGTATCCAGGGCTAATCACCCATGAGGGTATCCAGAGCTATTCACTTGTGAGGGTATCCAGGGCTAATCACCCGTGAGGGTACCCAGGGCTAATCACCCGTGAGGGTATCCAGGGCTAATCACCCGTGAGGGTATCCAGGGCTAATCACCCATGAGGGTATCCAGAGCTATTCACCCATGAGGGTATCCAGGGCTAATCACCCATTAGGGTATCCAGGGCTAATCACCCGTGAGGGTATCCAGGGCTATTCACTCGTGAGGGTATCCAGGGCTAATCACCCGTGAGGGTATCCAGGGCTAATCACCCGTGAGGGTATCCAGGGCTAATCACCAGTGAGGGTATCCAGGGCTAATCACCGGTGAGGGTATCCAGGGCTAATCACCTGTGAGGGTATCCAGGACTAATCACCCGGGAGGGTATCCAGGGCTAATCACCCGTGTGGGTATCCAGGGCTAATCACCCGTGAGGGTATCCAGGGCTAATCACCAGTGAGGGTATCCAGGGCTAATCACCTGTGAGAGTATCCAGGTCTAATCACCAGTGAGGGTATCCAGGGCTAATCACGAGTGTGGGTATCCAGGGCTAATCACCAGTGAGGGTATCCAGGGCTAATCAACTGTGAGGGTATCCAGGGCTAATCACCAGTGAGGGTATCCAGGGCTATTCACTCATGAGGGTATCCAGGGCTAATCACCCATGTGGGTATCCAGGGCTAATCACCCGTGAGGGTATCCAGGGCTATTCACTTGTGAGGGTATCCAGGGCTAATCACCCGTGAGGGTATCCAGGGCTAATTACCCGTGAGGGTATCCATGGCTATTCACTCGTGAGAGTATCCAGGGCTATTCACTCGTGAGGGTATCCAGGGCTATTCACTCGTAAGGGTATCCAGGGCTAATCACCAGTGAGGGTATCCAGGGCTAATCACCTGTGAGAGTATCCAGGTCTAATCACCAGTGAGGGTATCCAGGGCTAATCACGAGTGTGGGTATCCAGGGCTAATCACCAGTGAGGGTATCCAGGGCTAATCAACTGTGAGGGTATCCAGGGCTAATCACCAGTGAGGGTATCCAGGGCTATTCACTCATGAGGGTATCCAGGGCTAATCACCCATGTGGGTATCCAGGGCTAATCACCCGTGAGGGTATCCAGGGCTATTCACTTGTGAGGGTATCCAGGGCTAATCACCCGTGAGGGTATCCAGGGCTAATCACCAGTGAGGGTATCGAGGGCTATTCACTCATGAGGGTATCCAGGGCTAATCACCCGTGTGGGTATCCAGGGCTAATCACCCGTGAGGGTATCCAGGGCTATTCATTCGTGAGGGTATCCAGGGCTAATCACCCGTGAGGGTATCCAGGGCTAATCACCCGTGAGGGTATTCAGGGCTAATCACCCGTGAGGGTATTCAGGGCTAATCACCCGTGAGGGTATCCAGGGCTAATCACCAGTGTAAATGTAATGTAAATGTATTGGCATTTATATAGCGCACTACTTACCCGTAGGGTCCCAAGGCGCTTCGACCGCTGCGAAACCCTTCCTGGCTTCCCTGAGAGATGGTCCCTTAATAGGTATCTCCAGGGTGAGACCAGGCATCCCCAGCGGTCTGGTGGGGCCGTTAGTGAAGATGAGGCAAGCTAATGCCCAGAGTTGCCGAGTGTGATCGCTGATCAGAGTGGGCACCGAGGCGAGAGAATTATCGAGTCCGCTGACCCTGGTCCAGAAACCTGCCGCACCGGGAATCGAACCCTGGTCCCGGGCCGTCCTCTGCTCTCGGGTCTGCCGCCTCTAACCAGTGAGCCACACTACTACCAGTGAGGGTATCCAGGGCTAATCACCCGTGAGGGTATCCAGGGCTAATCACCCGTGAGGGTATCCAGGGCTAATCACCCGTGAGGGTATCCAGGGCTATTCATTCGTGAGGGTATCCAGGGCTATTCACTCGTAAGGGTATCCAGGGCTAATCACCCATGAGGGTATTCAGGGCTATTCACTCGTGAGGGTATCCAGGGCTATTCATTCGTGAGGGTATCCAGGGCTATTCACTCGTGAGGGTATCCAGGGCTAATCACCTGTGAGGGTATCCAGGGCTAATCACCAGTGAAGGTATTCAGGGCTAATCACCCGTGAGGGTATCCAGGGCTAATCACCAGTGAGGGTATCCAGGGCTAATCACCCGTGAGGGTATCCAGGGCTAATCACCCGTGAGGGTATCCAGGGCTAATCACCCGTGAGGGTATCCAGGGCTATTCACTCGTGAGGGTATCCAGGGCTAATCACCTGTGAGGGTATCCAGGGCTAATCACCAGTGAAGGTATTCAGGGCTAATCACCTGTGAGGGTATCCAGGGCTAATCACCAGTGAGGGTATCCAGGGCTAATCACCAGTGAGGGTATCCAGGGCTAATCACCCGTGAGGGTATCCAGGTCTAATCACCCGTGAGGGTATCCAGGGCTAATCACCCGTGAGGGTATCCAGGGCTAATCACCAGTGACGGTCTCCAGGGCTAATCACCTGTGAGGGTCTCCAGGGCTAGTCACCCGTGAGGGTATCCAGGGCTAATCACCCGTGAGGGTATCCAGGGCTATTCACTCGTGAGGGAATCCAGGGCTAATCACCCATGAGGGTATACATGGCTAATCACCCAGTGAGGGTATCCAGGGCTAATCATCCGTGAGGGTATCCAGGGCTAATCACCCGTGAGGGGATCCAGGGCTAATCACCAGTGAGGGTATCCAGGGCTAATCACCCGTGAGGGTATCCAGGGCTAATCACCCGTGAGGGTATCCAGGGCTAATCACCAGTGAGGGTATCCAGGGCTAATCACCCGTGAGGGTATTCAGGGCTAATCACCCGTGAGGGTATCCAGGGCTGTTCACTCGTGAGGGTATCCAGGGCTAATCACCCATGAGGGTATCCATGGCTAGTCACTCATGAGGGTATCCAGGGCTAATCACCAGTGAGGGTATCCAGGGCTATTCACTCATGAGGGTATCCAGGGCTAATCACGAGTGTGGGTATCCAGGGCTAATCACCAGTGAGGGTATCCAGGGCTAATCACCTGTGAGAGTATCCAGGGCTAATCACCAGTGAGGGTATCCAGGGCTAATCACCCGTGAGGGTATCCAGGGCTAATCACCTGTGAGGGTATCCAGGGCTAATCACCAGTGAGGGTATCCAGGGCTATTCACTCATGAGGGTATCCAGGGCTAATCACCCGTGTGGGTATCCAGGGCTGATCACCCGTGAGGGTATCCAGGGCTATTCACTCGTGAGGGCATCCAGGGCTAATCACCCGTGAGGGTATCCAGGGCTAATCACCCGTGAGGGCATCCAGAGATAATCACCCATGAGGGTATCCAGGGCTAATCACCAGTGAGGGTATCCAGGGCTAATCACCCGTGAGGGTATCCAGGGCTAATCACCCGTGAGGGTATCCAGGACTAATCACCCGGGAGGGTATCCAGGGCTAATCACCCGTGAGGGTATCCAGGGCTATTCACTCGTGAGGGTATCCAGGGCTATTCACTCATGAGGGTATCCAGGGCTATTCACTCATGAGGGTATCCAGGGCTAATCACCAGTGAAGGTATTCAGGGCTAATCACCTTTGAGGGTATCCAGGGCTAATCACCAGTGAGGGTATCCAGGGCTAATCACCAGTGAGGGTATCCAGGGCTAATCACCCGTGAGGGTATCCAGGGCTAATCACCCGTGAGGGTATCCAGGGCTAATCACCCGTGAGGGTATCCAGGGCTAATCACCAGTGACGGTCTCCAGGGCTAATCACCTGTGACGGTCTCCAGGGCTAGTCACCAGTAAGGGTATCCAGGGCTAATCACCCGTGAGGGTACCCAGGGCTAATCACCCGTGAGGGTATCCAGGGCTAATCACCCGTGAGGGTATCCAGGGCTAATCACCCATGAGGGTATCCAGAGCTATTCACTTGTGAGGGTATCCAGGGCTAATCACCCATGAGGGTACCCAGGGCTAATCACCCGTGAGGGTATCCAGGGCTAATCACCCGTGAGGGTATCCAGGGCTAATCACCCATGAGGGTATCCAGAGCTATTCACCCGTGAGGGTATCCAGGGCTAATCACCCATTAGGGTATCCAGGGCTAATCACCCGTGAGGGTATCCAGGGCTATTCACTCGTGAGGGTATCCAGGGCTAATCACCCGTGAGGGTATCCAGGGCTAATCACCCGTGAGGGTATCCAGGGCTAATCACCAGTGAGGGTATCCAGGGCTAATCACCGGTGAGGGTATCCAGGGCTAATCACCCGTGAGGGTATCCAGGACTAATCACCCGGGAGGGTATCCAGGGCTAATCACCCGTGAGGGTATCCAGGGCTATTCACTCGTGAGGGTATCCAGGGCTAATCACCCGTGAGGGTATCCAGGGCTAATCACCCGTGAGGGTATCCAGGGCTAATCACCCATGAGGGTATCCAGAGCTATTCACCCGTGAGGGTATCCAGGGCTAATCACCCATGAGGGTATCCAGAGCTATTCACTTGTGAGGGTATCCAGGGCTAATCACCCGTGAGGGTACCCAGGGCTAATCACCCGTGAGGGTATCCAGGGCTAATCACCCGTGAGGGTATCCAGGGCTAATCACCCATGAGGGTATCCAGAGCTATTCACCCATGAGGGTATCCAGGGCTAATCACCCATTAGGGTATCCAGGGCTAATCACCCGTGAGGGTATCCAGGGCTATTCACTCGTGAGGGTATCCAGGGCTAATCACCCGTGAGGGTATCCAGGGCTAATCACCCGTGAGGGTATCCAGGGCTAATCACCAGTGAGGGTATCCAGGGCTAATCACCGGTGAGGGTATCCAGGGCTAATCACCTGTGAGGGTATCCAGGACTAATCACCCGGGAGGGTATCCAGGGCTAATCACCCGTGTGGGTATCCAGGGCTAATCACCCGTGAGGGTATCCAGGGCTAATCAACTGTGAGGGTATCCAGGGCTAATCACCCGTGTGGGTATCCAGGGCTAATCACCCGTGAGGGTATCCAGGGCTAATCACCCATTAGGGTATCCAGGGCTAATCACCCGTGAGGGTATCCAGGGCTATTCACTCGTGAGGGTATCCAGGGCTAATCACCCGTGTGGGTATCCAGGGCTAATCACCCGTGAGGGTATCCAGGGCTAATCACCAGTGAGGGTATCCAGGGCTAATCACCCATGAGGGTATCCAGGGCTAATCACCCGTGAGGGTATCCAGGACTAATCACCCGGGAGGGTATCCAGGGCTAATCACCCGTGAGGGTATCCAGGGCTATTCACTCATGAGGGTATCCAGGGCTAATCACCCGTGAGGGTATCCAGAGCTAATCACCCATGAGGGTATCCAGGGCTAATCACCCGTGAGGGTATCCAGGGCTAATCACCCGTGAGGGTATCCAGGGCTATTCACCAGTGAGGGTATCCAGGGCTAATCACCCGTGAGGGTATCCAGGGCTAATCACCCGTGAGGGTATCCAGGGCTATTCACTCGTGAGGCTATCCAGGGCTATTCACCCGTGAGGGTATCCAGGGCTAATCACCCGTGAGGGTATCCAGGGCTAATCACCCATGAGGGTATCCAGGGCTAATCACCCGTGAGGGTATCCAGGGCTAATCACCCGTGAGGGCTTCCAGGTGATGGAGAGCCTCCTGCGGGGGAGGGTTCAGTAGAACGGCCTGGTCTTGAGTCCTTTCCTGAATTCCAGCAGAGAGGATAAGGTCCAGAGGTGAAGGGGGATTTCATTTCAGGACTTTGCAGCGAGATAGGAGAAGAAGCATCCCCCACTGCTGCTTCGGTGGCCGAGGGGGTGTGAGTGAGAGAGGCAAAGTGCAGGTGTCTGGAGGGTTGGTCGAATTTCAGACGGTGGTTGATATATGCTGGTCCGTGGTTCTGTAGGGCTGTAAAGGTGTAGACCAGTATCGACTGGGTAGAAATGACAGACCTGATCCTCCTCGACCTCTCTGCAGCATTTGACACCGTATTCTACCTCACCCTTATCAAGAGGCTTCACCAAATTGCAATCTGTGATGATACCATCAAATGGATCGCCTCCTTCCTCACCGGAAGAACCCAGAGAATCCAGCTTTCACCTCAGAACCTTAGAACAACATGCATGCCATCCCTCAAAACTCATTCAGAAGCCCTATGCTGTTTAACACCTAACTGACACCCACCTGTTAGTTTCTTTATTTTAAATTGCTGCTTACTTATTTACTGGCCTTATCTATTGCAGTACAGGTATTCAGCCAGTCTTTTTTGTCTGCCTAATTCTGTTCAGCTTTCACCCTTGGCCTCCCACCGCTTCCCGTCGCTGCTTCTCCCAAGGCCCCTCTCGCTCCCACATTTTCCTTTCCGCCTTGCGTTCCTTTCTCCCAGCTACCCGAAGACACCAGAATCAGCTTCCAAGAAGGAGGTCGCAGCCTGGAAGAGCAACAGCTGCCTAAAACTAAACTCAGAGAAGACAGAGAGACTCGTCCTTGGACCCTCCCCCACTGCTTGGGGCAGCTCCTGGTGGCCCATCGCCCTCAGAAACCTACCCACCATGACGAACCAAGCCAGGAAACTTTGCATCATTCTAGACTCCTCCCTCACCAGTACTCGCCAGATCAACGCTGTCACTTCCACCAGTTTCAACTCCCTCCACTACCTGCAAGACCTCCAAGTGGATCCCCCTGAAGCCAGAAACACCTGGACTACAAAACGCCCCCTACACGGGTATCAACAAATTCCTGCTAGACAAACTCCAGACTATCCAGAACACTGCAGCCAAACCCGTCCTCGGCACCCCAAGACATGAGCACATGACCCAACACCTGCAAGACCTACAATGGCTCCCCGTTGTGAAGATAGTAACTTTCAAGCTACTCATCCTTGTCAACAAATCCCTCCACAACATCGGACCCAAATACCTCAACAAAAGTTTCTCTTTGCACACCCAAAAGAAACCTACGCTCTGTCGACCTCGCCCTGACAGCGACCCCGTGCATCCATAGAACCAGAGCTAGGGGTAGAGCCTTCTCCTACATCACAGTCAAAGCCTGGTATGAGCTCCCAGTCAACATCAGACGCTCCCCCACTCTGCACACCTTCAAGAAGAGCCTCAAGACCTGGCTTTACAGCTGACCTGGAGCTGCCCCCTTCAAGCGCCTTGAGACGCTCATGGGTAAGTAGTGCACTTTTAAAGCTCCTGATTGATTGATTAAGGCTGGGAGTTTTTGAGGGCATCAGTACTCTGGCTCTCTAATACTTTGTTCCAGCTGTGGTGGAAGGAGTTGGGTGGTTTAGTGGGAGTGACGGGGATCCTGAGTTGGTGAAGTGGATGATGGCGTGGTCTGCCTAGTTGAGGTCAGTGTAATGGCTGTAGTTGACATTGTCGCTGGCCGTGAAGAAGAGGTCGCTAGTGTGTCTTGCAATGTGTGTGTGGCTGGTGACCAGTTGGGTGAGGTCGATGTTGTTCATGTTCAGGAGAGGGTGGCGTTGTTTATGTCATTGAGGTCATCGTGGTGGAAATAAAGGTCTCTGAGGAAGATATATCTATTAGGAGGGGACAAGGGGTTTGGGGCTTGAAGGAAGGAAGGCTCTACATGGGGGTTGGCACAGATTAAAAAAATTAAGAAATAATGGAAAAATAAATAAGTTTAATAAATGTATGATTATATATGGTAACAAACTAAGAAACTATTTATGGAGACTAGATATGTAACATGGAACGTTTGTGGTTTAAATGATGCCCAGAAAAGGTTAAAGGTTTCAGTTGCATTAAGACAGATGAATGTTGATTTTATTTTTTTGCAGGAAACACATGTCATGGCCTCGCAAGAATATTTTTTGAAACAGCTGGGCTTTCATGTATTAGTAAATTCACGGCAAGGTGTCAAAAAAAGGGGGGTAGCTATATTATCTAGGAATAAAAATCTGTTAATGAGAAAAAAGGCACAGGATCAATGGGGGAGATGGGCAATGATTGAGTGTATGATAGATGGGGAGTGGACTACGTTGGTAACAGTATATGGATCAACTGAGGAAGATCCTGAGATCTTCCAGTTCTTGGACGTGGAATTAGCTACTTGGGCACCTAGAATTATTATGGCAGGGGACTTTTATATTAATGGTGCTGATGGCTTAGGGTTGGGTTCATATGGTAAATACCAAGGTAGGAAGAGGCGAGTATGCCAGGCTCTACAGAGTTTAGTAGCAAATAATGCTTTATCAGATGTCTGGGGGAAAAAGCGGGCAGAGATAAAGGGTTTCACATACTATTCCGCTCCACATCAAACCTGTGTAAGATTGGACTACTTCTTCGTGTCAAGCACAGTCCTATCGGACTCAAGGATAGAAAGACTCCCGCGGATCCTCAGCGATCATAATCCCCTAGTGCTTTCAATAGCTAAGTCAACAAATACTAGGCAGCAAAGAGTGTGGACTTTTGAAAGAGGGCTACTACAAGAAGATAAATATGTGGTCCATATGAAAAAATGGATTAGGGAATTTTTTGAGATCAATAGAGATAGCACTGCTGTAGGGGTAGTCTGGGATGCCTTTAAGGCGGGGTTCCGGGGGGAGACGCTGAGCTTTAACTCTTTTAAGCGAAAACAGGAGCAGATGCGGAATATAGAACTAGCGGGGGCAGTACTTAAGGCTAAGGAGAAATTGGAGGAGTGTGTTATGAATGGAATCCCTTTAGATACTGCTATGATAGAACTCCTGAAAGCTAAAGGGGACGCGGAGGGAGATATTGCCAGAAAAGCTGCGAAAATATATTCAACCAAAAGAGAGAGATGTCACGGATTTAGTGAGACAGTAGGTAGTAATCTGGCTATACGGACTAGGCAACAAGAAGCGTCGGCCATTGTGAGGGAGATCAGGCATACTGCAGGCAGGATTCACACAGATTCAGAGGAAATAAGGGAGGTCTTCAGAACTTTCTATGAGAATCTGTATGATGAACCAAAAAGGGGAGATGCTCGTGAAATCAGAGATTACTTGCAGGAGATTCCAGTAGTTAAGTTCACGGATGAGGAGGCAGAAGGTTTGGAAGAAGTTATGCAGGGAGAAGAAATCAAAAATACTATCTTGAACCTCCCCTCAGGGAAAGCAGCGGGCCCTGACCAAATCCCAATAGAGTTCTATAATGTGTTTTGGGATATTCTAGAAGGTGATATAGTTAGGACAATGCAACAGGCACAGATAGGCGAATCTATTCCTGGATCATGGGGGGGCGTGGAAATTGTGATAATTTTGAAAAAAGGAAAGCCCTCGGACGACCTGGATCATATAGGCCCATCACCCTAATGAATACGGATACTAAGGTTTTCTCTAAGGTGCTAGCAACAAGATATGCTAGGATAATAGATAAAGTCGTGAGTAAGAACCAGCATGGTTTCATACCTGGAAGGGGCACTACACATCACACACGTAAGGTGATAACTCTATTTGATGCTACAGCAGTCTCAGGGGATCCGATGGTGGTCATGTTGTTAGACGCGGAAAAAGCATTTGATCAGGTCTCCTGGGACTATCTGTGGTATGTAATGGAAAGATCAGGGGTAAAAAAACGATTCATCAAAGCAATCCAGGCACTATATGTAGATTCAATGGCCTCTGTTCGGGTAAATGCGGGGTCCACAGGACAATTTCGGATAAGGAGAGGTACGAGGCAGTGAGGTCCCTGCTCCCCACTGCTATTCGCCATGTATATGGACCCACTGACCCGTAGAATAGAGATGAGTGAACTAATAACCCCATTACCTACACGTATTGGCCAGTGTAAAATACTAGCATACGCTGACGACGTGGCAGTGATTACACCGAACCCAACGGAGGCTATTGCCCAAGTTGAAATTGAGGCCCTGAGGTTTGGGGAGATTTCGGGCTATAAACTCAACACTGCTAAGACACAGATAATCAAAAATTGTCACACTATATGTACAGATAGCTGAGTGATTCATGCAGCAACATACTTAGGGGTGACTATCTCTGCCGACCTAGATAGCTTAGTGGAAAAGAATATAACACCTTTAACAAATAAAGTACGAAAGGACTTAGATAGATTAGATAACTTGCATCTATCTATTGTGGGGTGGACGAATGTAGTAAAGATGTTGGTCTTACCTAAGTTCCTATATTTTTTTTGAGCAATACCCCTATTATTTGAGGCCAAGCTGTTTAAGAACATTGAATATTTGATTAATAGATTCATTTGGGCAAAGGGGATAACTAGGAGGGCTCTCAGGTTTATGGCACTTCCACGGGAGAAGGGTGGGTGGGCATTGCCAGATCTAAAACTATACTATTGGGCAGCAGCTTTGCAATATATGGCAGGCTTGGTGGGGGGGCAGAGTCTGAAGGATGGAGTGAGCTTGGTTCATTGGCAATATATGGCCTGGTACTGGGGCCAGAAGCTGAGAACATATTTCTGAAATACATGGACCCTAGCTATTTTAAAAGGACACGGTTCAAGACTCTTATTTCGGCTCATACAGTCTGGAAAGCTTTTGCGAAAAGGTTTGGACTGGGGAGGTATAATTTCTATACTAGATTGAAAGGAAATCCAAATTTGCCAGAGGAGGTTTTTGCTGACCCTATATTTATAGATTGGGGAAGGAAAGGAGTTAGAAGGGTAGGAGATATGTTAGGACAACAAGGGGTCTACCAGTTTTCTGAACTACAGGCAAAGTATGCTCTAGATAATAGACAATTTTACAAATATTTACAAGTAAGGAGTTTTTTGTATAACAAAAAGGGAGGACCATCAGGATACAGCAAAAACTCAATTATGGAAGTGATTCAAGCAGGGGAGGATTGTACAATAAAGAGATTCTATGCTGAATTGATAATCTCAAAGGAGGATGATACTGAAAAATGGGCAAAAAAATGGAAAAACAGTTTGGATATTAGTGAGGAAAGTTTTTATACATCTTTAGAAAAGGGATATACATTACTGTGTTTGGCTCCTCTTCAAGCACAACATTACAAAACTATATACCATCTTTATCATACATCTGCAAAGATAGCTCAGTGGGGAGGCACAACAGGAACTAGTTGTTTTAGGTGCGGAAGCTTAGATGCAGATTTGTTACACGTGTTCACAGCATGCCCTCACCTGCAACTGCTCGAAAAAGGCATCGAGGGCCTTGTAAATAGAATACTAGGAACTGATATTCTTTTAACCCCCTCGATAATTCTTTTGGGAGTGAAGGAGGATGAGGGGCAACTGCAGGGGGGGGGGGGATTCTTGTTTGTAGCTATGTCAGTTATGAGACTCTGCATCGCATCTGCATGGCTCGACCCCTTGCCACCTTCATTTCATCACTGGTTGGCCAAATTATTAACAATATATAACTTGGAGACCGAGATTTATGCAAGGAAGGGGAAAAAGGGAAGGAAGCTTGGCAAACAGATTTGGGATCTCATTACTCGATGGAAAGAAGGGAGCATGGATTGAAATGTTAGAATCATGTATGCTTATTGTGCACTCGACCATATAAGGTGTGTCTCATAGAGATGAGCGAATTTTGCGGATCTCGCGTTCGCGAATTTTGCGGATTTGCGGATTCGCAATCCGCAAAATTTGCGAATTCCCGCGAATTTGCGGATTTTTTTTTTTTTGTGTTCGCCCGTGTTTCTGCCAGTTCGCGAGGGTTTTTACAATTTCGCAATTTGCGAACTTACCTGTCGGGTCGCAAGTTTTGCGAACTTGTTGTTTCTACGTGTCCAGCCTGTTTGGGACACTCTTCTTCATCACTGCCACTCTCTGTCACCACTGCCACTCTCTGACTACTCATGCCACCCTCTGGCCCACCCATGCCACCCTCTGTTTCATCACCACACCCTCTGGTTGTCCAGTGTACATTATTTTCGGCAAAGCAAAGCACACCTTCCCTGCCTCAAGTGACCTGAATTAATTTGGGGCTGATTAATGTGTCACAGAATATTTTTTTAGCTGGCACCTGCTTCCTTAGTGCGCCCTGATTAGTGATCTTTTGCACTTGCTAAGTGTTTTCATTGTTGCAAAATTAGTTACAACACCTGCCCTGCCCCAACTGACAATAATGAATTAGGGGCTGATTAATGGATTTTAACTTCCAGCCTGGCTCCTGCTTGTCTCCCTTAGCTGTAATTCAGGACCTTTGTGGCATATGTGTAACTATTCTGAGGTTCAGAGCAGGGTCACATAATAGTTTCAACTGGCAACTGAACTCTGGAGGGGCCCCTCAGGAAGCACTACAGGAAATGGCTACTAATGATGAGCCTGAACTTTTGAACCTGGTAAGTAGTTACTTTCAGTTTTGCTAAGATCGTATTTCTGCAATTTTGCACTTATTCGCGGGGCGCGAACTCACGCGAACAGTGCGAGCAGTGCGAGCAAAATCCGCTGCTCGCGGATTTGCGGATTTTGCGGGAGATTCGCGAATCTCGCGGATTGCGGATTTCCCGAAAATCCGCAAAATCCGCGAGCGGAACGGATTTTCCGCCCATGCCTAGTGTCTCGCTGTTTTGCTTTGCTGTTTTTTCCTTTTAACCCCATTTTTGAGATCTAATGTTTCATATTTTTTTTTGTCTGTTGGGTAATCATTATCATAATTGGTATGATATACTAAAGTGAAGAGACTGTATGTACTAGAAAGATTCGAAGTATGTTGATTGATTTACATTTTTCATTGTATTGTGGCTGATCTGTTAATGGAGAAGAAAAAGTGAAACAAATACTATATTTAGCTGTGATGTAACATATTGCCGTGCCCTGTACGTAAAAGTGGGAAAAAAAATTTCAATAAAAAGATTTTAAAAAAACAAAAAGGAGGGGACCTGCACATCTCTCCCTGTTGACTTGACAAGGAAGGTGCATTCATGGGACAGCAGCTAGGCATGGCACAGAAGTACGTATGATTTAATAAAAGTACAATATTAACTTAGTCACAACACAGCCAGATTTCCAACGTCAAGCCTTCAACCTGCAAAACAAACACACACACAGATGCAGGTACACACAAACACACACACACACACACACACACACACACACACACACACACACACACACACACACACACACACACACACACACACACACACACACACACACACACACACACACACACACACACACACACACACACACACACACACACACACACACACACACACACACACACACACACACACACACACACACACACACACACACACACACACACACACACACACACACACACACACACACACACACACACACACACACACACACACACACACACACACAAAGTGTTCCACCATGAATCAAGGCGAAAGGATCATTGTACTAAACTGTCACGAAAAAGAGTGTATTTCACATTTTTACTTATATACACATTGTTTGTTTCCATGTAAAAAAAACACACAGGATGATGAAAGAACACATTTAGACTCGCACTCTTTTCTCCCCACCAAGTGGAGGAAGGATACATTTAGATGGCCCTCATTCCCAAAGGAACTCTTATCATAGACTCTGCATAATCATTGCACTGTGCACTTTGAAGGTCGCTGACCTTCAGACATGAAAGCAATCTGATGAAAGGATCAAGGGCATTTCACTCGCTGTCCCCCATCTCTGTCCATAGGGGATATCAGGCAAGCTAGCTCTTTTCAATCTCTTTGTACACGTTGGATGTATTTTTTTTAAAGAACCCATAGACTCCTTGTAGGGTGTAGTTCCACCCATCCAGTGATATGTCCATCCAATCTTTGCAGGCGCTTAGGTCCACTTTCAAGTCATGAGTCCCAGGAGTCGCAAAAGTCTCTAGGTGGAGCATCCTGAAATGTTTTTGCAAGGACTTGTGTGCTCTTAGATGGAGTATTAAGATATTGCCCTCAGGAACATACCTGGATAAAGCAAATATAGAAATGTCTTTCTCATTGTTCCCCGGAGGCATCGTAGCCCAGGTTGTCATACACGCGGCTATGGCCAGTCGGAATGGCAGGCAACTCAGAACGCGGGATGTCATAGGACAGGTGGCTTCGGTAGTTGAGCATCTCTGGCCGTATGGCAGGAAGCCGGGGTTCAGGAAGTATATTCACGGAATTGCTATATACTGGGTCGATCACGTCTACCACCGGTGTGTAAATGCTTGTAGTGTTCCACGTGGGCACCCTGGCTGTGACCCTTCCAACCTCATTCGAGTTGCCCACAGTCCCTGAGTGGGATTTATCGAGGCAACAAATGAACTGGTTCCTGGGGGAAACAGAGAGAGGAGAGAGATCAAATGATACTGAGCTGTGAGAGGAAAGCAGGATAATTAGCAACCTGTCTCTACGTTTCTACTTTCCAGGAAAGGTAGAAAACACCTTTTTAAAGTCTATTTATTAAATTGTATAAGGCAATAAAATACAAAAAGGCAGTGCAACATAATCACAGGGCCACAAAGGTGTCATATATCATTCGAGCAATCCATGAGGCATAAGTAAAATGGAAATCAAGAAAGCATTGGTTGATCAGGAATAATACATTGGCAAACTTATTGATCCCATATGTGAGTGGTTCTGAGTCCCCCCAGAGGTTCCTCCACCGTACCACGAAATGATCGTCTTGGGGACCTAATTTTTCCGATTTGCGTGGACAACCTCTACCCAGGTTTACCGTTTTTGTCTGCTAGCATGCACCAGTCCATGTTGTGTTCTCAATCTACCAAGGCTGGCGTTTCCCGCAGGTGTAAAAATACTACTGGCCCGATTCACAGAACTAACTGAAGACAAAATCCTAAACTTACTACCATTTTCTAATTCACAGAAGGCAATTACTCATTTCGGTATTCACAGAAGTTAGGAGTCCTAACTTTAGGACTCCTAAATGCCTTCTGTGAATACCGAAAGTATTCAAGTTAGGATTATTCTCAGTTTCAGAGTAGTAAAGTAAGCAATCCCAACTTTAGGACTCCTAACCTGAGAAAAATCCTAACTTTAAGACTTTTGGTATTCACAGAAGGCATTTAGAAGTCCTAAAGTTAGAACTCCTAACTTCTGTGAATACCGGAATGAGTAAGTGCCTTCTGTGAATACCAAAATGAGTATCTTCTGTGAATGCCAAAATGGTAGTACGTTTTGGATTTTGTCTTAAGTTGGTTCTGTGAATCGGGCCCTACATTTATTCATTACTGTGTGTGCTAAGATCTATCCTGGTGGCAGTAGAGCTCCTCTTAGACCGCAGTAGGAGAAATGACAGCTGTGCAGTATCAGAAGATGGAAGAAAGAGAGGGATGCAGTCAGAATCATATATAGGCCAAACAAAAGGAATGAGCTAGAGTTACAGAGTGAGGATCACTTTGAAAGAAGGGATTAATACACAAGCAAGGGCCCACGTTGGCAGACAGGGCAGCAAACTGCAGAAACAGGTCCCACATCCATGCTCACCAAGACTCGGAGGTTCAGACACTGGTACCAAAGTAGAACAACCTTGAAATTGGAGGGCGCTAAAGCTTTGGCACCTTAGTGTTCTGCGGTTGTGCTAATGGACTCAATAATCACTGGGGCGCCTGAACACACTTTGCATGGGGTCCCTTCGCTTTCACTGCACCACTATCCAGATATAGAGAGATAATAAAGTCATACCAAAGGGTGAGATGTATGAGATGCTAAGGAGTGGGGAGGGGGTGGGATGTCTTGAATTCTGACTCCAAATTGTTAAGTCACCAGCTCGAATGCAATCCCCTCATTTTCATTTAAGTAGAGCATGATCCTGGCACAGACACCCCTCAAACCGACAGTCAGCAGACCTGATTCTTGACTAATGAACTATAAAACCTATGAGCAGAAACATCTGCCTGATATATTTTACCGACTTTTCTTCTATTCACAAATATTTCCGGGACGGCGTATGGAAATCTGCATCGGGTAGAGTTTTCCAGGCGTACTCCTGGGAGGGTCAAGTGACCTATTATGCTGCATCCGATTCCCACTCTTCGGAGGTCTCTCCATGGCAGGCATAATCTTCCTTGTGCAAATACCCTTGTCTTCTACACTGACAAAATATTTTTCGCACAGCGAAATCTCTACACTTACATCCCCGTTAAATCTGGTGATGGTCCATTGCCCTCACACCATACAAAGGGCATTACGCCAGCTCGTGGTAGCAGTAAATATCTGGCCATGAGTGGGATTTATGGCTGCAGAGATGTCTGCCCTCTTTGCACAGATACACGCCCCCGTAAATGGATTTACGCCTTCCAGGGATCACTGTGTGAATTCCTAGCAGGCATACAAAAGGTAATTTCAATCATAGATGTATGTTTACGACCAAATTCACCCTGGTGAATAGCTCCTATTGCTTTCATTCAGCAATGATCGATCCAGTGGCTGCAAAGAGGCGAAGCCACTGGAAGCTGACTTGGGCTCCTCAGTCACAAACATTGAGTTAGTGCAGGAATCCTTATGTTACCTATGATGCATTGATCTATAACATGACAGCTGGAGGTTTGCACCGCAGTGGACTATTGATTGCCAGCGTGATGAGATTCATGCCATTAGTTAGGTAATTGTGAAGCTATCCTAGTGCGAAGAGTCAATGGCTTTGATTAGAATTGGAGGGGGAAGTTGATATATTCTGGTTGGCCACTGTAATTATGCGATTGTATGGCCATTTTCGCACAATTCAAGATTTGTCACATTTGCCAGATAATCCATCATCTGCCGCATAATCTACAGATTTTATCCCCAAAACTATTGTGTTTCTAGCTCAAACAGTTTAAAAACTACTTTAAATGCAACATGTTGCTGCACAGTGAAAGCCCCTTTCCAAAGCTGGGCTTGTCACCTTTCTGTTGCTTATTGCTATAAATGGGTATTAAAATGGTACTGCCAGTGAGAAATAATCGTATCCAGTGGAAGCCCTTTTTACTCAGATGCTGCCGTCATAGAGTCTGGTGGCTAGCATGCAGTGGAAACAGTGTCCAAGGTAGCTGAGAAGTCTAGGTGGATGAGAGCTGCCGTTTAGCCCTGGTCAAGGAGGGTGCGGATGTCGTCGGTGGTGGATAGTAGGGCGGTCTAGTTGCTGTGGTTGCTGCGGAATCCAGATTAGGCAATGTCCAGGACGTTGTTGGCTTCAATGACGTTTGCTAGCTGGGTGTAAACTGCCTTTTCAATTACCTTGGCTGTGAATGCGAGCTGTGAGATTGGCCTTAAATTCTTAAGGTCCGTCATGTCTGCAGAGGAATGTCGTGGTCTGGAAGGAGTAGTTGATCGTCGAGCGTGGTTCAAGTGTGATGGCAGTGGCGGCTCTGTGGAAGATGTGGGGTGAGCAGGGGTCTGAGAGTGATCTTGAGGGGATGTTCTTCATGGTCTTTATGGTGTGTTCTGTCATGAGAGGGGGTCAAAGTAAGTAGGGTCTGCTGGGAGGCATCGCTTGGGGCGAGTGCAAGAGCGATGCAGAGGTCCTGGTTGTCGTAGTTGTCATACAGCATCTTCATCTTGAGGGGAAAAAAGGTGCGTAGTCTGTTGCAGAGGTCTTGGGAGTGAGGTACATCTGTTATTTCGGTACTGGGTTTGGCAATTTCCTGGATGATGGAGAAGAGTTCTTTGGAGCTGTGGGCGTTGGTGTGGTTTCTGTCTTGCAGGTAGTTCTTCTTGTGATGAGTTGGTGGTGTGCTGTGGTGGCTGTCCTGTAGGCGGCGCATGCTTCTGGGGTTTTGCTGTTCCTCTGTGTCTTTTCGAGTCGTCAGCAGGATCGCTTCGATTCTTAGAGTGCAGGGGTGAACTAGCTTGGTTTCTTGTTGTGTTGTCCTGTAGCTTTCTTGTGGGGAGTGAGAGAGTCTGCACAGTTGGTGATCCAGTGTTGAAGATTGTGTGCCGCGGTGTTGGCATCTGGCGTCGTTGTAGGTGGGGTACTACTGGTGAGGCTAGCGGTGAGCTGGTTTTCGTGACTTTGTTCCAGCTTCTGTGTGGGAGACGGTGCATGTGCTTGAGTACATTGGGTTTTCTGAAGGAGACATGGATGAAGTGGTGGTCTGTTGAAAGATGTTCCGTGGTGTAGCTAAGGAGATGCTGTTTCTTCCAGCGAAGACGGGGTCGAGAGTGAGTCCCGCTGTATTGCTTCAGTCCTGTGTTGGCGAGGTTCTCTAGGAGGGTGGTGGTGTTGGGGTTCTCGTGGTTGTCCAGGTGGAAGTGTAGGTCTCTGAATAGTATGTAGTCTATGGAGGCAATCTTGTGGGATGCGATGAAGTCAGTGACGGTGTCAGTGAAGGGAACAAAAAGGCCAGGTGGCCTGTGGATGAGGGTTCCACAGAGAGGTGTTCTGGTGTTGGTATGGATCTGGAAGTGGAGATGTTCCATGAGGGTAGTGGTGTTTTCCAGGTCAGTGGTTGTTATGAGGAGGGAGGTTTTGTGGACGATGGTGATGCCTCCTCCTGGATTGATGGGGCGGTCTTTTCTCAGGATCTTGTATCCATCGGGAACGGCGATTGTGATGTCGGGCGCTGAGTTGACATTGGTCCAGGTTTCTGTGAGGAAGGCGACGCCCGGCGTGTGGGTGTTGAGGAGGTCTCATATTTCTATAGCGTGCTTGTGACTGGAGCATACGTTGAGGCGGATGTAGTTCAGAGGTTTGTGTGCGATGATGTGCGGTAGGCTGGGTACTGCTGCTGGGACGTAGAGGTTTGTGAAGGTGCAGCAACAGTGTCGGCAGGAGATCGGGCCTTGGGTATTGCTTGGTGACGAAAGCTGGCAGTTGTCGCTGCGTCTGGGGCTGAGTTTGTGGAGCTCTTTGGAGTTGATTACAACCTGGGTGGAGAACAAGCCCAGCCTCCCATACCCTGGATGAGCACCGTAACACAGCGCTCAGACCAACCAAAACGCTGCATTGCAGCATTGTGATTGGCTATGGGGAGCCTATGGACCAATCAGTAACACATCAGTGGAATAACTGCCTACAAATAGCCCCCAATGTATTATGGAACAATCAGAAACCCAGCAATGGGAAAAGAGACTAATAACAACCCCCCAATGCATTACGGATCGATCAGAAAGAAAGCAATGAAAGTGGTGCTTGTGCCTGCAAACAATAGACAGCCATGGCAGGCATAAAATAACACGTGGGTTATTTGTGGAACCAGCGTATAGGAGATTCCAAATTACAGCATGTAAAACTGAAAAAGCGGAAAATTGAAAATAGATAAAAGATAATAGAAATAAAACATGTCTGAAGAAAAGAAAGTCAGATGCATGTAAGGGGCGATGGGAAATATGTGTTCCACGGGGTACGTTTATTCACTGTGACGTTTAGTACGGATTTGTGGTTAGATTTGGTTGTACGTCATGTGGTAAATGAAGCTTTGCCTACAAAAGACATAGATACAGGCGTAAGAAACGGTTGAAAGAAAAAGAAAATTCAGTAACTCCCTGTTGATGACCGAAATAGCTATCTAATAATTATAATGATCACTTACCCTCGCATACAGGCCGCCGCTATCAGCAATATGGCAAATATGGATGCTAAAATACATCCCATTAGAATGTTTTTCCAAGCTGAGAAAAAAAGGGAAAAATATGATTAAAGCAACTGAAAATGTGTGCGGGAATTAAAGTGTGCAATAATGTGTAGTATGAAACAGGACTTACTGTTGTCCACACAAACTGCATCTTTAACTGTGGAAATGAAAAATGACAATAAACAATGAGTTAGTTGTGGTGTCGAGTCAGCCTTGTGGCATCCTTTTAATAATCAATGACCATGAAGAGGGAAATGTATAGATGTTCTACTTTTATCGCCCCTCGACCCCTCATAAATGTCCGTGTCCAAACACCTTGCCAACTTGGATATTCGCACGATTTGCAATGTTTTTCACTGAATAAAGAAATATCAGAAACGCATGGAGAAAAATCCATTTGACCAGTTACAAATGATTTCTACTGAAATCATATGTGGCTTTAGTAATCCGTTGAAATGTTGTTTAAAAGTTTATCCCAAACTCCATAATTACAATACAAACAGAGATACCATGCTGATGCAAGCCCATATTCTCATTCATTCACTCATTCTTACACTTCACCAATCTGCTTTCCTACCTTTCTGACAAAATGCCCTTGACAGGTGGTGCCAAACAATCATTGAACACTTCTCCTCCATCGCAACACCCCAAAGGAGAAGAAACCAAAAACCCTGGACCAGGGCTGCATCCGTGCACAATATCTAGATCACCAGTAACTACACCAATTTTTCCATTTAGATTCAGTGTTTGTTATTTGATCTGATATGGAGGCCCCTTTGCGGAATGCTGCAGCCCGGGGGCTGCATAACATTCCCAAATATCATTCGGTCACGAATTACATCAAGAAACATTGCTGGCTCCCTGCGACCCTTTAAAAGTGTATTCAGCTAGATTCATCAAAGAGCCGTATTGCGAGTCCTCGATAGCGATTATTAAGGAATCGCTTTTAAGGACTTGCAAAACGGGATTCATGTAGGAATCGCTAAATAAATTGCGATTCCTACACATTCCTTATTTGCGATTAGCAAATTGCTAATCGCAAATAAGGAATAACTCCCCATTCATTCCTATGTGCCTAAAGGCCCATAGGAATGAATGGGGTGTATTCCTTATTTGCGATTAGCAAATTGCTAATCGCAAATAAGATAGCGATTTCAAGGGTGCCAGGGGTGTCCAAAGGACACCCTATAGCACCCCTGAAAAGCAAATTTACACAGGTGTTGCGCACACACATGTCCAAAGGACATGTGTGTGTGTAACATGCAACAAAGATAAAGGCACTAAAGTGCATTTATCTATTTTTTCGCTATTTACCACGAAGTCAGACTTCGTGGTAAATAGCAGCCAAATGTTGCGAATTTGCAATTTAAAATTGGTTAATGAATTGCATTTAAGGAATCTCTAATAGAGATTCCTTAAATGCAATTCCTCGCAAATATGCAATTTCGCAAATAGCGATTTTTGCATTTGGGATGATGAATTCCAAATGCAAAAATTGCGCTCGCAAAGGGCCAGATTCTCAGAATCTGGCCCTTTGCGAGCGCAATTTCCTTTCATGAATCTAGCTGATGGTGTTCAAAGCATTGCATGGGATCGGACCAGGCAGGCCAGCCTCGGCCAAACTGCTGGTGGTGCCAAGATTCAGCTATGCAAACTGGCCTAGCGTACGTTTTGTGCTTGGAGCATCTAAAGTGTGGAAATCCCTTCCCTGGCACATTAAAGCCAGGCCCAAGCTCCTGATTTTCAGGAAAGGTTAGAGTTTTGTCTTTGGGTTTGCTTCCCTTGCTATCTCAGCTAGCACCAAGACACCTTTGGTAATCGAGCGTCAATAAGAACATTTAATAAAACATAACATGAGATCTTACATTACAGCCAGCAGTTAAACCCTCAGCTTGAGGAAGACGTGAACCGCGGGGCGGAATGCCATACGGATGGGTGGGGTGCTGTGCACATCTCGCATCATGAGGACTGGGCATTGTGGTCTCAGATGGAGTGTTATATATGTCATGAAGGCAGGGTGGAGGAGTCTTAAACTGAGCCTCCTGCACAACAACTTATGTACATCACAAGGGTGGGGTGGGGCATCCTAGCCTCAGATGAACTCTGGATGAGGGCCATGTGTTAGACCCTCACAGAGGGGCCTTTGTCCCTCACAAGGCTTGGGTGGGGCATCCTCGGATGGATTGTCATGCATCAGTCTAGCTGGTCACCGACTCCAAATACCAGCATTGCCTTTAAATAGCTTACGGAGTCCCAGGAACCAGGCCGGGGTTGCTTATTGGTTGCCTATGTCCCATTCAAAGGGGTGCTGGGCTGGCGGTTGATGGCTGATTGAACAGAGTTGCAGCTCATAGTAATTACCACTGGCTGAAATGAATTCTAGCGACCCGCCCATCCATATTTTTCCCTCAGTGTGATGCTCTGGATGCGACAGCGATGTCCAGGTGTAGGTCCAGTGCCTACTGTGCCACAGGACTCGACCCGAAGCTGCTGACAATGCTCAACCAGGCCGGAACAGGCCAGGAGTTACTAGTGCTTCCATTCAGAGTGGACTTGGGCTGGAGTCACCGTTCAGGGGGGACCTGAACTAGACGTTCGGGTTGGACTGTTCCTATTGGAGCAGAAGCCAAGCTGATTTGCATATGGCATGTTTCAGTCTAAGGTGTCATGGTGGCAAAAAAACGATGCACTAGACTGTGGCTCAAAGCAGATGCTACCAGTGGCTGAGATTACCACATCAATCCATCCATGCGCCACAGTGTGTCTGGACATGGGTCACGTGATCACTGTGCTATAGGACTGAAGCTACCCAGACGTGGGTCCTGTACTCACTCTGCCCTAGGACTCAAGCTGCACCTACTGCTGAGGTCCAAATAGGTTAAAACCAGGCTGGGGTTGCTTATGTTCCTATTCAGAGGGGAACTGGCTGGCAGGACTATTCCTATTGGAGGAGGAGCAGGGATATTTGCATATTGCTACTTCCTGCCTTTGACGGCATGCTGGAGAAAAACGATGCTCTGGATTGTGGTTCAGAGAAATTATAAGTGAACCACCCATCACTGTTTTGTCCGACTCCATTTTAGCATAAACTGCGCCTGCTTCCTGCTATACAGCCACCTGCATCAAGCTAAAAACCGGTCACAAACGGGCAGATTCTTAGGGCCAGATGTATCAAAGAGTTTTGCCCACTCTGTGTCTATGGGGAAATGTGTTGATACATATGGCCCAAGAATCTGCCCCTTTGCGACCAGTATTTTTTTATTTGGGATGCATCATTTTTGTATTTGGGATGCATCATCCCAAATGCAAAAATCGCAATTTAAGGAATCTCTAAATTGAGATTCCTTAAATTGAGATTGCATTTAAGGAATCCCAAATTGAGATTTCTTAAATTCAATGCATCAAAGTAAAAAAATTAGCGATTTCGCTAATAGGAGTAGCAAATTACCATGAAGTTGAACTTCATGGTAATTTGCAAAAACTTTGAAAAATGGACTTTTGTGCATTTTTCAAAGTTTCACGTTGTGCACACACATGCCCTGAGGGCATGTGTGTGTGCAACATATGTGCACAGATCAATTTCAGGGGTACAACAAGGTGTCATTTTGACACTCTTGAAATTGCATGAGCAAGTTGCGAGTACCTACTGGTACCAGCACATTGCTCATGCAATCTCCAATTCATTCCTATGGGCCAGGGAGGCCCATAGGAATGAACGGGACAGCATTCCTGAATTGCGACTCGCAATTTGCGAGTCGCAATTAAGGAATGTGTAGGAATCGCTATTTTTATAGCGATTCCTACATGCATAGGCTTTTGCTATTCCTAAATAGCGATTCCTTAAAAATCGCTATTTAGGAATCGTAATTCCATTTGTTGATGCATCTGGCTGATAGTGTTTTTCCGCAAGTAGAGAATGGAGTGTCCTGGTTTCATGAATGTGAACCAAGCGTTTTCTCGCCCGTCTTGTAAGCACTGGCACTGCTTTTCTAGTGCTTACTTTATAATGCCATAACCTCCACGCCCACAACGCTAATATCTTTTAAATCCAACTGGTTCCAAAAATAGTCACTAGGTGGCACCATTCGCACGCATAGTCAATTGAGACGCTTCTCTAACTGCAGATGAGAGTTTGTCGCTAAAAATAGGATTATGGTTCCAGAATACAGTTCAAAATTACTATCCTAATAAGCTATTGTGCGTGCACACCTGCCTGTGTAGAGAGTTAGAAAGAATAATAAAGGGCAAAATTAAATAGTGATAATTCAAGTAGTAATTAAACAAAAAAAAATAATTGGAAGACAAAATGCAACAGAAAAGAATGATTCTGAGAAAGACACAAAGAAAAGAGAAAACAAGAATAAGAGCAAAGATGTAAGAAGGTGGAGAGTAATAAATGAGGCAAACAAAATAATTTTTAACAGCAAAGGAAAAAAGAGAAAGCGTTAGGTACACGAGTATGAAAAAATAGAAAAAATTGCAAAATAGAGAGACGAAGAAGACATGAGAAATAAACACATAGTGATACAAAGAAATAAAGGGACTAGACATTAAAATAGAACAAAGAAAGAGAGAGATAAAAGGAAAAGGTGAAAAAAAATAAAGGAGAGATAAGTACGAAAAAAAGAACATAAAATCGTGTAAACAAAAGACTCTGTAGGGAGGAGAGTGATAGGAATAAAGTCAGGTAAAGGAAGAAAAACATTAAAAATAAATAACACTAAACACAAATAAAGACGAGCATAGAACCCCGGACTTACGATTTGCATTATAGCAGAAAACGCTGGCGTTAACCTGCGGATAATTGACGCAGGGAACTCTTCCATCATTCCACTCGCATTCTGTTTTATGATCCCGTCTTGGTACCAAGCAGTCCTATCGGGAAAACAAACTGGATTAGAAAAACAGGAAAACCAAAGAAGCAAAGCTAGGGGAAGAGGATCAAGGTTCACCAATTGAGCAATGCCAACTCAAAGCAGTGTGGAATGAGGGGAGCGCAAATTCATTAGCAGGGTTCAAGCTGTGCAGTTTCAGGGTCTTGGGTGGTTACATCAGCAGAAATTGGTGAGCACTCACAAACGCACGGGTTTCAGGCTGTCTGTCCACTGTAACGCTGCAGCCAGCTTCACACTCTCATAATGCCTACAAATTTACTTTGTCGATTGCAGGAGAAAAAAACATTTTCAGGGTAAGAGTGGGGAGAAAGCACTTCGGGGCATATCAGCAAGGGCTTTATCTTTTGGCTTTAAAAGCCAGAATAGCAGAGATAAAACCATCGCCCTATCAGCAAGAGGGTGCTAACCAGCATATTCGCATGTTAGCACCCCTTTGCACTACGCCTACCTTTGCATCTCTTATGAGATGCAGAGTGGGCGTTCCTGACATACACTACATGTCAGGACAGCAATAGCGCGGCTTCGCGCTATCAGCAAGGATGCCCTAGCATTTTAGCAGACAATAGTTTTTGGAGAAAACTGCTATTTTCTCCAAAACTAACAGCTACTAAATTCTTGACTTAGCCACCCCTAGCATAGTGGCTGGATTATGCTGATACGACCACAGGGTTGTATCAGAAAGGTTATCGCTGTTTTGCAGGGAACATCGCTGGAAAATCAGTGATGTTCCCTGCAAAACGGCTATTTCCCCGCTATTGCAGGAATGTTTATCGCCTTGGAGATATGCGTTGCTAATGACGCGATATCTCCGGGATGAAAACATGCGATAGCGGACGTTAGGGAAAGGAGCGCTAAGCACGCTTTGTGATAGTTATCGCAAAGCGTTGATGATAGGCCCCTTGGTTTTCTGACGGAGTGTAGAAAAATGGGTTCCATACAAGAAAAACAATTGTATTTGCTGGTGAAACAAAGAAAAACGTTTAAGGAGAAAATACACTCGCGGGCACATTTCTGTACCTGCAAATGTACGTCCTGAAAATGTGCAGAGCAGGCGTTGAGGCCAGAGACCAGATCACAGTTTCTGCAGATCGAGGCTCTCTGGAACATTAGGGAAGGTTCTCAGAGTTGAGGCAGCGTCTGAGGTTCTCTCTGGTACCAAACACCATCTAACCTGTACTTGTATCGCTCCTTTCACAGTAATGTCTCAGGAAGCCAGTGCCAGCTTTCCTTTGTGTAGCCGAGCATCCCCCAATCTGTGTGTTCGCAGGATATGGGAAAGTGTGATGTCCTAGGCATTGTACTCTCCTGGCCTATGTTTACAACAGATGTGTCAGTGGTGTGCGAGGCTGTTAGTCTCTCTCACTGCCCTTAGAGACCTTTCCTAAATGTCTCATGTACAAAAAAGATCTCCCTCTTGTTTCGTGGTCATGGTTCAGACCCTGACATCATGTGAATAAAGTACACCCTGACCGCGTCAAGGACATTTGTAACGAAATCAGGATGCAGACGGAATGTTGAAAAAGGAGACTATTAAAGCCTGGCGAGGGCTAGACCGGTTATTAACCCCTCCCCTGCTGATGACGGAACCGCTCCGTCATCAGCTGCGGTGGCGCTGTGCTGATGACGGAGCGGTTCCGTCATGGCCCGCCCGACGCTCATGCGCGGCAGGAATTCCGCGCCTGCGCTGAGCGTTCTATTGAGCGGGCGGGGACATGACGGAACCGCTCCATCATAAGCACAGCGCAACCGACGCTGGTGACGGAGCGGTTCCGTCACCAGCATGCGCCCGCCGTATTTCCACCCCGCCCCCTTAGCACTGCGGCGGAATAGCCGCCGCAGTGAAGGGGTTAAAAGCCTTGAAGCAATGTTATAGGCCTGACCCGCAGGCGGGGCCCTATATTGCGGGTGAGTGCCTTTAACAAGGGATACAGCCAAGGCAGAAGAGATATAAGGCTATTTGGACATCACACCCACTGAGGTCAGGATGTTCTAAATTAATAAGGGAAAAACATGAAGACTACCATTGGAATGTTGGAGCTATGGGCTTTCACCAGCCATTATTAGCCCTGAGACATTTAATTGTTTTCAATGGAGCTCTCAACATTCTACTGTTCTAATTATCAGCGGACATCAGGAGGGAGTGAGCCAAACACCAAAGGTGAATGTAAACACTCTAGGGTAGAATGTTCACTCACATCCCACTGGCAGGTGACAGGATGCAACACCATTCCAGCGCCATAGATTACTTCTGTTGCTGTGATGTTTATCGCTTTCAGCTCTGCATGCTCTGCTCTGTCAGAGCTTTGGCTTGAGTGCAGACCTTACCGGGTCTTAATCAGTGGATGGTTAATGCCCACTAAGCTGCTTCATTTCTTGATAAACAGGTAGCGTTCTGCCAATGATGGAGAATGGAGGAGCCAACAGGAAGTGTAGTAGCACGACAGATGCCAGTCAGAGTGGCCTGCCCAGCTCGCTGCTGATATTTACTCATCCAGGGTGAAGCAGCTGAAGACTTTTTCTTTACTTCGTCTCCTTTCGAAAAAGTCACACAGCCCCACAAGGAGGGTCGTCATCAGTGTTGTTGCATCCTGCCAACTGGATGCTTCCACTGCTGGATTCTAGAGTGATGGAATCCAAGAGGCTCTGGAAGCTGGCAGCGGCTGGGGAGCTGGAATGTGCCAGAGGTCTTTGTATGCTGCCTGGTGAACTTCTTAATCTCTAGAATTGGCTGTGTCCTGCATCTCAAAAGTGGCAATGAGGATAGGATACAAACACAAACATACACAGCACAATGCATGAGAGAAGTAAATAGGTCAAAGGCGGTTGCTTTGTGTGAGGATGTATTGTGATGAGAGGGTTATCCTGCCTCCATACTAACCACTAGTACTCCCCATTTTATTTCGAAAGAGTTTAAGTCTTTCCTAAAAAAACAGGGTAATTAAGCATCCAGTTTTGAACATGACACTTTACAACGTACATGTTACAACGTGTCATTACAACACATTTTTTACATCGCTAAATCCATTACAACGCATGTCACTACAACGCATGTTGTTGCAACGCATAATCCATTACAATGCAATTACTTATCTAACTCCGCCGGGCCGTTACTTTGGGGAATGAGTCGAAATGGATTATGCGATGTAATTTCATGCGTTGTAATGGATTTTGCGTTGTAAAACATTTGTTGTAATGACACGCGTTGTAATGCGAGCGTTGTATATGAGGTTTCCCTTCAGTTTGTACCGTTCCAGGGGGAAGAGTGTAATGGAGCGCTTTAGCCGCATGTTGAGAGAAAGCTTAAGGTTGGTTGTGACAAGTGAGACTTGTTGGAGGAGTGTGGTTAACGATGTGCCATGGAAGTATATGGCCACTCCGCACTCTAAGACAGGTAAGACTCCATTTTGCGTACCTAAAGGGAGAGCACCCTGCTCTGTGGAGGGACCAGCAAGGAGGGTCAAGTTTAGGTATCTAGAGTTGGGTTGTTGGAAGTTAAAAAAGAAGGAGAAGTGTCAAGCTCTATATGTTTGATGACATAATGTAAAGAAGTTGGAGGATGGTGTGCATGAGAGGGTGAGTCTGGGTCACAGGGTGCTGAAACGTTATGCCACGTTGTCCGAACTGAGAATAGTTGGTAATAGGGCGATGGAAAGTTATGGCACGCTTTTCTGAACCAAAGAGAGTTTTGGATTCAGAAGTGAACCTGTTGAGTAGAGAGGAAGGCAAAGACCAGTAAGGAGGAACGTGACATCTGCGTGTGGGTGTAGTCCTAAGCTGTTTAACGTTAATGTATGCACTTAAAATATGCACCTAAGTGGTATGCAAATGCTTACTGTGTTTGGAACTGTTGTATGCTTACCTCTGGTTGGCCCATAAGGACAGTGGTCACTGATGACAGTGTGTGAGGGATTCAACCGAGCACCACAACACAAGACTGGTGTTTTGTGTATGATCATTCCAAATGCATTCTCCTATAGAGCAGGAGCTCTGTAGACTGCTAATTTGCTGCTAACATTCTCATGGGTGAACAGAAGGACTTCCATCAACACAAAGTCCGAATTAATCTTCAAGTCTCCCTCAGTAGACCCAGAGGTTAGAAGACTGACCAGCCTGTCCGCAGAGTTGAGTGGAATAGAGTGCAGCCGAGGTTCTGGACGGAGGTCTTGGTAAGATCAAAAGATGAAGAAGAATTCACCTTTTCTGTAATAAAAGACTGGGGACCTGGTACGACCAATTGGCTGACCATACGAGAGACCATTTACAAGGCCGGTGAACCTTCCTGGGGGACTGCTCATTTATTATCATAATAATTGTTATTAATACTGCATCTTTTAAAGGTCTCAGCTACCTCTCGGGATTTTCTGGCGTTAGTCCCAGGTAGAGTAAGTGCTGTCAAGTCTTCATCCCTTGATCCCTGTAAAGCCAGCGACTCGGTGTGGGCCCTCTGGGGGACATACCCTGGAGGGTCAAATGAAATCTGGCAGTGGTGGGACAGGCTGGTGGTAGGTAGACTCCACTCCAGGATCACTGGTCTCCTAAGCAATCAAGGTGGCCCTCTTTACTTTGATTCTCTTTGCTTTTGCTAGTTGCTGTGACTCGCATCATGTGTATGTCAGAGTTTAGCTCTCATTTTGGTTCGATGATTGTTCCTTGGAGTTATAAGTGCAATTTATGAAAATACAGGATCTCTTTAAAATGTTTCAAATAAATGTTTGGAGACTGACTGTAGAAAGAGAGAGAGAGCGAGAGAGAGCGCGTGTGTGTGCACGCGTGTGAGTGCCTGTGTGTGTGGGTCTTCCTAGAGTCCAGGCACTTGGTATTAACTCGCATTAGTAACTTCAGCACTTTAATGGCTAAATGTTACTTTTTTAGGTGACGGCGGCATTTCTTTCCAGAGTGGCCAATAGATTTGCGACCACATACATGTTGTCCACACTGTTCAACAGGTGCAAATATTTGATTTAGCAACCACACTAGATTGTAGCGATGACACACACCGCTCGAGGTTACTTACAAGCCCAAGGGTAGTGAAGACCGGTTGGAATTCGTGATTTCTTCCTTTGTTGCTAGATTACCGAGCAGTGACACACACAGGCTCGTGGCTTCTGTTTTGGTCAGAAGCTGCGAGGCACTTGGAGGGTACACAGGATACAGGCCGGAGGCCATGACTGGGGAGGAGAAGAGAAATGTTAGTATTTCGTTTAAATGAATAATACAGTAAAATGTGCACTTATCCGCTGTAGTGTATGACGATACCTGCTGACTGATCTTTCTCTATTGCAAAGGTAAAGTAGGCCCCAAAAGTCTTTCCTCTAATCGGAGTACCTTTCTCCTTTCTTCCAAATATCCGTGTTACTGGCCCTATTCTTCTCTGATATAAGATTCGCCTTCTGTTCCACACTTGGTAGTATGTTATTATAGATTCTAGATTTTCAATGTTACACTATTACTATATGATTGCTATAGTTATTTTTGCAGCTCGTCCTATTAGTTGTCCTGCTTTGTGACTTTCCAAGCTGCCCTCTTCAAGACATAGTGGACTGCCCATGGGAAGAGTCAGGCAGATGAATCCCTAGTTACCCTGAGGGTCTCGGTCAGCCTTTGGGAGTGGGTGGACAGGGACCCTCAGCCCTGCAGCCAGGCAGACAGCCCTGGGGAGCAGCCACAGTGTTCTTGAAGACATGCAGATGATGCCACCGCCCACAGTCCCCCTGGGCACTGCCAGGCGCTTGCTGCGCTTCAGGCTGGTATTAACACGCTACCTAGGACAGTATGTAGCTCCCAGTCCATCACGGAGTACATATGGTCATAGGTAACCAGAGAATGGAATGACACACTGGCTGGGCTCATTGATGGTTTGGCTCCTGTCACATGTCTTCTCTCTTCCATCAGGGCCTTGTCTATTTCTTTACAGAGCTCTGGTTGGCAGACAGGAGCACTTTGGTCTTCCCACCTGAAGCGGAGCAAGCATCCCTTGTAACAAGCCCATTCCTGGGGGCGTCTGTGCAGAGCGTGTGGGAGCCAGCTGAGGAGCCTGATTGGATCTCTCCTGTGGCGTCCACTGCATGGCAGCTCAGTGGGTCTGGGTATGCCTACATGGAAAGGGGGAACAGCCTTTACAACGTGGGCTGAACGACGAGTCCCATTTCAACATAAGCGGAACAGCACTTGCCTTAACATGCATGTGCCTTAACCACGCATATGCGTAGCTCAGGCAGCCAGCACTCTAGATGCAGAGTAGATGAGTGGGGACAGGAGTGACTGGTACCCGGCTTTGTAAGCGGGCTGGGGCCGGGGGGATGGGCAGATAGGTGTTGGTTTTAGGGCTGGAATTGCGGTTTTAGGGCTCTTGGTGTGGACTGGAGGCTGGGGTCAGGCTAGTTTTTTGGGCTGAGGGATGGGTTTTAGGGCTCAGGGTAGAGGGTCCGGTAGTTGTTAGGACTGGGGTGGGTAGATTGCAGGGCTGGGGGAGCTGAGGTGTGCTCTTTACCATGCATATATATTTTCTAATATTGTCTTTACAACAAAATTTGTTGTAAAGGCATGCATGATAAAAGCATGCATTGTAAAGACTTGGAGCCCGATTCACAGAATGAACTTAAGACTCAATCCTAAACTTACTACTGTTTTGGTATTCACAGATTGCACTTACTACTTTTGGTATTCACAGAATGAACTTACTACTTTTGGCATTTACAGAATGCACTTACTACTTTTGGTATTCACAGAATGAACTTACTCATTTCGGTATTCACAGAAGTTAGGACTCCTAACTTTAGAACGCCTAAATGCCTTCTGTGAATACCGAAAGTCTTCAAATTAGGATTTTTCTCAATTTAGTAGTAGTAAAGTTAGGAGTCACTTATAAAAGCTGGGGTGCAGGACATATCACCACCAGCTTTTCCTTTGTTAGATGCTGCATAACACATTGGTATGTGATGGCTGCATGTTGCAGTTATGTCTTTTTACATAAGATTTTTATTTAACTATCATTAATTTTGATCTCAAATTTGGAAAATTTGATAAGCATCAAACCATTACCTCCGATATTATCCTGTTTAATACAGTTAACTCTGCAGTCATATTATAGCAACCTGTACCCCTTCCCTGGTGGATTTCTAGTGTTTTGACTAGCAGCCTACGCCATCCTTACCACCATCTGCATCATCTACAAATTATGACTAGCCCTCTACCCTTTCAAAGTGTCAATTTGCTGGCTCTAGGTCCACACTCACCCCACTAAACCACCAGACAGAGACGAAGAAGTGCAAAAAAGAAAAATAATAATGCACCCAGGATGCCTTCTGCATCCCTCCGTCTATGCATCCAGGTTTCCTTCTGTATCTCTGCATCTCTGCATCCATGTACTCTTCTGCATTCCTGTATCTATCTATGCATCCAGGAACCCTTCTGCCTCCCAGCATCTATGCATCCAGGATGCCTTCTGTCTCCCTGCATCTATGCATCCAGGATGCATTCTGTCTCCCTGCATCTATGCATCCAGGATGCCTTCTGTATCTCTGCATCTATGCATCCATGTACTGTTCTGCATACCTGCATCTATGCATCCAGGATGCCATCTGTCTCCCTGCATCTATGCATCCAGGATGCATTCTGTCTCCCTGCATCTATGCATCCATGTACTGTTCTGCATCCCACCATCTATGCATCCTGTTTGCTTTCTGTCTCCCTGCATCTATGCATCCATGTACTCTTTTGCATCCCAGCATCTATGCATCCAGGATGCCCTCTGCCTCCCAGCTTCTATGCATCCAGGATGCTTTCTGCATCCCTGCATCTATGCCTCCAGGATGCCTTCTGCATCCCTGCATCTATGCATCCAGGATGCCTTCTGCATCCCTGCCATCAATGCATCCAGGTTGCCTTCTGTATCTCTGCATCTATGCATCCATGTACTGTTCTGCAACCCAGCATCTATGCATCCAGGATGCCTTCTGTCTCTCTGCATTTATGCACCCAGGATGCCTTCTCTATCTCCAGCGAAAAGGGGGAACAAGGGGGACTAGGGCAATATGTTTATCCAAAGAACAATGGTTCCTGTGGCATAATAACTTATACAAAATATATAATACAACAGCTAAATAGCACTATTAGTTTAACAGAAAGGGGTTGGCAAAGAAAAAAGCACACATACAAATTTTCAGAAATTACTCTTGTATTTCAAGTAGAACAGATAGTCTTACAATTAGTCTTACAATTATAACAGCGACATATATACAAAAAAAGTACAATGTGTCCCCAGTGGTATTGTGAGCGAAAAACACAGAACATAAGACAATGAGTGATCTGTACAATTTTCAGCTGTGGATATTTACAAAGGGAAAATGACCAAACGCAATAGTAAATCAATTATAATCAGTGATACAGTATACCCAGCCGGGCACTGTCGGGAAGCAAGGTAAGACAAATATGCGTTATTTAACACGTACTACAGATTAGGCATTTGTATGTAAATAATCTCTTTATTTTTAAAGAGATCCCATTAACAACTGAGCCTCATATTAATCATAAGGCTTTCTATGACCAGCCATATTCCTGTTTATTCTTCGCCCTAACGGCATTGACCACCAGCCCTAAATATAAGACTACCACGCAATCCATTTACAGTGGTAAGTCATAGAATACGACCACTTATTTACATACAAATGCCTAATCTGTAGTACGTGTTAGAATAACGCATATTTGTCTTACCTTGCTACCCGACAGTGCCCGGCTGGGTATACTGTAAGTTAATTCAATTATTTCATCACGCATGGGTTGCGTAACTTAAAGACACCACGAGGTATAATTCTTCCACCTTAGTCCACATATAGCTATTAACTAATGCGACTATATACATATTTACACACTTCTCACTTTCCCTTTAGATGTCCCTCACTGTTTAGTCCTGACGAGACCCTCGTCCAACAGGTCGAAACGCCGTCGACGCTATAGGGAATGAACCTCTCAAGCACAGTGTTCTATGATTGTAGATAGTCACTGATTAAAATTGATTTACTATTGCGTTTGGTCATTTTCCCTTTGTAAATATCCACAGCTGAAAATTGTGCAGATCACTCATTGTCTTATGTTCTGTGTTTTTCGCTCACAATACCACTGGGGACACATTGCACTTTTTTTTGTATATATGTCGCTGTTATAATTGTAAGACTATCTGTTCTACTTGAAATACAAGAGTAATTTCTGGAAATTGGTATAAGTGTGCTTTTTTCTTTGCCAACCCCTTTCTGTTGTATTATATATTTTGTATACGTAATTATGCCACAGGAACCATTATTCTCTATCTCCAGCGGCATGGCATAAAAAAACAAATCACTTACCTCCTGGCTGGCCTCAGACTCTCCTACGGCCTCTTCCTGGCATCTTGGGGGAGACAGGAAGCAGGAAGCACCAGGGCTCCCTGCAGCTAATCACAGTGCTCCCACAGGGGCTAGAGGGGAAGGCATACAGCCTGCATGCAGAACATTGTATTTACGCATGACTATTTTGGATGTCCTGAGAGGGTTGGATAAGCACTCATGCGCACATAGGTAGTGCAAACTACCCCTCCCGCTGCTTTGAGAACAGCCCCTGCTCCACAAAGAGGCTGCAACCGGAAAAACTCAAATTATAGTAACCTCTAGTTAAAATTATCATTTTCATTTTCCTTTGTCTACACTGCAAAAAGCAGTGGGCCAAGGCTCTCCCACCTCTGCTGAGAAGCCGGCACTGCGCATCTTGCATCTATGCATCCAGGATGCCTTCTGCATCTCTGCAGCTATGCACGCAGGAGGTGTTCCATGTGTCTGCATAAATGCACCGTGGATGTGTTCTGCATCTATGCTCCCAGGATGCATTCTGCATCTCTATATCTAAGCACCCAGGATGCGTCTGCATCTCTGCATCAATTCACCCAGGATGCATCTGCATCGCTGCATCTATTCACCCAGGATGCGTCTGCATCGCTGCATCTATTCACCCAGGATGCGTCTGCATCTCTGCATCTATTCACCCAGGACACGTCTGCATCGCTGCATCTATTCACCCAGGACACGTCTGCATCGCTGCATCTATTCACCCAGGATGAGTCTGCATCTATTCACCCAGGATGCATCTGCATCGCTGCATCTATTCACCCAGGATGCGTTCTGCATCGCTGCATCTATTCACCCAGTATGCGTCTGCATCTCTGCATCTATTCCCCCAGGATGCATTCTGCATCTCTATATCTAAGCACCCAGGATGCTTTCTGCACCTATGCATCCAGGATGCCTACTGGCTCTCTGCAACTCTGCTTCTGTTCACCAAGGATGCGTTCTGCATCGCTGCATCTATTCACCCAGTATGCGTCTGCATCTCTGCATCTATTCCCCCAGGATGCATTCTGCATCTCTATATCTAAGCACCCAGGATGCGTTCTGCACCTATGCATCCAGGATGCCTACTGGCTCTCTGCAACTCTGCTTCTGTTCACCAAGGATGCGTTCTGCATCGCTGCATCTATTCACCCAGGATGCATCTGCATCGCTGCATCTATTCACCCAGGATGCATCTGCATCGCTGCATCTATTCACCCAGGATACGTCTGCATCTCTGCATCTATTCACCTAGGACACGTCTGCATCGCTGCATTTATTCACCCAGGACATGTCTGCATTGTTGCATCTATTCAACCAAGATGCATCTGCATCTCTGCATCTATTCACCCAGGATGCATCTGCATCGCTGCGTCTATTCACCCAGGATGCGCTCTGCATCGCTTCATCTATTCACCCAGGCTGTGTTCTGCATCTCTATATCTAAGCACCCAGGATGCGTTCTGCACCTATGCATCCAGGATGCCTACTGGCTCTCTGCAACTCTGCTTCTGTTCAGCCAGGATGCCTTCTGCATCTCTACATTTAAGCACCCAGGATAAGTTCCGTATGTCTGCATATATGCACCTACTATGCGTTCTACATCTGTGCATCTGTGCATCCAGGATGTGTTCTGCATCTATGCATCCATGAAGCCTTCTGCATCTCTAGTTCAATGCATCCAGGGCGCTTTCTGCATCCAGGAAGCCTTCTACATCTATGCACCCAGGATGTTTTTCTGCATCTCTGCATCTATGTACCCAGGATACATTATGTGTCTCTGCATCTATGCATCCAGGATGCCTTCTGCATCTGTGCACCTAGGCATTCAGGTTGCCTTCTGTATCTCTGCACCTATGCATCCAGGTTTCCTTCTGTATCTCTGCATCTATGCATTCAGGTTGCCTTCTGTATCTCTGCACCTATGCATCCAGGATGCAAACAACATTTTCATATCTATCAGGAATGCTACAATCCTCCTCCAAATAAGAATTGACAGAAGCCACGTCAACAAAGAGCACTAATTCATGATGCAGTAGCAGTCCCCTGCTACTCTCAGAAAGCAACTATCCTTCAAAGTAATCAATATTTGTGTCTTTGTAATTGGCCTTGTACAGCCCTCCTCTGCCTTCTGAATAGGTCTGTATTATACAAACTCCATACACATACATATATATCCTATCTTCTCTTAGGTCCTTTGACACATGGGATTCTATGTGCCTAATCCAACAACTACTGAGATGCTTGCTTTACCTAAAGGACCTTTGACGCCTATTACCAAATTCTGGCAACAAAGCCAGTTTGGTTCCCACTTGTGAAAAAGTGGTCGGTCTCCTTCACTGGGAGCACAACAATAGCAAACAAAAGGGGGTCCGGCGCTGATCTGGAAATTCAATCTGAAAATATATAAGGAAATGAACTGTACAAGCTTAGTTTTTTTCAAAATGAGGCCCTGTGTAGACACATTGGGCTCGATTCACAAAAGTAATCTGAGACAAAATCCTAACTTTACGATTACGAGTAGTAAAGTGAGGATTCCTAACTTTACTACTCCTAAATGACCTTTGTGAATACCGAAAGTCGAAAAGTTCGGATTTTGTCTCAGATTACTTTTGTGAATCGGGTCTCCAGCACTCAACAAGAATTCTATTGCAGTATTAGAAAGTATGGTTGGAAACCCTTTTTAGTAGGATGGATAGGACCGGTTAGGTTCTTAGAAGGGCAGAACAGTCGGATCTATGTCAGTACAACGCGATCTTTTAGATCGCGGTACTTGACAACACAGGGATTACAACGCAAGTCGTTACAACGACTTGCGTTGGAGGGCGCGGATTTTGGAATATTATAATTTTATATTCCAACACCAGTCCACGTAACAGTAGGGAAGGTGTTGGAATATAAAATTACAACAATCCTTGTCCAACAGCGCCATCCAGTGCAAGTCGTAGTAACGACTTGCGTTGTAATGTCATCGTTTAAAGGCACTTTGGTGTAAACACCGCGTTGTAAACAATGTTCACCGAACAGTCGACTGTGGATGAAAGGTACGCCTAACCATTTTACCAATTAGGCTGAGTACTGCGAAACTTGCCGTCATTTGCTGGAGATTGCCACAACCTAGGAAGTTTTGAATTTTTTTTCTAAAACACCTCCTTCAGAGGATAGCAGTGACTAATCCAACTGTATCTTAGACTTATTTGTAGCATCTCTGTAGCTCTCTCCTCTTCAATGAGCATTCACGAAGAAATTTTACCCGCTGTGTGAGTTTTGAATTAAGTACTATTTTTTTCTAGTGCTTTTGTTTTTTTAAATACATTTTCAATTAATACCATTATTTCATATTTGTGTTTCGTTTAGTTAATTATTTTCTAACTGGCTATGCTGTTACAACAAACAGTTCACGCATTTTCTGCAAGGATTGCCTCGTCGCTCTGGCCGGGGCACTGAAGGTGAGCCAAGAAACCCTAAGTTAAACCTGTTTACCTCTGTGGACTGGACTGTGACCATTCCTCAAGAGTCCAGCTTCCCACCTTGCCCATATAGGGCAATCAGGAACCGAAAAGACAGGGCTGTGGGGTATGTACTACAACTACCCGTTATAAATAAATACAGTGGGGTACATTTCACAATTGAACACAGTACAAAGTGGAACTAGAATCTATGCTGGAATAATATTTAAGAAGGGACTTCTAACTTCTGCTTTCAAGAGATGGTGACCCAAACCTTTTGAGTGATGCAATGTCTGTGAATGTGGTTCTCATTTCTGTAGCATGAGTGTGTGGTCCATGAGCTACCAGTGCCAAGAAATTCCCCAGTACTTACGTGCTGCACGGAAGCAGAAGAAGGCGTTGGAACCTGTCACAGTGCTATCGGTGCCATTGGTGCTATCGGTGTCGTTGGTGCTATCGGTGCCATTGGTGCTATCGGTGCCGTTGGTGCTATCGGTGCCATTGGTGCTATCGGTGCCATTGGTGCTATCGGTGCTGTCGGTGCCATTGTTGCCATGGGTGCAGTTCATCCCAGATAGGCCCTTGAAGTTATATTTTGTTACATTAGCCGCCCAGCCAGCACTGGAGAAGACACATAGCAGTAATGTTAGCAATGACCAATATCTTCGATACAAAACACATACCAGGTCAGTGAGCAAATCAAATACCGCAGAAAGTACAATTTTATTTGGATAATGCAACTGTCTGTCTCCTAAAGGTAGGTGGCCCAGTGGCTGAGGATCAGAAATAACAAGGTCAAAAAGTCCACAAAATAGGTTATCAGGACTTTACATTGAATATCAGATCCTCAAAGTCTAAAGAGCTAAAGAATCTGACCAACAAGGACACTGTTCCCTTAGGTGTGAAAGTTGCATCGAGTTGCTCAGATTATTGTGGTAAATGAGACAGCCCATGTCAGACTCATAGTTAACGAGTGACACCCAACTCTGTTTTTCATGGTTCCAAGAGTCTTTGGGTGCTGAAAAAGGGGAGAGTAGAGGTAGACGTACAGTGACCACTACACTCCAGATCTTTACGGACAGTCTCCAGAACTTCTCATCTACAAATCATTGTATCAGGTGTGTTAGTCAAATTAGGTCATTGTACATTGTGTTGTGAAGCACAAACAGGTAGCTTTTTTACTGACACGTCCGGATAGATTCGAGAAACATCAGGTTCAGTTACAGTTTACTCATATGCATTGACAGAATACCCCACTGGGAGCATCAGATAGCCCTGTTCCAGACAGACCAAAATTGCTAGTGACATAGCAACATTCCATGCAGTGTCATATCCATGGTGGAGAGTGGACACACAAGACACAGGAAAAGCAAGTTACAGTACATTGTCAAACTTGAAACAGCAAGCCAAAACAATTATACCTCTGTATATTTGTGACGCACCTCCCCACACAACAATCACCCAAAAGAGTCCCAGATCATGAGCCTTTTTGCTCAAACAGTGTGCATATCCACTGCTCCTGCGGTTTCCAAGGAGCAGTCTCCAACACCAATTAATTTATTTTTATTTTTAGAGTTTTCTATAGCGCGAACATGACCCAAGATAGGGTATCAGCGCGTTTTACATAGAGAGCAGGGTGTACATATTTAATCCAGAACATTGCATACAAAAAAACATAATATAAAACTAACAGAGAATAGCAGCATTGAGAATTGTTCTGTACAAGAAAGTAAGTTCTAGTTCGTGTAGGTCTTAACTTCTCAGTCTCAGTGACCCGCGAGTAGAGGTAGTTTGGAGGTTGTAGAGCTGGTGTCGTGATTGTGCGGATTTAAGGAAGGAATTTGCTCATCAAGAATAATGTTGCTTCCTTTTTAGGTCTCGCCTGTCGATGCGCATGCGCATCGAGCAAGGCGAGAGTATTGGGACTTATCCGCTCTTTATCCACACTGCAAGGAATCGTGGCGATTCCTTGCAGTGCACGAGAAATTTAAGCTCAATGCGCATGCGCATTGAGCTTAAATGCGCGTGCACATGCCCCCAGCCGCCTGCCTTGCCTACTCTCTCTCACAGCCTCCCCCAGCTCCGCCCCCTCACTACTTGATTGCACGGCCGCTAGGTCGTGCCTCCCCTACTCTCCTCCCCCCTCCTCCTCTCCTCCCCTGCCTGCCTGCCGCTAGGCCGTGCCTCCCCTACTCTCCTCCCCCCTCCTCCTCCTACTCTCCTCCCCTGCCTGCCTGCCGTGTCGCACCTCTCCCCTCTCCGCCCCCTCCCCTGCCCGCCGTGTTACGGTGAAAGGCTTGTGTATTGATGTTGACAGGAATTGTAGTCCAGTCTCTCCCGGGTGCAGCAAACCAGAAACAGCCATACAACCGCACCACAGAATTCAAAGACACCCCCTGTGGTGGAAAGGGGCTGCTCCCACAAATTCAGACGCTCCTCTGGAATTTTCTGGGGACACGTTGAGGGCCCTGATAGCCTCTAGTCTGCTGCTCTTCTAGGTACTACGGGCTCCGAAACGTATTCCAGTGTTCAAACATCCCCCAAATCTCTGCATCTTTTCAGGGACCACCATCCCACTCTGGCGACCTTCTCGTTCCTGGCTCCGACTTTCTCCCGACTACTGCCCTTCTCCTGCTGTCGCGCTACTCCTAATTTTCTCCTAAACTTCCCCTGGTAGGCAATCTTCTCCTGATTTCTTCCGGACTCCTAATCTTCCCCGGACTCCCGATCTTCTCCTGCCTCCTGATTTTATCCTAATCTTCCCCCGGCAGACAATATTCTCCGGATCCTACCCTCACTCTCGATCGTCCCCTGGCTCCCGATCTTCTCCTCAACTCTCCGCCTGCCGATCTTTTCCTAGCTCCTGATCTTCTCCTGCCGGGGTTCCGATTTCCCTTGCACCCCCGATCGTCCCCTGATTTCCTCTTGTCTCTGCCCTCGCCGGATCCTCGGTTTCCTACTTCCTGGCTCCCTTTTCCCGGCTTCCTGGTTGCGCCTCACCGAACCCGGGGCATCTCCCGGGCATTGCACCCTCCGGTCGGCGGAGCCTGAAAGTGAAACGACGCGGGCTCTTCCTCCTGACGCTGCTTTCGGTTCTGAAGGAACACGTGTGCAGACTACAGATGAAAGCCATCTGCCCCGCGCCCCCTCCCCCTAGCACCCCCAGCCCGAGGCAGCTTCCCCTGCACAGACCTGCTCTCGGAGGTTCAATTATCGATCCTGTTTCCGGTGCCTTTGTGTGTCTCCGAAAGTGGGAATTGTACTGAACGTGAGAAAAACACACACCAGATTGCGGCAGCGGAAGCACTTTTAAACGGTCGTTACCACCGGGCAGATAGGACTGCTAAAGTTTCGCAAGCTTCTCGATATACTTTGCTACAAAGGCATTGGAAAGAACATTTGAATGTCGTTGTTGTTTTTGGTGGTTTTGTCTTAATCACAAAAATCTTTATTTTGGCGCTGACATGATCAACCAGTGACAACTCCAAGTTTTATGGAGTCAATTAGTACTATTTTTGTGCCACCATTCATCACTTTTTTAAATAATTGCTTTGGTAATTGAAGTATAAATCTATGTTCTGTGTGTTCGGAATTGATGGTCTTTAGAATGCAAATGGGTCTGCTGGAACCCTAACAACCCCAGGACAGCGTCCCCGCGGGGCGTATTTAAGTTCGGGTTCACACTGCTCTGTTTACTCTTGCTTTGGCAGCTCACCGCGGCGCCCTGCTGCCAGCCTTTCTCTGCGCTCTGAAAACAGGCACGTTGCTGACATGGCGGTCATCGATCGCCCTCCGTGGGGCAGGCTCCGCCCACAGCACTGCTCACAGACAGGAGGCGCTGGGGTCTGCGCCGACTGTGATAAAACACCCATGCCCATAAAACTCGGCTCTTTCTTCAAGGCCTAGTTGCAGAAAACAAAGGAACATGCAAAAAAGAAACTTTTATCGTTAACTTCTTCAAATTATAGTAAGATTTCAATAACCCCATCATGTATTCGTCGCAGTGTGACTCACATTTAGGACAAATACATGCATGTATATTTCAAGGGGCCGCAATCGCAACCCCTCAACCCCTCACCCTCAACCCCTCACCCACCCTCAAACCCTCCCCCTCAACCCCTCACCCTCACTCACCCTCAACCCCTCACCCTCACTCACCCTCAACCCCTCACCCTCAACCCCTCAACCCCTCACCCTCAACCACTCACCCTCAACCCCTCACTCACCCTCACTCACCCTCCCTCACTCACCCTCCCTCACTCACCCTCACTCACTCACCCTCACTCACTCACCCTCACTCACTCACCCTCACTCACCCTCACTCACCCTCACTCACCCTCAACCCCTCACTCACCCTCACTCATCCTCACTCACCCTCAACCCCTCACCCTCACCCTCACCCTCACCCACCCTCAACCCCTCACCCTAACTCACCCTCACCCTCACTCACCCTCACCCTCACTCTCACTCACCCTCACTCTCACTCACCCTCAACCCCTCACTCACCCTCAACCCCTCACTCACCCTCACTCACCCTCACTCACCCTCACCCACCCTCACCCTCACTCACCCTCAACCCCTCACCCTCACACAGTGCAATAGGTCTCGGAGCATTTGAGTTAGAGCTCTTAGAATTGTTTATGGCTTTTTTTATTTGTAATTCTTTAGCATTGGCTACAGGAAACAAAAATGCTAAAGATTTACAAAAAAACCCCATAAACAATTCTAAAAGCACTAACTCTAATGCTGCGAGACCTATTGCATTTCCTCACTCACCCTCAACCCCTCACCCTCACTCACCCTCACTCACCCTCACCCTCACTTACCCTCAACCCTTCACCCTCAACCCCTCACTCACCCTCAACCCCTCAGCATCACCCTCACTCACCCTCAACCCCTCACCTACCCTCACCCTCAACCCCTCACCTACCCTCACCCTCAACCCCTCACCCTCACCCACCCTCAACCCCTCACCCTAACTCACCCTAACTCACCCTCACTCAGCCTCACTCACCCTCACTCACCCTCACTCACCCTCAACCCCTCACTCACCCTCACTCACTCACCCTCACTCACCCTCACCCTCACTCACCCTCACTCTCACTCACCCTCACTCACCCTCACTCACACAGTGCAATAGGTCTCGGAGCATTTGAGTTAGAGCTTTTAGATTTGTTTATGGCTTTTTTTATTTGTAATTCTTTAGCATTGGCTACAGGAAACAAAAATGCTAAAGATTTACAAAAAAACCCATAAACAATTCTAAAAGCACTAACTCTAATGCTGCAAGACCTATTGCATTTCCAATGCTTGTTAAAGAGAGGAGTAGAGGAGATTTTTCTGATGTATGGTGGAAGCGAGTTCCAAATTCTTGGCGCTGCTCCGGAGAATGCTCTGTTGGAAGTTTTTGTCTTCTTGTCCAAATTCACACAAATGTGGAATGCACCACCATCACCAAGAATGATTATGTCCATCCACTGTCTATTTATTATAAAAACTTTCTTTATTCTTCGAATTTGAGGAGGACGCTAACTTGGACGTTCTTGTCCTCGCATTAATACGGCAAAGGAGCCTTATATTCTTAACTGTCCCTGGATTCAGGAGGGAATAGTTTTACAAATAGGATAATTACAGGAACCTGCTATTCACTACAGACCTACTACTTTATATGATTTAGACTGACTTGCAAAGTCCTGTTGGACAAAACTCATCTGCTGCTTGCCTGTCATTTTACTGAATTTAAAGAATAAAGAAAGTGTTTATAAAATCGACAGTGGATGGACATAATCATTCTAAGTGCTGGTGGTGCATTTCACATTTGTGTGAATATAGCACATTGTATGCACATATCACAGGTGTTATAGATTCCAGGTTCTGAGAAAGTCTCTTTAAATTTAGCAAATCCAAGGTAAGAGATAATGGCTTAGTAGCCGGTTTATATGTAGATTTAAAAAAGGGAAGGACATTCCAGTGTATTCTGTGCATGCTAAGGTGCATTACAGAAGAGTACATTAAGCCAGTAGTAATAGAAATGTTATCTAAGTGTGACAAATTGTTCTTTAGGTCCTTCCACTAACATGCATTGGATGGCTACCCAGATTGGTTCTGGCTAGCATCACTCACAGAAATGGAGGAAGATAGATCCTCCCTCCAAAGACTGAGATAACCACGTACATATCCTGTGACATGTCTTACAGGATGCATCGTAGTCCAGAGGGTAATAATGTCTATAGAGAATGTCTGTGCGTGAACCTGGGGTGTATTAATGGAATGGTGCTCTTCCCCCTCACCTCGTTGATTTTACCTTTTGGTTGTTGCAAAAAGAGGTGTAGATTAAATGAGAAAAATAGTGTCCCTGGTCTTTATATGTGGCAAAGTATTGAGTTATAAAACTCTCAGAAAAGATCTAGCAGTAGGTTTTGTAGATACACAGCTTGTTAGGGTTACTTACCTAATTGTTCCTTATCCCCTACTCCCCTCCATCCTCTGGCCCACAACCAGCAACACTAAATTGATCTACAGTCACTTCTACCTTCTTCTCCTGGTTCCCTTCTCTGTTCTACCACTCAGTGGCGGCTGCTACGGAACAGGGTGGCGAGGCGGAAGGTGGGGGAAAAAAATAATATAATACTTACCTTTCCTCAGTCGCCACCTCTCCTCCGCTTCCCTATCTGACTCCCATAAGCAGGAAACACCCAGGCTCCCCTAAGCCAATCAGAACACTGCTACCACCCGCCCTAACGTGACTCTCATTGAGAAATTGAATGATAATAACAAAGTGTTGTTATCATTTTATTGTTCCTTTTTTGCACTGCTGAATAGCAGTGGGGGCATTGCTCCTCCGCCTTAGTGGAGGAGTCACCGCTGCTACCATTGCACTCTTATGGGTGAGCAGGAGCAAAGGTGTGGGGCTGGGGGGATGGTAGGAATATTGAGCACCAATACTGCCTGAGCTGCTGAGCAGCCACACCTACCAGACCCAAAAGCACAAAGTATCTATGGCTGCCTCCATGTGCTTGGAAGGTTGCAAACCATGCAATGAACAGAAACAACATTGAATCACCATACAGGTGCTGGAAGCCTAATGTCCAGGCATTTACCATGTGCTAAAATGTCTGGTTGCCGGTTGCGCATATAAACCGTGCTGAAAGGACGTCACACGATAGCGCGCCTTGTGAGGTGAGAGATACCAAAGGGGATGATGGACATGAGGCACAGGCTCAGACTGATTTGCATATGACCAAGTCTGAACTGGGGTGGTGGAGTGAGCTAAAGAATAGTGATGGATGAAACCCAGATCAGTCGACTGGGGGTGAGTGTTTGCTTTGCTCCAGCGCTCGTCCATCTTCCCCTTTGGTATCGCTTTGGGAAGTGAGAGGGCAGTGGGCCATTGCCTACCTGCCGTCACTATATCCTCCCCTTCCGGTCACTAGCTGTCATAATATACAACAGGTACTTTATGTTTTGCAGTTTCCTACAGTGTGAACTTGTCACTATTGGCATTTACAGGAGAACCATACTAGTTACACATTTGTAGGCACAAGGAGGGTAAATGATTTGCGCAGAATGACAGGGTGCTGAGTCGATTCTTGGATTCCATCTTGACTCCACAGGCCAGAGCTGCCTTGCAACAACTCCGCCGGGTGTTACGATCCGTCGCACATATCCACAGGTATATGCAGCAACCAGCCGCAGCCCGTGTAGGGAGTTGCGGTGGGGCAGACAGACGGGGGGAGGGGCAGGGTGGGTGGTGATAAACACCTGAATATGGATGATTGCAGGTAAGTAAACAATTAAATTATTAAAACGAGTTTCGTAGCGCGCCCTGCATCGCAAAATCCACGGGCTGCGGCTAGCAGCAACTCATAATACCCGTTACATATGTAAGTGACAGAACAGGACAATCGTAGGAAGCTGTCACATGGGAGGGAGAACTTATCCTGATGAAATAGACCACACAAGAGAGCACATACTTGAGACAAGGAAGAGGCATTGTGATCAGGAAGAAATACAAAGACTAATGCCTGAGGAGTTAAATCATTAGGTAATCGCATTATTTAGGAGGGATGGGTTTCAAGGGGAATGAGTTTATTCTTATGAAACTGAAAATGATAGTGGTAGTTGAGAAATTTATGGAAGGGAGAAGACGAGTGCAGACGATGGGCAAAAAAAGCTCATGGGTGGGCAGGAGGTGTTTCCTGTGAGCAGGAGCGCCATCCAGTGAATGTTAAAGAGTTCATCGTTAGTTTAATTTGCCTCAGATAGGAAGGGTAAAGAGAATGAATGGACTGTTCTTCACCCAGTGCTTAATTTGAGCCTGTGATTTCCAGAGCTCGGCACATCAACACCGGCATATATGATGGTCATCTACGATGCGGTGCTGTTTATTTAATTTAGAGATGAGCACAACAACAGTTGTTTGTCAATTCAATATACCATACAAATGATTAATCCTGCCCCAATACATAGCTTTGGAGGGATGCAATAGTCTGAATTGATACACCTGAAAGGGGTGCAATAGTTAGTACTTGTGCTGGTACTGTTATTAAAATCGCTGACACGGGCATTGGGTGGTGCAAGCTGCAGTGGCCGCCAGACGTGGGTCCCGAAACTTATTTTATCACAAATTAAGCACTGGCTCCAGCAAACATGTTAGCGAACATGCTAGCTGTAGAAGCACTAAGAGCAATGAGCAGGTAGGTAATAAAGGACTACAACTGTGGAAGGGAGCAGGATGTGAAGGAGTATCAGTAGCCACAGAATGCGGAAAAAAGGATGCGTATGCAGGCACAGGATGGCGAGGGTGGACTGGCATGCGCGTAACTCCAGAAGAACCTTTGCAAACAGGTATAAAAACGTCTAGGCCTGGGTCAACAGTATCAGCAAGCCATAAAGGGTTTGAGGGCCTAACACCCAAGAGGATGATTACTTAATGTATTCGTTTGCACATTAGGGTAATTTTGTAGGTAAAATAATTGATGTGGCCCTTCACTGCCACTGTAACACTGCCTTTTAACCTTTTACTACCGTCTGTGGTAGGTTACACTATTTCGCTTATTTTTTTTTACATTTATATAGCGCAAACTCGACCCATAGGTATTGGAGCACTTAATCTCCCCGTGCCTAAATGTGTAATGTAAATACGGTGCTCACACTGTATTTACGTTAAACATTCAGGCACAGGGAGATTAAGGGGCATATTTACATGTTCTGACGCATCTCTGCAAATCAGCAGGGATGCGCCAGAACAGATGCGTCATGCAATCCTCTCCTTCCACCATCATAGATGCGCCGCATTTACAATGTGGCGCACCATGGTGCAAGGAAGGGAAGATGCATGATGCATCTTGTGGCGTATGGATGGTGCATTGCTGGAGTCGCGTCGCAAGCGCGACACAACTCCTGCAATACACAGGGGCCACCCATACTCAACGTAGTGCATCACTCCTTACGCCTGATTCAGGCATGCGTGAGGATTTGACGCAGCAGCGTCGTAAAACTGACTCAGTGAAATCTTGTAGATTTCACTGCGTCGGTTTTACGGGGCTTTCCTGCAAGGGAACACCCACCCTGCGACAGAACGCCCACATGAAACCTGACGCAGGTTTCATGTGGCGCAGGGCTTTACAATGTGACGCATCTGCTTGGATGCGTCATGTTGTAAATAAGTCGCAACGCGTCGCATTGTTTACGCCACCGCTGCGTCACAAAAGTGACGCTAAGGCGGCGTAAAAGTGTCGCAAGGGGCTTGTAAATCTGCCCCCTAAGTGTTTTGCCCAGAATCACTGCATGTGGACGCGACCCCAAGGCTCAAACCCTGATTTCCAGCACCAAAGTTGGCAGTCTAGCCATGAGACCACATCCTCTCTCCTGTTGCCAAATTAGCTCATGTCTAAAAGAGGTGTTATTTTTGGTGTTTGGCATGCTCAGCCAATTACGAAAGATGAGTCTTTGGGTTAAAAACCATGGGTGGTCTATTGAGAAAACTACCGCCCATGCAGTGCTCTCTCGCTGCATAGTAATGCAATGCCAGGCTAAGCGCTATATCATTTTAGGGCAACATTTCAGAGCATAAAAAGGTTTTGAGCTGAAAAGAAAACACATCATCAAGACTTTTCACTGTTTCGTTTCACTTTCTGAGACTTTGCATGGGTGAAACGTCTTGAAATATCTGTGTCATGGTCTGTTATGAAAATCTAGGGCTTTGTGTTTATGCAGCTGGAAAACATGAAGCAAATTACACTAGGTCTGTTATTTATGCATCATGGACCCAAGCCCCACAAATGAGTGCAACCGTGACTATGCTCTTGGCAGGGTTAGAGAGAAGCAATAGGTCTAGAACAATTCTAGTTCTAAGATAACCTATATGAATCCTCATGAGACAAATTTACCTAAAGTGGATCTTAACATGTAAATGTCATAGTCGGTGTTTATCCTGAAAACTCAACAGATTACCAGGTTCACGGTTCTTAGATGTGCACTCATGCTACAGATGCACTGACACCTTTCTTCCTTTGATACCTGCAAGTTGCATATCCCGAGCTATTTGCCGCGTCTACTTGGTCCCATGTTGCCCAAGTTGCATTGAAAGTTCCACACACACGATCACCTTCTGTTTTGTTGTTTCTGGCAAATACTTGAAACACTCCTTTGACCACTGCAAATAAAACAAAAAGAGAAAGGGCCCCGTACAGCAAATAAAGTAATTTCCACAGAAACACATCTTTACGAATCAAGAACCGAAACCTTAATCACTTCCGTGCTCATGACAGCTCCATGCCGTCAATGGGCAGCCTGTGCTCATGACGGCGTGGAGCCGTCATCCAACTGCTCCTCCGTCCACCCGGCACTAATTCGCCACCTGTGCGGGCGAATTAGTGAGTGGGCGGGGTCATGATGGCTCCAGCCCGTCATGAGCACACGCTGCCCATGACTCATGACAGCAAGGAGCCATCATGAGTAAGGGAGCGCCGCGCTCGCACCCCCATACCCCCACGTCGTAGCTGAATTTGTGCTGCGACGAAGGGGTTCATTTGGACCCTGTTGCCCAAGTTAACACTTTGTCGTATCTCTACAAGCTATGATTTCCCATCCTTGGGTGACACAGGTGAAATTAGTTCAATGCACCAACAATGACTGTGGAAGGCTATTTGTAGCCCCGCAAAACACTACTCAAAACACTACTCAATGGGTGACTGAGATAGAAATATTTCTGTTTGTTTATTAACAATTCCTATGAAGGGATCAGGAGCACCGTGGTAATAGTACCAAACATATTTCATTAAATAAATAAATGCTTTGTTGACCCCAATAAATGCTTTGTTTGCTTCGTAGTTGAGTCTGGGGGGCCGAGACGGGTCTCCGTGTGTGGATTGCTCATCCGTAGCAAAGAAAAAAGATAAACAAGCTTCTGCAATGCAGTAGGTCTCGCATTTACGCGAGTTGGAGCTATTGGCATTGAAACCAGAACATAAATAAGAGGCTTAATCATGTTTTGGTTTCTAAAACATAAATAAAAGGCATTGTTTAATTGTCAATGCCAATAGCTGCTGCATTCCGACTGAGGGGCATTTGCAAGTCTAAACGAGGCTGAGGAACTTACCGCTGTGCTACAGGAGACCAGCTGCTCGCCTTATCTCGCCTGTCGAGTACTCCCGCCGCCACACAGATACCATCTGCGGTCGCTGCGAGGAGAAACTCGCTTTCCCAGGGGCCTCTGCACCGGCGCTCCAGGAAAGCGTCACAATCCTGCGCCTGGAGGCGCTACAAAGGAGGGGCTCGCCCGGCCAATAGTGGCTGCTGCATTCCGACTGAGGGGCATTTGCAAGTCTAAACGAGGCTGAGGAACTTACCGCTGTGCTACAGGAGACCAGCTGCTCACCTAATCTCGCCTGTCGAGTACTCCCGCCGCCGCACAGATACCATCTGCGGTCGCTGCGAGGAGAAACTCGCTTTCCCAGGGGCCTCTGCACCGGCGCTCCAGGAAAGCGTCACAATCCTGCGCCTGGAGGCGCTACAAAGGAGGGGCTCGCCCGGCCAATAGTGGCTGCTGCATTCCGACTGAGGGGCATTTGCAAGTCCAAACGAGGCTGAGGAACTTACCGCTGTGCTACAGGAGACCAGCTGCTCGCCTTATCTCGCCTGTCAGGTACTCCCGCCGCCGCACAGATACCATCTGCGGTCGCTGCGAGGAGAAACTCGCTTTCCCAGGGGCCTCTGCACCGGCGCTCCAGGAAAGCGTCACAATCCTGCGCCTGGAGGTGCTACAAAGGAGGGGCTCGCCCGGCCAATAGTGTCTGCTGCATTCCGACTGAGGGGCATTTGCAAGTCTAAACGAGGCTGAGGAACTTACCGCTGTGCTACAGGAGACCAGCTGCTCGCCTTATCTCGCCTGTCGAGTACTCCCGCCGCCGCACAGATACCATCTGCAGTCGCTGCGAGGAGAAACTCGCTTTCCCAGGGGCCTCTGCACCAGCGCTCCAGGAAAGCGTCACAATCCTGCGCCTGGAGGCGCTACAAAGGAGGGGCTCGCCCGGCCAATAGTGGCTGCTGCATTCCGACTGAGGGGCATTTGCAAGTCCAAACGAGGCTGAGGAACTTACCGCTGTACTACAGGAGACCAGCTGCTCGCCTTATCTCGCCTGTCGAGTACTCCCGCCGCCGCACAGATACCATCTGCGGTCGCTGCGAGGAGAAACTCGCTTTCCCAGGGGCCTCTGCACCGGCGCTCCAGGAAAGCGTCACAATCCTGCGCCTGGAGGCGCTACAAAGGAGGGGCTCGCCCGGCCAATAGTGGCTGCTGCATTCCGACTGAGGGGCATTTGCAAGTCCAAACGAGGCTGAGGAACTTACCGCTGTGCTAGAGGAGACCAGCTGCTCGCCTTAACTCGCCTGTCGAGTACTCCCGCCACCGCACAGATACCATCTGCGGTCGCTGTGAGGAGAAACTCGCTTTCCCAGGGGCCTCTGCACCGGCGCTCCAGGAAAGCGTCACAATCCTGCGCCTGGAGGCGCTACAAAGGAGGGGCTCGCCCGCAACGCGGGACGCGAATGGGACGCCCGGACGAAGCCCGGACAAAGGGCGGGCCGTCTGAGGCCGTCCGAGGTTGGCCAAGGTTGGGTTGGGCCCAGTTTCCTGGTTAGCTGTGATATATACTCAGTTGCAGATTTCTGCTCATTTCGGACATTATTATTTTGTGCTTCCAATAATAACTGTTGTGCCTAGAGAAATATGCCTCCGAAAAAGCAAACTACTCCTAATAACACTATCGACAACTATCTTGTACATGTTGTAGAAAGAATCAATAGTGATAGGAGATCTTCCTTGGGAATAGATTCACCTACCCAATCTCCCCTCATTGATATCGAGTCAGATGATCCTTTTGCGCTTCAGATCAATAGTAGCTCAAATGGTGAAATGCTTGATTCTCTTCCTGATACTATTGTTATCCAGCCTAGTGGTATTGTTGCTGGTATTGAAGACAATAGTGTTAATGAGGCTTTGGTAGAGATATCCACTAGTAACGAGTCCCCAATCTCCCCTGTAGCATCCATCTCAGTCCAGAGGACCAATGGGGAAAACCAAAAGGGTATGGCAAAACGGGAGGGTTTAAGGTCAGCCAAGAACAAAGTAGCAAACCTTCCGAGAAAAGTCTCAGAGGAAGAGGAGGCTGATCTAGCTAGTGAGGCCTATGTTACACTTTCAAATGCCCAATTTAACAAACTATTGTCAATGATGGAGACAAAAATCAAAGGTGTAGTTAAACCTCTGGTCAGCAAAATAGACAAGTTAACCGCCGAGGTTAACCGATTAGAAGGTCTATTAGAAAAAACCCTGGGTGAAGTAGGTAAACTCCCGGAAATTGTTTTTTCTAGGATCGAGTCTACTCTGAGCAAACCAGCCATTGTAGGTAATAGTGGATCCATCCCTATCCCTGCACCTAACCCTATAATGGTACCCAAGATTATCTTCCCTGGTGATGCTCCTAATGTTTCGGTTCCAGTTCCCGCTGTTGTTGACCCAATCACCGAGAAAGGGACTTTTGAGCTTGTAGTTGAAGCTTCCCCATTGGTACTTGTTCTTGCTAACGTCCCTCCCTTGGCTCAAGGTGAACACGAAACTACATCTTCCTTAATAAATAAATCTTTATCATGGTTGACCAACAACATGGTAATCTCTCCATGGGGAAAGCAGCAACTCTCGGAAGAGCTCGTAAATGCGAGAAGGGTTCAGTGGATTGGGGACAGGGTCAAAAAGTTCAAGGGAGAGTGTGTTGTCCTTCACTTTTCTGACCTAGGGGTCTTGCCTAATATCTTGCCCAACATTTTACCACCACAGCGGAGATCAACCTCTATTGTTCCACTGACTTTGGACTTCTTTTACCCAAGGAAGGGAAGTGGTCCGAATTCAAGCATTCTGAGAACAAAATGGAACATTGTAACCAAGAGGGGGAGGAAGGATGTTGCCTCGGTGGACTGGGGCTTGGGGTTGGAAAATCGTTTCTCTGCATTATCAAATTTGAATGCTTGTGATTGACAACCACCTATTTGTAATACAATGCCACTGATTGTCTGTGATAAAAGCATTATAGGTGAGGCCAGCTACTTAACTAAAGATCGACCTATGGTGAACCCCTCTGAGGATCTAGCAGGCCCATCCAATGAAAATATTAATTCTAATGATTTTGGTGGAAAGATGATTCATAAGTCTATTACACGCTCTAGGTCTGTCATGATAATTAACACGGGGAATCTTTTGTCTTGGAATGTGGCTGGACTATGTTCCAAGTTGGAGTGTGCTGACTGGTTTGGATTTATTAATAAGTACGATCTCTGCATCTTCCAAGAGACTTGGGCGTGTGACCCTGTCTTTGCTCTGGGGTATATAAATTTTCATGTTCCTGCTTCTAAAGGCCCTAAAGGGCGTCCATTGGGGGGTCTTACTATATGGATCAGGCAGTCTCTAAAAACTGTTGTAAAATGTGTGGAACTAGACCAAAAAGATATCCAGCTCATCAGACTCACTAGTGATCTATCCATCTCCATAGATATTTACAACATCTATGTTAGAGGTGGAAACAAAGGCAAATCTGAGGTTCTTTTGAGCCTTTTTAATCTCCTTGAGATTCATTCTGCAGGGAAAAACATACTAATTGCAGGCGATTTAAATCGCACTTTTGAACCTCTCATCACTGGTGACTCCCCTCTCGGGGTAGAGGAAGATAAGCTATGGGATATCCCCTCATTAGATACTCCACCGATAACTCGCTGGACAGCTGACATACTAGGCTTAAATGCAATGTGCCTGGAGCATGGGCTACGAGCCCTGAATGGTCGAACCAAGTCAGATCGTGTCCCTGCCATGACTTTTAATAACGGGCGAAACAAAAGTCGCATTGATTATGTCATTTGCAGCATATCTATATGGTCATCTGTTAGTGACATGGTGGTAACAGCAAGGCCAGAAAGCGACCATGACCCTCTATGTGTCTCTCATAACTGGTGGTCATCTAAAATATTAGCACCAACCCCTTCTGACCAACCTTTGCTCCCGATGATTGTCCCAACTAACAATATGCGCAGGTTAAGATGGTCAGGTGTCAGGACAGACCAGAAGGTCCTCGAAAAAATTGGAGCAGCGAAAGACAAGGCCATTGCGGCCCTGGAGAGCGCAGCTGGGGCCTCACAGGGATTTGAAGACATAACTAAAGCACACACGACTCTCTTCAATGAAGTTAAAAGTTACTTTCTAAAACCTATATATAACAAGAGGGTCTGCCCACACAAAGCTGCAAAGTGGTATAATCAGGATTGTAGGGCGGCAAGATCCAACCTAGGAGTTGCCATCAAGAGCAACAACCTGGGTGAGATCCGATCTGCTAGGAAGCACTATAAAAATTGTATTGCTAGGGCTAAAAGAGAATGGGACGAAGCCCACTGGCAGAAGTTGAAATGTGCAACCGATCGTAAATGCTCTAGACTTTTTTGGCACATTGTCAAATGGGGTCACGATAGGCCCCCAGAAGCTCCCAATAACAACGTTTCTCATGATGCATGGGTCACATTTTTTAGTGAACAGTACTCCTCCAGGGACCAATTCGGTAACAGTACCTGCCTTACTTACCTGTTCGCAGATGAAGATATTTTTGCCCAGAGTGAAGTACTGTCTGCCCTGAAATCTATTCACAGTGGCCGAGCACCGGGCATTGACGGAGTTCCTGCGGATGTCTTTTTAAATGACACCGATAGGTGGAGCAAATACATCTGCTTATTACTAAATCACATTGCTAGAGGTGCCGAAATTCCGGTATCCTGGCGGGGTGCTGTCATTATTCCAGTATACAAAAAGGGAGATCGTGCCCAACCTTGTAATTACCGCCCTATCAGCTTAATTGACACTGTTCAAAAGGTTGTAGGGCGTGTAATTATTAACAATTTGCTTGATTGGGCAGAGGAGCAAAATGTTCTATCTCCTTTTCAGGCTGGGTTTCGCAGAGCAACCAGCACTGTGGACCAGGTCTTCCGTTTTCAACTGATCCAGTGGAGGACTGTGGTACTGGGTGGAGGTAGTCTTTACGCAGCATTTGTTGACCTCCGGGCTGCATTCGACCTGGTGCCTAGGGCAAAATTGTGGGAGGTGCTGGCAGCTCTGGGGGTCCCAATGACCCTGTTGACCTTGATCATGAGACTCCATGAGGGTACCTATGCTAAAATCCAATGGGGCGGCTATGGGAATGACACTGTCGATTTTCCTGTCGAGCGTGGGGTTCGACAGGGTTGTTCAATGGCACCAGCATTGTTTACTCTTTATATTAATGGCATCGTTTCCCGCATGGAATCTCAGTCTGTGGATGCACCCTCTCTCGCAGGTGCTAAAGTCCCTATTTTAATGTTTGCCGACGACACCTTAATTTTATCAAAATCCCCCAGTGGTCTGCAAAAGGCTCTGGTAATTTTTGACAAGTTTTGTAGTGACCACGGCTTGGAGGTAAACGCAGCTAAAACAAAACTCATGGTTTTTAATCCCTGTAGAAAATTTAAATCTAAAATATCCATGAGTGGGCGTTACCTCGAAGTAGTAAATTCCTTTACTTACCTGGGGATTCATATTTCTAATGATAACAGATGGAACCAGCATTTAAACATAGCAGTTTTAAGACATAAGCAATTGGCTGGTACCATCATAAAGGAGCACAGTAAATCATTGACCAAACCGATTAAACCCCCCTTGATCATATACGAGGCCAAGGCAATAGGGTCAGCATTGTATGGGGCTGAGTTGTGGGGGCAAGAAAACCTCCAGGAGTTACAGAGATCGGAGAATAACTTCCTTCGGAAACTCACAGGTACCCCACAGAGCAGTCCCCTTTTGCCTCTTAGATATGACCTTGGCAGGAAAGAAATCTCGGCAATGTGTAAACTTCGTCCGATATTATATTGGCGTAGAATCTGGACCACCCCTGAGTTAACACATTATGCAGAAGGGCTTGCTGATGTTATCAAAGCGGACCGTTTTAACAAAATTAGATGGTTTAAATCACTAAAATTAGCATTATGTGAACTAGGACTAAATGAACTGTGGTCCGATCCAGCCGGGTCATCCTTTCCATCTAAGTTATTTATAAAAAATCTTTTCTGGGAACGGGTTGAAAACAGGAGTCTGCTTAGAACTAACAATGGGTCTATGACCACTGCCTTCCTTGAAGTTAAGCTGTTTCCTACGTATGAAATGTACTGGGATTTTATAACGAAACCCATGGATAGGAAACTGTTTTTCCAAATGAGGGCTGGATCTCTACCTCTACGCAATTTAACATCTAAGTGGAGAGATGGAGGTCCAGCTACTTGCCCAGTATGTGGGGAAGGAAAGGAAACGTTAGGTCATTTCTTGTTCTCCTGTTATGTATATTCTGCTCCCAGACGTGTTCGGTTGGCTCCCATGTGTAGAAATTTGGGTACTAAAAGTAGTATGGTAGCCTAGCGTATTGTAAAATCTACCTCCCTAACCTGGATTATAATAGCGACTGCAAAGTACTTGGGATGGGCGTGGGTAATTAGGCAGAGATTGCTAGTAGGGTAACTACTCTCTGCCTAGTTAGTTGAACAGAGACTGCTAGATTATCTATTCTCTGTTCCGTTCCCACGTGAGTGTCTTATCGGATGAATAATTTAAAAATTTTTTATTGACTTTTAATAGTGATATTGGATTGTTTTTTAACCTGATTTTTATCAAATGAACTTTGCACCTGGGATTGAATGTAGTATGTCAAAATGCAATTGTAAATTCTTTTATATGTTCAATGTGCTTACGTCATATTCGATTCTGTAATTTAATTGTATTTTATTATGTGTTTGTATGTCTGCTTTTATGAGTAATACTCGAATAAAGCACTTTTTGAATTGAATTGAAATTGAATTATTCACAATAACACACACACAGTGTACTAAGAAGATTAAACACTTCTAAGTAAAAGTTATTACTACAGGAACAATGGGTTTGCAGTACATCTAAAACAAACACACAGAATATTATAAAAACTGCAAATAGACATGTTTTAACTATCAAGAATAAAATTATCATTTCTAACATTGTTAAAATGTCATGTAGAATTTGATACTTAATGCCTAGACTAAGAGACAGCTACTTGCAATCTAGAGTTCCTTAGGGAGAAGAAATGCACCGCATATCTTAGTTGACATAAAAAGAATGGCCTTTTCAGTGCAGGCATGAAGACAGTGTTCCCCGTGGAGGGTAAACACACGCTACAGTGTTCCTCTAGGACTCAGATTCATTGGCTTCATGTAAGGTGTAGAATTTGCAAAATGTATTGGCAGTGGGTGAGACCATCTGGCAGAATCTTGGAAAATAATGTGGGTGATCTTTACAAGTGGTCAAGTGGCAGTCCTTATATACAGAATCTTATCAGACATTGGAAGTTGTAACATAAGTTTAGGAATGTCTGATATAGATTATGTGCATCAAGGTGTGCATTCCTCATGAACATACATGGTAAAAGTGAGTTAATTCAGACTACACTGTTTTGGTTATATGTTTGTATGTGCTCCTACTGAACCCTGGCATGATGAAAAGTAGAAATTTGACCCAAATGAATGCAGTGTTATATCTATTTCATTATTTAAATGACTTGATGCTCTGACAGTTCTTAGTAAGGTGAGGTTGGATGACTTCTCAGTCCAAGGTCAGACATGACTACCACTCTGCATGAATCAGGAAAGATGGTGATTTACAATGAGAAAATGGCGACTTCCATTATCCAAGATAGAATCGGGAAGGTCAAACATTGAGTCTGACCAGAAGGACTTTACGTCAACCCATGTTACAGCATCCACATCTAGCAACTAATCCACAACAAACCAGCAGCTAACACAAGCCCCTGTTGAGCCAAACAAGTACCGACCCTCCATAAATGTTTGTATCCATTTATAGCAGTTTAGTTACAAGTCACGGCCCTCCAGCAACCTGAGAGCATACTCTGCACCTCATTTCTCTTTCTTACAGAAATACTTTCTATCTCTAGTGAGGTAATGCTGTTTCTCACAACTTCATTATGGGCGGGTACACATCCGCCCTTCTTGACTAAAGTGCCCAGATATATAAAATAAAACAAGAATTGGAAATGCCAATAGGACTGGCTTTAAAGGAATGCTGTAGGGTAATGTGAAGCATCACAAGAAAATAGCATATGTGCTTGTGTGGAAGCAAAGAACAGTAGAAATATATTGATGCATTTTAAAAGGTCAGGTGGTTGTTGCACCGTCACATAAGACTGAAAAATCCTTGTAGGTTAATGAATGCCCTCCTCCCATCTGTGCTGCTGCCAGAGAAAGACAAACACCATACATTATCTAGTTATTCAAGACACGTGTATAAGATTAGAAATGTCATGTGTGTGCCCCTGGTAGTTCAAGCTCAGACAGCTGCATAACTTACCAAAATGATAAAAGGTGGTGCAGGGCAAGCACTTTTTTTTGTGGAAGTACACATTGTCAGCCCAATCAAAACAATTACTCCTAGTTCCCAATGGGGCAGAGCCAACCCCCTCTCTAGTTCTACTCACATAGGTGTCTGGTGACAGTTGCGCTGTCAAGCCAGACCATAAAAACCAGTGCAGGTCACAGGCAAATCAGGACTAAAATTTGGCAGTGACTAGGGACATGGAATCACAAAAAGGCTTATTTACAACCACAACTCATACAACAAAGTCCTCATATAGCATTAATATTGTGATTATGTCTGTTACTATCTATTATATAGCTCACCCACTTGGCCCTCCTCAGACTATGATAATGCTCAAAGTAAAGACCCTGGTCTGTGCAGGCTGGGGTACGCAGAGGGATGCATACTCTTCATTGTAGCTCCTTCCTGTTCTATCCTGCACTGTAAGCTCCATGCCACAATACCAGTCAAACTTTTACTTGTTTTTGTGGAATTCTGTGCAGCCTTTGACACAGGCGATCGCGAGATGCTATGGATGAACCTTGGCTCATGGAATTATGGAGTGTGTTCTACTTGTAGGTGCATGAGCCCCACTCTGTCATGTGAGGAACAATACAGAGGTGGTTACCTTATGGAAAAATTCTTATTGTCTGTTATCACACTGCTTGGCAAATTTGAGATTAATGCTAATACTTTTAATCTATCGTAGGATGTGCAGGTTAACGGGCAAAATTCAAAGGGCTTACGTAGCAGAAAGATTTGTTGTTTAAAAAAGCTGATTAGCTCATTGAAGGAAACTGCTTTTTGTTTCAGTGATCAGCCCACTTTTTACCCCCTTTTTAGCTGCTGGAAGCTGATTTTCGACTATGACAGTGTTCTGGGGCCTGATACCCAGACCTCAGTGCCAGCGCTCCTACCCCAAAGCAAGGTGTTGACTAATTGTGATACAATCTGCAATATACTTTAGCACACCTGTTACAGGTGTCCCCGAAACCGAACAGCCTTCTAGTGTGCTAACTGACTGATCTAGTCCAGCCTGCCACTTCAAATGAGTTTCTGACCTCCTAGAAGGTGAGAGGTCTGCTCTGGGGAGAGATGCTATCACTTCCTCCCCCAGGATAGATAAGCATTCCAAGGCATGGAGCTTTAAAGGGCCACCGTCTTTGGCGTGCAAATCAGGCTTCCCTCATAGATGAGGGAATGCCTACCCCCCTGTGCAGGGCCCATTTGGTGCCTAGTCAGGCAGGGAACTTAGCTATGCAGGAGGCTCGTTACACCTACTGGCTGGACACCACCAGGGTGACCAAGCCTGCAGTGAACACCAATTTTAGAATTCTACCATCTTGTGTGTGGTGAAATTAGGAATTCTAGGACCGGGTGATGCCCACTCTCCAAAGGAAGTAGTCATCTATAGGGTGTAGTGACTCCAGGGGTAATATAGCCCATTGGATACTACCCTACACTCCCTTAATGCCCCTAAATTGAGTATTTAGGGGACCCCTGGCACCAGGACTTCAGATTTCGGTGGACACAAAAGAAGTAGTGGACTGAGAAGACTGCTGACCCGAGAACCGAGGATCACAACAGAATTGGCACCAACCCTGCCAGCCTATCTGCTGTACCCAAACCTCATGGAGCAACCAATTCCTACTGCCACTCTGCAGACTCCAAGAAACCCAGGGGGCTACCAGTGCTTCACCAATTGCCAAAGAAACTCTCTTGGAGTAGAGTAGCACACTCCTGCAGCCACAGGCTCCAAAGAAGTAAGACATGGTCCACCGACCTGCCGCCTACAGGAACTACTAACTCAGCAGCCAGCCAGGAAAGGTAGTTGTGCTCCTACAGTTCATATCTGTCCTCCATCCAAGTGTGGGTACACCAGGACTGACTAAGGTGTACAGTACCGGTACCTGGGATACTGACCCACTTTCAGTAGGCAAAGCTTTATGTTACCAGGACGGACACGAACGCTGAGGAAGACCGGCCTGCACGTCTTTTTAGTCCACTCTACAGAGAACCAGCTACCTACACTCATGAAGGATATTGGACAATATAAAGTAATGTACTGTATAGCCCCTAATTGATATTCATTCCTGTCCCTCCTTTGAGATGTTTACTCTAGAAAATGAAACTACTACAACTGTTAGCAAACCATACAATGAGAAATAGTTACTGTGGATGAAACTGGTAAGGTGAATTTTATATGGTATACACCTGTTACAACGCATTCGTTACTCCGCACTACCATTACAACGCGACTTTTACAACGCATACCATTACAACGCATTGCGTTGGGGGGCGCTCTAGGATAGGGAATAAGTATAATTTACTATCCAACACCTTCCCTAGGGTCCACGGGGACTGGAGTTAGAATAGTAAATTATACTTACCACTATCCAGCACCTCAAAGCGCTATGCGTTGTAATGGTATGCGTTGTAATGGTCGCGTTGTAACGGTAGGTAGTTGTAATAGTATGCGTTGTAACATGGTACATCCTTTTATATGAAATGTAAGATAACTGTTACTCATTTTTGTTGATTTTTCCACTTTATATATGCTTAGAAAAATTTATTTTAGAAAAATTTCGAATGATCACCCATTTCCTAGATACAACTGTAGCCGCTTTAAAACTGCTGTACAAAATGGCCGACCTAATCTGGCTATTCATTTAGCAAAATTCCTGTAGGTAGTGTTGCATTAAGGCAACATGAAAAACAATAAGGTTCTCATTACAAGTGGACTGGTTAATTGAGATCTGTGCGGTAATAGCTGTTACCGCACCTATCGCAATTATGAGTTTTGAGAAAAATACCAGACGATATATCGCAATGTAAAATTGCTCTGTACTGACCATAACATTTAGCTCTTGCTGCGTTAAGCACAAAAAACTGCATGAAGCCCCCAATAAAACTAAGAATGGGGTGATATTTATCTCACCGTATCAATTTCGTCCTAACAGAGTCAGATTTTATCAAGTCCAATAAATATCACACCATTTACAGACGCATTCATAATGAGGGCTAAGTGGTATTTTATGTATTTGATGATATGATTCATTTGTGATAAATGTATTGATGACTTTGTGTTTGATGCTATTTTACACTCTGCGGTCAAGACCAATGATGGTAACGCAATGGTAAGTTACTACTTATCGGACGGGACAGATGGACCAGGAAGTGATCAGATAGTGAGAGCGAGGACACAATTGGAGACAAGGTGGTGTTGCTGGGACCCGGAAATGGTCTACGATCATTTGGATAATCCTTAGTCTACTTACCGTTGCGTTTGAAACAGATCCCGCTCTGTGCATCGATGTGCACACAAGGTGTTTTTTGGAGGACTCCTGTGGAATTGCCACACTTCTCGTTCGCTGTATTACGAAGCATCACCATCTTCTGTTCCTTCACCCATCCCCAGCTAAGGAAAGAGAAAGGGGTCAATCCATGCCAATGAATGTCTTCTCATCAAAACACAAAGCACAGAAAATTGCTTTCGATTGCGCAATTTTTTTTATGTAACCTCACTGTTCCATCAATATATGAGCAGTGCTCGTGGTGAATACATTTACTTCATGTAAGTTGTGAACTGTAATTATGTTAGTCATGTTAGTGCTGGTCTCTTTACTCAATATTGTGGCCTTTTCTTCTGCAGGGGCAGCAACTAGTCCTCTTGACCGGGTCACTGATGCCGCAGGCCACCTGCACAGCACGTGTTAAGCTTTCGCCTTTCTAACACAGAGCTGGGCTGTACAAACATGTTACCCCTGTGTGAACATAGCCGGTTCTGCAACACTGCCCTAAGAAGGAGCGGTGTGGCTCACTCATCATGGGATATTGGTAGGGCCTTCTTCTCACACCCTCATGTGCTATTTTTTGTGTTAGGACCAGGTGCTGTTGTACTCTTTTGCAGGTCCTTGCCTTGAGATGCTGCACACTTGTCCTGATTTCCTAGTCCAAATAAGGGGTTTAGCTTAATCATTGAAATTGGGGAAGGGAATCTCAAATGTTCCAACTAATAAAGCAGTGGGCCACAGGGTGGATGTGTGAGGTGACCAGTGTTAGGGATAAACTGTTCGCATGAGGAGCAGAGTTAGTGCTGATTTGCATTAAGTGGACGTAAGGGGATGATTTAGAGTTTGATTTAAGGCACCTTGCTTGCCAAACTCAAGGTCCACATACCCCATTTCAAGTCACGCAAACAATCAAGTTTTAAACCAATGGAGTAAAATTTGCTCTGAAAGTATAAAACTTCCTTCAATAGCCAGAGAGAATAGGTGTCATCGAAAGTAAGCCATTCGACTATCCACACCGTTTGGCTTTTCTTTTTCTTACTGTCATTCACCGCCAGATATATTCTGGTAGTGGTAGATGGTAAAAGAAATGATCCCCCCATCCCACAGCCCAAAAATGTACCCCCATGCCATGGGTGAAAATAGGTGTGGGGATCTCTTGTATTTTTTGTTTCCAAAACAAACTCCTGCTTTTGGAGTCTGTAGCTATGGAGGAGTTTGACGCCCAGACATCATGCTTGTCGGATTCATCTGTAATACTTTTTCTATATTGACAGCAGTTCCCACTAGTGTATAGGAATGTATGACGTAACAACGCATACATTCACACCGCATACCATTACAACAAAACTTTTACAATGCAAGATCCATTACAACGCATGCTATTACAATGCATGCCATTACAACACAGGTGCTATTACAACGCATGCCATTACAATGTAATGGCATGCATTGTAATAGCATCTGCGTTATGGGTAAGTATTTTTTTATTTTAATTAATGTGAATGTAATTGTAGTGTAAATGTTGGATAGTGTAGGGGTTTAAATTACTATTCTAACTCCAGGGGGGTGTTATAGTAGGGTAAGTGTTGCATAGGGTAGGGGTTAAAATTACTATTCTAACTCCAGGGGCGTGTAATAGTAGGGTAAGTGTTGGATATTGTAGGGGTTCAAATTACTATTCTAACTCCAGGGGGGGTGTAATAGTAGGGTAGGTTTTGGATAGTCTAGGGGTTAAAATTAAATTAAATTAAAATATATTAAATTAAAATAAATTAAATGTAATCAAATTTAATAAAATGTGATTAATATTAATTAAATGAATTACCTACCCATATTTACATATATATTGGCATGCGTTGTAATAGCATCTGCATTGAATGGCATGCGTTGTAATAGCATGCGTTGTAATGGATCTTGCGTTGTAAAAGTTTCGTTGTAATGGTAGTGCGTTGTGAAAGTTGCGTTGTGATGGCTGTTTCCCGTGTATAGCGATATCCTTCGGGTTGGCAGACATCTATATTTGGGCAGGCGAAGTAAAAGCTGCAAAGCCCTCTGCCACCTTGTCTGACTTTACTCCATCTCCTTTATTCTAAATCTGCCCTCTGTCTGGAGCCGCATACTGGACGAAAAATATTGTTTTGGAAGGCTACTCTGCGAAACTGCCTGTGGTTAGTATATTTACAAGCATTTGTCGCATCCCATTAGGTGATTGGTTGACAGTAGTATCCCTGGAAACCTGAGACTGACGTATTTTGCCAAATCTACCACTGCCAATGTTTGTGAATGCTAAACAGTTGTACATTTGCATTAATTCAAGGTATACTTCTATGGGTGTAGGTTTGCTACTTTACGATAATCCAGTCTCCATATGGCATATTTACCAAGAAGTGGTGAAACATATTGCAGCAAGCAAAGTTGCTGTGCTACGTTATCCTAAGAGAGCATAATGGTGCCATAACTACAGAGTAATTGCACAGATCTGCTCTCTGTATGCTCTGGCACACTTTTGCTGCCTACCGCCAACGCAGTCACCCTTGAAACATAGTGCAAGGGTGTCTGCGCCACGTACAGGATGCATTTTGTGCAGCAAGGCCACACAAAACTATCCTTGGACGATTGTTCCTCTTTGAGTGCTGCAAAATGCTTCTTACATGAAAAAAAGTCATTAATAAAAAAAAATAAAGATATTTCTCCTCATTACACCAGCCTCAGGCAGGTGAAATATTTTGGCACAAAGCCATGCTTAGGACTTTTCGTAAATATGGATTGGCATTAGAATCCATGCGTGGGTACACCAGCACTTTATTATTTAGCAGCCCCCTACTGCAGGCGATTCATTGGTTAGATATGGATCCAAAATGGGAAAGTGCATTGTTGGAGGATATGCATGAGGGCCATCAGATGGGGACACTTTTGATGAGAGGGCCATATTTGCCCACTTCCTTCCTGCATTTGATTGGCTTTTTGGGCCATTTGTGGGAAAGAACGATCCAATGAGTGACAGGATACGTACCGTTTGCCCCAGAGTTGGATTGCTGGATTATCTGTTCTTTCTTACAAATGGCTCACACAATGTCGATAGCTAAGTGGCAGGAGGGGGGTTGTCTAATGCTCTCAGATCTATATCCGGCTGGTCGTTTTATTACACTACAAGATGCCATAGAAACATTCAATGTGGGTCCCAGACAATTTCTTCAATATGCTAAGATTGCAGCAATAGGGCAGCAGTTGTGCCCTACATTCCTGGAGGTTGCTGCCTCCACACAGACGTTAGTGACTATGCTTTCAATGGCAAGGGGCCGTAAACTCATAGCAAACAAAAGAAAAAAAAGGTGGTTGGATCTGCCCAAGTGAATGGGCGCTGGCCTTACCTGCACGATTCGTAGCTTCGATTGTACGCGCTGGTGACTTGCTTCAGGTTGGCCAGCTCCGCTTTGTAACAGTTGCACACCAGCTGGGCGTCGCTGAAATTCACAGTGACTTTTGGTTGGAATACGCCAGAAACCACTAGAAACAAAGGGAGAATTGTGTGTGAATTTGATGTGATTACACCATGCACAAGGTGGATAAACCGAGTCGCAAGACAGGCTCTATTTTAAGTACAATGGCCTGCATGGATGGCCTCATCGGAATCTTTTCCCTATCATTTTTTTCTATCTTCCCTTGGGGGTAGATTTTCTATTATAAACTCCAATCAGGCGATATTGAGGACATAATATTTTTGCCAATCAATATTTTGACTATGACAGCCTTAAGTGCCACTGATGTAGTAATGCTGAAAGATGGTTCACCACAACCTGTAGTTATATTTCCTCAACGTTTTTAGCGGTCACTTCCAGGCCCCCACATCAACAATGAACTGTTTTGCTTCCTGGGTGATGCCCTGAGCCCACTGTGAACAAGGCATACTTAAGTACTTTCTCAACTGTCCTTTGCCCCCCATATGCTCCGGTCTTGATGAAGACCCATAAATCCGTGGGTCGAAACACAAACTGAGATAGATCTGGACTGCATTCTGGCCAATAGCCTATTAACTTATCGACCATGGATCTACGTTTTGACAGCTTGCTTGTCAAATTCTTTCTTTAGCCAGTGCTACTCTCAGACCGAGACGTTGATCTTTCTGTTACTGTTTTGCTGTTCTGCACGTTTACCTGTTTTTAGCTGTGCACCATCAATTCACCTTATCACTATATGACCTGAAAAAATGTTCAATAATGTATCCAATGAAAATTAATAAGACAAAAAATGCATTCTGAAAAAGAGTTTCTGTTCTCTGCATTTTTACATTGCTATTAAGTCAAAGCAGTTACTAAGTGATATTGTAATTTTCTGTACACACATTTTGTACCTAGACTCACCCTAGTGGCTTTTTATTGTCTACGAGCTTGTTTTGTAAAATAATTATTTTAAATAAATAAATCCTTTGTAACCATTGTTCCTTGTGAGCTATATTTACCCACGGTCCAAGGAATACAGGTTTGTCCCTTTTTTAGGTCTCACCTACTAAACAGAGCATGTGCTGTTTGTTGTGATATATATTGTTAACTTGTAGAGCACTCGGAGCCCACCCTCTGCTTACCATTGGTTGTCTTCATTGCCACTCATTTCCTTGTTTCTTGTTCGTTTGCGTCTGTGCTTTCCTTCCTCTTTTTGTGTCTGTCTCACCCCAGGAGCATGGACGCGTTACTTGTGTCCTTCTGCTGCTCAGTTTTCAAGCTGTAGTGTTTTCATCAAGAGTTTTTGTGTTTTCTAGCTATCTCCCTTGAGCCCTACACCCCCTCCATCATGTCTGTGCTGTTGTTGTGGTGCCTGTGTGCTTCTCCACTGCCATGAGGCTCTTGTGTGATTTACACCCCTGTGTTTCTACCATGTGTTTCTCTGCGATGTCTCTTGTCTCTTCCACGGTCCTCTCTCTCTTTCTTCAGCTTCCCCACACCTGCACACTCTGTTTTGCTTCCCACCCACCAGCACCCTCTTCACTGCAACCTCCACCGACGTCCCCGTGTTGCATTAAACTGCCTGTGGCTCACCAACCCGTGCGTGATTCCACACACCCACTGACCAGCTTTAATTTTGTTTAAAAAACCAACTCGGATCAACAAAAAAAAACAAAAAAAAGAACTTGTGTCATTGTGGGAGCGAGCGCATACTTGTTGCGTGCTTCTGCAAAATAAAGTGGCTGCCACGCAGGTCTTTTTTTCGTTCTTAAAAGCAGTGCTTCGCAGCCTTACCCTTGCTATACAGCAGGGCTGAGACCATTGGCACAGCAAATAGGTCCCTAATACCAGACCTATCAGCTTTGCCAATGCTTGTCTTACATACATGTGTCTCAAAGGGAGCTGCTGATCAAAGGGTTAATAACGTATGAACCAACAAATGTTACCTCTGTTCTCAGCCAACGGTTTTCGACCTCAGTCTATGAGACTGGCGGGAAACCCACCCACATGAAACCATGGTGTATGAGAGTACAGGGCCACATATCTCCATTACACATCAGTGCAAGAGAGAGCAGGAACACAGGTCTGCTCTGAGAGACTGCAAGGGGCACAAATCCTTGTGAGACTTCATGTGTATAAAATTGCATGTGGCACAGATCTCCCTGAGATCAGAGTGCGTAAGACTTTGGGGGCAGAGATCCAGATGAGACCAGAATGTGTGAGACTTCAGTGACACATATTCCCAGGAGACCTGAGTGTGTGAGACTTCATGGACACAGATCCAGATGACACCAGAATGTGTAAGACTTCAGGGACACGGGAAACATCCTTTTCGTCGGGGCGCTCTAGGATAGGGAATAGATTTAATTTACTATCCAACACCTTCCCTAGTGTCCACGGGGACTGGAGTTGGAATAGTAAATTAAACTATTCACTATCCAGCACCCCAAAGTACTATGCGTTGTAAAGGTTTGCGTTGTAACGTCATACATCCCAGAGACACATATTCCCAGGAGACCTGAGTGTGTGAGACTTTGGGGAAGAGATCCACATGAGACCACAGTGTGTGAGACTTTGGGGCAGAGATCCACAGGAGACTGCCTTGGTTTCCGCTCCGCTTTGTTTGCGTTTATTATTGCCACAGTGACTTTCACTTTTAAAGCGCGATAACCCCCGGCGCTCTGCTTTGCTCACCCCTCCGCTGCCATTTTGTTTGTATTTGTTGTTGTGCTCGGTGTAGAAACCCGTCCTCTTTAGCCCGCCCCGCCTCCCAGCTGAGCCGCCCTCGCCCCTCCCCCTCCACTATCCATATATGACAGATGCACTTTCGCGCAGCGTTCACGCGCCCGTCTACGCCCGTCCGCGCCAAGCCCGTGCCCAGCGCCAGACCCCCTGCCCCTCGTACCACCCACCCACCCCGCATTACATACGATGCCACCTCCCTTCTAGCCCTTAACTCCAGCCGCTCCCCAAACTGCGCCCAAGCCGCTCCTGGACACACCCATGGACCCTTCTCATGCAACTCCTGCAAGTTCGACGGCACCAAAACCTACTCCTCATCCACCAACGCGACACAGAGACCCGACACCAACCACCTAAAATGCATCCTGCTCAACACCCGCTCAGTCCACAGACATGCCATCGACCTCTGGAATCTACTAGACACCATCTCACCAAACGTCGCCTTCCTAACAGAAACATGGATGAACGCCTCATCAGCCCCAGACATCACCATTGCCATCCCAGAAGGATACAAGATCATCCGTAAGGACCGCGTCAAGCATACAGGAGGAGGCATCGCCATCGTCCATAAGAATTCCATTCACATCTCAACCAGCTCAGATGACAACCTTGCCAGCGCCGAGCACCTTCACTTCCAGATCCACACCGACCCCAAAACCACACTCAGAGGCACCCTTCTCTACCGGCCCCCGGGCCCCCGGGCGCAATTCAATGACGACATCGCTGACTTCATCACCCCACACGCCCTCCCCTCCGAGGACTACATCCTATTGGGAGACCTCAATTTTCACCTGGAAAAGAGCAATGACAACAGCGCCACCACCCTTCTGGACAACCTCGCAAACCTCGGACTCAAACAACTTGTCACTTCCCCCACCCACATTGCAGGTCACACACTCGACCTTATCTTCACCTCCAGCAAATACGTCTCATTCAGCCACACCACAGCTCTTCATTGGACGGACCACAGCTGCGTTCACTTTTTCTACAATAAGCCCACAATCCACTACCATCCCTCAACCCACCCTGCGTAGAAATTGGAACAAACTCACCATCGACCAGATCTCCTCATCGCTCCTCCAAATCCCTCCTGTCCACTCCTCAAACCCCGACCAAGCAGCCATTAACTTCACCCAATGGCTATCCAAAAGCGCCGACATACTAGCACCGTTGAAAAAACATCAAAACAAACTAAGCAGCAAGAAGGCCTCCTGGTTCAACGATGATCTTAAGAAATCCAAGAAACTCTGCCGCTCCCTCGAGAAAGCATGGAAAAAAGACCCAAACTCCAACACCAGAGACGCCTTCAAAAACGCCACCCGCATACACCACCAACTAATCCGGTCTGCCAAGAAAGCCGCCTTCAAAGACCGACTAGATAACAACGCCCACAATAGCAAGGAGTTATTCAACATCGTCAAAGAATTTACCAACCCATCAGCCAACTCCAACGACATCACCCCCTCTCAAGCCCTCTGCGACTCCCTAGCCTCCTTCTTCCACAACAAAATTGCAGACATCCACAACAGCTTCGACAACCGACCAGAAGACCTACCCACCCAACCTTCTGCAGGACCTTCTCCCCCCTTGAACATCCTTAACAACTGGAACCCAATCTCCACTGAGGACACCATCCGCCTGATGAACTCCATCCACTCAGGATCCCCAACTGACCCATGCCCTCACCACATCTTCAACAAAGCAGACTCCATCATAGCACCACGCCTCCGAGACATCATCAACTGCTCCCTCAACTCCGCCACCTTCCCGGAAAGCTGGAAACACGCAGAACTCAGCGCCCTTCTGAAAAAACCCACAGCTGACCCCACCGAACTCAAAAACTACCGCCCCATCTCGCTCCTTCCTTTCCCGGCCAAAGTCATCGAGAAAGCTGTCAACAACCAGCTTGCCGCCTTTCTCGAAAGCAACAAATCCCTCGACCCCTCACAGTCCGGATTTCGAGCCAAACACAGTACTGAGACCGCACTCATCGCAGCAACAGATGACATTCGAACCCTACTGGACAATGGAGAAACAGTCGCCCTCATCCTCCTTGACCTCTCCGCAGCCTTCGACACAGTCTGCCATAGCATCCTATTACAGCGCCTCATTAACATCGGAATCCAAGCAAAAGCTCTGGAATGGATCACCTCGTTCCTCACCGGAAGAACTCAGAGAGTCCGACTCCCTCCATTCAAATCAGAGGCCTCTGAAGTCATCTGCGGTGTGCCGCAAGGATCGTCACTCAGCCCCACCCTCTTCAACGTGTACATGAGCCCCCTCGCAGCCATCGTTCGCCAACACAATCTCAACATCATCTCCTACGCTGACGACACCCAACTGATCCTCTCACTCACCAAGAACCCCAACACCGCCAAAAACAACTTACACTAAGGAATGAAAGAAGTAGCCGAGTGGATGAAGCACAGCCGTCTGAAACTGAATTCAGACAAAACAGAAGTCCTAATCTTAGGTACCTCCCCCTCCGCCTGGGACGACTCTTGGTGGCCAGAGGCCCTTGGAAAAGCACCCATCCCGACGGACCACGCACGGAACCTGGGCGTCATCCTGGACTCCTCACTCTCAATGACCAGACAAGTCAACGCTGTCTCATCATCCTGCTTCAACATTCTTCGCATGCTCAAAAAAACATTTCGCTGGATCCCCACCGAAACTAGAAAAACGGTCACTCACGCACTGGTCACGAGTCGCCTGGACTACGGAAACACCCTATACGTCGGTTCCACTGCAAAACTCCAGAAAAAAATCCAACGCATCCAGAACGCCTCAGCCAGGCTCATACTTGATATCCCGCGTAAAGAACACATCTCTGGTCACCTGAAAAACCTCCACTGGCTCCCCGTAAATAAGAGGATTACCTTCTGCCTCTTAACCCACGCACACAAAGCACTTTACGAACTTGGACCCGAATGCCTCAACACACGACTGTCCTTCGACACCCCCTCCCGTCAGCTACGATCCTCCAACCAAGCCCTGGCCACTGTTCCTCGCATCAACAAAGCCACCATGGGAGGTAGATCCTTCTCCTACCTGGCAGCCAAAACCTGGAACTCTCTTCCCACTCACCTTCGGCTTACTCAGAACCACCTAGCATTCAGAAAGCAACTTAAAACTTGGATATTCGACAAGTAATTTTCCCCCCTTCCTCAAGCGCCTTGAGACCCTATGGGTATGTAGCGCGCTATATAAATTTCTGACTTGACTTGACTTGACTAAGACTTCAGGGACACATATTCCCAGGAGACCCGAGTATGTGAGACTTTGGATCCAGAGATCCACATGAGAGCAGAATGTGTGAGACTTTGGATCCAGAGATCCACAAGAGACCAGAGTGTGTGAGACTTTGGATCCAGAGATCCACATGAGAGCAGAATGTGTGAGACTTTGGTGAGAGATATCCACATGAGACCACAGTGTGTGAGGGATACATATTCCCTTGAGACAGGAGTGTGTTTGACTTTGGGGGCAGAGATCCACATGAAACCGCAGTGTGTGAGACTTCAGGGACGACTCATCCTGAACATCCCTCGCCGCAGCCACATCTCTACCCACCTGAGAGACCTGCACTAGCTCCCAGTCAACAAGAGGATCACATTCCGACTCCTCACCCACGCACACAAGGCTCTCCACGACACAGTCCCGTAGTACCTCAACAGCCGCCTCACTTTCTACACACCCACCCGCCAGCTCCGATCCGACAGCCTCGCCCTCGCATCCGTCCTTCGAGCTCGGAAACCCACCATCGGAGGAAGATCCTTCTCCTACCTGGCGGCCAAGACATGGAACTCCCTCCCCAACCATCTTCGGCTGACCAAAGACCATCTCTCCTTCAGGAAACAACTCAAGACCTGGCTGTTCGAGCAGTAGCATTCCCCCCCCCCCCCCCCCCCCCTCAGCGCCTTGAGACCCTCACGGGTGAGTAGCGTGCTTTACAAATTTTGTGATTGATTGATTGATTGATGTTCCCTTGAGTCAGGAGTGTGTGACACTTTGGGGGCTGAGATCCACATGAGACCAGAATGTGTGAGACTTTGGGGACAGAGATCCACAAGTGACCAAAGTGTGTGAGACTTTGGAGCCAGAGATCCACATGAGTCCAGAATGGGTGAGACTTTGGTGGAAGAGATCCACATGAAACCACAGTGTGTGAGACTTCAGGGACACATATTCCCTTGAGACGGGAGTGTGTGAGACTTTGGGTGCAGAGATCCACAAGAGACAAGAGTGTGTGAGACTTTGGAGCAAGAGATCCACATGGGACCAGAAAGTGTGAGACTTCGTGGCAGAGATCCACATGAAACCACAGTGTGTGAGACTTCAGGGACACATATTCCCTTGAGATGGGAGTGTGTGACACTCTGGGGGCTGAGATCAACATGAGACCAGAGTTTGTGAGACTCTGGGGACAGATATCCACAAGAGACCAGAGTGTGTGAGGCCTTGGAGCCAGAGATCCACATGAGACCAGAACGTGTGAGACTTTGAGGGAAGATATCCACATGAGACCACAGTGTGTGAGACTTTGGGTGCAGAGATCCACATGAGACCACGGTGTGTGAAACTTTGGGGGCCGAGATCCACATCAGATCAGAGTGTGTGAGACTTTGGGGGCAGAGATCCACATGAAACCACAGCGTGTGACACTTCAGGGACACATATTCCCTTGAGACTGGAGTGTGTGACACTTTGGGGGCTGAGATACAGATGAGACCAGAGTTTGTGAGACTTTGGGGACAGAGATCCACAAGAGACCAGAGTGATTGAGACTTTGGAGCCAGATATCCACATGAGACCAGAATGTGTGAGACTTTGAGGGCAGAGATACACATGAGACCAGATTGTGTGAGACTTTGGAGCCAGAATGTGTGAGGCTTTGGGGGCAGAGGTCCACATGAGACCACAGTGTGTGAGACTGTGGTGGGAGAGATCCACATGAGACCACAGTGTGTGAGGGACACATATTCTCTTGAGACAGGAGTGTGTGAGACTTTGGGGGCAGAGATCCACATGAAACCACAGTGTGTGAGACTTCAGGGACACATATTCTCTTGAGACGGGAGTGTGTGACATAGGTATGGGCGGAAAATCCGTTTCGCTCGCGGATTTTGCGGATTTTCGGGAAATCCGCAATCCGCGAGATTCGCGAATCTCCCGCAAAATCCGCAAATCCGCGAGCAGCGGATTTTGCTCGCACTGCTCGCACTGTTCGCGTGAGTTCGCGGCTTCCCAGTACAACTTCGCGCCCCGCGAATAAGTGCTAAATTGCAGAAATACGATCTTAGCAAAACTGAAACTACTTGCCAGGTTCAAAAGTTCAGGCTCATCATTAGTAGCCATTTCCTGTAGTGCTTCCTGAGGGGCCCCTCCAGAGTTCAGTTGCCAGTTGCAACTATTATGTGACCCTGCTCTGAACCTCAGAATAGTTACACATATGCCACAAAGGTCCTGAATTACAGCTAAGGGAGACAAGCAGGAGCCAGGCTGGAAGTTAAAATCCATTAATCAGCCCCTAATTCATTATTGTCAGTTGGGGCAGGGCAGGTGTTGTAACTAATTTTGCAACAATGAAAGCACTTAGCAAGTGCAAAAGATCACTAATCAGGGCGCACTAAGGAAGCAGGTGCCAGCTAAAAAAATATTCTGTGACACATTAATCAGCCCCAAATTAATTCAGGTCACTTGAGGCAGGGAAGGTGTGCTTTGCTTTGCCGAAAATAATGTACACTGGACAACCAGAGGGTGTGGTGATGAAACAGAGGGTGGCATGGGTGGGCCAGAGGGTGGCATGAGTAGTCAGAGAGTGGCAGTGGTGACAGAGAGTGGCAGTGATGAAGAAGAATGTCCCAAACAGGCTGGACACGTAGAAACAACAAGTTCGCAAAACTTGCGACCCGACAGGTAAGTTCGCAAATTGCGAAATTGTAAAAACCCTCACGAACTGGCAGAAACACGGGCGAACACAAAAAAAAAAAATCCGCAAATTCGCGGATTTTGCGGATTGCGAGTTCGCAAATCCGCAAAATTCGCGAACGCGAGATCCGCAAAATTCGCCCATGCTTAATTAGGACGTGTGCTCTTGGAGCTATTGAACGACATAAATTTGTTTTTCTGCACATTCATTTCTAAGCCTCTTTCTCTGCAAAAAACTTCAAATTTAATAAGAATCCTCAGTAAGTTAATAGGCGATTTAGATACTAATAACGTATCATCGGCAAATATCATTGCCGGGATCAGTCGAGAAGCTAATTTAGGTGAATCTAAGTCTTTTTCGGCCAGTAGCGAATCTATTAAACCATTAATATAGAAACTAAAAAAAGAGTGGGAGCAAGGACACAGCTCTGTCGGACACCACGCTTGATCAGAATGGGGGCCGTTAACTCGCCATCCTTGCCTAACCTAATTTGCGCAAAGTTGTCCACATGTAGCCATTTAATGAGATGGGTTAAATATTCTGGAACCCCCAACTCATGTAGAACTGACCACAGGTTTTCCCTTGGGACCAAATCAAAAGCAGACCTCAGGTCCACAAATACTAGGAAAAGACTGCTGCACTCCAGACACACGGTTTTCCAGTACAACAGCTGTAATCTGAGTACTTGATCCAGGGTGGGTAATTTTTCTCTGAATCCGGCCTGCAAAGGGGACAGAATTACCTGTTCTTCCATCCAGTTTTGTAGCCTGAGCAGCATAATGCGCGCAAAGATTTTTTGAGAAATATCAATCAGGCTGATAGGCCTGTAATTGGTTGGCAGGAGTGGAGAGCCTTTTTTAAAGATTGGGATTATTTCCGCACTAAGCCAGCTGGACGGGATCCCCATGCCCTGCAAAATAGCATTGAATAAAACCCAAAAGTATGGGGCCCAGACAACTGGCTCGCTGCGGAATAAGTCCCCCGGGATCTTGTCCAGGCCTGGCGCTTTACCCGGTGCTATTTGCATAAGGGCTCCCCTAATTTCGTCTAAGCTTATACTGATACTGGGGCTGCTGTCATGGGGGTGATGAATAGACTCTAGAAACGAAGGAGAAACATCCCCTGGATGACCTCCCTCTGGTGACACATCTGACAGCATGACTTCATTGGGATTGGAAGTGTTCCCGCCAGACCACCTCATCCAAATTCGGGTCTACCAATGTCTTGGGTCTGGAGCTGTCAGAGTTGACAACACCCCAAAAGGTCCTCATATCCCTGTCCCGAGGGCGGTTCCCAATGCATCCCACCTCTCCATTTCCCAGCCCTTTTTAGGTACGTAAACTGCTACCTTGTAGGTCTTCCTTACTATTTTGATATTTAGGCAATCTTTGGTCTTAATTGAAGTAGCCAAGGCTCTTTTTGCTATGCGGCACTGATCATTAAACCATGCCTGGGGGGTCTTCATTCGTGGTCGATTTATTGTTTTTTTGGGAAAAAAGAAAGTCAATGCGACGTCTCCTAATTTGGAGTGTTTTTTTGCTACCATCTCCATGTCGGGACCTTCCCAATTTGGGGCCATTGAATTAAATGCTGCCACAAGAACAGGAATTAGAGCTTCATACAAGGTGCTCAATTTGTCTTCTAAGTGACAGAAATGGGACCATCTCACTCTTCTCCTGGAATTATCGGGGGTCAATTTTGTATCGCTAAAATCAACCAGGGGTAGCACTTTCCCTTGATTAACTGATTTCCTTTCCAAAACTAGTGGATAATGGTCACTATCCAGTCGTGGCACAATTTTAAAATCAATGAGCCTGTTCCAGGATTTTGAGTCTATTATGATGTAATCTAATAAGGAGCCATGATCTTTTCTATAAAAGGTATAACTACTGGATGTATCAGACAATGTTCTACCATTGCATGCTCTTAACGAGTGCATAAGAACCAGAGAATTCATCTGGATTGCCAGGGGGGACCATTTTTCGACCGGAGAGCATCTCGTCTCCAGGATTGCCCAAAATGTATCCTCGTCAAAAAGGCTATCCGGGAGAATTCCCTCCAGGGGCTCAAAATGACAGTTAAAATCCCCTCCTAGTATTATCATGTGACTGGCAGCAATGGAGCCTAAAAATACATGTAATTCTTCCAATGTGGTTGACTCTTTACCTAAAGGTGAGGGTCTGAAATAGAAATTAATGAGAGCTACAGAAGTCTTGGATAAAACTGGAGTGTGACACACAATATATCTTTAGAACCTGTGTCTATCTGCTTAGCTGTACAACCTAAGTGAACATGGGTAGGTACCCATGTACATAGGCCTCCAGATGGTCTGCCTTGGCCCCCAGATAGTGTGGGTATATTGAAAGTGGCAAAACCCGGCTTTAAGACCTCCCCTCTCGCCCATGTTTCCTGGAACATGCAGATCTCAAATTTACTGGTGAATGAATCCTACTCCGGGTCATCTATCTTGGTCATCAGACCAGCAATGTTCCATACTAAAACTCTTGATATATGACAATTGGGGGGATCTGTTTCTGAAGGGGCAAAGTGGGAAGTTGGAGGGAAGATTTAGGTACCCCACTGGCCTCCTCGGAGTTTAGTCCTCCCTGCGGGCGCTCCCTAGCACTGTTGTTCTGCGGCGCACCACAACATGGGTGGGTACAACCAGGGAAGCCGCTTATGCTCCCACCGGTTGAATCCTCACCCCTTGGGTGGATAATCACCATGGCAACAGCTTGTGTCTGGTTTTCTAATTGTGGAGAGCTAATAGGTGCCTTGACTGTGGGGTAGTTTTCATTTAGTCAATCCACTCCATCAAGGCAACTAAACCTATTTCCAGTCGGGATATTAAAGCTGAATTGCTTTTGCCAGTGGTGAATTGGGTGGGGGAGTGCACCATTAGGCTGAGCAGATCTCCATTGCAGCTCTTGTTTCCGTGAAACATGGGGGCGGCCAAGTGGGGGGATAGAAGTAACCTAAGTTAAGTAAACAAATTCCACCCTTGTCCCTCCCATCCTCTCCCGCTAAAACTCTTCGGGTCACCTGTGTGTTTCTAAAATTAATTATTATGCAGTCGCCATGTATGTCCTTGAGCCGTCTGCCAATCGGATTCAGTGTAGCCCCTTTAACGTTCGTGAGTGCCTGCGAGGAAGAGTACATAAGGAGTTGATGCAGGGGGTCAGTTAATAACTGGGGGGGCGGAAAAGTGATTGGTCTCTTCTAGGTTTGTAAGCGTGTCACCCCTAGCCTAACTATTTTTTGATTTTAGTTCTCCTGTTTCCCCCCTCAGCATAGGCAAACGAGTTTCTGAGATGGCGTTGCCCTGGGATGAACCTGCCCCACTACCTCTGTTAGCCTCCAATACCAGACTTCCCCCATTGGTTTTTGGAAGCGAAACTAGCTCAGTAATGATTGGGTGTGAGGTAACCAAGCTGATGCTAGTGGAGGGCTGGGAATTAATCCTGGAGACTGAGCCAGGAGTTCTATTGGTTGCCTCCCTTGTTCTAACCCAGTCATTAGGAATAGTGGCCAACCCATTAATTCTATCTTGGAGGTGTCTTATTTCATCCTTTACAATAACCCTCATTTGAATCTGTAAATGGACCACCAACTTTGTAACCCACAGGGGCTGATCACATGAGGGATCTACACTCTTGTCTAAGATCCCCCCCCCAGAGGTTTCATTATCAGTGGTTCTGCCTATCAGCTTTTTCCTTCTTGTAGTGACTTTCTCCTTAGGGTTGGGTTTGGATTTACATTTCCTTCCCTGTTGAATTAGCGTTATTGTCCTGTTTTGTTCTGGACTAGTTGATTCAATGAACAGGGGTTGCTCACTAGAGGGTTCGGATACTGGAGGCCCTGTTGATTGAGGGGGACTTGGTTCAGGAGATGCTATATCTAGGTTTGGAGTCAGGGATAAAAGTCTCTGTCCTCTCAATTTCGGTAGCTACTGCTCCCAAAGCTTTTTCCAACATTCTGTCTATGGAGGTGGGTTTACTAGACAGTGCTTTAGGTGTGGCTAACATCTGTTTTTTTTCTAGACATGCCCATTTCCCCATTGTGCAAAGTGCTTTAAGTTAAACTCTCCTGTAGGTTAGGTTGAAAATAAAACAGAGAGAGTATTTAAGAGGTTACACATACTATCAGGCTCAGAAAACTATTCAAATTACAAAAATGTCAAATAATGTAAAACAAGTTAAAAAAAAGTACTGTCCAAAGCAAGGTATCCTATGTTCATACAGATCTTTGAAGTACTCTGTACAATGTCAATTAGAGGCACTCAGCACACCAGCCTAATACAAAGGGAAAACAATGCCAGTGATTTGATGGACTGGACACAAGATCAACAGTACCTTATTTCCAGGACCCAAAAACGTAAAAGTTAGATTTCTGGCCCAGTCCAGCCTCTTCCAATCTCAGACGGGCACGGACGTGCCCGCCCTTGGCCCGACCTTTGCCCGCGCCGCGGGAGCCCGAGTGTCCTTATGGGCGCCTCCTGGCGCTCTGGGATGCAGTCAGCAGCGTGCGCAGTGCAGGGGACGCTGGGAGGTCTAGTACGCCTCACCTCCGGCGTCCGCCCGCGCTGAATTGGCCCCCGGTGGCAGCTGCTGCTTACATGATGCCCCCAAAGGTAAGGTGAAAAGGCTGACTCTTGGCAGTGTCGGCAAAACAAAAACGAGCTCCCGCACAGTGGGAGCCCGAGCGTCCTGTTGGCGCGCCTCATGGCGCTCTGCGGTGCCGTCAGCGGCAAGCGCGGTGCAGGGGACGTTGGGAGGTATAGTTCGCCTCCCCTCCAGAATTCGCCCGGGCTAAATTGGCTCCCGGTGACTCTCGGCGGTGGCGGCTGCTGCTTAATGCAAATTTGAGGAAGCAGGAAGGTTAATAAAGCAATATGATTGAATTTTTTATCGTTTGAGAAATTGCCAATTTTTATGAGCTATAGAGGACAATCTTTGCGTATGCTGATGTTATCAATTGCCCACATTAACTATTGAACACACTGCTACACTTGTAATGGTTTTAACTAAACAATAAATACATTCATTGACTGCGCAGTGCTGTACATCAATATGATGACACTATTTCCTTACATTAATTTCCTGTTTTCATGCAATGGAGCTGCTGCTCTAGACAGCCTTGCTTTCTCCCCCTGTACATTTCTACATGTCTGCCTGCTCCCCGACTTGGCATATAGTTGTTTTCTTTCCAAATGACTATGTGCAGCGCTCCTGTGCCACACATCTAGGGTTTGATTGTTAATTTCCATGGCACACATATCATGGGACGTATCTATAGCACAATATAATGGTGTAACTCTTTGTTGATATATTATTGGGAATATCTAAAGTACTATGTAATGTGGATATTTTCTGTCACAATTTGATGGTGAACGACTTCAGCATATTTTATTGGTTACCTTACCTTTTGTTATGTTAAAGATGCAATTGCACAAAACAACGGTTGCATTTAAAATCGAAATATGACGAGGAAAATGTTTTGCTGCAATACAAAACGTGAAAGCCCTGTAAATACCGGCATAAATGCCTGCAGGACACCTTGGTATCAGAGCGCTTTATACGAGTGAATCACACACAACACATATTCTGTTACAAGACATGGAGTCTGCTGGTGGATTGAAATGAAAACACTCCGTTTTTCAAACAAAACACGCCATGCAAGCAGCCGATATTTGCAACAATATGCCAGAGTCTCTGTTTGCAGTGTTTTTAGAGCTGTGAGCACCAACTCCCCATTGTGTACCCAGAATGCCGCATGGTCGCCATAGAAGGGTCGGAGTTGATAAGCGAATATGCCCGAAATGTTACATCCCTTTAGTTTGTTCAGGCATCCGCGCTTTATTTGCAATGTCATTTGTTAATCAGATCGGATTACTACAATGCTCGCTGTTTCATGTGTAACTACGCCGCCACCCCCGCCAACTACCATAGAGGGTGAGTGACTCATACATTTCAGCGTGGTACAAACCAAGACTTCAAGCACGTGACAGATGCCGATGTTCTGAAATTGTACTGCAAGTGTCACCTGATCACTTGACCCTGCCTGCACTGCAAATGCAAACACACCGTTTGCTCTGTGTTAGATCCACAGTGTCCTACTGCTTACATTGGTTAACACAATTTACTCAAATTCACATTCAAAACATTTTTGAATTCAGGGAACTTTTCACAATTTATTTACTGAAAGTCCAGGCTGTTATCAGTGTAGTTAATACAATTTCTAACATGAAACAAATCAACCTATACAATCAAAATAAAACATAATCACAAATTCCCATTAATGCTGTCGTAGATCCCAATGCATTTCGGGATGCAAGATCCCTTCTTCAGGGGAACTGTAAAAATAAAACATGTTTTATCAAATTTTAGGTACAACACAAAGTGGTTTGAGTCACTGTTGTTTGAACAATCAAAAGGATGCAGTTCAATCTATTTCAAGAATTAAGCAAAGAAATATATAGACCTTCACCAAGAAAATAAATGAACAATAAATAATACCCAAAAACGGTGATCAATGTGACTGGTGTGCGAGTAGTTCAGAATCCACTGACTGGCATACACAAATTACTGCAGCCTGATAATGTGGCTGTTTTCCACAAGATTGAAGAAGCAAAACATTGTGGCCTAAAAATAAGATGCTCAAATGAATAACTGTATGTAGATTAGATGAACTATCTCATGGAGATCACACCCCTTATGAACGAGAACCAAGTCCGTTCAAATCTGGCTCTGTCTTTGCGTTCAAGACGCTAAACACTGAGTGCCTATACATCTATATCAGTGATGCTGGGACATGTTACACAGCCCGTCATGTAAATCATTGCTTATCGCAAATGTGTGACGTGTAAAGCCTAAAAGTCACAAAACAATAAAACCGCCTTCAATAAATGTTTACGGCTGCAAGTCACCCATTAACCTTGTTGTGAAGTGTGTAAAGATGAAGACAGACACTGAACTCTTTTTAAGATATTTTTATTAGTATTACAAGCTTGTGGGGAGATGACGGACACCGACTGCAGGAGCCGATCGGAATGTCAATCTCCACCAGCTGTACAGTTACGTCACAAATAATTGGCCAACATTCCACTGCACGTTACAGAGGGTAGCCAATGGAAACTAATTATCCCATAAGACACTTCAATAAACTAGACCTACAACATCTCCCTTTTCTTTCAACAAAGAAGAGATTAGTACATTTCATAGTCCTTATATGACTCCAGTTATGTTATATGGATATTTATTGCGCGCACAACTACTCAAGAGTATCCTGGCGCGAAGCATAACCACAGAGAAGTCAAGAGCTGAACAGCAGAGCAAAACAACTTTAATAGGCTATGTTAAAAAGATGGGTCTTAAGGAGTTTCTTAAAGCAACCTAGGTCTCTAGTGTCCCTAAGAGTGAATGGGAGGGAATTCCAGAGGGCAGCGGCTTTGACCGAAAAGGATTGACCGCCCAATCTGGTTCGCCGGAAGCGGGGAACTACCATCCTTCGTTGGGAAGCCGACCTTAGGTGGCGGCTTGGGACATGGAAAGTAACTCTTTTCTTGAGGTAGGCAGGACCAGTATCGTGAAGGGCTCGATGCGTGAGTACCAGGGCCTTGAATTGGACTCTTTGGGCCACCGGCAGCCAGTGAAGAGTAGCCAGTTGATGTCTTATGCTGTTTCTTCTAGAAATACCCAGCAGGAGTCTTGCGGCAGCATTCTGGATAAGCTGAAGTTTATTAACCAGAAAGGAAGGGGAGCCCAGATACAAAGCGTTAGCGTAGTCCAAGCGGGACAATATGAGGGCCCTAGCGACCGTTTCTTTAGCTGGCTGGGGTAAGAGAGGAAAGAATCTACTCAGAGATCTGAGGGTCCCGAAGCAGGCACCCGTAACTTGGAGATTCTGCCATATCTGGTGCAAGAACCTGCCCCCCCTCCATGACACCCTTTACCTTCACTACTATCTGCAGTCGACATGGAAAGCTCTTAATTTGACACTCATTGACATTTTCTTGTCTGCTAACATCACTGTCATGCTGTACTACATTCTCTGCATCAATTGTGTTATCCTTGTTTTTAGCTCTTTCATCATTGCTAGTAGGAGAGTAAACCACACTTTCATTATACAATGATGTATCGATCACACTTTCACCTGTGTAAGTATCAAGCCATGAAAACTCCCTCTCAATAAGCTTTGTCAGTTATGTTTTTAAACCATAACTCAACTTGACTTCTACTTATTTTCCCCGCATCACTCTTTCTGCGCCACCCCAGATTTTTTAGACAAATGGAACTGTCAGAAACTTAAACAATTACGTCTGGGTAAAAATATTTAGATTCCCCATTGATCTGATGGTTAGGTTTTTTAACCAGAGCCCACTCACCCTTGCAGAACACCCTCATAACTGCTCTATGCACCTTGTCGTGATACTATTTGGCTTTCACTTGGCATTCAACTATATTTTTTCTGACCTGAAGCTGTTCATCATTAATGGACACCGTAGCAGGTTAGTACTTTTCCATACAAGTAAGCCTTGGAACAACGTCATTGTCATACCTTCTCCCTCTCAACAAAAAGAAAGGAGAAAAAACAGTTACGCTGTTAGGAGTGGTATTGTATGCAAATACTCGGTCTTGAATGAATCTTTTGACTGGGAATCCTGAAGCCAAAGCTAACTGGACGCCATCCTTGAGGAAACGATTCACTCTTTCAATTTGGCCATTGGACTTCAGTGAGTACAACGGAGTCTTCTCCTGACGAATACCGTGTTTGTTTAAAAAGTCAGTCATTTTCATAGAAGTAAGTTGTTTTCCATTGTCAGAGACAATGATGCGCGGAACTCCTTCGATGGTACAGCATATTTCCATAAAGTCAATGACAGTGTCCGAATCAATTGTATGTACAAACCTATGATATATCCACTTGCTGTAATAGTCACTAATGGCAATCAAAAATCTTGCATTCTGCTCTAAAATTTGAAAAGGACCAGCCATATCTATGGCAATTTTATACCACGAATAATTGGGGATAGAGACCAGTTGCATCTCCTGAACTCTCGGCTTCCAATGCTTATCAGATCTAACACAAATATCACATTTGTCAACAAACAAATACACGTCCAGATCTAAGCCCGGCCACCAATATTGTTCTTTCAACCTTTTCTTTGTCATAGTGGACCCTAAATGTGAGCTGTGAGCTGTGTGCTGTGTGCTGTGGCGATTAACTGATTTCTCAATTTAAATGGAGGAATCAGTAAATCTCCCCTCATAAGAAATCCTTTAACAACATTTAACTCATCTGACACTTGCAAAACATTTTTTGAATCAGCTGCTAAGTTACATATCGGAGGCCACGAAGTAGACATGAATTGTCTGACGTTCGTCAAAATGAGATCGGTGTCCATGGCCTTCTTCCTCTCTGGATCATACTTCTTACCATTAATTACGACCAAATAATTCTCAAACGCCCTAAACCAATTCTTCCTTTTCATGACTGGCTTCCCTAGTTCGCTGAGAAACATAGCAGGAGTGTTGAAATTGCTTTCATTGGCCATAACTTCAGGCTTACAGTCTGTAAATTCTCTCTTAACAAAGTAATCAATTGCGACTAATAGAAATGCTGTTAACTATGCCTGAATTAAAATTACCTAAATGAGTAAACGATTGTAGGAAAGAAAATCTTTGCAGGAAAATAAATTATCTCGGACTGCAAATAGCAAAGTAACTGACTAGAAGCACAAATTTGCTTCCAATACTGATTCTCTTTAAGAATCTTTATGAATCTGTCGCATATCGTTTCAAATTTGTGGGGTATTAAAGATTTGATATTAAAAACCCTTTTTAAACACTTTAAATTGACATGAATACCTTTCGTTACGATCCAGTGAAAGTCACGAAGAAAAATGAATCAAATTGTTGGAAACCGATATAACAAAATGGCGTCACGTAACTTACGTTTAAGACGTGGTGATGCCTGTGCGTTAGAATGTCGGCAATAGAACAGCTGAGGAATGACAGTTGTGGATGACGTACTGCAACTGTCAAAGTGTTACCGTTGAACGTGAAGTAACTGATATACAACGATCCTCAGAATGAAGGAACGGTCAAAACTCCGACGTTCTTTCACCACTCTCCCTCACAACTTCCAAATACACTGTGGAATAAGTATTCGGCCAAAATTACAATCATGAATGAAACTGCCTCATAAAAACAAGTATTCCTAACTTGCCTGAAGTATTAGAACTCGCGTAATTGAAACTCCGACTTCTGAAGCAAGTCTTATGAAGATCTGTCCATCGAAAATCAGCGGCTCACCCAAAACAACAAAAGAAATACATTAATAATAATATACTTTCTGTTGTTCTGAAACAAGTATTTATCACTTGCCTTGAAATTGGGTATAAGTTGCTCGAAAATATTTCCTCCACAAGCCCGTCTGGATGAAACTGTATCCCGGTCTTCGTCGCCAATTTGCTGTGAAGTGTGTAAAGATGAAAATAGATACTGAACTCTTTTTAAGATCTATTTATTAGTATTACGAGCTTGTGGGGAGATGACGGACACCGACTGCAGGAGCCGATCGGAATGTCAATCTCCACCAGCTGTACAGTTACGTCACATAAATAAATAGTTGGCCAACATTTCAATGCACGTCTCAGAGGGTAGCCAATGGAAAGTAATTACCCCGTAAGACACTTCAATAAACTAGACCTACAACAAACCTCTACGCAGAGGTTGAATATATACATGAATTTAAGGCAGTATAGCTGAAAGCCGAATCTCAAACTGCTGCTAACCAAAGGTCTGTTCATGGATCACCGACCTCGTCACGTATAGCAAAAAAGCTTGCAGTAGCTGTCGACCTTAAATAATACACATAACACGTTTCAAACTCTAATCTCATCGTGGCTGTTCTGCATTGTATGGAGGCTCCCCGTGCTGGATCACACTCAAACTAACTATTATCACGGCGGGTTTGGCAAACAATCCAGTGTTCTTGGTCTATGTAAATTTCCGTCAGGGGCGGCCATGGGCAGGGAGCGTAGGTAGGGGGCCCCAGAAGAGGGGTCCGGCCGGGGCAGAGCCCCCCGGCGCTCAGGAGGGGTCGGGGAGGGGTCAGGGTGTTAGGAAGTGGAACAGAGCCGGAGGCCGCCAAATCCCTGCCAGGGGGCGAAACGCAAATATGTATCCATCTTCAGACTTATTATTATATTAAGGATATATATTGGGGTGGTGGCCCCTGGGGTTTGGTGGCCCTGTGCAGATGCACAGCTTGCACATGCCTAAGGCCACCCCTGCTTCCGTTCCCAACAGCAGCTATGTGTCGCACAAAGCAGTCACCCTGCAAAAATTACATCATCAATCAAAACCGGGTTCAATGCCTCATTCTATTACCCCCCATACTGAATCACACTCAAAGTACCTTTTGTCAAGGTGTGTTCAACGAATACAGCGTTCCTAATCCGTGTGGATTTCGGTTCCCAACTACTGCTGTTTGGCGTGCAAGACAATTTCCCTACAAAATAACATTATCATTATAAGCCATGTAACCATAACCCCTAGTTTGATCTGTTGCTCAACATCTCAAACTAACAACCATCTTCCGTACCCTGAATCGATTAGAGCTCCTCTGTATACTTCTTGCTCCCTCGCGTTCGACGCGCTTAAAGTATACACCAGGAAGACACCGCCAGATATCAACGCGTGATCAATCTGAAAGGATGCAGTTCATTCTATTTCAAGAATGAAGCAAAGAAATATATAGACCTTCACCAAGAAAATAAATTTACAATGAATAAAAAGTTCACTGAATTTCTAATTTTTTGATAGAGTCAATTTGAGTAAATTGTGATAACCAATATAAGCAGTATGAAACTGTGGATCTAAAACAGAGCAAACGGTTTGTTTGTATTTGCAGTGCAGGCAGAGTCAAGTGATCAGGAGACACTTACAGTTTAATTTCAGTGTGGCAGTGGAGGGTAGCTACCTCCTTGCCGCCTCGCACGCCTCAACCAAGCATTTGATGAGTCAAAATTAGGATTCAAGTATTAAAAAAGGAGTGTGCAGTACAACCCATTATTTCTATACCAGATGCCGATGTTCGGTAATTACATTTTTTTTTTTAAAACATAAGAAAAACGTATCTTCGCCTCTGGTGCCGGATTCCCGTGTCGTGCCTCCTGCTCTCTGCAAACAGGCAAACAGGAGGCAGCAGCAGGTTGCCTCCTTCTCTTCCACTAAGCCAATCACACCGCTGCAATGGCAGCGTTGTGTTTGGCTAGGGCGCCGTCCTTACAGGCATCTTAGGGGAGGCCGTTTCTTTCATTCAGGCTGTGCAGCAGCCTACATGAAGAAAACGGAGTGCTATGACTGGTTTGGACGGCTCTGGGGCCGACCAAACAGTCAGCACACATAACATTGAGCTAGCCACTCCTACAACCAAGCATACCTTTCTTCTGTTTTCTCGCAGTGTGAGAAGCAGAAATTAACAAGCATTTACAATGCAATGGTCTCAGCATTATTAAAAGTACAGCTATTGGCATTGCTCACAACTTTTTTTTTATCATAAATAAATGGCATTGTCATTTACAATGCCAATAGCTTAATCGCTCGCATATGCATGACCTATTGCATTTACACCCACACAGAGCCACACACACAGTGCCACCCACACACACATACAAAGCCACCCACACACACATACAGAGCCACCCACACACACATACAGAGCCACCCACACAGTCATTCACATAGAGCCACCTTCACAGAGCCACCCTCACACAGACAGAGGCACCCACAAAGAAAGCTATCCACACAGAGCCATGCACACACAGAGCCATGCACGCACACACACAGCCACGCACACACACAGAGCCACGCACACACACAGAGCCACGCACACACACAGAGCCACGCACACACACAGAGCCACGCACACACACGCACACACACACAGAGCCACGCACACACACACAGCCACACACACAGAGCCACGCACACACACAGAGAGCCACGCACACACACACAGAGCCACGCACACACACACAGAGCCACGCACACACAGAGCCACGCACACACAGAGCCACGCACACACACACAGAGCCATGCACACACACACAGAGCCACGCGAACACACACAGAGCCACGCACAGACAGAGCCACGCACAGACAGAGCCACGCACAGACAGAGCCACGCACAGACAGACAACAGAAATGCAGTGTGTATGTGTTAGATGATCACTGCATAAGTGAGTTAAAGAATGTGTTGAGGGTTTAACTTAACTTACTCAGCTGTAGTGCTTTAGGGGCGAATTCTACTTTGAAGAGGTTTGATAACGTTCTTTAGACCCCCAAAAGAAACATTTTGCTTCATTTGTGGGACCACTAAACGCTATTGCTACCTACACAATATAGATTTTTCACAACAACTACAAAGCTGCTGGTTTTCAGTTCGTCAGAAAATGTGCAGTTTAAGTTTTGCCAGGCAGGAGTGTGCTTGTGCCCTTCGTCGTGCTGTGTGACTCTAAAAGGGGACGGAAGTGGTACTCACGGTGGTTGTCTGTGTTCTCCAGGACTATTTCTGCCAGCACGAAGGCCCCTTCCTCGACGGTGTCGAGCAGCATGGTGGCGGCCCGCAGCTGGGTGCTGGTCGTCAGGTCCCTCCACGCACCAATGGCCTGCTGCTGCAGGAGGTCGTTTACCAACTCCACCATGGCTTGCGGAGCAGAGGAAACCGGATGACAAAAGTCCGGTGGGCCCGCGCGGGCTGTCAGACATCTACTAAAACATTCTGTGTGATATGACTAATAATGTAGGGCTTAATAATAGGTATTAAACCCTGGCCTGCTCAATACTCATCATGCCCCCAAATCAATAGTCCTATTCCCGGCAAGTCTTTTAAATTCACGTAAACACAACGTTTCTCAAAAAATCCCTCTATGCAAGACAACCACCCATCTGTCAGCACACACGGGGTAGCTATGGATGCCCAAGGCACGGGCTTGCCCCCTACCCTCTGCTCTCTCGGGCAGTGCAAGGACACAGAAGATGCACTCCTGAGTAACAGAGAAAACAAGAAAAACTAGAGCAATCAGGGGGCAGAAGGCAAGAAAAACGAGTGCAATCAGGGGGCAGAAGGCAAGAAAACGAGCACAATCAGGGGGGCAGAGGCAAGAAAAATGGCACAAACAGGGTTGCAGAGGCAAGAAAAACGGCACAAACAGGTTGGCAGAGGCAAGAAAAATGGTACAATCAGGGGAGCAGAGTCAAGAAAAAAAAGAGTGCAATCCAGGGCAGAAGGCTAGAAAAACGAGTGCAATCAGGGGGCAGAAGGCAAGAAAAACGAGTGCAATCAGGGGGCAGAAGGCAAGAAAACGAGCGCAATCAGGGTGGCAGAGGCAAGAAAAACGGCACAAACAGGGTGGCAGAGGCAAGAAAAACGGTACAAACAGGGTCTCAGAGGCAAGAAAAACGGCACAAACAGGTTGGCAGAGGCAAGAAAAATGGCACAATCAGGGGACAGAGGCAAGAAAAATGAGTGTAATCAGGGGGCAGAAGGCAAGAAAAACGAGTGCAATCAGGGGGCAGAAGGCAAGAAAACGAGCGCAATCAGGGGGCAGAAGGCAAGAAAAACGAGTGCAATCAGGGGGCAGAAGGCAAGAAAACGAGCACATACAGGGTGTCAGAGGCAAGAAAAACGGCACAGGTAGGGTGGCTGAGGCAAGATAAGCGGCACAAACAAGGTGGCAGAGGCAAGAAAAACGGCACAAACAGGTTGGCAGAGGCAAGAAAAATGGCACAATCAGGGGACAGAGGCAAGAAAAATGAGTGCAATCAGGGGGCAGAAGGCAAGAAAAACGAGTGCAATCAGGGGGCAGAAGGCAAGAAAACGAGCGCAATCAGGGGGCAGAAGGCAAGAAAACGAGCGCAAATAGGGTGGCAGAGGCAAGAAAAACGGCACAAACAGGTTGGCAGAGGCAAGAAAAATGGTACAATCAGGGGAGCAGAGTCAAGAAAAAAAAGAGTGCAATCCAGGGCAGAAGGCTAGAAAAACGAGTGCAATCAGGGGGCAGAAGGCAAGAAAACGAGCGCAATCAGGGGGCAGAAGGCAAGAAAACGAGCGCAAATAGTGTGGCAGAGGCAAGAAAAACGGCACAAACAGGGTGGCAGAGTCAAGAAAAATGGCACAAGCAGTGGCAAAGGCAAGAAAAGTGGCACAAGCAGGGTGACAGACGCAAGAAAAACGGCACAAACAGGTTGGCAAAGGCAAGAAAAATGGCACAATCAGGGGAGCAGAGGCAAGAAAAACAAGTGCAATCAGGGGGCAGAAGGCAAGAAAAACGAGCGCAATCAGGGGGCAGAAGGCAAGAATACGAGCGCAAACAGGGTGGCAGAGGCAAGAAAAACGGCACAAACAGGGTGGCAGAGGCAAGAAAAACGGCACAAACAGGTTGGCAGAGGCAAGAAAAATGGCACAATCAGGGGAGGAGAGGCAAGAAACTAGTGCAATCAGGGGGCAGAAGGCAAGAATAACGAGTGCAATCAGGGGGCAGAGGGCAAGAAAAACGAGTGCAATCAGGGGGTAGAAGGCAAGAAAACGAGCGCAAACAGGGTGGCAGAGGCAAGAAAAACGGCACAAACAGGGTGGCAGAGGCAAGAAAAACGGCACAAACAGGGTCTCAGAGGCAAGAAAAACGGCACAAACAGGGTGGCAGAGGCACTATGAAAGTAAGCAGTGTAAACCTTGACTTGGAGAACAAGAGTGGAAAAGGCGGACCTGGGTGCAGTCCATATTCTTTAATGGAGCTCTTTCATCAAGTGCCTGATAGCGTAAGGCTGGCGGGATCAGGGGTTGCCACAACTCAACACCTAACTGCAACACTGGCAGTAGTAAATTGCTCCCCTCTTCCAACCTCAGGACCGAATGAAAACCCCAAACTCTTGATCTTTACTTTAATCTTTAGCACATCACTAACTCCAGACATGCAGAAGTAGGTGAAGTAACATCAACAAACCACACAAATGTGGCACATGAGTGGCCCACATACTGTAGGGGTGTATGCAGGTGTGTGGGTGTGAAACACTCTAATACAAACTATGTGGGGGCAGAGAATACAGCTGCCGCTGGCTTAGCTGCACCCACCCACGCGTTGGCGTGCGTGGAACCCATAGGGTCCAGCCAACTCACTCTACAACACGCCACCTTTTCAGGAGAGAACCTCTACTTACAGGCATTGGTGACGGAAAAGCTGTTGGAGGAGTCCAGGTGGTCTACATGATGGAACAGCTGGAAGGGCTTCTCTGTGATGTTTTTGTTTGTGTTATACAGCTGGACAGCAAATAAAAAGGCGCTGTGCTCCTGGATTGTGTTTCTCATGAAAAGTTTACCTATGGGTGTAGAAAAGTGCCCTGGGCCCCCGTGCAACCACAGACCACGAGCTGCCCAGGCACCTGGCTGTAAGGTTAAAGTCAGCCACAGCTGTGGTGCGATGGGACCCTTGGGTCCCACGGCCCCAGGGCCTCTGCACCTGCTGCCCCATTGAAAGGCACGCCCAAGCCTTGCATTGCAAGAGTAAAGTGGCAATAGGACCCCCGGGGCTCCTTTCAATGCCAATGTAGCACCCTCTGCAGGAGCCGCCCTGGCACTCGCCTGACATCGCTGCGCTCCAGACTTGGTCTTAATGAAACCTGCACCAGTGTCTCTCTTGACTTTCCAGGCACATCTGCACTGTCTCGCGCCCGGCTGATTTATCGTTCGCACCTGCCTAAAGTCAGAGATTGCAGCAGAAACAGTCGGGTATGCAGGTGCCATTTACCGTGAATTCATGGAAAAGGGAGCCGAAGGGGACAGCTGATGTACTTTCATGAAGCGCAGAGTGGAGGGGAAACATTCTTTCTAATTATGCATGTCTCTGAACAGAAAGGGACTTTGCTATGTACATCTTGCGTGTGCGCAGACACACACAGCGCGCACAGACACTGGCACACACAGCCCACGCACCCCTAGACACACAACCTCCGCACCAAGACCACATTTCGTTATCTTCCAGCCTTTATAACGCACACATAGTTCCCCATCGCACTTGAAAGGACAGACAACAGCCCTGCGACCATTATTGTGTCAAAGTGTGGCAACTTTCGAAACGAAAAGATGTCAGTTTACAGACCCGAGGACAGCACGGAGAGGAAACATAACACGAGGGAGAAATAGGAGCGATGATTCAGAGAGGGGGTGAGGCTCGCTAATCATGCTGTAAACGGGGGCCGCTGTGATTGGCATGCCCGCCGCTACCGGAGGTTGTGCAGCTGGTGTCTGCTGGCAGCGCTTTGAGGAATATCCAAACACTCTCTTCGAGTCGTGCATCATCTATTCTTCGCCAGCACTCTGTAATATTTTTTATTGAGTACCTCTCTAAATATTATTGTGGCTACGTTGGTAGGAGCATGGCTTTACCTGTTGGCTGGGGAGTGCCACATTCCAAAAACTGGAAACAATATTATCCAGCGACGGGGGTGATCTCGAGCCAGTTCCTCCATGCGCACCAACAGCTCTGTCGGAAGGCACAGAGCTCCGAGCCCACCTCCCCCGCTGGGCCGGATGGAACCTACACGGCGGGAACGAGGACAGCGAGAGCGGCCTACCTCATCAGCGGGAGCAGCAAAATGGCAGCCGAAAGCTCCGAACATTTTCGGATTCGAAAAAGATGGAGCTTCTTTCAAGTGACGCCTCTCTCCTCCAATGGCTGGCCTCCGTTTAGGAAGTCAGCCAATGGAGGAGAGACTAGGAGAGAGGCGGGTTTAAGCACCCTACTGAAAGACATTAAATCTTCGGCTTCCGGCTGGCAAGCCAGCCTTCGTTCCTCAACCTAAAAATAGTATTAATACCGTTTTACTTTCTGCTTCTCACACTGCGAGAAAGCAGTGGGGCGACGCTCCGATGCCGTCGTGGAGGAGCCGCTCCTGAAAGCCTGTGCTCAAAAACAGTGCCATTTACAGCTCCACAAAGCCTACACGTAGCCTGCCACAGGGGATGAAGATATATATGTATACAGAAAAAGCAAAAGTAAAAGAAACGCTAGACTTAAAACGCTACGTTTTTACTGAAAATTTCACCAAACTAACATTATTTAGGTTTTGTTTTAGTCAGTGAATTTTTAGTTTTTTTAATGTAAATAAATATTTAATTACTATATGTAAATCCAAACTGCCGGTCTATGCCGTTGGCTGCATAGCTTGGCTTGTGCCTAGGCCCTGCTACGACTGCCTTCCTCCACCAACCCCCGCATGCAGCCACCCCACTGTGCACGCAGCCTTCACTGCGCAGCCCTGTGGCCAACTCCTGTCAAAGCAACCAACCCCCACACTGAACAGGGCCTTTAGTCATGCACAGCAGAGGGTGGGCTGGAGAGGCTGGCCTACAGTCATGACCTGAACTGCCAGGCCCTGCAGCCCACCCCACACTGCGTACAGGAAGGGCGTGCGTGGTGGGAGGTTGGCCAAAGGGGCTAGGCTGCAGCCAGGCCCTGTGGTCAACCCCTCCACCCTCCCCCTCCAAGTAGCAGCCAAACCCTCACTGCTAATGGCCTTCTGCAGTGCACGGAGGTAGGTCACAGGGCCTGGCCCTGGGAACCCCATCCAAGAGGGCCACCTGTTTTTTTTAAGAGGGGGAGGATGCCTTCAACCTATGTACTTTCAAAAAGTCTTCAAAGCAATAACTTTTTTTCAATATGCCTGAAAAATTAAGTTATTGCATTTACTAAGCAATTCCTTTATCCAATCAGTTTGATGTTGAAATATTATCTTACATCTATCACGAACTAAGGAACAAGTGAACCCTCTATTGTAAATGCCTGTCTGCAGACTGGCACGGTAAAGACTCATGTGAAGACTAGGCTATGCAGAGAGATATTGGTCACAGCCCACATGTTTACCCACATCAATGATATCTCGAATACGTTTAGACAGGTGGTTCAACACCATATAATGCTGAGAGCAGAGGACCAGGCCATATATTCCATCACCTGTAGGAGGAATAGAATGCAGTTCTAGAAGTCGGAAAGCCTCAAAATGATTTGAGAAAAATATAGTTCGAGGGATGTTTGCAAAGCCAAATTTTCAACATGGATCTAGGCTGTGTACTTTGAAGCACCTTTTCCCGCGCTTTCGTCAGGTAATGACGGCTGGCAAATGCATTCAGAATGTAGGCTGTCATCTCCTCCTGCGCTGCACGTAGCCTGTCTCAATCAGCAGCAGCTATCTACTTTACCTACACCAAACCAACCTCTACACAAACGTCAAACGATCTAGTTATGTTTAATATGTGCGAGGAGTGGCGTGAACATCCCCAGGATACGCGCAGTTAGGGCGCACCAATAGCTGCAAATGAAGACTGCGATTTTTAAGTCCTTAATCATGGTGACTAAGTGACACTGGCATTGCAGCCAGGTGTGGGCAAACATCAGTGCTAAGTCAATAAAAAAGGGTGTACCCATTGATCCATTTTGTGTTTACTTTTCTCTGAAGCACAGGCCTTGTGCCAGTGGCACAACAATCATTAGAAAACCTCTTTCAGAAGTCAACATGCATTCCAAACTCCTCACCTATATAGAAGACACAATGAATTATCAGCCACAGGCTGGTTGCCAGCTTTCAGGAATATGTGCCCATGGACACACTAAGCATTGCATTTAGATTGGATTTTCTCCCAGGTTCTCAACATACTTTTGGTTGTAATCTCAGAGTGTTATAGTATTGCTCTGGTTAGTTTCTGAATGTAACCATAGCCGGAGACAAACTACTGGTTGCAAGAATCCACAGCTGTACATCGTGCTGATGACAACTTCAGTCAGCTATGCAGACAAAGCTTTGGTGGTTATAGTCGCAGTCATTGTGCCATGACATGTTGAAGAATCCATGCTGCTAATCTGCACATGCTTTCTCAAAAACGATACCTGTTGGGTGGAAACCATAGTCGGTACCTTGAGAGAAAAAAACACTTTTCTCAGATCGATCTCTCACAGGCATAGATATTGACGGGATACCATTGTCTGCAGAAATGTGATGATTAATACTGACACACCAGCCTCTGGATCAATGCTACGGTATGCATTAAATTAGCACACAGTACCTCTGATCATGCCCTCGACAAATATTAGGAGTAAGCAAACCTCTTTACTTCGGAATCCTCCCAAGTGCAGGCTTACGGTAAACATTGTTACTTCCAAAAGTAAAGAAACCTAGAAGAGTTAACAAGGGTATCTGCACAGATTATGTCCACACCACCAGGTACCCGATATCCCCCGATCAAGGTCATCAGGACTGATGTGCAACAACGCATCTTCAATACCATTCGACCTCTAAGGGGGCTTTAAAGTGAAGCACACTGGTAATTGAGGCCATGCATCAGCTGCAATGAACCCAGACATTACAGGTAGCTCTCTCACGAGTAACAACTAAACTACAAATCAATATGTCTACCGTATTTTCTGGCGTATAGGACAACTTTTTAACCCTTGAAAATATTTTCAAAAGTTGGTGGTCGTCTTATACGCCGGGGTCTTTTTATAAGCAAGCGAATATAGCCCAAACCCTATATTTTAAAAGGAAAAGTAGGGGGTCGTCTTATACGCCCAGTCGTCTTATACGCCAGAAAATACGGTAAATATTATTTGCCACCCCCCCTGTTCCACAGAATCCACTGTAGATTCTCTCACATCCACTACTGCTGAAGATTTACTGCTGAAGATTTACTTTTAACTTAGTTTAAATAATAAATTAAATATAAATTAAAGATTATATATTTAAAGATTATATAAACTACAGAATCACTTCACTTACGTTATAGCTAAATCCTGCTAAGATTATAAATCACTAGTGCACTAGTGGGTTGTGCAGGTGCACACCTTAAGAAAAAAATGTTTGATTCTAAATTCCTGAATGTGTATAAGGTGTTTTTGGGGTGTGTAAGGAACTTGCGTGCTATTCCCTATGTGGAAAACGACCCTAGTTTCCCATTTATGACTGCAAGAAGGACTGTGGGATAACCCACAGGTAAGGGAATGCACAGCTTTAGGACTTAATGTCTCAAAACAGGTTAATCATGAATCAACTCAAACAGTAATAAGGAATGCTCAAGGCACCAGAGTTCATGTGAAATTATCAGATTTAGTTGATATTTCATAAAACAAATTATATACAAAGCGTCGTTGGCATCATTTGCAAGACATTTTTCATGAATATAAACATAACAATCTGTTTAGAATGCTCCTAAATAAACACAAAAATATATGCAAAAACATGTAACTCCGTGTAGATATTATTCTTTTTCAAAAGTCCCAATGCATTTTGGGTTTATTTGAAAACCCTTCGTTAGGGGAATCAGTTGCATGAATATGGTGATCTTCAAAAGTAGAAGTGTATCCACAGTAATCTAGAACACAACAATATGCAGTGAATATACTGCTATACATGTAGGATTTGCACCCAGAGATGTGCTGTTTTTATTAAAAAAGGAGGTAGAAAAAAGTAGAAAAGAGTATGCTCAACTTTATAGTGCCAACCAATACCCCTAGTTATAGTGAAAAAAGCGCGTTAAGGTGATGTATAGAGATGAGTACTAAAAGTCCCAAAAAGTCAAGAAGAGCAAGGTAAAACACAAGAGAAGAAGCTTGCCTGAACACTCCGTGACTCGCCGTGTGTAGCAATAAGTAACTTCCAACTCAGGGATGAGTCATGAAAGAATCTGCCAAAAGTAAACTTACTCTAGTGAGAAACGCGTACGTGAAAGGTGCGTATGAAAATCCCGTTCTGGATGGCACGGCAAATGAGGTCCCTCAAGCGCGATTATGTCAGACTCCCAGGCGCTCGTCTGTGAAGAGCGGGCGGAGTATCAGATATCAAACACTGTAAGCAGTGTGGCACGCATTTGTAGAAAGATGTAAAAAACGAGCTATGACTCACCCAAGGGGGAATGAAAATTACTGTCAGCAAGGAGCCGGCTCAGCGTGTCTCCTTGACAGGGGCAGGGGGCCTCCGTAGCCTGAGCGTCCCAAAAAGTGGATCAGGCAGCCATCTGAAAAACGATAGGCAGGAACAGAGTAAGGAAACCGGTTTGGCTCTAAGATACAATAAGGACGGTAGCAGACGTGGCTGCTTTCAGGGAGCTTACCCGTGGAAGGTCAGAACGGAGCAAGCGTTCGCGCGTGTATGCCTGGAACCAGGAAGTGTTGCCATGGCTACCCGGATCGATTAAATAAACTACCAAAAGAAAGACTCAGACGCGTTGCTGAGTAACAGAGAGGCGTCCCATTTGGAGGAAAGACTGGATCACGGGGAACAGGGGGTGATATTGGTGTTGGTTCAAAAATACAGTAATTTACAATTAAAAGCAGATTCAAAACGCAACTGCCCCACATGTCGGTAAAAAAGCCGGTGCCTCAAAACAGGGGAGGAAAAACCTTTTGAAAGACGCATTTAAGGGAAGAGGCTTGATTGTCATACATATGCACGTATATTGGTCAAAACAAGTTTATACAAAGGTTACGTGTGTGTTGATTGTCCATCATGTACGCGGACCAACCCAACATGGCGGTCAAGGCGCATAAGGTCGAAGGAATATTGTACAAAGATTCCGTGTGTGCTGATTGTCCACCATATGCGCGGACCAACCCAGTATGGTAGTTAGGGAACATATGGGTCAAAGGGAAAAATATGCAAGAAAAACATTATAGCAACCATTCTGTACTAGCATAAGATGCAACCTTGGTATACAGCATCTGTACTCCATGGTCGCGGACAAACCAGACATGGTAGTCAGGCGGCTATGGGTCAAAAAAGCAACAGCTCACAAGAATACGTACGGTTCCCCAGAAAAGGACCCTGCATAGATTCAGAAAGAGACGCTCACAATGTGTTAAAGAGACTGGTGAATTTAGATAGTCAGCAAATTAGTATGTAAAGGCACCACAGAGCAAGGAAGGGAAAGACCTAATTCACAGCATGGCCATCTGTGCAAAACTACTTTCTGATTCATTTAAACCACTGGATGCAGAATCAAAAAAGCGAATCCACTTAATCTCCCTTACATTGAGGACGGGTTCGATGCTACCGCCCCTGGGGCCCAGTCGGACCTGTTCAAGGATTGTCCACTTCAGACTTTCAGGGGGGTGGTTGTGTGTGTTACAGTGATCGACCAGGGGGGCTCCCACGACCTTACATCTCACACGGCTGCAATGCTGCAGAAAACGTACCTTAGCACGTTGCTGTGTCTGACCCACATATATCTGGTCACAGGGGCATATTATACAATAAACCACATTGGTGGAGTTACAGTTGGTGTGTGACTTGAGGGGAACTTGAAAATGTTTGTAGGTGAAGATCTTCGTCTGAATGGTCGACGGACAGGCTTTACAGGACCCACATCGGTAGTGTCCTACAATAGGGGGAAGGTTCCACATGGTTGTGATAGATTGTTCAGCTGGACTCGATAGAAAGGAGCGCACCACATAGTCTCGGATATTCCTTGCCTTTTTGAAAGCGTGGAGAGGAGGGCACTTCATCTTTAGGTCCTCAGATATCAGGTTCCAATATTTATTGATGGTATGTTTTATCCTGTTGCTTTTTGTGGAAAAAGTTGTAACACAGATCATGCGATCCTCATTCTTGTTCTGTTTGTCGCCCGGTTCTAGTAGAGTCTCTCTGGGGTTGAACCATGCTCTCTTCATGGCTTTCTTTACCAACCGCCTGGGGTATCCGCGTTCAAGTAGTCTGCCCAATAGGATTGAGGATTGGTCCAAAAATCCTTTTTTCATACGCACCTTTTACATACGCGTTTCTCACTAGAGTAAGTTTACTTTTGGCAGATTCTTTCATGACTCATCCCTGAGTTGGAAGTTACTTATTGCTACACACGGCGAGTCACGGAGTGTTCAGGCAAGCTTCTTCTCTTGTGATTTACCTTGCTCTTCTTGACTTTTTGGGACTTTTAGTACTCATCTCTATACATCACCTTAACGCGCTTTTTTCACTATAACTAGGGGTATTGGTTGGCACTATAAAGTTGAGCATACTCTTTTCTACTTTTTTCTACCTCCTTTTTTAATAAAAACAGCACATCTCTGGGTGCAAATCCTACATGTATAGCAGTATATTCACTGCATATTGTTGTGTTCTAGATTACTGTGGATACACTTCTACTTTTGAAGATCACAATATTCATGATTCCCATTCCGAAGGGTTTTCAAATAAACCCAAAATGCATTGGGACTTTTGAAAAAGAATAACATCTACATGGAGTTACATGTTTTTGCATATATTTTTGTGTTTATTTAGGAGCATTCTAAACAGATTGTTATGTTTATATTCATGAAAAATGTCTTGCAAATGATGCCAACGACGCTTTGTATATAATTTGTTTTATGAAATATCAACTAAATCTGATAATTTCAAATGAACTCTGGTGCCTTGAGCATTCCTTATTACTGTTTGAGTTGATTCATGATTAACCTGTTTTGAGACATTAAGTCCTAAAGCTGTGCATTCCCTTACCTGTGGGTTATCCCCAGTCCTTCTTGCAAGATTATAAATCAGGCATCTATACTAAATTCTACGAACGGAAAAGTAATGTTGCCCTCATAGATTACGGACAGGTTAAAATGGCTGAAAATGCAACTATAATGTTAATTAGTTAGAAGAGATTGCATTATAAGAAAGCGAAGGATCTGAAAGTTCTACCACATCAACTGAACAAATCTTTGTTTCAGTAGGCCACTTGCCCGAATCACATGCTCACACCAAACTACCCTTGCTGTAACACACAGCAAAGAGTACTGCAACCATGAACTATGTTTCTCTTGATTTTCAAGTACTTTCTGTAAAATAAGGCCAACCATCAATTGCCTTTTTCTGAAGAATTTTGGAATTTCTGTATTTTTCTCAAATTCAGGACCTGGGATCTGAAACTGGATCAGTCCTCTCATTTTTGGCATTACCAAAAATGGAATGTCTCAATTATATGTTTTCCAATGTTTAGGATTCGCACATACTGTACTGTTAATTTGTTTTATCTTAATCCACATACTTCAATCCCCCTGCACTACTTTTCCACGCATGATGTTCAACACAGGCACGAATCCCCCATTTTCTGTCACAAAGTTAAAGCACTCAGGCCCACGTTTTTGCAATCCCAAAGGCTTGAATTTGACTACAGGTGCAGGGCGGCATTTGCTTTCCCTAATTCGGATAGTAGAAAGGCTATTCCTGTGTGTTAGCAGTGCCATAAAATATGGTTGTTGTACATTACCTGCCTTTCTCTGCTTACTTATCTGGGCTTTAAAAACTTATTGTAAGTTAAGGTGTATATAATAAATGATGATCTCAACAACACCATCCAGAGAGATCAATCCTGGTAACAACATATGGCCAATATGTTATGTGGCGCAGTTTAAAACAATCCAATTCAAAGAGTTTTATACATCTTATAAACATAACTGATCCTGGGAACAAGATAGGAAAATAAAGTTTAGTATTCCTGAACTCAGAATGTTAAAGTGCATCTTATAGTGCGCCTCTACTGTATTATTGCATATTTTATTTTATTTTAATTTCTTATATCGCGCTGGACTCAATCCCGTAAGGGTATCTCCGCGCTTTGCCAGCCAGAACATTAACAGAGTCAATGAGATAGATTAGTGGGACTGAGATGCTTCCTGGAAGAGGAGAGTTTTTAATGCCTTTCTAAAGGACAGATGGTTGGTGGTCATTCTCACATCTGTTGGAAGTTTATTCCATAAAGCAGGGCCAACTGAGGAGAGTGCTCGGTCTCCCTGTCTGGATTTTTTTGTTGCAGGGGGTTTTAGAAGAGCTTGGTTACTTGAGCGGAGTGACCAGCTGGGTTAATACAGCTCAAGTGATTGAGAAAGGTATTTAGGACTATCCCCATATAAGCATTTGTGGACCGTACAGCATATCTTGAAACTGATGCGCTGCCGTATAGGGAGCCAATGCAGCTCATCCAACAAGGGCTTAGAGGGAGTCCTAGCCGGTACACTCCTGACCAGTCTAGCCGCAGTATTCTGGACCAGCTGCAAGCGGCCTACTGCATCTGCATTTGCTAACGTCAGCAGGCCGTTGCAGTAGTCCAGGCGGCTAGTAACCAGGGCCTGTACGAGTGTCTTCCTGTAGGTGTCAGGAAGATACGGGAAGACTCTTCTTAAAAGGCCAATGGTGTGGAAGCACAATCCTGCGATGTGGTTGGTGTGTTCCTTAAGGGTCAATTTTTGATCAATTTTTACCCCTAGATTTTTAACGTGTGGCTTTGATGTTGAAACTGGACCCAGATCCAGCGGCCACCAATCTGGAGACCAGAGAAGACTAGCTTTGCCGAAGAGCATAACCTCTGTATTTGCAACGTTACATTGGAGTCAATTTGTGGCCATCCAATGTGACACTGCCCTCATACCCTCAGCAAAGTTTTCCTTGACTTTAGGGCCAAGGGAGCTGAAAGGGTAGAGGAGCTGGGTGTCATCAGCGTAGGAGATCGGTGTGAACCCATACTTCCGCACAATCTCAGCAAGGGGGGCCACATATACATTAAACAATGTAGGGCTAAGGCATGAGCTGTCTGGCTTTTGGATAACAGGGGCTGGAGAAGGACAGTGGCTCCAGAAGTCTGATGAGTCAGAGCTGGGCTGAATAGGCATGATCTGCATTTGGAGTGTTGGGAAGAGTAGCACCCTCACCTCAATAGGGTTGTACCTGCCTTACATAATGACAGCTGGGCTCCCCTGTAGTGCGTCTGGAGTCAGGGCAAACACTGACAAAGGAGGTTTTGCACTTGCAAAGTGCCCCACAGAACTGGTTTTCGCTAGGTACAGACACTCTCTGCCTTCAGAGAACAAAGGATATTGGTGTATAAAAAGAGGGGCTAGACCCCAGACTTTTAGATCACTTCTGGGAAATCAAGAGGAAGGAGCTGGAGAAGCAGAGGAGGAATAATGCTCCAGTGCTGTTTGCTGTCTAGGGTTAGCCTGCAGTGGCTAGTTGCTGCCAAGGAAAGAAGAAAAAGGACTTTGCTGTTTTGCCTAGTTACCTGCTTGAAAAAAAGATCTCCATGGGCTTGAACCTGAGCTTGCCTCCAGCAGGCACGGCCCGTGCCGGGCGTTATACTGGGGCGGTGACGTCAGGCAAGGGCGGGTCAGGGTGGGGGGGCTGTAAAATGTGGGAAATGGACCATTAGAGGTTAGTACCGAAAAAAACAAAACTTATTTCGTTGCCCACGCTGCATCACATTTGGCGATGCATCGTGGGCACCAAAATTCGTTTTTTTTTCTTTTCGGTACTTACCTCCAATGGTCCATATCCCGTATTTTACAACCCCCTACCCTGACCCTCCCCTGCCTGACGTCACCGCCCCAGTAGAACGCCCGGCACAGGCCGTGCTGGCCTCCTGTTCTGAAGTCTCAGGTACACAAAGACTTTAGCCCTTCTGTCTAACTGCAAATATAACTGCTATTTTAGCTGTTACAGAAGAAAAGTGCATCATCGACGCCAGAGCAACGCCGTAACCTGCCCGAAGCCATGAGTGCTGTTACGACTTGCGACATCGGCCGAACGCCAGCTGCTGTGCCATATCAATGCCAGCAAGCAACGCCGTAACCTGCCGAAAGCCGTGAGCGCTGCTAAGTCTTGCGTTGTGGGCTGACGCCTGCTGCTGCACCGTATAGACTCCGTAGCAGACTTCATCGCAAAGGCAATCCTCAACGTGGGTGACCCCGAAACCATCGACAACACAACAACGTTAGGAACAGTGGGTTCGCCACCATCGTGATGTCCCCTTCCCAATGCTGCAGTACAGAACAGAGTCTACACCTACCCCAGGGGTTGTAAGGAATAGTTGATGCGCAGCGCCAACAAAGCCGCACCTCCCAGACACAGTGAACCGTCTTTGTTTTCATCTCTTTTCCAAGTACTGTTCTTTAGGGGTCTCTTTGACTCCGGGCCGCACACCTCGTCGTATAACTCAAAGTGGACTTTTTTGTTGCTACTAGCTTGATTTAGGTAAATAACTTATTTTTAAGGATATCTCTGATACTGTATGGGGAATTTTTGTAATTTGGTCTTGTTTTGGTTTAGATAAAGATTATTTATTTTTCTAAAGGGGCGTGGTGTCCATTTGTAGTGTTTTCACTGTGTTACAGTGTGTTCACAATTGCTTTACACACTGCCTCTGAGATAGGTCTGTCTGCTCGAGCCAAGCTACCAAGAGGGTGAGCAGGGGTTATGTTAAGAGTGTATCCCCCTGACCCGGACTAGAAGCAAGGGCCCCTATTTGGACAAAGATACCTACCTCTGCCAAATAGAGATCCCCATTTCTAACAGAGTTCGTGCCAGGTGGTTCACAAACAGAAATGTTCTATCAAGTCAGCCACTGCCATAGGCTCAGAGCCTGCTGGCACAGGACCCAAGGCTGGTTTTCCCCAAAGAAGGGAGCCATTTCTCTTAGCTGGCCTCCCCATGACAGTAATGATGCATCAATTAGTACCGTCAGCTCAGGGAATGTTAAGGAAAGTAGTCTACCACTGGTTCAGTCATGATCTAGTAGCCACTGCTGCATGCCTTTTGCAGTCTCTTCTGAAACCTGGATGCAATCCAATATGTTACACCAGTGCTACACCCACTGGGACTTCAGATCCCATTGCAGAGCCTGGATGTGCCCTTTGCCGTGGTTGACTTACAGAATGTAGGAAGCCAACAGTCCTTGCAGCCTCAAAGCCATCCTGCATGAGCTCAAGGACAGGGACTGAAACATCTAGATCATACCCTGAATGTCGTGGGCACTCCACTCCGGCAGAAGGAACAAAACTGCATTGTATTCAGGTTAAATAATGTTAGGAGGTTTGCCACCATCTGGAGACAGTCTATTACTGCCTGTGGCAAGCCTGCCTTCAACAGCCAGTGATCAACGTGTGGGCAGATTGGAGCATCCAGCTATCAAAGATGTGCTACAACAGCCATCACTTTTGTGAACACCTGAGGGGCACTGGTGAGGCCAAAAGAGAACACAACAAACTGTACATTATCCTGACCCATTGTAAAGTGCAAATTACTCCTGTGGGCCTGCAGGATGGTAATATGGAAGTCAGCATTTTGCAGGTCCATTACTACCATCCAGACTACAGGATCATGGACAGAAAGAATCTGGCCTAACATGAGTGCACTGATTTTGTCCTTCTGCAGTAACGTGTTAATAGGACCAAGAGCTAAGACTCAAGGTAGGGACAGACAGCCTTAGGACTTGACTGTCCTTAAAGTGTTTGTGGGCTTGGTATGATTTTTCCTCAAAAAGGCAAGAGCTGTCTAAAGGCATATCTATCAATGATGCCAGGACACATCCTGAGAATACCATAGACCTCATCCAGACGTACCACTGAAGCATCAAGCTTGAGTCTATTGCCCAACTCAAGCATTCTTTTACCGCAGGCCAGATCAGAGAACATATTTTGACACCTCTCAGCTGTCCTGTATAGATTGAGTTAAAGATGTCCATATGTCCTCAGAAACTGACTAATGATGATGGACAACCTCAGAGAAGACTGTAGACCTCATCCAAGCGTAGCACCACAGCATCACACGTTTGTCCATTGCCTGGCCCTAGCAATCTCGTGAATCAAGGCCAGATCAGAAAATAATTCCTGCATAGATTGGGTTAAAGAAGCCCATTTGTCTTCGTGAGCTTTAGCAACCAGCGCCTTGAGACCCTAACCTGTGAGTAGCGCACTATGTAAACTCCTGATTTATTGTTCAGTTCAGTAAATCTTTATTTCTACAGTAAAAAAACCATCATAAAAGTACAATTTATACACTCAATAGATTTAAAAAAAAAAAAAAAAAATCATTTAAAAATTCATTAAATTACATTACTGAACATTGTAACTTGTAAAAATGAAAGGACGGAACAAATAAATAATACATTTCATGTAGGGGGGTAATAATCCTGTACAAATGTTTGCTAGTCCCTCGTGTTCCTCAATCTTACTGCCACTTTTAAAAAACTAGTGATACAACATAGAGTGTGCTTGTCGCTAGCTTTCTGCAAAAAAAGTAATGCAGCTTTAGCCTGGCGGAATTTCTGTTTCCTAAGGATCTCAACCAAAAATCTACGCCTTGGGTTCCGATAGAAAGAACATAAAAGTACAAAATGAAGGGTGTCCTGCGGAGACCTATTGTCGCAGCCGCAGGCACCCTTCTGCTCAATCGTTACAGTAAAACCTGAGGGATACGCTAAAATGTTAGGTAACAGATTGAGCCTAAAACGACATAATAAAAATCTATCATGTTGGTTGTACATCAGGAACAAATAGGCTTCCATACCCTCCCCATTGCTAACTCGGGAATGAGATGCAATCGATCCTTTCAACATATCAGCATCACGTCTAACAGTTTTAAATTTCTCTTTAAGCAGCATTTTGACACCTGCTTTACATCTAGTAGAGTTCGATACAGGGTCATTAAAGAGGGGGAGCTCATCTATACTTTCTAGAGTATTCTTAACATATTTAAGCCACGGGATTTTTATTCCATTTTCTCTGTGCAAGCAGTCCAAAATGATCTCCCTAGTCAGTGCTGCCTCTGGGTTGGACCATATTCTTATCCATGCCATAATAGGCCTCATCTTGACATGGTCTGAGATGTATTGAATCCCTAGTTCCGTGTGCACTATTTCCGCAGGGATGGAGTGTGGGACTTTCAATACTCTGCGAAAAAATTTGTCTTCTGCTACTTGTAGTTTTTTAGGGTCCTTGAAACCCCACACTTCTGCTCCATATAGGACTTTTGCTACACTAATTGAGGAATATAGGGACATAATTTGTTCAGGGCACCATCGTCCTAGCCTACTTGCAAAACTTAAAATTGCACCACTCGAGGAAGCTAGCTTTGTACAATGCTCAGTCACTAAAGGATTAAATTCAAGTTTACCATCCATCAAAAGGCCCAGATACGAAAAGGTGTCCACTGACTCCAACGTGTGTGTCCCTATTTTGTATACAAACTTTTTTGAGGGATTTTTCCCGGCTATCATGACGAATGATTTCTTTAGATTTACGCACAGATCTAGACTGCCCATAAACTGATCAAATCCGTCTACCAGTTTTTGTAAGCTCATTGGTGTCCGGGCGAGCAGGACCGCGTCGTCCGCGTACAGTAGTACAGGGATTTGGCGCGATCCTATTCTTGGACAATCTACAGCTAGGGCAGTTAGTGCACTTTCTAGGGCATTAATATAAAGTGAAAACAAAAAGGGGGCAAGAATACATCCTTGCCTTACCCCTTTTGTACATGAAAATTGTTCTGTACATCCCCCCTCCTGGTTGTAACGGACCGCGGCCGTCGTATTCCAATGTAACTCCTTTAAAATATTTATTAGCCCCACCTCAATGCCCATATTAAACATCATCCTCCACAATTTTGATCTATTTACATTGTCGAAGGCCGCTGCTAAATCCATAAAACCCATATAGATCGTACCATTGCTAGCTTTAGTATACTTAGCAGTTAACAGGTATAGGTTTAGGCACTGATCACTGGTCGACTTACCAGCTCTAAACCCGTACTGAACATCCACCAGGGTACGATGCTCTTCTGTCCAATCCATCAGCCGATTCAAAATTACGCGGCCCAGTATTTTAGCAGACACGTCAATTAGTGAAATTGGTCTGTAGCATTTTGGATCGTCCTTGCTCCCTTTTTTAAATATCGGGACGATCAATGCGGTGGACCAAGAGCGTGGAAGACCAGAACTAATAGCTGCATTTAGAACCCTTGTTAGAATCGGGGCCCAGAAATCTGTATTACTCCTATATAGATCTGGTGGAGTACCATCAGGCCCTGGTGCTTTATTTGGTCTCAGCCCATTAATTGCTGATACTATCTCTTCTAATAAAAGGTATGATTCAGAATTCCGGGTACCCTCCCAGGCCCCTTCGTTTGTTTCAGGATTGGGGTCACTATAGAGGCCCTTGAAATGAGCAACCCATTTTTCCGGGAGGATGTTTGCGCTTATCACCGGAGCAGTATGATCTTGAAAGCATGGTCTATTTACTATCCTCCAGAACTCAGTGAAATCCCTATTTTCACCTGCCTCTCGCAGATCTGCCCAAACTTCTGTTTGTAGGGTGATCTTTCTTGCTTTCACCTTCAATTTATAGGCTTGCCTACATTTGGCCACTTCAGCCTTGTCCCTCGGTTTAGTTTTTAGAGACAATTTAAGGTTCCTCAGTGCTTTTGAACAACTAGCATCAAACCATCTTGGTTGAACATTTCCTTTTCTTGACCCCCTAGTTTTCAATAGTTTGTCGGTCAGTTCTGTCAGGGTCTTGAACGCTGCCACTAAAGCCGGTCCTTCAACTTGGAGGTCCAGACACTCCTCAACTTGTTTACTACCCTTTTGGATTAAGGTCTTATAAAATTCCTGGGGATTTATTTTTTCCCATCTGAGTCTTCTCCCCTGATCTGATGGCTGCAGGCTAGTGTCCCCTCGGTTAGCTTTACCACCCCCGGTATTACATGATATTTCCATGGTTAGGGGGTTATGGTCACTAAAGGTGCTCCATTCCGTGCTCACCTTAGTGATCCTTGCTTTGGCGAAGGAAGATATCATAATGTAATCTATAATGGTGGAACAACCTCTCCCCTTAAATGTTGGGACGTACGCACCCTCCACCTCTTGGACAATCAGATCAATAGTATGAGCCAATAGGTGGGTTTCTGTTAGTGCAGTTAGTAATGAGCCCTCACTGCTATGCTCAAAGTGCGGACCATTTTTTAAAGGGCAGGAGTCCCATCCTGTGCTGGCAGGTGGCAAGGTTTGGCATAGGTGACAATTAAAGTCTCCCATTAGTATTACTATTGGTCCTCCCCCTCCTATCTTTTGTTCTGATTCTTGAATCAGTCTTTCGTCTATCTCCCGCAGGACAACATTCTCTCCTTCTGCAGGTCTTGAGTTATAGACGTTAAGCACAAATAACCTCAACCCTCTACCTTGGAACCTTACTGCCTGTAGTGTTTGTGACGTCCATGCTGGTGCTGACCATCTACATTCTCTCCTTCTGCAGGTCTTGAGTTATAGACGTTAAGCACAAATAACCTCAACCCTCTACCTTGGAACCTTACTGCCTGTAGTGTTTGTGACGTCCATGCTGGTGCTGGCCATCTACCTTCTAAGGTTAGGCTGACATAGAGGGCTAGCCCCCCTTTTGCTCTTCCCATTCTGCTTTCCTTAGCTGGCACAAAAAAACCTTTGTAGCCTTCTATTTGATACTGTGAGGGATCAACTGCCCATGTCTCCTGCAGGGCTATTATATGGAACCCTTCTAATTGGTTCCGCCAATCTATGTTTTCAAATTTGCCTGCTATGCCCGCTATATTCCAGGACATGATGTTCAGTTTTCCTCCCGAGCCCATCACCCTTTTCACATCCGGCTCGGTTAGCCTGGGGTTAACCCTATTTATTTGCCCATCCCTGTCATTTCTCACCTTCCCAATGGGAGTATATTTTAATACTACATTTACTTGTTCCCCCACAGGTACTTCCATCCCACCTTCAACAGTTGCCCCCCTCTGATCATTTCACTCACTTTGTACCCTCCCTTGTAGTCAGTCATTCTCATTCAGATATTGTAGGGGACTATATCTATTTAGCCACTGAGGGCCACCCTGATTTAATAGTGGTTGGGCATTTTTGTCCCTACGGGTTGCCCAGTGCTCCTCTATTGGTCTTCCCCTTCCCACCTGTCTAAATTGTGGCTGCTGTAAAACTGGTTTTCTGGGATAGAAGTACCATAGTGGCATTGTCCTTATTGTGCTGGTTTTGTTTCTATTGTAGTTATCTACAATGTACTCCACTAGTTTGGGGTTTCTGAAGTTTGCAATAATGCAATTACCTTCTATGTCTTTTCTTCTGGAGCCAACCCAGCTTGCCCTCCGTAAGTGTAAAATTTCTCCTGGTCCCCCCCACCCCTGTAATGGTCTATGTATGTTTAACCAGGTGGTAACTTTGCTTTTAAGTTCTATGTAAGTTTCCCTCTGCCCCTTTCTAAGTTCTGGTACCCCCGCGAAGATAACAACATAAGGGCTTGCTTCTGGTGGTAAATTTACACGGGGTAAGGGATCCTGTAATATATCACTCAACTCCCTATTCGGATGCGAGGTATATATTTGATTACTTGTGGGCGTTATATGTGGTTGCTTTTGTGTTATTGGTCCCTGGGCTGTATTCCCACCTACATTTTCATTTGCTTGTACCCTACCCTCCCCCATCTCTGTAGCTGTTCTAGGCTCTGCATGCACCTGCGCAGAAATGCTATGCTCATTGCTAACACAGTTGTTTGTTACTGGGGTTGGTACGGTTGTTACTGGCATCACTTTAGCAAGTATAGTATCGGTGGCCTTACCCTGTTTGTTGAGTTCACTGCTAATTTTGTCTAACTTGCTTACTAAAGGTTTAATTTGATTAGTTATGAATCCCTCCAGGTGTTTTTGCAAGTCTAAAATTACGGCATCAAGCCATGCTGGCGGGTTCGAAGGGAATCTGGGTTCTATTATCAGTTCTTCATCCTCCACCGATCTACACTCATTACCTCTATTACATCTTTTACTCTTGTTTGCTCGTGTACTCTTACTCCCACCTTTCCTTCCTCTCTTCCTGGAAGTTTCATTTCCCCCATTTCTTCGCTGATCAGTTTTCTCTACTTCTAACTGAGCACAGGGTATCGTTTCAATTGACTTTTCTAGGTGACCAATGTCTGGGGTGTCACTAAGATTTAAATCTCCGATTTGAATAGGAGTCAAAGGCAAATTTATTAACGTAGTTGAGATACGCTTCTCTGTTCGTTCTATCTACCCTGCTACTTTCCGTAACATTAAATCAAGGACAGTCGGGGTATTTTTCATGTATCACAACATTGCTTATCTCAGGACCTCCCTGTTTTGTTGACAAAGGGGTTCTTGGATTGCCTTTGTTGGAGCGAGTTTTCGGTTTGGTGGCCATATCCGTCCCTCCCCTGTGGTTTGTGGGGTGTGTTTCTAAACAAGCCAAGACTGTAGGCCCCCAATCAAGGTCGCTTCACTACCAATACAAACAATACCTCAATCAGAATGTCTTTTCGTGCAACAAGTACTACAACAGTCTCAGGAAGCAAAACCAAGGGGGGTGGCCCGTCCCGTCCCTGGTCGTCCCCGGACGGCCACAGACGGCCCGCCCTCTGCCCAGGCTCCGCCCGGCGTCCCGCTCGACGTCCCGCGAGACGGGAGTGACGCAGGATTTATGCGCCTCCTGGCGCGGAAATGTGTGGCTGGGTGCCGCCAGGGCTGCTGGGGGCTGTAGTCCTCGTGCCCCTCCAACGCTCCGCTCGGCAGCCTGACTCTGCAGTTGTTGAAGGGAGTGAGGCGGCGGGAGGCGGACAGGCAGAGCCCCGGACGCTCTTCTTCCCCTGGGCAGCGGCTGGTGAGTTTGCTCAGCAGAGCAGAGCAGGATTCCCCCACTTGACCGGAGTGACGCAGGATTTATGCGCCTCCTGGCGCGGAAATGTGTGGCTGGGTGCCGCTAGGGCTGCTGGGGGCTGTAGTCCTCGTGCCCCTCCAACGCTCCGCTCGGCAGCCTGACTCTGCAGTTGTTGAAGGGAGTGAGGCGGCGGGAGGCGGACAGGCAGAGCCCCGGACGCTCTTCTTCCCCTGGGCAGCGGCTGGTGAGTTTGCTCAGCAGAGCAGAGCAGGATTCCCCCACTTGACCGGAGTGACGCAGGATTTATGCGCCTCCTGGCGCGGAAATGTGTGGCTGGGTGCCGCTAGGGCTGCTGGGGGCTGTAGTCCTCGTGCCCCTCCAACGCTCCGCTCGGCAGCCTGACTCTGCAGTTGTTGAAGGGAGTGAGGCGGCGGGAGGCGGACAGGCAGAGCCCCGGACGCTCTTCTTCCCCTGGGCAGCGGCTGGTGAGTTTGCTCAGCAGAGCAGAGCAGGATTCCCCCACTTGACCGGAGTGACGCAGGATTTATGCACCTCCTGGCGCGGAAATGTGTGGCTGGGTGCCGCTAGGGCTGCTGGGGGCTGTAGTCCTCGTGCCCCTCCAACGCTCCGCTCGGCAGCCTGACTCTGCAGTTGTTGAAGGGAGTGAGGCGGCGGGAGGCGGACAGGCAGAGCCCCGGACGCTCTTCTTCCCCTGGGCAGCGGCTGGTGAGTTTGCTCAGCAGAGCAGAGCAGGATTCCCCCTGATTGATTGATAGGAAGGCATTGACCAACCCCATCCCATAAAGCATGGCTGTAGTAGCCCAGAAGGCAGCTGGCAGAGACTGAGCATAAAGCAAAGCTAGCAGAAAAGAGCATGCACTTGCCAAACGTCTCCATGAACTTAAACTCACAGCCAGGATGAGTCATGGCACATCCTAGTGGATGACTGAACCACTATACTCACCAATATCGACTGTTGAACCAGGTAGTCAGGATCGCCTGGTGCCGGTGTGTGGAATCTAGGTACCTGCCTTACCTCTGGCAGTCCAAAGCATGACTATGACCAAGTGGTCAGTAATGGCTCTTTTCAGGACTTTGCCAGTCTAAATAACCTCGGGACATTATTGTAGTCTTCCATGGTAGGGAGCGGCAGGCCATTGTACTCTGCAACCTGTCACAAACATGCAATAAAAACACATTTACTTGTGACAGTAGAGTGACCATGGTGCTGTCCAGACCACCAGCATGTAATTCCTCATACCAATTGTTCTCATTATACTGTGAGATTAATTTATTCACTTAATTTTTTTTGTTGTTACATCAGAATCCATGCCAAAGAACGGATATAAAATATGAGCTCTGCCATGGAGTAAAGACAAAGTATCAGAGTTAGAAGGGTTGGCGATAGGCTGCTCTCTGGTGGGATCAGAACGAGGACTCTGTTGAGGTCGAGGAAGAGAACAGTCTCAGGGTCAGAAACCACTCTAGGTACAGGAGCCTCTTCCAGCGTCGATTTTAAAGGTACCGGTGTAGGGAGTGACGATGTAACTTAATACGGCTCCTGCGTCAGTGCTATACCCGAAGTGGGTTCAAGAAGCACAGAAGGTGCTAAGGATGAACCCTCTAGCATAGTCCCGACTCGAGGAGCTGTGGAGACACTTGGGGTCTGAAACCAGAAGCATACCAGATACATTGAGCATGGCCTCTGTAAAGTCCTCGACTTGTTGTGACGTAGATGAGGTACCTAGAAATAAGGTTTGAGTTGGTAACAACCTTTCAATAGGCTCTTCAGGAGTTCAGCAGCAAGACTGAGTGGCATGTAGATGCACTTGCACACGCTGGTGCTCGAGATTGGCACAAAGGGTCTTGTATCCATTTGGACATTTAGTGCTTCTTCTTTGAATAGTTGGAAGACTTCAACCACATCGAGGATCTACATCTTGAACAACTGCAGAAATGAGAATGGGATCTTCCTTTCGCCTTCATCCCATCATGGTGCATAGTCTACCTGAATTTGGTAACATTCAGTTTTACCTCGCAGTCCCCTAAGGCATTTGGATTCATGTGCCGGCAGTGTTCGAAGGCCTCGGAGTCATCCTACAACCCCATCTACCAAATGCATACCTCCTGGAGGTCTGTCACAGTCACTACTTTGTATTAGTTCCAACAAAGCATGACATATTTTGTGATATCTATGAGAGATCCACCCTTATACATATGATCAATATATGTTCAATTTTCTCTATATATCCACTATTCTCCCCTTTTCTCTCAACTAACTGGAGTCATAATCACCCTACTACTCTAGATTAAACATATATGACTGTACTATCTCCTCAATTAGATTAGTATTGTTATATATAAAGTAATACATTCATAGGCACAATATTTTATAGTCCTTCTCCATCCATATTCGCTTTGTTTGAAGGCAGAGTACATAATTTCAAATTTTGTACATGAATGTGTGTTTAACCTCTTGATGGTCTATTTAGTAATTTAAATTTAGACTTTTTCAATTGCATCAATATGTCAAGCATTTTATAAGATTATTCATACAGGCAATGTTTTTGTACATTTTAGGAACTTGTGGCTCAGTTTCCTGACGAAGGCGTCGAATTTTACATTGTTCTACCACACCTTGGCCCATTGGATTGTACATTTTTTTAACAAATTGATTGTCGCATTTATAGTTTGTATGTTTTTTTATACTATGACACTTTTCCTTTTTTAATAAAAGTGACAGTCGTAATTTTGTGTTTTTATTTTTGTATTTTAAAGTACCAAATAAAACAAACTAAATGTATTGCCTTAGTTTGCTTGACAATCATTGTATATAATATATGTAACACACATTCTATATTTGTTAATATCGATTCATTACTGTCTAGGAAGTTACCCACATTGTCTGCTCAAGTGATTCCCATTAAAAAAAAAAAAAGATCAGTTATCAGATGACACACTCAAATTATCGCCCCATATTGCTTCTCCCCTTGATGACTAAAATGGTGGAGAGCTTTATTAACATTCAGCTTATGGACTATCTTGATAGCCATACCATCTTGGATCCCTCACAATCTGGGTTTAGACCAAACCATTCTACAGAGATAACCCTTTTTGGGGTTACGGATCATGTCAAAGTGGCGCTGGATGGTAACAAAGCAGTGATATCCTATTGGATTTGACAGCAGCTTTTGACACAGTCTCTCATCAGAAGTTGATACATCAACTGAGAGAGGCCGGGCTGCAGGGACAGGCACTAAACTGACTCATCAATTTCCTTGACCAGCGCACTCAGACCATCAACTTGGGCCTTTTCCGGTCACAAACCTTAAGACTTACAAAGGGGTTGCCCCAGGGCTCTTTTCTCAGCCCGACTTTATCCAATGTCTACGTGGCCCCCCTGGCCAAGATCATCAGGAAGTTAGGTTTCACCCTTTCTCTTACGCTGATACCCAGCTGCTCTTGACCTTTGATAAAGATTCTGAGGATATTGAGCAGCTTTTTGCAAAAGGTATGTTAGCGATATTAGAAAGGATGACGGACCATTGCCTGCAGTTAAATGCTTCTAAGGCGGAATTCCTGCTGTTTGGTACAGCTCAGGCTGTTTGGTCCCCCTGGTGGTGGCCTGCGTCATTAGGTCCGTCCCCCGTTCCAACTTTAGCAGCAAAAAAACTTGGGGTTCACATAGAGGTTTTGTTCTCCACGAGGGGCCAAGTTATGACCACTATGGAGACATGTTACCATACTTTAAGCCTTCTGCGAAGAGTGTTCTGCTGGTTACCACTCGAGATGCGAAGGACCTTGATTCAGGGGGAACCATCCTTTATAACGCAACTTTTACTCCACACTACCATTACGACGCAGATATTACAATGTAAGTCGTTACAACGACTTGCGCTGGAGGGCGCTGTAAGATAGGGAATAGTTTGATTTTCTATCCAGCACCTTCCCTACTATCCAAGGGGACTGGAGTTGGAATAGAAAATTAAACTATTCCAGTATCCAGCGTCCCCCAACAAAAGTCATTGTAACGACTTGCGTTGTAAAAACTGCGATGTAATGGCATGCGGAGTAAAAGCATGCATTGTGACGACATACATCCGATTCAGGCAATGATATTGGCCGCTTGTACTACTGCAATGGCTTGAGTGCTTAATCCAGTTGTGGGCCTCTGGAGGTTGTTTCCCTGCTATTTGGGGAGCTAGAAAAGAAGAAGAGGAGAAGATCTACAATTTTGCACTCATCGCTCGCTTGCGTGGCGCATCGTTGACAGTGCAAGAAGATTTCAGTTGTCGCAAAGATTGTCGCAGTGCCTGTTCCCGCTGCAAGACCCGACGCGTTGCTTTTCTTGCGGAGCGCATCGTCCTGGTGCGGGAAGATTCCTCTCGCTGTGAATACCGTCCTGTCGTCGCTGGGAGACTGCCGCACCACTTGCCTGCGGACCGCAACCTGTCGCTGCGAACATTGTTGCAGAGTCCAGCGCCAATGCATCAAGGGGCTGCGACAGAAGAGGATCAACGCTGCGCCGCACATCACCGCTGTACCCAAGATAATCGCCGCCCAGAAGATTGTCACATCGTGCCTGTGCGAGACGCTTCCTACCGGAGAACCTGCAAACCGGAATACATACAAGGTATTGCATCGCTCCCTATACAGCCCAGATTCGATGCAAACCGCCAGCTGCGTGCAGCGGCGTTGTCGCATCGCCTCCCCAGGGTCTCAGGAGTGACGTATTGCTTATTTTCTGACACTGCAGCTGTCGCTTGCAACTTTTGTCTGATTTACAGGTACTTTGGGCTAAAAGTGAGGCAACTGTGGATTATTTTGGTGCAAACCTTTGAACTCTTTTTAAAGACTTGTTTTGGAACAGTGTATGTTGGTTTTTTGTCGTTTTGGTCTTGTGTAGTTTAGATAAAGATACTTTATTTTTCTAAACTGGTGTGGAGTTCATTTGTGGTGTTTTCACTGTGTTACTGTGAGTGTGGGTACAAATACTTTACACATTGTCTTTGATAAGCCTGTCTGCTAGTGCAAAGCTACCGAGGGGGTGCACAGGGGTTATCCAAAGAGTGATCCCCCTTACCCTGACTAAAAGCAAGGGTCCCTATTTGGACATTGGCCCCTACCTCTGCCAATTAGAGACCCCAGATCTAACACCAGGTGATAAAAATCATGGAAAAAAGTAATGGTGAACTAAAAGAGCGGTACCCATTTGCAACAGTTGCTTTTAGTCAATTTACTAAAATGTAAGACTCTACCATCTGACAACTTGCCAGAATTCCATAAATAGTATGCACTTCCACTACCTTACAAGGCTCAGAAAATTTGCTATCACCTTTCTATTTTTGTGAATGAGTATTTTACTATTAAACAGTCACCACCAACCGCAAATTATTTTCTTAAAAGTACTCAACAGCATCATTATCAGCCGTATGATTAACTGAAGTGTGTTTTATTTAGCGGCACGCCACATCAGGGGCTAACAATCGCCCCCACAGGCTCCACGGTGCGGGTGGGCCCCACTCTCTTCATTAAATGAAGGGGGCCCGCCCCCCCTCAGCTCTTCTGAGAGCTGTGAGAGAGGCTTGCACTGAAGCAAGCCTCTCTCCCTCTTAAGCAGGTGCAGGCTGTCTGCAGCTTGCTCGGAGCCCCTCGCCCCCTTCCTCTGACTGAAGAGAAACAAAGTATCAACATGCATTTTTTCTCTTCAGTCAGAGATGCCAGGCCCGGAAAGAGGATGGGGGTAGGGGCCCAGAGACAGCATTCCCCACAGGGCTCTGCTCCTCTGGGAAGAGCCAAGGACAAGGAGGGGGCTGGGGGCCTCAGAGAGCATGAGGCAGCACAGAGCACTGCTCAGGACCCTGACAAGGACAGGGGCTGGGTGCCCCAGAGAGAGAGCAGGAGGCAGCACCGAGCACTGCTCGGGACCCTGACAAGGACAGGGACTGGGGGCCCCAGAGAGAGAGGAGGCAGCACAGAGCACTGCTCAGGACCCTGACAAGGACGGGGGCTGGGGGCCTGTTGTGTTCCTTTAAGTATTTTATTCTCGTGCAGTAGCACGAGAAATGTTGTGTTTAGAATAGTATAACTCGTGCAGTAGCACGAGGAATATATTGCCCTGTGTGTTTGTATTTAATATGCATTCTAGCTCCTTCAGTTGTTCTCCAGACAGTTCTGTCAGATGACTGTGCTGTTGCTGAGAGGAGGACTGAAGGGAAGCTGCTCCATCGATGTTCACATCCTAATAAATACATTTCATTATACGGATTTTGGAGTTTACTCAACAAAATTGGTGACAAGGGAACACCGATCTACCGTGAGGAACCAAAGAAGAAGATTATGAATTGAAACATAATCTCTAATTTTGTGACATAAGTGTTGGTTCATGGGTTAAGGTTAGGAAACCTTGGAAGGTTATAAAAGGTGAAAGTCAATTCTCTGAACGCTTAAAAGTCACAAAAAATTTCCTAAATGCTGTACAACTGAATGATGGAAAGATTTGGAATCTGAAACGTATTGCTGTACTTAAAAGTGACATTCACTTGTACAAAAGGAGTGAAAATTTTGGATTGTCAAAGAAGACATCTCAATATTTATTTATTGATGATGATCCTGTTCCTAATGACAATAGTAATTCTGGAGATTTCCGGGTAATTCTTGTGATATTGATCATTCAACTGAAGAGTCTCTAAATGTTGATATGTGTGAGCATCCTGCAGTGGATTCTTCCTCTGTGGAGAGCAAGATGTTTTACACTAATGTTAGTATTGAGACTTTTAGAACAGTGGATGATGCCAATGTTATCTTGGGTGCTGATACAACTCTCAAGGATAACCGTATTAATATTGGAACAGAAAGGAGAAATGATGGCGTTACTACTGATGTCACTGTGAATAGTAATGTTACTACTGATGTCACTGTGAATAGTAATGTTGTTGTTAATGACCGCACAGTACGTACTCGTACAAAACCAAAGTGGTTAAAGGATTTTATTTGTGATGAAGAAGACATTCTGAATAATTAATTTTGTCGTTTTTTTTGTATTATTATCATTTTGTATTCTGAGGAAGATGTGTTGTGTTCCTTTTAGTATTTTATTCAGTAGCACGAGGAATGTATTCCCCTGTGTGTTTGTATTTAATATGCATTCTAGCTCCTTCAGTTGTTCTCCAGACAGTTCTGTCAGATGACTGCGCTTTCGCTGAGAAGAGGACTGAAGGGAAGCTGCTCCATCGATCGATGTTCATATCCTAATAAATACTTTAAATTATACGGATTTTGGAGTTTACTTAACAGGGCCCCAGAGAGAGAGGAGGCAGCACAGAGCACTGCTTAGGACCCTGACAAAGACGGGGGCTGGAGGCCCCAGAGAGAGAGGAGGCAGCACAGAGCACTTCTCGGGACCCTGACAAGGACGGGGGCTCGGGCCCCAGAGAGAGAGCAGGAGGCCGCACCGAGCACTGGTCGGGACCCTGACAAGGACAGGGGCTGGGGGCACCAGAGAGAGAGGAGGCAGCACCGAGCACTGCTCGAGACCAGGACGGGGTTTGGGGGCCGCAGAGAGAGAGGAGGCAGCACAGAGCACTGTTTGGGACCTTGACAAGGATGGAGACTGGGGGCCCCCAGAGAGAGAGGAGGCAGCACAGAGAACTGCTCAGGACCCTCACAAGGACGGGGGTTGGGGGCCCCAGAGAGAGAGCAGGAGGCAGCACAGAGCACTGCTCGGGTCCCTGACATGGGTGGGAGTGGTGGCCCCCTTGGGTGCAAGGCAAAGGGGAGAAGGGTGCAAGGCAAAGGGGAGAAGGGTGCAAGGTGCAAGGCAGAGGGGAGAAGGGTGCAAGGCAGAAAGGAGAAGGGTGCAAGGCAGAAAGGAGAAGGGTGCAAGGCAGAGAGGAGATGGGTGCAAGGCAGAGGGGAGAAGGGTGCAAGGCGGAGGGGAGAAGGGTGCAAGGCGGAGGGGAGAAGGGTGCAAGGCGGAGGGAAGAAGGGTGCAAGGCGGAGGGGAGAAGGGTGCAAGGCGGAGAGGAGAAGAATGCAAGGCAGAGAGGAGAAGGATGCAAGGCGGAGGGGAGAAGGATGCAAGGCAGAGGGGAGAAGGATGCAAGGCGGAGGGGAGAAGGATGCAAGGCGGAGGGGAGAAGGATGCAAGGCAGAGGGGAGAAGGATGCAAGACGGAGTGGAGAAGGATGCAAGACGGAGTGGAGAAGGATGCAAGGCGGAGGGAGAGAATGGTGCAAGGCGGAGGGAGAGAATGGTGCGAGGGAGAGAAGGGTGCAAGGCGGAGGGAGAGAAGGGTGCAAGGCGGAGGGAGAGAAGGGTGCAAGGGAGAGGGAGGAGAAGGGTGCAAGGCAGAGAGGAGAAGGGTGCAAGGCAGAGGGGAGAAGGGTGCAAGGCAGAGGGGAGAAGGGTGCAAGGCAGAGGGGAGAAGGGTGCAAGGCAGAGGGGAGAAGGGTGCAAGGCAGAGGGGAGAAGGGTGCAAGGCAGAGGGGAGAAGGGTGCAGTGTAGAAAAGGGCGCAAGGAGGAGGGAGAGAAGGGTGCAAGGGAGAGGACGAGCAGGGTGCAAGGGAGAGGGCGAGCAGGGTGCAAGGGAGATGGTAGAAGTGCAAGGGGGATGGTGATTAAGTAAAAAATTTGCCCCCCCCCCCCCCCCGAAACATTTCTGCGGACGCCCATGGCAACGCACACTACTTTGTGAGAGAGAGTGGAGTGAGAGAGAGAGAGAGAGAGAGTGGAGTGTGAGAGAGAGAGAGAGAGTGGAGTGAGAGAGAGAGAGAGAGAGAGAGAGAGAGAGTGGAGTGAGAGAGAGAGTGGTGCAAGAGAGAGACAGCGGAGCAAGAGAGAGAGAGCGGAGCAAGAGAGAGAGCGGAGCAAGAGAGAGAGTGGAGCAAGATAGAGCAGAGCAAGAGAGAAAGTGGAGATGGAGAGGGAGAGAGAGAGAGAGTGGAGAGAGAGAGTGGAGAGAGAGAGAGTGGAGAGAGAGCGAGTGGAGAGAGAGAGTGGAGAGAGTAGAGAGAGAGTGGACAGAGAGAGTGGAGAGAGAGAGTGGAGAGAGAGAGTGGAGAGAGAGAGAGTGGAGAGAGAGAGTGGAGAGACAGTGTGGAGAGCGAGACAGTGGAAAGAGAGACAGTGAGTGGAAAGAGAGTGTGGAGAGAGTGTGGAGAGAGAGTGGAGAGAGAGTGGAGAGAGAGTGGAGAGAGAGTGGAGAGAGAGTGGAGAGAGAGAGTGGAGAGTGGGAGGAGAGAGGAGAGAGGGGAGAGAGGAGAGAGGAGAGAGAGGAGAGAGGAGAGAGGAGAGAGGAGAGAGCAGAGAGGGTGGAGAGAGTGGAGAGAGAGAGAGTGGAGAGAGAGAGTGGAGAGAGAGAGAGAGTGGAGAGAGAGAGTGGAGAGAGAGAGAGTGGAGAGAGAGAGAGTGGAGAGAGAGAGAGTGGAGAGAGAGGAGAGAGAGAGTGGAGAGAGAGTGGAGAGAGAGAGTGGAGAGGAGAGAGAGGAGAGGGAAAGGAGAGAGAGGAGAGAGAGAGTAGAGAGAGAGTAGAGAGAGAGTAGAGAGAGAGAGGAGAGAGAGGAGAGAGAGAAGAGAGAGTAGAGAAGGGAGAGTAGAGAGAGAGAAGGGAGAGTAGGGAGAGAGAAGGGAGAGAGAGAGAGTGGAGGGAGAGAGTGGAGAGAGAGAGAGAGAGAGAGAGAGAGAGAGGAGTGTGTGAGAGAGAGAGTGGAGTGAGAGAGAGAGAGAGTGGAGTGAGAGAGTGGTGCAAGAGAGAGACAGCGGAGCAAGAGAGAGAGAGCGGAGCAAGAGAGAGAGCGGAGCAAGAGAGAAAGTGGAGATGGAGAGGGAGAGAGAGAGAGAGAGTGGAGAGAGAGAGAGTGAACAGACAGTGGAGAGAGAGAGAGAGAGAGTGGAGAGAGAGAGAGAGAGAGTGGAGAGAGAGAGAGAGAGTGGAGAGTGAGAGAGTAGAGAAAGAGGGGAGCGAGAGTAGAGATAGAGGGGAGAGAGTAGAGAGATAGAAGGGAGAGTAGAAAGAGAGAGTGGAGAGAGAGAGTAGAGAGAGTGAGAGGCAGTGGAGAGAGAGGCAGTGGAGAGAGAGACAGTGGATAGAGAGTGGATAGAGAGAGACTGGAGAGAGAGAGTGTAGAGAGAGAGAGAGAGAGAGAGAGAGAGAAGAGAGTGGAGAGAGAGAGAGTGGAGTGAGAGAGAGTGGAGAGAGAGTGGAGAGAGAGAGTGGAGAGAGAGAGTGGAGAGAGAGAGAGTGGAGAGAGAGGAGAGAGAGAGTGGAGAGAGAGTGGAGAGAGAGAGTGGAGAGGAGAGAGAGAGTGGAGTGAGAGAGAGAGAGAGAGTGGAGTGTGAGAGAGAGAGAGAGTGGAGTGAGAGAGAGAGAGAGAGTGGAGAGAGAGAGTGGAGAGAGAGAGTGGAGAGAGAGGAGAGAGAGGAGAGAGAGGAGAGAGTGGAGAGTAGAGAGAGAGAGTGGAGAGGGTGGAGAGAGTGGAGAGAGAGAGAGTGGAGAGAGTGGAGAGAGAGATTGGAGAGAGTAGAGAGAGATAGAGAGTGGAGAGAGGGAGTAGCGAGAGTACAGAGAGAGTGGAGAGAGAGTGGAGAGAGAGAAGGGGAAGTAGACAGAGAGAAGGGAGAGAGAGAGAGAGAGTGGAGATAGAGTAGAGAGAGTGAGAGACAGTGGAGAGAGAGCCAGTGGAGAGAGAGAGATTGGAGAGAGAGTAGAGAGAGGGTAGAGAGAGAGTAGAGAGATTAGAGATAGAGTGAGAGAGTGAGAGTGGAGAGAGACAGTGGAGGGGGAGAGACAGTGGAGGGGGAGAGACAGTGGAGGGGGAGAGACAGTGGAGGGGGAGAGAGAGTAGACAGAGTTGAGAGAGAGAATGGGGAGAGAGAGATAGAGTGAAGAGAGAGTAGAGACTGACTAAGAGTCTGAATACTGACTGACGGAGAGACTGACTGGCTGAGAAACTGACAGAGAGAGAGAGACTGAATGACTGAGAGAGACTGAGAGACTGAGAGAGAGAGAGAGAGAGAGAGGGAGAGAGGGAGAGAGAGAGAGAGAGAGAGAGAGAGAGAGAGAGAGATACTGATTAACTGACAGAGAGAGAGAGACTGTGATGGAATTGGGGTCACAGTGTGGATGAAGCTATGCAATGCCTCTCAAGATTGCTATTGTCTACTAATAAAAATATCTTCTCAAAATGGGCTCTTTGTAGTTACATCTGCTTTTGAAATACTGCATTGTCGCTTTGTCTAATGTTTTAAAACGAGAAGGAGCAGTGGATGCACTTTTGTCAAAACTGAACGATGAGCGGGCCCGATGTTGTAGATCATGACAGGAGTCTGCATCAGGAAACCCACCTAAAATTGGGCAAACTTCCCTGGCGTACTGATGGCAGGGATCCTGTAATGAATGGACCACCACCTATGATAGCCTGCCAGCAGACTAAGCCCAACCTTTAGCCCCACCAACCAGTGTTACTTATAACGGCTGTATTGGTAACAGTGGCGTAACAATCGCCCCGCCCTGCATCCCCTGCAGTATGGCGGATGGCGGGTCGCTGGCTTGAGAGGTCTAGGCTGGCACGGAGGATGGGAGGGGGGCCCCCTCCATGTAGTTTGCAGGGGGGCCCCCTCAAGTTTCGTTTCACCACTGTGCCTCCTGAAGAAAAATTCCTGACTAGCTCAGCAACAAACTGTGGGCCATTATCACAAACTGTTTTGAAATGGCTTCAAATAAAATTACTTCTTCTAAAAACTTAATTGAAATTCAGTCTGCTTTGTTCACTACTACAAACTACAGCCATTTAGAAAACAGACCTAGGAAACCATACACGTTTCTAAACTCCACAAGAAATGGGCCGTAAATATCAACAGCCACACCATTACATAATGACCTGAAATCTATCTGCACATAAGCACTCCACATACCCTTGCACAAAGGATTCTATTTTTATATCAACTCCTGGCCACCAGCTAAAGGTTTTAATTCTCTCTTACAAGACCTAACTGACATTCATGGTTGAACATAAAATGTTATATTTTTTGTTATAAGATTGTAGGGCTCTACAACCTCTCTATAGGACATCTTTGCTGTCAAAAAGATAGTTCGGTCCTGACTTCCCAAAATGGTTTACAGTACCTATCCGAATGTTATTTGTCAGGCTAAGCTCTCCGAACAAAAACTTTTGTATATTGCTCAAGGATTCTTGTGGCTTTACTGTTAGCCATTCACTCTCTGGCTAGGCTTCCGAATCACAATTGCTTACATTTGAAACAGAGCATGCACCCCACATATTACCAATTCATCCCTCAATTGGAAGTAGAAACCTACTCAAATAGTCTGCTACTCAGTTCATTGCACCCAGTAAGTAAATCCTTTTATAGTTATTATTCAAAAGCACTACAAACTTCCTAGAAATGCATGGTGAAGCTTTAAATTCCGCACTAGTGGTCAAAAGTTTGGTGAGTGGTTTGTGGTCCATGTGTAGAGTAAATTCTGATCCCGCACATATTGTCTGTACTTCTCCATCCTTAACATAAAAGCTTACATGTTTCTTTCTCTACAGACAAACATTTCTCTTAGGCAATAGTTAAAGCGTGAGATGCAGCAGAAATGGTGACTAGTGTTTTGAGGGCATGGTACACACATTTTCAAAGTCTAGCAATATAGGGCTATGTATAATGCTCCCAGAATGCTCCGATTTGATGCAAATATTTGCAGAAGCTTGAAAGCAAGATTGAGAAATCATTGCTTTCAAAACAAAATGTTCATACAAAAATTTCAGGTACCATTTATTTACAGCATCATTTAGTAACATGCTAGTATTTCTCTGAAAAATTGAAGTGAAAAATCAGTGTAGCCAGTTTTAATACGATAATGGGAAACAAAAATAAACAAGCGTTGGCAAAGCCAGTAGGTCTGAAATTAATGGTCAGCTTTTTAGTGTTGTCAATGTGTAAATTGTTTTGGCATGGTTTTTGTAAAAACGTAATTGGTGTGGGAGCTGCTGGGCCCTCACCATGACAAACACTGGCAAAAGCAAAAATTGTCTTTATTCTCAAAAAAGCACACACTGCCAAAATTGTTATTGGCACTAAATAAAACTACTTTGTGTGCCGATATGTTCCCTGTGAAAGAGTACAATGCTGTCACTAACAGTGCAGCAAGCCGATACAGTGAGAGAGAGAAACAGAACTTTAATAAACGCAAAAGTTCATGGTCAACTCCAGGCCAAATTAGGGGCCCAATTATTAAAGAAAGTCTCAATAGTGCCCCCATGGTATATGTCCTTTCAGTAAGTGCATCTATACTGCTTTAATGAATTTTCAATAATTTAAAGCAAAGTATGACAAGAAATAGTACACCTAGAAAATATTCGTAACTGCATTTTAGCAAGAGCAAATATGCATGTGTAAATTTGCTTTACCAAAATCTGAGTGTTTGCAAGTTTACTTTCCCTCCAACCACTTTTTCCCCAAACTTGGAAGAAGGTTTACATCTTCCATTGTCAGGAGTAAATTACCAACATTTCTAAGTATGGGAAAAGATTAGAGAAGTGATGTTGAAAACTCTTAAAACTTGCAAGCGAGTAGGTGTGCACAGACTCAATAGGGCATTCTAACCCTAGAACTATTGCTTACCCCTACCTTCAGCCCCAGTATGTAGATCTGTGGAAACTTGGTAACATAAGGGGATTTCATACTACTATGGTAGGAGTTCTTGAATAATCAGAGAGGCTATATGAAAGCTCTTATATAAGGAGATTGCTGTTATAATTTGTCGCTGCACTATATGGCACCAAAGGGACAAGTGTATTTTATTACAGAACAAGTAGATTCATGAATCAAACTGCCCCTTGGACAAGTAGATATTTTATTAAATTCCACACCACTGTTTTAACAGAAGGTGTAAATTCTTCTGAGGGAACAGCATTGTAAATTTCTTTTTGATATCAACAAAACAATATTGCAATTCATTCTTATAACTAAAATCCTGGTCTTGTTTAGGAACAATCTCCAGATCATGTGTTTTGCTTACAAAATCATGCACAAATCTAAAATACAATTTTGCCAACCCTAAAAGCAGACTGTACTTCTTCAGTAGATGTGGGAGAAGGCGTATTCTTAATAGCCTCAATTATGTATTTGTTTAGTAAAATTCACTTCTCGCCGAGTAGTTGGCATAAATATAAAAACAGATTTCACCACTAATTGGCATTTTGTAAATTCTTCCGGCAACCCCTTCTGTTTGTACACTTAAAAAATGTTCCTCAAATGGTAGTCATGTTCAGTCCTATCTTTTACCAAGATTAAAATGTTGTCTTGTAAGAAAAATATCCCATCCTGACCTTTGAAAAGTTGATCCATTAACCGTTGGAATAAAGCAGCAGCTAGTTAATCTAAATGGACATAGTTATGGGATCAACCAAAAGGGTGTCATGAAATCCAGGTAAATTATGGAGCTTGAATGCATGGTTATCTGGTGGTAAACTAAGGCTAGATGAAGGGACAAGAACTACTAATCTCCTTTGGTCATGGCTAATATCTCATTCATTTGGGCAGGGCCAGACTGGGAACAGAAACCGGACTTGGCAAACTAATCAGCTGGCTGCCCCCCCCTCGCTCACCCCCGCCGGGGAGTGCAGCCAAGCAGTTTGCAACGGCCGGTTTGTTACAGGGGGCTGATATTGCCGACCCCCGGTAGCAAAAACATCCCCCAGGGGTCCAAAACCGGCCCCAAACCTAGCGGCCTACCGGGGAAATGCCTGGTGCCTGCTATGGCCAGTCCGGCCCTGCATTTGGGGTAAAGGAAATGTATCAATAAGTGTGTTGCTCCAATCTTTCAAGAGGCAAACTCAACCATTGGCATGTCTAGCAACAAACAAAGGACCTATTCGCTCTGCAGATTCTATAGCCTAAATAGTAAAAATGTCCTCCAATTTTTCTGACTCAGCAGGCACTTTTTTCCTAACATTGATGGGAATATTTCTTCCTTAATGGGAATTTGGAATTCGCTCCCTCTTTTGAAATGATTTTGTTTGAGAAACCTTCCAATTTTCGCATTGTACCAGAAAACACTTTCAGAAATTCTTTGCTAATCAATTTACTAATCCTATCAGTATTGTTCATCCCTAGCATTTGTTTTCCACCTCTATTGTACAAGGTTATAGCTGTACACCTTTTGTCAATCCAGCCTAGAAAGTTGTCCCATAGTCCTTCCACCTGTAAATGCAAACATCAATGTGCTGAATTCTTGCATGGGGTCAGATTCTCCTCTAAATCCTTTTAGAAAAATGTTTGAATAGTCTAATTTACCACCAATCAAGCAAATTACTACTTCCTTCACCGGTGTAGGGGGAATCCTGAATCAGCAACAACATTAATCGGAGCAGCACCAATTACCATGGCGCATAGAGAGTTGATTCTGTGCGTCACATTCAAACCTATAACATTCAGTTCAATGAGCGAAGGGTGCTTAAAGGGTGGTGGTGGGGTTATACTTCTCCAGAGGGGAGTGAAGCCTATCTATCACTTTGCGATGATTCAAGCATCATGTTATGTCATATTGTGAAACTGTGTTGCGAAAACAAGTTTTGTATCAATGTCTTTTAACTATGGTAGCTATTTAGTAGTCATCAAATTGCAAACTTCAGTCACCATCCCCAGAGGGCATTAGATTTTATCAGTGTGTTTATGAAGGTTCAAGTATCATATGATTTTATATTCTGGAGTTATGTGTTAAAGGAGACATGCAGATGGGAAAAAGGCTGCTACCTTACCCAGGCCTGCATCTCACACATTCACTGATAAAAAGGAATTCTAGAGCGTTCTTATGTTTGATGATGCTTTCTTGGTTTTGGAGATGTAATATGACATTGGCAGAGGTCCCCTTTAAGCAAATCTAGTTTGTATTAGGGTAGGTTTACCATGCCATAGTAACATATCACCTTTCATCAAATGGGTACCTCTTGAGCAGTTGCTCCAGAGCTGCAATAATGTGGGTAAGATGGCATGTTGCTCTTCGTTCCTCCTATGACAAGTTTTACTACTTCCATTTTTTATGTGTATTAGTACATGTGCATCCTTTTTTCAACACCTTCTCTCTACCCCACTCCGTGCTGCATGAGGCAAATTTTTCTGTTTGTGTCTGTACACTCACACCATACACTCTTTCAATACCTTTTTCTCGTTGTCCTTTCGGAAATCAGTTCCAGCACAGATAATCTCAGTGTTCTTCCTGTCTGCCCCTGCTAATATTTCTCCTTTCCAGCTTGTGTAAGGATTGAATGTGTTATTGCCCCATCACTTATGCTTTATACTGTGTTAGGTTAGCATTCATGTAGCAATTTTTTTTACAACTACTGCATATGCGTGTGACCAGTTCCTTCCAACATAGTGCTTGTTAAAGGTAGCATCTATGATGACATTTTCTGCCATGTAGCTGCCATATTGCAGTGTGATCGAAACCAAGCCTCTGTGCCCCTCTCTCCCTGCCTCATTAGAAAGCCGCTGTTCAGTTATTTCCCCTTATCGTATTTAAGGTTGAAACCTAGATGTACTAATGAATAGGTTATTTTGCTTTTGCGTGCTATCCCTGGTCGTAGCTATGCTCTCACGCGTTGGAGCCAGACGCGTGGGTCAACATTATCTAGAAATAAAAAGAGAAACAGCTCCCCTATCAAAAGAACTCCATTTTCCCAAAACTCCAAACGGACACTTTGCTACAAGAAATACAAAGTTGACCATGGCAGACTGATGCTGTGTACCCATTCTGCAGGTGGTAGCTCATCCTTCTGTGCCTTCCTTTGTTCAGCCTTTTCTCAAGCTGTATTTTTCCACCAGGGGTGGGACTTGGGAGGTGTTGGAAAGCTTTTTCTGTGTTACCAAGTGTTCTGCAGTCAGTCCCTCAACAGCTATCCCATAAGGCTGGTCAGCCCGGATTCCGCTGCAGTGTACTTACTAATAAATGAGTTTGTTTGTATTCTCCACTTATGTACCGACTGTTTATTTCTGGTGAGGTAGTCGCGAGTAACCCGGGTGGCCCACGTCGGGTCAGTTCCTTCAGTTGGCGCCTTAACAGGGACTCTGTCAGACAGACCCATCCTGTGTGGAGGTCAGACTGCGCAGGGTCAGATGGGCGGACCAGGGTTCCCCACACGCTAGAGCTTGGTTCTCGTAGCTGCTCTGCCTGTCTGGTTGGGAGGTGCCCCGCCCCGTGGTCATTCCGGCTAAGGTCCTGAAAAGGCGAAATCTTGGATCTGACCGTTTGGTCCAAAGAGTCAGTGGTGGAGAATAATTTTGCTTAACCTGTGTAAATCAAGTGAAGTTTGTCTTGCCTCTTGATAAATATGGTGCCATCTTGACTAATATTGAATATGGTCTGAGGACCATAACTAGCTTGTTTGAACGTGGTCGGTCTGCGAACCCTGGAGATACAGAGCTTTTGCCAACGCTCTGCCAGGCCACCTGCTGCATTTGATCTACTCTTGTAAAGGCCTAGGGCTAGCGCCTATATTCTCGTCTTGGTACAGTCTCCAAACATCTTGGAGTCGTAGCGCCAAGATACTCCTTGGAGTGGTAGTGCGCTATATAAGAACCCAATCACAGACAGTCTTGTCTTGGTGCAGTCTGCAGCTTGCCTCTTGAATTTATCTTTGTTTTGCGTGTTATTTGTTTTGTGTGAACAGTGAAGTGTCTTATATTACGATGCCTTGTCTAAGCAAACTATGGTGTTTGGGGTGCTGCTGTTGTTCTGCCGTAGCTCAGCTGGAGGAGAGGCAACCTGCGCCTCCGGAAGGCACCCTAAATTTTGATATGTATACCAAGCACGGCAGTGGCCCTATTATGTTTAGTACATTATGGCATTACGAGGGACAATGCTGAGCTTCAGTGGCCACCGACAGGTACCTTTGATGAACAGAAATGGAACTATTTGCAGGATAAATTGCTTGCCAAAAGAAGCAGGCAGTTGATGTTTGATTCTCTACAGGTATGGCAGAAGGCAGCTAGGCAATGGCGCATGTGGGCGGAAAAGGAGGCCAGGAGAGGGAAAATTTAAACTTTAAGTCAGAAGCCTTAGTCTACGATAGAGAGAAAATAGAGCAAGATATAGTGTGCTCATAGAAAGTTTCGATTGCAATGTGAGAAGTCCTATCTTGCCCAAAAGGAAGGTGTGGCTTTTGTGGAATAATTATTAGAAGTTCGGCCCCTACCTCCCTACGTCCCACAGTGGATATACCCTGTTTCTACATCTCAGTCTTCTGCCCCTCCTGCTTCTGTCTCTGACCCGGCTGCTTCTGATACGGCCAGCCTGTCTCCTCCCTGGCTACGCAAGCTGCAGGAGCAGTGGCTGCAGGCCCCCCTGCTGTGTCTGCTGTCCTACTATTGTTCTCCACCTTCTCTCACCCCTTCGACACAGTCATTACTAACATTAGTGCCCATCTCTTCATCCATTGTGTCCTTTCCAGACATTTCAGCCCCAGCATCGTTGGGTGTTGGGACAACAGTGCGTGGGTCGGACAAAGGGAATTGGGCAGAGGCACGGGAGGGAATGAGGTGGGTACTAATTCGATCTGATGTGGGAAACAAGGAGAAAATGATGGTAAATGATCAGACTGCACAGTGGGCACATAGTCCGATCTACAGTGTAGGAGACATGTGGAGTGTGGTGAAAGATTTTGAGCAGTTTGTACAGCAGCATGCCCACAAGCATATGTCGGCTACATTTATAGGATTGTGGGAACAGTGTTTTGGTGGTGTAGCATCCCAAATAATTTATGACAATTGAGACAGCGTATATGCTTCTGACTGTGGCCCCTAATGATGGGGCCGATTCACAGAACTAATCCGAGACAAAATCCTAAACGTACTACTTTTGGTATTCACAGAAGGCATTTAGTAGTAGTAAAGTTAGGATTTTGTCTTAAGTTTGACTGAAGACAAAATCCTAACTTTACTACTACTAAATGCCTTTTGTGAATACCAAAAGTAGTAAGTGTAGGATTTTGTCTCAGATTAGTTCTGTGAATCGGGCCCAATGTTTTTAGTAATGTTGCGACGATGATTGCTTACCGAGGTAGGTTGCATCAGAAAACGCCAACTGTATCCCAATTCCTGATGAGGGAGGTGCATCCTATTTTCCATCCCAAGATCCTAGAATGGCATAACGCGAAAGATGTAGTTGTTCAACAACGAGTAGAGGCACGTTTTCAGGAACAATGGGTTTACACTCTGTGGAAAAGAAGTGAGGTGTTTGCTCTTAAGAGTCAGCTGCCGGAGCCGAGAAACAAAACCCAGCTGCATGTTACAAAGAATTAACGGAGGGCGCCTTATCAACAGTGATGAGGCTAGCAGATATTGAGCTGCTTTTCGTGTTGTTGATACCAGTGGACATATGGAGGCAGGTGCATACGCAACACCATGTTGTGGATTTCGGTGGCACTTGGAATGAGATTAGGTCTTGGGATCAAGATCGAAAGCCTGGTAAAAAGCCTAAGCTGAGATACTAGTTATGCTGAGTCAGATCATTACTAACATGTATTCTATCATCCCACGTAGACTAGCAGATTGGGATAAGTTAGCAGCATATCGAAGAAAGAAGGATGAAAGTGTGTCTTATTTTTTTTACTCGGTTTGAAGGGGTGTTTCTGGATTTCAGTGACAAGATTTGTAAGCAGAAGGGGGTGTCTGGTTGTTCGTTTATAGATTTGTCAAAAATCTGCTTCCCGAGATAGCGTCTCCATTGCAGGCTTCTGAGAGCACCTGGGCAACCTCCTCCCCTTCAGTGATATGGAGTATGGCTCAGTACTATGAGCGTAGAGAAAATGAGGAGTAGGAATATGTGGAGAAGAAAAATAAAAAGTTGTAGACTAAGGTACAAATGCAGCAGGCATAAATGGGGTCCGGCAGGGGACCTGGCACTAGTCCGGCCCAGTGTCACGTGTCAATGGCAGAATCAGCGTTCCTGTGGGGCCGTACCAGTGTGCGTACTGTAAAAAGGAGGGACACTGGCGGAGTGAGTGTCTGGAGTTGTTGCCGAAAGTTGCGCCCTCCATAGGTAGGGGTTCTAGTGGACGGGCCATGGTGAGAGTGGTCGTAATGAGATACTGGCTGGTGCATCCTCGTGGGGTATTCTGATCAGAACTATTTTGATGACACCCGATAGTAGTAAATGTGTGTAATAGCACTATTCTCCCCATCCTTAGAAAGGCACCCTTAGATTCCCCTGATGCTCATCCTGATGTCTATCGCTTTGTGATTGATTTGCGGGAGGTTAACAAAATAGTGGTCCCTCAGTTTCTGGTGGTACCTCACGTTACTGCTCTCTTAACAACAATTCCTTCCACAGTCAAATTATTTTCTGTGAGTGATCTAAAAAACGATTTCTTTAGCATTCCCATTCACCCGGATAGCCGGCACCTTTTCGTTTTCACCTTGGCAGGGAAGAGTTTTCAATTCTGTTGAGCTTCTCAGGAGTATAGCAAAAGTCCTAATATATATAGTCAAGCCTTGATAAGTCAGTTGGATTCCCTCTCTATTCCCTCAAGTAATGTTTTATTACAATACGTGGATGACCCTATGGTACTGAAGAAGGTTGCAAGGATGCCAAGGTCAAATTATTACTACATTTGGCACGGTACAGAAATAACGTGTCCCATTCACAATATTGTTGACAGGCGGTCACCCATTTAGGTCACCGACTGTAGAAGGAGGGAAGGAGGCTAACACCTGAACGAGTTGATACCATTGTTAAGATTCCCATCCCCGTGACTCAGAGGGATTTGTGTGCTCTCATAGGCATCACCTTGTGTTGTCGTCATTGTATACCTGGTTATTCTTTACTAACAAAGCTTATGCTTTGCCTAACAACTAAAGATGTACATGAACTCTAACCGTGGATGAATGAATGTGATCAGGCTTTTGAGCAATTAAAAGTTGTGCTTTGCTCTGCACCTGTGCTTGGTAAATCGGATTATCAGAAGCCTTTCGTGTAAGTACACGAAAAGGCTGGATGTGCACTTTGTGTTAACATAAGCCTTTGGAGGTAAGCAGAGGCTGTGTGCTTATTTCTCTGGCCTTCTTGACAATGTCGCCAGAGCCCCCCTGAGTTGGTAAGAGCAGCTGCGACTGAGGCTGTCTCTATCCGACAATAGGCAGGGCTAGTTCTCAATACTGATCTCACAGTAATGGTACCTCATGCTGTGGACACACTTCTGAACAAGACAAAGACGCAGCACCTTACCAGTGCGCGTCTGACTGGCTATGAAGTGACTCAGTTTGCACCACATAACACCATTAAAAGATGTGCCACTCTGAACCCAGCCACGTTACCACCCTTCCCTTCGGAAAATGGAGAGAAATGTCCAGGATTGCTTATTTCGAACATAAGAGGTGATGAAGAGACGGGTAGACCTGACTGACGTTCCTGTATCTGACCCGCAAGAGAAACTATATGTTGATATTATCTGATAGTACCACCACCGCAGTGCAAGCTATTACTACGCTGCGCACTGTAGTTGAGACATCACATATTCCCTACCCATCAGTCCAAGCTGCAGAGCTAGTTCTTCTTTTGTGAGCCTGCGAGTAAAGTGAGGGATTGGCTGTCAATATTTATTCTGACAGCCAATATGCATTTTGGCGTGTTCCATAATTTTCGGCGGCTTTGGGCGGAGAGGGGATTTCTGACTTCCCATGGTATGAAAATGCAACTCGGCCCCCTGATACACTGGCTTTTTATCAACTCTGACACTTATCAAAAGATTGGCAATGGTGAAGTGCAGCGCCCATAAGGCGATTACTGATTTTTTTTTTTTTTTTTTTTAAATATATTTTTATTGCAGGAATCAGTAAATCGTTACATAATCGACCAGCATTATAGAACAAGCAAAATCAATGAAACACAACCCTCCGTCCCCCAGCAGTAGTTCTCGTACACAGCCATTCAGCCCACAACCCTGCGGTCGGGCGGCGAAATTCAATGGGGGCTCAGCAGGAAGGCGAAGCTGGTCCGGATGATCCACTGTCCGTCATCTGCTTTTCCAAACAAGCCTATAAAACCCAGAAATAAAAACCCCACCCTCAAAACACTATGAACCAAAGTAATCCCTACCCAACCCCGCCATCAGTGCACGGTAACAACCGCAGCAGGATCTGCGAAAGGACCCATGGGGAAAGCAACAGAGCTGAAATAAGGCGATTACTGATGATGTGGGGAGGGGAAATGCGTTTGCAGATCAGACAGCTAAAGAGACGGTCAGGTCTTAGATGAATAGAATGTTTGTGGCAGGACCAGCTAGATGGGTGCCTGACAATGGGAGGTTTGAGGACCCACTAGAGAATGTGGTGATATAGAGCGAGGCAACAATTGAGGAATGGGCAATGAGGCAGGAGAGTACAGGACGCTTCAATGAGGAGGGGTGCTGGACGAATAAGTCGGAAAAGCAAAGTTGGATGTTACCAGATGCATACATACTCCCTGTAGTTACAATGGCACATGGCCCTGCTCACATTAGTGCGAAGGGGATATGTAAGCTACTGGATCCTGTATTGCGAAATGACAATATCCCTAAAGTAGCTGCCTTTCTAGTGAAGTACTGCATAGTCTTCATGACACAATCCTGGGAAGGGCACCCCCTCACCTTCTGGTAAACAACTTGAAATATGTGCTGGTGGTCATTTGGGCATTCAGTAAATGGATTGAGGCTAATCCCACTAAAGAAACCACAGCCATTGCAACGGCAAAAGCCCTTTTAAAGGAGTTTTTTCCATGCATCAGCTATCCCTGTTTGATTTAGAGTGACATCAGAAGGCACTTCAAGTCAGTTGTTGTGTAACAGTCTGCACATTAAGCAAACATTTCATGCAGCAGACCACCACCAGTCAACATGTCTGGTTGAGAAGTACAGTTCAAGTTGAAGCTGCCATAGATCAAGGAGAGCACATGATTGCAATGGACAGACGTGCTACCCCTTGCCCTGTTGTCCACAAGGGTGACAACTCATTGTAGAATAGGATTATCCCCGTATGTTGTTGTTTTCAGCCGCCCTGCGGGGCATCCCCCGGCCCCGGCAATTTTCTGTAATTGAGCCCCCATCACTTGTAGATTACTTAAGTGAGTTGACAAAAATTGTGCGTACTATTTATCAACAGATACATGAAGCATTGCCACCAAAACCTGAGGGGCCCGGGCACAGCATTCAGCCAGTGATTTTGTTCTGGTTCGCAATTTTCAGAGGTAGGGGTGCTTGGAGCTAAGGTGGAAAGGGCCTCTGCAGGGCCTGCTCGCCACTAGGACGGCGGTGAAGGTGGACGGCCGGAAGAACTGGATTGCTCATCATATTGCCAGCGAGTCCTACTGCCTCTCCCCTATGACCAGTGGGTCCTTGATAGCGTAGGGGACCACGAGACGGAGAGGGTGCCACATTTTGTTCCTTTTTCTGATGCCTGACTGACCTGGGCACAGACGGAGAAGGAAAACGGCGCTGCTTTGAATGAGGCAGCCCCCAGAAATAAGGGCTGCCTAGGCTTTTCCTCTACTCGGCCCACAGGAGCTTGGGTCTCAGACCCTTGCCCCCTCTGAATTTAACAGGAACATTAATCAACCTTTTTGCGAGCGCAAACGATGCGATTCGCAAAAATCGGCAGTTTGCGCCCCCAAAAAGGGCTTTTGCGATGCATCAAGGTGTAAGGCACTTGCAAATTTAAGAAAACCCAATTTATTGTGATTTCTTAAATTGCGATTGCATTAAATTGCAAAAACTTTGAAAAATGCACTAAAGTGCAATTTTCAAAGTTCTATGTTGCGCACAACATGGATGCACATCATGATTTCAGGGGTGCAACAGGGTGTCCTTTTGACAACCATGCGCAATTTGCGAGTACCTATTGGTACGCGCCAATTGAAAATGCAATCTCCCATTCATTCCTATGGATGAATGGGCATCCATTCCTAAATAGCGACTCGCAATTTGCGAGTCGCAATTAAGAAATGTTTAGGAAATCCTTTTTTATAGCGATTCCTACATGCAAAGGTTTTTGCAAGTCCTTAATTGCGGTTCCTTAATAATCGCAATAAAGGACTCACAAAATCATACCATGATGCATGTGCCCCCAATATCCTTTTCCATGACGAGACAGTGCCTGGAGTGGTTAGGTACTATTTGCGTCCCCGGCAGAGGGACAGTGCACTAAATGAAAAGATTAGTAGGGATGGACTTCTTGGATGTAGAATAGGGTATATGTACCTTATCTGCGGTACAAATGATACACAATGCACCAATCTCCCTTTACCTGATCTGAGATACTGGACAGGAGAAGTTGGGGGTGTGGGCGTTCCCAGGAGGTAGGGGCCCTATCCTGAGCAAAGAGACAGAAAGGGTTGTGACCGTACAGTTTTTCTACAGATGCTTCATCAGGCTCACCATACCCCCATTGTCAATAATTGTTGGGTTTGTGGCTTACTCCATTCCTTGATGCATAAGAATGATCTGCTCCTGTCACTGCCTTTTACTTATTTGGCTAGTTGTGAGGCCTGGTTCCAGTTGTTCACCGTGGTGTATATCAATTATCACGCTGATGCAATGAACATGACAAACCTTGACTATGAGGCTATATTTGGATATATAGTGACTCACCATGGATTTTCCCCGGGGAGGGATGGGACTATTGGTACTCTACACCCAGATGTCTGTTAGAATGTAAATGAGGCTAAAAATAATGGAACCTGGCTCCAGAATGAAATGATGGACTTCCAGGACTGTAATGTCACTGAATATTTCAGGTCATTTCTATTACGCAATATTACTCAAGATAAGGCAATGCCAGTACCAGTAGTTAATACAAGTAAGTTTCTGGGTCCTAGGTTTTGGAAAGGTACAGGTGGGAGAGAATACGTGCAACTATACTTACAATTTCAACACCACCAGTAGTCCACCACTGCTTCCACCCCCCAAACTGTGTATTTAGTTTGTGGGACCTAGACTTATGTATGGCTTCTTAGGAGGTGGTCTGCTTTATGTTAGGTGTCCTTTCTTTTGCCCCCTGTATATATTGCACCATCCAATGATCAAAGGTTACAACGCAGGAGTTTGTATTTGTCCCGAGTTGGAAGGGTTATTGACACAAAGTATATAGATCAGACAGACACTACCCTGCAGCAATTTACAGATGCCATGAAGGGTATTTTAACATTCTGGTGTTCCATGCATAACAGTAGTAGTCTATGCAGACTCAAAAGGGTTGTAGAAGGAGTTATCAACACCACAGCAAGAATACGGCCCAACATCACAGCTGAGCTTCAGGCTACGAGACCTGTTGCCCTTCAAAACAGGATGGTGTTAGATGTCATCCTTGCCGATTGGGGTGGGGCCTGCTGAGTCATCGGTAGTAGTTGCTGTGTACACATACTGGGCCACGCTCCTAATGTATATGCATGCAGCTATACAAAAGTTACACAGACTAGCACAGACAGAAGAATAGCACTTGATCTTTGTTTGGATGGTTCTGAGGTCTGGTAGCGTGCTGGGGCTGGAAAATACTCTTATTCTAAGTAGCCATAGCAGGTGTTGTCTTCACTTGTTGCCTGTGTATTAAGTGCCTGGAGAAGTGTGGCTCAATGATTAGAGTGGCAGACCCTGATGCAGAGGTCTAGCACGGGACCAGGGTTCAATTCCCCGCCTCGGCAGGGCTTGGGCTCAAAATTCCACGGACCTGATAATTCTCGCCTCGGTGCCTATTCCAATCATGGAGTCCCACTCTGCAACTCTGGGCAAAAGCTTGCTTAATCTCCACAACGCTAAAGATGCCTGGCCTCCACCTTGGGGGTGCCCAGGAGTGGACGCCTCACAGGGAAAGCCAGGATGGGTTCCACAGCGGTATTCGTACAAGCGCCTTGAGACTCTTGCGGGTGAGTAGTGCGCTATACAAGTATCAATTTACATTTATATTTTCCTGCCTGCTGTACTTATTGTATACAAAAGATAACACCCCAACACAGAGTCCAAGAACAAAATGCTACGCCCTCTGCCATGATGGTATACGCTGTTCATGATTTGCCATGTATAGATGAGGGCATTTTTTAATATTGATACATGTATCTAACTGACCTTGATGTTGATCAACTCAACAGTTAACTGTTGTCCATGTAGACCCCCTTTCGCTTCCCCCTTCTTTTGACTTGCAAAGAACCTTACCTGATAGCAATAATACAATTTTTGCTTTGAATGCTAAAAGGATAGTCTGTTAGAATTGAATGTGTTATTGCCCCATCACTTATGCTTTATACTGTGGAATGTTAGCATTCATGGAGCTATTTTGTATTAACCACTACTGTATATGCGTGTGACCAGTTCCTTACAACATTGTGCGGGTTAACGTTAGCATCTGTGACACCATTTTCTACCATGAAGCCGCCATATTTCACTGCGATAGAAACCAAGCCTCTGTACCCCTCTATGCCTGCCTCAGTAGAAACCCGCTGTTCAGTTATTTCCCCTGATCACATTCAAGGTTGAAACCTAGATGTATTAATGAATAGCTTATTTTGTTTTTGCATGCCTATCCCAGGTTGAAGCTATGCTTCCACACTAGAGAGCTGAGACCAAATAAGACTACCTTGGGAGTCTGATACTGTGTACCCATTCTGCAGTTGGTAGCTCATCCTTCTATGCTTTGCTTTGTTCAGCCTTTGCTCAAGCTGTATTTTTCCATCAGGGACGGGACGTGGGAGGTGTTGGAAAGCTCATTCTGTGTTAACAAGTGTTCTGTAGTTAGTCCCTTGACAACTATCCCACGAGGCTGGTCAGACTGGACTCTGCTGCAGTATACTTACTAATAAATTAGTTTGCATTCTGCACTGTCGTCCTGACGCTTCATCTCCGGAAAGGCTGAAAGATGGTCATGAGTGACCTGGGTGGCCCACATCGGGTTACTACCTACACTAGATCCTTATACTAATTTCTCTGCTCTCCTGACACCGAGGCATCTATTTCCTTTGATGGCTACTCTAGCTGTTCCACCGCCTCCACTATTTTTAACTGAAATAGAATCATTCCTGGATTGCACTCAGTAGCTAGCTGTTCTAATATGGCTATTTGTGTGTGTTTTAGTAGAAAACTTGAGGTAATATTGAGTTTAAGAAAGAATTAATACTTTCTCATTTACTTGGCATTATCTAAGTATTCACTTATGATTGCTGTTGAGGGTTTTATCATTGATGCATTTAACTTGTTTTTTGGAAAATAGGTAGGTTTCTTATTTAACTTTAATGTTCCAACCCAGTATGGTGTCACCTTTCCTGATGTCATACTTGTCAGCAAAACTGTATTAGGAGTAACTGGGAAAACAGAAATAGACGGAATAGGAAGATTTAGAAATGTAAGTTTCTTTCCTGTACTCTTTCCTGAACGTTCATCCGAGCAGAATGAGCGAAATGAAATCACAGAGGACTTCTTAGACGGTACCCGGTATTACAATTCTGTAGTGGTAAACATGGACATGTAAACTCTAGCAGGATATGAGACTGCGCATGCGGTGGTCAACATTGTTTTGGCCATCTATATTAGAAGGAAATCAGTGTTCGGATCTTGCTTCATAAAGTTAAACAGCGAGTCAACACTCAGAACTATTTATAGAATAGGTGTTTCCGGAAATATTGCAATGAGAACCTCATGACTCGTTTGAGAGTCAAAAGAAAGTGAGCACTAGATATTTCTGTAACTTGGGTTTGTGTTTAATGTTGATCAAAATTGCTCATGGTATTTGGGTGCCTTTCAATATTTTTGATGGTACACTGTATTGTGAAATTGATGGACCGACCCGAGGACATTTAATGGAGACAATGATCCTAATGAGGGAGGTTTATTCTGATGTGAGGTAAGACTACAGAACTCCTGCTACTTCAGATATTGTATTCTGAGTAAACAAAGGAAGAGTAACTGAAAAGAGGATTCTGTGTTTCAAGGAAGTTACAATAATATATTGCTGTTCTCTCTGTCATACCATGTTAACGCTGAGGAGAATCATTATAGCTTTTTTCTTGCGTTTTCATCCTAGGACCTATATCAAAAACAGACCTAGAGAAGGAGTAAAACATTAAAAGCACTTGGTCTCCATTTTCCCTATAGCTTTCCCACTTGTATTTTGGTAGTTTACGACAGTACATCAGCCTCTAATGCTAGACAGGGTGAACAATCTACATTACATGGTATTTCTGAAATCAAAATTTTAGATTCAAGTAAGTCAAGGACACCTGATCCACGACGCGAAAAGGGCTACAATTAGATATTTGGTATGCCAGGTCTCAATCAAGCGGATATTCAATAAGCCTTCTAAATCTTTTTGCTTCCACAATATGGCACTGACAAGAAAAACGCTGAAGAAAGTAGCCTTCTGCTGCAGTTATTTTGCCAGCCAGAAAAATTTACCGAGGTTGAGTTCCTTGTTGTATGTTGCAGCAATATGCATGTGATGGATCTAGACAAAGTTTTCTTGCAGAAGATGGCAAGACTAATAGGGTACCAATAAAATGACTGTCAGCAACAAGAAACTGTCAAGTAACTCCCTGTGCTCATTTGATCAGAGCGCATGTTATGGATTAATTTTAAAGTAAGCTACTGAATGATAGGCTGAAAAGCATTACTCCAGATAGCGGAATAGTAGCTGTTCTGGAAGGGATGCCGCGTACATTTCTTTAAGAGTTTTCGTGCCACTCAAAACAAGTCCAAAATCAATAAAGACGAAAGGTCCCACTAAAAGAAGTGGTTAAGATCAACTCCGAACACTACTATCCTTTCACAATAAAAACAATGCCCTAGTTTATAGACAAAACTGAGGCAAAGAAGTACTTGTAACCAAGTAGAGATGCATAATGTTGAAAGAATAATTACCAGAGTATTTTCAACATGTGTGCCTTAAATGTGTGCTCATACAGGTAGCCTGATAGGGGAGAAATAGCATATAAAATTAATTACTAGGTTGAATATCTTCCATTACTGTGAGACATCTTTTATAATATAAACAAAAGGTGCCATTCCCCTGAAAATTTAAAATAACAGATTCCTCACCCAAATGCTCCTGCCTCCTGACGCTGCAGAGAACAAGGCTATATTTCTATAGGGTTTAGAGAGAGTTAGCACATCTCGTGAGGATTCCAGTTTTCATGAGAATAGTAGCCATCTTGGGCATTTCTTTCTAATTTTGCTGAGTCTCACCACACGGTCCATGCCTGCTCTTCAGACCGCCGACAATGACAGATTGCTGCATTCCAATAGGGACACCCAAAAGGCTACCAGACCTGGGTCAATAACAGTACAAAAAAAAAGGCGGTCACAGTGAATAGCCCAGTATAGTCATGCATCTGAAATGTATAATATATATATATATATATATATATATATATATATATATATATATATATATATATATAACCTACTGGCGGTCGCCAGTAGGTAGTTATAGTTAGGATTATTTTCAAATCAAAATCTCAACATTCTATTGTGAATAACTTTGGCGCCGGTTGAGGAATCTGCCTGAAAATGTCCTCAAATTTGCCTCGCGGCCCTGTCCTTCCCTTAAAGTTTGGGGGGGATTTGTCAAGCGTAGGCCGAGATAAAAGGGGGAACCCAAAACGTGTTTTCCCCATGTTAATTTCCAAAGGGTGGTTGACCTCACTTTTAGCCCGAACGGCTGAATGGATTTCCACCAAACTTGGCAAAATTGTAGGGACTGGTACCCAGATGTGCCTTTGCTATGTCTCAAGATATATGCTCCAGTGGTTTTTACGAAAATTAACTTTGAAAAAATATATATCGGGCTACATTGGGCTATATATATGTTAGAGCCCAAATGTAGCCCAATGTAGCCCAAAGATGGCCACCAGAGACAAAAAAACAAAATGTAGCCCAAATATCAGCCAGATGTAGCCCAACTGTAGCCCAATGACAGAATGTCCCAGAGTGTTCTAAAGAACAAGTAGAGCGCTAACAGTCTTACTTATGACAAAAGTATGGCACACCTGAAGTCATCTTGATTGGAATAAAGTGTTAACACTTAAAACATTTAATTTGCAAGGGAACAAAATGAGGGGGTTCATTTTACCATAAAAATTATGATTAGTGCTGAAGAAAGAAAAATTAGGGCACATTTTGAGTGACTTCTCAAATCCTCTTATATTTCATTAGAAAAATTCTGACATGCAGTCTCCCAAGATGGCCACCAGAGACAAAAGAGCCCAAATGTAGCCCAAATATCAGCCAGATGTAGCCCAATGACAGAATGTCCCAGAGTGTTCTAAAGAACACCTAGAACGCGAACAGTCTTACTTATGACAAAAGTATGGCACACCTGAAGTCATCTTGATTGGAATAAAGTGGTAACACTTAATACATTTAATTTGAAAAGGAACAAAATGAGGGGTTTCATTTTGCCATATAAATTATATATATATATATATTCACTGAAAAAACATAGGTTTCACACCAGTTATAGTTAGGAATTAGCATTTAAAAAACCTATTAAATTCACTGAAAAAACCATAGGTTTCACACCAGTTCTAGTTAGGTGGAAATTTTACTCGCATAAAACCATTGAAATTCCCACGTTATAGTTAGTTGGACTCACTATAACTTGCGTGTGCAATGCACTGCTGATGACGTCACATATTACATCACTCATGACATGGTCAGTGACATCACTCATGACATCACTGATGACATCCAAATGACATCACTGATTACATCATCCAGTGAATGTATCTTTCTGAAAAATAAATATTTTTTATACATGTATATCTAAAGGTTGATGGAAGAATAAATGGGTAAATAAATGTCTAAATGGATGTTTTTTTGTGTAAAATTGATTGGTTAACTGACTTATTAAATGTATCTTAGTGAATACATATATTAGCGAGTAATGTTTAAATATTTAAATATCTGTGTCTCACTTTGTGTATAAGTGGCTGCATGGGTTGGTGAGTAGCTACATGAGAGTGTATATGGGTTATTAGTTGTTTTTTTGAGTATCAGTGTCTGTATGGTTCGGTGGGGGATATTACTTAGAGCACAGATGCATGAATGAGTGACTCACTATTTGTATGTATTTTGAAGACAGCATGTGTGCAAGACTGTATGGGTGGAGGATTGTGTGTATGGGTGGGTTAGTGAGTATGTGTTTTTATAATTGATTGTTTAAGAGAGTAAATATGTTTCAGTTTCTCTAGAAGTATGTGTAGTGGTGTGCGTATAGCAGTATAATCAAGTAAATGGTTTTTTGATAGTTTATTTGCATGTGTGAATTTGTGTGGGAGTAACTATACGATGAGTATTAATGTGTAACAGGATGTATAGGTGTATGAGTACATATGATGAGTAAGTACATGCATGAGTGACTATATAGAACTGTTGGTGAATGAGTGGATGTGTATGTAGATGTTGGAATTACCTAATAAGTTGTTGTAATTGGTATTGGTTTCTCCTTTTTAAAGAAAATGTTAGTTTGTATTTTTGAATGTGTGTCAAAGGTTATTTTATGCTGATAGGAGGTCTACCACTTTGTCACAAGGGTGATGTCATCAGTGATGTCACTGACCATGTCATGAGTGATGTAATATGTGACGTCATCAGCAGTGCATTGCACGCGCAAGTTATAGTGAGTCCAACTAACTATAACGTGGGAATTTCAATGGTTTTATGCGAGTAAAATTTCCACCTAACTATAACTGGTGTGAAACCTATGGTTTTTTCAGTGAATTTATATATATATATTCTTTTAAGTTGTGAATGTTAAATGTATTTTACTGGAATTTAACAACATTACTGATCAACTTATTTATAATATGTGCAATACCGGCATTTATGCTGTAATGTAAAATATGCGACACCGTGGAAACAGTATTTCCTTGGTTTCCATGACATGTGATGGCACTCTTGCACTTTAAATGGGTGGTCAGCCCTCGTGACGATGTCATGTGATCAAGGCTATCTCTAGCCGAAACGCGTCATGGCGGACTGGTGCTGGGCAAAAAACCAATAAAGAAAAATGTGCACCTTCTTTGGGTCTCGCTGGTTCCTGTTTGCTCGAGTGGCTAGATTCGCTGCACTTGTTAACTTTGGGAACTTCACGTACCTCATATATATATATATATATACATACACACACACACACACACACACACACACACACAGACAGACACAGGTGCTCTGGGGGGAGGAGGTGTTCATGCTCAAGAAAGTGCTCTTGTGAAGGTCTGAAAGTGTGGAATGAGGGTGTTTATACAGTATTCTCAATAGGTCTTAAAAAGCTTACTGTTGAATTTGGGGGGTAGCATCCTCCTCCCCGCCCAGCACACCCCTAGAAACAATTGAGTAAATAGGAAACAAGATTAAATGGAGTTCCAAATGAGGTGTGCACTGCACAATCCCCTATTATTCATTAAAAGGCTATCAGACAGGACTTCTTTTAAGACACATTATGAATACTGTATAACCACACCCATCCCACACTGTTATTTTTCTTCAAAATATATTTATTTGCATTTAATAATTTGAACATATAATCAAAAGAAAAGTCATGAATGCTCGATACAGTCTGGCAGTAGGGTAATCGTAATGGACATAGGGCAAATAGTACAACTGCATTTCCCCCTAAAAGAGAATACGAGGTTAGATATCAAGACAGTGCATTTACATATGCTAAAGGTCAGAACCAATTGAATCCCTGATAACAAGGATAGATCTGGTTAAGCCATCCTCAGGACCAATTGCCCCCTCCAACTTCGGGTCAGGGCAATTCCCACTAATCATCGCCCAGTACCAACCCATAATATTTTTCCACGGCGCCCATATCTTTCGGAACTTCAGGGGGTAGCCTCTTGCCTTGTAGGTTACCCTCTCTGCAATCATACATAGGTCTAGGCTTGCTAGTTATTCTTCGAGTGTAGGGAGCCGGTGATCTCCCCAGTGTTTAGCTATGTCCCTCTTGGCAACCGCCAGCCACAAATTAGCCAATATAAGTTAATGCCTTGTCAGGTTTACGTCCGTGGGGATCCCTTGTAGAAGGAATTTTGCATCTAATTCAACTTGGGCCTCCAGTATGCCATTTAGTTCTTACAGTATCCTACCCCAGTAAGCTTGAACCCTAGCGCATTCCCAAAGGGTTTGGATAAATGTGCTACGGTGTGTGCGGCATCTGAGGCAGTCCGGGTAGTCTATTCTCCCCATGGAATGGATTCACGCCTGGTCATAGTAGGTCCTATGCAGAATTTTATATTGAATGAGATGTAGGAGCACTTTAATTGCTAATTCTCTCATGTGCATAAGGTCTGCTCCCCAGTCAATATCCTCTAGTGGATCCGTGGTAAATTCCCATTTAGTGCGAAGAGGGCCAAGTGTGTCAGGCATATTTTTGTTCAGTGTTTTATAGGTCAGGGCCTGAGCCTGAATCTCCTCCTGCAAAAGTCTGCCTTCCAATGAGGTATATTCCGACAGTGTTTGTGTGTCTAATCCCTCCTCCCGCCAAGCATGCTTCAATAGGCATAAGCTTGATTATCATGTAGTTGTTATGTGGCTTGTAACCAGGCGAATGGGCCCATTCCGTACATTCAAACCCTCACAAGAGCACTATCTCCTCTGGAACACCTGTGTGTGTATATATGTATGTATGTATGTATATATATATATATATACATACATACACACATACATCTCAGAAGCATGACTAATGCGGATATAGAAATATTTGAATGGAAAAAAAATATCTTTTTGCTTTTTTGTATGGGTGGTGTAGCTGTTCTACTAGGCTATCCACTGGGACCGCCTTTTTGTTGTACTGACAACAGATAAGTACGTGAGAGCTGTGGTGTCTACGAATCACTGATCCTTCTCAGTCCAACAATAGGTAGCTCTCCTCTCCTACTCTATCTGCAACAGCTGGAACCTAAATTTTTAAAAAAAAGATAAAATTGTGATTTATGACACATGTACACCTACCACTAACTATGGATATTCCGTTTAGAAGTTAGTGGAACAAAAGGCATTGATTGAGCATCGACATGAACGAAGCGATTGCACAAACTAGACATCCATTTTTTGGGTCATATTGTAAACTATGATCTCATATGGAAAAGTAATGGCATTTGAACTGTTAACTTACAGTATAATAAATGCTGTGAGGGTAAGAGATACCGAGAGTACTCATTCAACAATGCTTCTTCAACAATGTTCCTTTACATGCATGATACAACAAGTAATAGAAATAATTTATTCAAACCAAATCTGGAATATTACATGTATTCATGGGATACTGTAATGTTTGCAAGGTTCATTGTAATGGCTATACAATGGTTTTATTTAATTGTAACTTCTGAGTATACTAAAAATAAAGTATTCATATTTTTAAAATCGTTACTTCCCTTGTAACGATTTAGCAACAATAAATACATGTATCTGAAGATCCTAGAGTATTTGCATATGGAAAGGGCCAAATAATACCTTATCAGCCTGATTCATCATAGACCCGTTTTGAGAGTCTATAATAGCGATTCATAAGGAATCGCTATTACAGACTCGCAAAACGGGATTTATGTAGGAATTGCAAAAAGATTTGAGATTCTTACACAATCCTTATTTGCGATTGGCTAATTGCTAATCGCACATAAGGAATTCCTCCCCATTCATTCCTTGTGGCCAAAAGGCCCATAGGAATGAATGGGGAGTATTCCTTACTTGCGATTAGCAATTAGCTAATCGCAAATAAGATAGCGATTTAAAGGGTGCCAGGGGTGTCCAAAGGACACCCTGTAGCACCCCTTTAATGCAAATTGAAACAGGTGTTGCGCACACACATGTCCAAAGGACATGTGTGTGTGCAACATGCAACTTAGAAAAATGCTTTTAAAAGCATTTTTCTAAGTTTCCGCTATTTACCACGAGGTTTGACCTCGCGGTAAATAGCGGGCCGAAATTGCGAATTCGCAATTTTTAAATGGATGATGAATTGCATTTAAGGAATCTCAGATAGAGATTCCTTAAATGTAATTCCTCGCAAAACTGCGACATCGCTATTACCGATTTTTGCATTTGGGATGATGAATCCCAAATGCAAAAATAGCGCTCGCAAAGGGCCAGATTCTCAGAATCTGGCCCTTTGCGAGCCGATTTCGGCTTGATGAATCAGGCTGATTGTGTTAATACTATTATAGTTATTTATGCTAAAGAAAGGTTTACGAAACAAGCACATAAGCAATCAGACCGAAAAAAGAAGTCCATATCAAACAGCCCAGTTTTAGGGTCAACACCCGCTCCGTCCAACTTTGGAACCTGATCGACACCGCATCCCCAGACGTCGCCTTCCTCACGGAAACCTGGATGAACGCCTCCTCAGCGCCCGACATCGCCATCGCCATCCCGGACGGATACAAGATCACCCGGAGGGACCGCGTCAACCAGACCGGAGGAGGCATCGCCATCGTCCACAAGAACACCATCCGCATCACGACCAACACCGCCGAACACCTGCACTTCCAGATCCACACCGACCCCAAGACCACCCTCTGAGGCACCCTCATCTACAGACCCCCGGGACCACGCACACAATTCAGCGAAGACATCGCCGACTTCATCAGCCCGCACGCCCTCCCCTCCGCTGACTACTCGGCGACCTCAACTTTCACCTGGAGAACAACAACGACCGCAACACCACCACCCTACTGGACAACCTCGCCAACCTCGGACTCAAACAGCTGGTGACCTCTCCCACCCACTATGCCGGACACACACTCGACCCCGTCTTCTCATCCAGCCAACACATCGCCTTCAGCCACGCCACTGGACGGACCACAGCTGCGTCCACTTCAGCTTCAAAAAGAACACGACCCACCACCAGCAACAGGCCCCACGCAGAAACTGGAACAAGATCACAGCCGACCAGCTCGCCGCAGCCCTGAGCCAAGACCCCCCCCACGGCTCTGCGAACCCCAGCCAGGCCGCCAACACCCTCACGAAGTGGATCAGCAACTGCGCAGACGACCTCGCCCCACTGAGGACCCCGCCCAGCAGACCCGGCAGTAGCAAAGCGCCCTGGTTCACCGACGAACTCAAGAGCTCCAAGAAGAACTGCCGGACCCTCGAGCGAACCTGGCGCAGAGACCCTACACCAGACAACATGACCGCCGTCAAGCTCGCAACCCGAAAACACCACCAACTGATCCACACCACCAAGAAAACCGCATTCAAGGATCGACTGGACAACAACGCACAAAACAGCAAGGAACTCTTCAACATCGTCAAGAGCTCTCCAATCCCAACGCCGGAAACAACGACATCACCCCATCACAAGACCTCTGCAACTCCCTCGCCTCCTACTTCCACAGCAAGATCGCAGACATACACAACAGCTTCAGCACACAACCGACGCACCCGAGGACCGCACCAACGACCCCCACCACCACCCTCCGCGCCTGGACCCCGATCACCACCGAAGACACCATCCGCACGAACTCCATCCACTCCGGATCCCCAACCGACCCCTGCCCTCACCACATCTTCAACAAGGCCGACGCCATCATCGCACCCCACCTACGGGACATCATCAACACCTCCTTCAACACCGCTACCTTCCCAGAGAGCTGGAAGCACGCCGAACTCAGCGCTCTACTGAAGAAACCATCAGTGGATCCCACCGAACTCAAAAACTACCGCCCCATCGCGCTCCTCCCGTTTCCGGTCAAAGTCATCGAGAAGACCGTCAACAAGCAGCTTGCCGCCTTCCTCGAGACGAACGGATCCCTCGACCTCTCGCAGTCCGGCTTCCAGGCCAACCACAGCACCGAGACCGCCCTCATCGCAGCCACCGATGACATCCGAGCCCTACTAGACAACGGGGAGACTGCAGCACTCATCCTCCTGGACCTCTCCGCGGCATTCGACACTGTCTGCCACCGCACCCTAGTGCAGCGCCTCCCCCCGTTCAGATCAGAAGCCACCAAAGTCATCTGTGGCGTTCCTCAAGGCTCCTCGCTCAGCCCCACCCTCTTAAACGTCTACATCAGCCCCCTCGCGGCCATCGCACTCCAACACAACCTCAACATCATCTCTTACGCCGACGACACCCAGCTGATCCTCTCCCTCACCAACGACCTCACCAGAGCCAACCTAAACGAAGGGATGACAGACGTAGCCGAGTAGATGATGAACAGCCGCCCGAAACTGAACTCAGACAAGACGGAAGCCCTCATCCTGGGCTCATCACCCTCCACCTGGGACGACTCCTGGTGGCCCCCCCCCCGCCCTGGGCAGCGCACCCAAACCCACAGACTACGCACGCAACCTGGGCTTAATCCTGGACTCCTCTCTCTCCATGACCAGACAAGTCAACGCTGTCTCCTCGTCGTACTTCAACACCCTGCGCATGCTAAGTAAGATCTTCCGGTGGATCCCCGCCGAGACCAGAAGACTGTCACCCAGGCCCTCGTCACCAGCCAACTGGACTACGGCAACTCCCTCTATGCCGGAACCACCGCCAAACTCCAGAAGAGACTCCAAAGGATCCAGAACGCCTCAGCAAGACTCATCCTCGCCATTCCCCGACAGAGTCACTTCTCCGGACACCTGAGAGACCTGCACTGGCTCCCGGTCAACAAAAGAATCACCTTCCGTCTCCTCACCCACGCACACAAAGCTCTCCACAACCAAGGCCCAAGATACCTCAACAGCCGCCTCAACTTCTACACTCCCACACGCCACCTCCGATCGACCAACCACGCCCTGGCCGCCGTCCCCCGCGTCCGAAGAGCCACCACAGGAGGAAGGTCCTTCTACTACCTGGCCGCCAAGACCTGGAACTCCCTCCCGACCCACCTCCGTCCGACCCAAGACCACCTCGCCTTCAGGAAGCAGCTCAAGACCTGGCTGTTCGAGCAGTAGCAGACCTCCCCTCCCCAAGCGCCTTGAGACCCTCCGGGTGAGTAGTGCGCTATACAAATGCTTGATTGATTGATAGGGACGGTCACTGGAAGCAGCCTTGGTCCAAATCTTATTTCATCGATTCAAACAACTACCGCTCAGACATATACACACACAAATGTCCATTTTGGAAGATAGAAGAGTCTGTGCCAACTGTAATGTGGAGTGACCTCAAGAGCAGCATGTCCTCTAAGGGCATCACAGCCATCCTTCTCATAGACATGTCAAGAGTCTCCGACACTGTTGATCAGAAACTCTTACTGCATCTGATGGGAAAACAAGAAAGGTCTCCAAAACAGAATTCCAACAAGAAACCTACAGGTACTAATGGTATGTAAACCAAGAATCTATTGTACACAGTCGCTCTACAACACTCTACAATATTGTACTGTAACATGAACGATGCAATACTGTTTTGTTGGACTTGGCCCGCAGGGCAGGTTCTCCCCTAGACTTTTTGCCTTATTTGTGACCCTGTGTCAGTGATTTTTGGGTCTCTGCGCACTTTCCCCTGAGTCCCAGAGTGAAAGTGCGTGCGTGTAGTATGGCTGGCCTGCCCTCCCATAGGAATGCATGGGGAATGTGTGTGTCCCTGGTAGTTCCTGATGCGTGGGGAGTACAGGCTCGAGTTTAGTATGTATAAACTCGTGAGAGTGAATGCTGCAAGATGGTGTCTGCGGCATGTTTGTGTCTAGTTGGGAAGTGCTACTTCTGGACATTGAGATATGTGTGCATGTGCTGTGAGGGTGCTGCAGCGTGATTGGCTGGAGCTGGCTGGCATGCCAGGCTCCAGGAAGTCTAGATGGGTTTGCCCGGTGGTGAGTGGGAGATTAGCATGAGTGATGTGTGGGAGGAGTGTACCTGGGTCCTGGATGGGCTGGGTTTTCCCCACACAATGCTGGCTCCGCCCCCCTGTGGTGTGTCTAACGACCCTAGCCTCCCCAGTGAATGAAATGGGTGGTTGGGCCATCAAGAGTGCTCCAGAACCAGCTGCGACTGGTTTTCCCCCCACCCTGCACATTGTAACAAAGGATTTGTCAGTATAAGAAGGGGCTGTGTCCCCACTGAAAATGTTCTTCTTTTGGAATCCTGCCAGAGGGGGCTTGTGCCGCTGCTGGGGCCAGAAGGACCGCCACTTGGGGAGTCTCCCTGCCTGGAGACCCAGTGTGCTGGCTCTGGCCCAGCCTTGCCCCCCTACCTACCTCCAGCCCTGCTGGAGCTCTGCCGTGTCCTCCAGTGCTGGGGAGCACTGAGGACTTCTTGCCTAGCGCTTGGAGAGCGCTGGATTTTAACCCCAGCGCCTGGGAGCGCTTTTTGTTGCTGTTTTGCGCTTACGAGCGCTTACAGGTGCCTGCAGCGCTTGGGAGCGCTGTGGACTGCAGAGGCCGATCGCCCCGTGTGGCGAGTCGACAGCGCGGGTGCCACCCCGCTTATTGCCGCGTTATTTGCCCGGTTTTGAGTGATCTGCGAGGGAGCCCACTCCTCGGATCATAGGAGCCCGCCTGCCTGCCTAAAGCGAGCCGCCGCGCTGCCCGCGGCGACCCGGAGTCTTGGCCGGCCAGGGTCCCGGTTCTAACATTGGCGGCAAGCGGTGAGGATAAGGATTTGTGTTTGCGTTGTACCACAGTGGCAACTGGCCACTACAAAGCTCTGCATTTTAGATGACCACATTTTTGGGGATTATTGTGTTTTGGTGAAGTTCCATTGTTTCTTCTCCTGAAGAGTGTCACTTGATAATTGTGTTCAGTACATTTGTCCCCCGCCCTGCTTCCAGAGTTTGGTACCTGTGTCACTTGTGGTCAGGTTGAGAAGTCAGGGGTGGTAGAAACTGCCTTACCGATCCGAGGGGAGGGTGTGTGTGGATGAATGGTGTGTTTTCCTGGACGCATGAGTGAGTTCTTTTTTTTTAAGGAGAGTGTTGAAATTTTGGAATTGTGTACTTCTACTTCAGATTGCTAGTTCCCTTGTGTTGCACGTGTCTGTGAGCATCCTGTCAAGATGGAATCTCCTTTTAACCTTTGTGGCCTGTTTAAGTACAGTGTGCATGAGTTGGTACGGTTATGTAAGGAGAGAGACATCCCAGTGAGTGAGTCAGACACCCAGTCCAAGCTTAGGGATAACATGATCCTGTGGCAGAAGAGTGACTGGGAGCGTGAGCACAGTGAGAGGGAGAGGGCCCGGACCGCACACCATGAGGGTGGTGGGTCTGAGGGGAGCCCTGAAGAGTCTGATGTGGAGAGTGAGTTTGACAGTGGATGGGCGCCAGCAGAGAGTGAGTACCCCCTAGATAGGGAGTCCCTTGCTGGGTCCAGTGTCAGATGTAGCACCCCATTCCTTTCCCTGTCCCCAGAGGAGTGGGTGGATAGGAGAGAAGAGAGGGAGCACCAGCTGGCCATAGAGAAGCTCAGGTTAGAGCATGCCTGGAAGATGGCGCAGCTGGGTGTGAATGAGCGGATTGCAGAGGCTGAGAGGGCCTTGGCCAGGGAGAAGATAGCCCTAGAGTGTAGGTTATCCCCTGACTGCAGTCATAATTTTCTGGATCCCCCAGGGAGGGTTGAGTCCAGTGGTGGCAGCTATTTGAATCTCAGTGCAGGAAATCCCACTCCCAGTTCCCAGAGTCTGGTACCTGTTTCCCCAGAGGAGGAGTATAGGTTGAGATTCAGGGGCAGTAGGAAACTGTCTCACCAGTCTTGGGGGGAGTTTGTGGATGAATGTCAAGGTGCACTGGCTGAATGGTTAGAGGTTCACATGGAATCTGAGTTTGACAAACTATTTGATCTGGTTCTAAGAGAGCAGGTGCTTAGTAGTTGTTTGCCAGAGTTGCGCCTACACCTGTTGGAATGTGGGTTGACTGATCCGGACACCCTTGCAGAAGAAGCAGAGCGCTGGGAGAGTGCCAGAGGTTCTGTAGAGTCATTGGAGAGTGAGTCCAACTGTAGTGGTATAGGTATCTTCCAGCCCAGCGTGGTGGAAGAGGCTCAGTGTAGCCCAGCTAGGTCCCAGTATAGTGAGAGAGGTGGAGGGGCTGACTACCTGGCTCAGTGGAGCAGGAGTCAGTGGGTGGCTGAGAGCCCCCAGAGGCCCGAAGCCCTGTCTCAGAACTTGGGTGGTTTCTTGAGGGAACACCAGGTTAGGGACCTAGGCTGTCCTGGTAGTACACTTGAGGAGGATCTCCTAGTGTCTAGGGAACCTGGAGCATCTGTAACTAGAGCTCCAGTGGTTCCAGTGTCCGGCAGTGCTACTCCAGGAGGGAGTGCACAGAAGTCCGAAGTGAGGAGTGATTGGGGGATGAGTTTCCCAGTGGATGCACCAGTGGACCAGAGACTAGCCAGTTGGGCTAGATCTTCTTGGGGGGACCCGGGTGGCGCCACTTCTGTGCTGGGGGATCTTTGCGCACTGTCAGGTGGACAGGAGGCGGGAGATCTGCGCCAGGCAGACAGTCACACGACACATGGGTCATGTGTCAGCCTCAGGGGGATTGCGTGTGAGTCCCCAGAAGTCCTGGAGTGCCAGGCAATTATTCCACCAAAGGTTTTAGACCGGAGGTTGGGAGGCCAGGTGCAGGTTCGGCCTGACCTGAAGGGTAGGACGACTGTAAGCAGTGTCCTGACCGATTCTTCCAGGGGAACTTCTCCAGTTGGGAGAGGGCAGACCTCTGGAAGGGGGTGCAGAGGGTGGGAAAGCCCACCTCTGACCCCGGTGCAACCTGAGGGGTTAAACCCTGGGTTGGAGTGGCGTTGTAAGGGTACCCCTCGCAGGAGGAGGAGGAACCCTGGAAGACGAGGTAAGGGGAGGAGAGCCTTCCCTGAGACTCCTGGTCCGCCTGAGGTTGTAGACCAAAGGCTGGTGAACCAGTGGCAGTCTAGTCCTGTCTTGCAGACAGGGAGAGTGGAGAATGGGTACTATGTGCCAGGGGTTACTACCCCCCGCTCTGCGAATTGGCAAGGACCGGTGGCACCTGGGTGGCCCAGGGCCTGGTCCTGGCCGCGGACAGCTGAGGAGTACCAGTGGGGTAGCCCAGTTGGTCCTTACAGTAGCTTTAGAAGGAACCCTAGGGGTTCACCGTGGCATAGAACAGGAGGGTGTCCCGGCAGTGGCGGGCCTGCGTCCGTGTTCTATCGCCCCAAGCAGGGAAGTCCATCACGGTGGTGATTGTTCTCCCCTGCGTTTTGGCTGGAAGGGGGTTGTGTTGGACTTGGCCCGCAGGGCAGGTTCTCCCCTAGACTTTTTGCCTTATTTGTGACCCTGTGTCAGTGATTTTTGGGTCTCTGCGCACTTTCCCCTGAGTCCCAGAGTGAAAGTGCGTGCGTGTAGTATGGCTGGCCTGCCCTCCCATAGGAATGCATGGGGAATGTGTGTGTCCCTGGTAGTTCCTGATGCGTGGGGAGTACAGGCTCGAGTTTAGTATGTATAAACTCGTGAGAGTGAATGCTGCAAGATGGTGTCTGCGGCATGTTTGTGTCTAGTTGGGAAGTGCTACTTCTGGACATTGAGATATGTGTGCATGTGCTGTGAGGGTGCTGCAGCGTGATTGGCTGGAGCTGGCTGGCATGCCAGGCTCCAGGAAGTCTAGATGGGTTTGCCCGGTGGTGAGTGGGAGATTAGCATGAGTGATGTGTGGGAGGAGTGTACCTGGGTCCTGGATGGGCTGGGTTTTCCCCACACAATGCTGGCTCCGCCCCCCTGTGGTGTGTCTAACGACCCTAGCCTCCCCAGTGAATGAAATGGGTGGTTGGGCCATCAAGAGTGCTCCAGAACCAGCTGCGACTGGTTTTCCCCCCACCCTGCACATTGTAACAAAGGATTTGTCAGTATAAGAAGGGGCTGTGTCCCCACTGAAAATGTTCTTCTTTTGGAATCCTGCCAGAGGGGGCTTGTGCCGCTGCTGGGGCCAGAAGGACCGCCACTTGGGGAGTCTCCCTGCCTGGAGACCCAGTGTGCTGGCTCTGGCCCAGCCTTGCCCCCCTACCTACCTCCAGCCCTGCTGGAGCTCTGCCGTGTCCTCCAGTGCTGGGGAGCACTGAGGACTTCTTGCCTAGCGCTTGGAGAGCGCTGGATTTTAACCCCAGCGCCTGGGAGCGCTTTTTGTTGCTGTTTTGCGCTTACGAGCGCTTACAGGTGCCTGCAGCGCTTGGGAGCGCTGTGGACTGCAGAGGCCGATCGCCCCGTGTGGCGAGTCGACAGCGCGGGTGCCACCCCGCTTATTGCCGCGTTATTTGCCCGGTTTTGAGTGATCTGCGAGGGAGCCCACTCCTCGGATCATAGGAGCCCGCCTGCCTGCCTAAAGCGAGCCGCCGCGCTGCCCGCGGCGACCCGGAAGCACTGGGCCGGCTGACCAATCGCAGCGCGGCCCGAGACCAGCAACCGGAAGTCCCGCCTCGCCGCCGGGAGAGGAGAGCCCAGCAGCGAGGAGAGCAAAGAAACGGTACCGGCAAGGCTCCGTCGCAGCGAGGAGAGCCCCGCCGCACAGGAGAGCCCCGGGACCAGCGGGAGAGACCCGCCTCCGTGAGAGACCAGCCGGTGAGTGTGGAAGACGCCGGCAGTGGTTCCCGCCCCCCGCAGCACCAGTGAAGTCCCGGTGAGTGCGGGGGCGGGTTCTCTTTGTTTCCTCGAGCGGCCCCGTTGGCAGAGGGCCGCTCCGACGTGCACCCCAAGCCCCCCCAGGGTTGGGGAGCCCCGAGGCTCCAGGAGCTATTTGTCTACCGAGCCCAGAGAGGCTCTGAGGGCCATTTCGGCCGTGAGCCTGCGAGGCTCTTGCCGGGCATTGCGTAGTGAAGAGCCCAGAGAGGCTCTCGAGGAGCAGTTTGTCCGTGCCCCGGGGGCACCAGTTGAATTAGAGCCCAGTGAGGCTCTGGGCATTCGCCTTTGCTTTGGGTCCCCAGAGAGAGGGACCCCACAGCCCAGCGAGGCTGCATCTGTTCAGTGCTGGGGCCCTGAGAGGCTCAGCAGCCCCCCCCCTTGCTGGTGAGAGAGCCTAAGAGAGGCTCACCAGTGCCACAGTGGTGGTTCTTTGAGCCCAGAGAGGCTCCAACTTTGCGCTAACTTTCCCTGCTCCAGTTGTCCAGCACTTAGTGGACAACTGCCACGTTTAGGCCCTGACATTGGGACACCGGGACAAGTCACAGGTGGTGACTGGTGAGTTTGGGGAGATAGTTAGTGACCTTTACACCTCTGAATGTTACGGCATCATGTGTTTTGCTTACACCTCTGAATGGGTAGATTATTCATCATGTGTTCTCTTTGTCCTTTTACACCTCTGAATGTTACGGCATCATGTGTTTCGCTTTAGCACCTCTGAATGTGTTTTTATGCGTCATGTGCCTTGTTTTACACCTCTGAATGTATTGTGATGCATCATGTGTTTTCCCCCTTACACCTCTGAATGAATGTTATGCATTGCATCATGTGTTCTGGTTTTATCCTTGCACCCCTATAGGTATTATGACATGTAGGTGGTTGTTTTCTCCCTAGTACAGGTGGTGCTAGAGAGGTCCTGTTGCCAGTGATTACTGGTTGTATGCTCTACTGTTATATTTTTGTGCTACAGTAATTATTTCTAAAAGTGCTGATACCCTTGACAGTGGTCCAGGTGGCCCTGTCCTGTACAAATATCCCTTGTAAATTCCGCCCGTGCCTGTTGGCACCGTGTAATAAGATGTGTGTTTTATCTGAGGTATATTTTTATAATACAAAGGCTATTTTTACATAACCTTGTGTGGAGTGTTTCTTTGTGGTGGGCCTTGGGTGTTGTTGCTGGGGTGCGTGCGCAAATACTTAACTTACATCGCCTCCAAGTTTAGCCTTGACTGCTCGCGCCACGTTACCTAGAGGGCGAGTAGGGGTTGCCTTGGTGTGTGACTCCCTTGCCCTGACACTTAGAACTGGCGATCCCTGACTGACCTCGACGCGAGTCTTGGCCGGCCAGGGTCCCGGGTCTAACATGTTTGCAGTATCCTCTTAGTCCACATGCACAACATAAAAATATGGCTCAACATTCCTTCGTCGGTGCATAACATATTGAGTAGAAATGTGTCCACTGTAACACCATTTTTTGACTCACAAGCTAGCAAGGCGCCATATAAAACCCAGTACAATACCTATGACCCCAGTTTACATATAGAATTTGACAAATTGTTACTCCTTTTCCCTCTTTCAATGTGCTTTAGGTGTCCAGGGGTTAGTGGAGAAGGATTGGGTCAAGGCACTAAAAATTATCCTGCGCAACTAAAGCAAGATTAGACATTTGCCTACAGGTAAAGTTGAGGGTGGTGTTCCCTTTACATTTATTTAAAAGAAACATGTAGCCAAGAACAGCATAAGCTGGATTAGGAGGGGGGCACTGGTAATACCATGTGTCAGGGAATGGTGTGTGTATATTTAATTTGTGAAATTGCTTCTGTGTGCATTAGTATAAGTATGCAAGTAGGTACGCATGTGTCCGTTGTGGTGTCCGTTCTTAAAAAGACATAGAATCCTTCTGTAAGCCATTCCTGCTGTCCGGGAACACGAAATGTATCCGATGCCCTCCATTACAGTGTATTTCAGGCACAATTATGTCTATTTCTACCGATGTAATTTTACCTTCATGATTATTGTTATCAGTTAATATTCTGGATATAATATTTTTGCTGCACTCCTCCTGACCAGCTGCAGCCTGTCCATCTAGTCAAAGGGGCCATGCTCCCACACCTATTTCCAGAGAAGAATGGCTGTCAGGCTGAAACCTATTTTATATTTAACAAGGACATTTGTAGACATCATTATCAGATGCCACTTTGAGGTTTCTATAAGGAGCCGCAACCTTTAGAAAACGTTATAAGGCCCACTGAAACGTACTAGGAGTGAAGCAGGTGACAGGAAGACCCCAGCACCAAGACTCAGAAGGGACAGAATGATGGCCATCAGTACCCCTGGGTGTATTTGACCAGAAACCTTGGTCTTCATTTTGGGATATTGTTGCCAAACAGGGATACTGTGAACGTGGCAAAAGCTAACAATTGTGAGGGAAAAGAAACGTTGATAATGAAGGAATGGAGTAGGATTGTTCCTGTAAATGGTAGAGGTTGTGGTCTACTCTTAGTTCTTCAGGGTGATAATCTCAAAGTCTTGGGGTCATAGGTTCTGAGCTGGCGTCACAACAACTTTGCGACGAGATCTCGCTATTTTTTACCAAAAAAATAGATGGGATATATGATAAAATCATTAGCTCAATTCAGTCTTTTAGTGGAGGAAAGTCGTCACCTCTGACAGCTGTAGAACCCCCTTCTTCCACCCACTCCCTTGACCTGTTTCTCCCTATCTCTTTAGAAGAGGTAATATCGTTAACCTCTCAGATTAAGAGTGGATGCCCAACTGACATCATTCCGGCAAGATTAATGCCCATGCTTGCCAATGATCTAGGTCCTGGGATTCAAAAACTCGTTAACCTCTCCTTAAACACAGGGGAAGTCCGCAATGAGTGGAAAAAGGCACGGATTAGACCAATCAGGAAAAACCCCGCAATCCCCTGGACAGAACTAGCCAATCTAAGGCCAATATCCCTGCTCCCTTTCTTAGGCAAGCTCATTGAGAAGCATGGCAATCATCATTTGTCCAACTATATCGAACTAGCAGGAGGTCTTGACTATTCCCAATCGGGGTTTAGGACAAAGCACAGTACCGAGACTACCCTGATGTCAGTCGCAGACGACCTACATATGTATCAGGACAAGGGTTTTTCAGTGATCCTGGTACTATTGTACCCGTCTGCGGCGTTTGACACTGTGTCACATAACATCTTGACAACTCGGCTGGCCAACATTGGCTTGGAACATAAGGCACTCGCCTGGCTAAAGAGTTTCTTATCCAACCGCACCCAACGTGTGACCATGGGTGCCTATCGCTCAGAGGAGGTTGAGATCTCAAAAGGGGTGCCACAGGGCTCTTGTTTGAGCCCCACCATTTTCAACATCTATGTGGCACCCCTGGCCAATATCATGCGAACATATGGCTTCATTTTGGTGTCTTACGCCGACGACACTCCGCTCCTCTTCCCTTTCAAATCCCTTACCACCGAGATTAAGAACTCTTTTTCCCAGGGTATGAAGGCTGTGGCACATTGGATGTCATCCAATTGCCTTCAATGCAATGTCGGGAAGACCGAAGTTCTGCTGTTCGGAGAGGCTAAACTCCTGTGGACCCCGGACTGGTGGCCACAAGACCTTGGACGAGTTCCAGAACCTAAACAGGCCGTAAAAAAACCTAGGAGTACGATTGGATCAGGAGCTCTCACTGAAACAGCATAGCAATTACGTTGTGGGTTCATGCTTCCACGTAATTGGCCTTCTACGAAAAGTGTTCCCACTACTCCCTGACTCAGTCAGAAAAATTGGTGCAAGCTCGTCTTAAGCCGTATAGATTATTGCAATGGCCTGTTTCTGTCTGCTAACGAAGGAGTTCTGGCAAAACTCCAAGTGGTTCAAAACACTGCAGCTCGGCTGGTCCTAAACGCCCCTCCCCGAACTCTTCCAAACCACTGCTGGCGAAACTTCATTGGCTGCCTATTAAACAGAGAACCAAATTCAAAGCATGCTGCATAATTCATAAAAGGCTGAATGGATTCGGCCCTGCATATCAAGTATATAAACTCACTCCCTATATTCCCACACGCTCCCTCAGGTCCAGTGACCAAGGCCTACTATGTGTCCCCCGGGCAAAGAAGGTGAGATACGGTGGCAGGGCTTTGTCTATGGCTGGGCCCTCTTTATGGAACAGTCTCCCCAGAGCTCTCAGACATTGCTCAGAACATTTATCATTTAGGAAACATCTTAAAACTTTTTGTTCCAATTTTAGGATACATTCTACCTGGTTCTCCTCCCCCTTTGTTGTTGTGGCTGCCAAAAGGCGCAGAGATACTCCTCCGGGAGTCGAATCTAGCGCGATACAAACCTGCAAATAAATAAATGTAAGAAGATGCCTGTGTAGAGCTATACATGTATTTATATAGCGCAATTCACCGACCAGGTATCTAAGCGCTTGCTTAGGGAACCCGTCCTGGTATTCCCCTGTGAGATAACCCCAGCAGGGTATCCACAAGGTGAAAGCCAGGTATCCCACCGCGAGGGGCCGTTGTGGAGATAAAGCAAGCTATTGCCCAGAGTCGCAGAGTGTGACCCCGTGAGTCGAGTAGGCACCGGAGCGAGAATTGTCGAGTCCATGAAATTTTGAGCCCAAGACCCGCCGAGGCGGGGAATCGAACCCTGGTCCACGGCCGATCTCAGCTTCCGGGTCTGCCGCCTCTAACCACTGAGCCACACTTCTCCACTAGCTGTAATCTTTACTTTTTTGGGGTGCTTCTCTTCCCCCTGGTGACCATGAGTTTGTCTTTCAAGTAGAAGGATAGTCCAAGATTTTATGTTTTATGTTTGATGTAAGCTAACACGTAGATTCTAGCACTCCGAGGTAGCCAATGGTGGGGTACTAAAGGGGGGGCGACGTGATCAGATTCGATGGACCCTTTAACAAGATAGTCAGTCATTTAGAGTTTTGCTGTGAGGTGCAAACACAGTTTTGGAAAGTCCAACGATTATATAATTTCCAATAATATGTGCCAGAACCAGAGCTTGGACTGCAAACTTGAAATCTTCCATTGCAATGGAGGTTTGAAATTTTTCGACAAAGTGGAGTTGGAATATAGCGGATTCAGCTAGTTGAAGATTTCAAAACTCAATGACATATTCTGGTTGATAGTGAACCCTAGGGATTTTGTTGTGGGGCTGTGGCAAAGTGGGGGTGATGCCATGACTGCCAAGGAGTACATGCCAGTAATGTAATGGAGGAGGATTGGTTTTTGAGTGCCTGAGGAGGAATTTGTGTTTAGCTCGAAGGATGTTTTCTTGCACTTTGAAAATCTTTCCATGAAGAATTTTATAGAGGAAATGATGGAGTAGTATGCAATTTTAAAATAGATGTGGGTTATCTGAATACTGGTGTATGGTTCTATTTCTAGCAATAGTCCGAGAGGATCCATATAAAGTTTGAATATGACAGTGGAGACGACACAGCCTTGAGGTACACTAAAGCATAATGCATAAGGTGTGATCTGAAATTGTCAATTTTAACCAATTGTTATCCTGAGATGAAGGACAAGAAACTATCTAGGACAGTTCCTTCAAATCCAATTCTTTTGAGAAGTAGATCTGTAGTGTAGTCCAAAAAAGTACACTGTCAAGCAGGACCTACGACGTTTACGGATAACATATACTGTGGGTCTGGTGGCAGACTGACTCTGTACACACCCGCCGCATATATTAGCCTATGGTTTGCATTAGCTACCTTGCAGTGCCACTAGAAACTCCTGTGATCTGAGAGATTCGTTTTTGTAACTTTATAACACAGTAACCTCAGACTTGTGGAAACAATATATTACTTTTCACCCAATCGCTCGTGCTTGCTTGTTTTTGCTCTCAGAGAGATACAGAGAAGAAACAGTTTAACATGTTTACAATAAGAATTTATTGTACAATAGTTCTTCTCATGTAGAATAAGTGCGCGGTTACGACTGTAACAGTAGCAGAGATATAAAACCAGCAGTACAGTGAATAAGAAGAAATAATATTGTTCTACCATTTTGCAACAGTCATCTGGCAGAACCCACCGTCGTCATGAACTAGGTGAGCGGTTTAGTCCATAAAAGGCTGCAGACCTTATTAGGGGTTCTGTCCATATAAGGCTTTTTCAAATGAGATGACAGGAAGATGATGTAGGAAAAGTGTACGATGTTCCCTAGACCTGTATCAGGGTACCGATATGAAACATAACAGTTACAAAAGGATTCAAATGTTGGATGAGTTTGAGTACAACATGCATAGCTATCAGTTCGTTGAGCGGACGCAATATCAGAAATGATTTGGTTTAGTATTACAGTATGTCATTGTAGAATGTAACCAATTCAAAATAAAAACAAATAAAGGTTACATTTTCAAAATAAATTAAAACTGAGGCGTGGGAGTTGACAAGTACATTAGGGAGCAAAGCCTGGCTTGAGTGTATAAAGGGGTATATCATAGTGCCCCGGCACTTCACTTTCAAACTTTAACTCATTGTGTTAGGTCTAGTCCTCCACCTTTAACTCGGAATGCACTATGGTTCTAAATAAAAGAGGGACTGGACATTCCAGTTTCATGTGTATACATTTTACTACACATTTATGATTCCCACCATAACATTGTGAAATAGGGTGCAACACCAACTACAACATTTAAGTAAGTAAAGCGTTTCTAAAGCGAACAAATAACAATGTATCAGTGGTAAAACAACGCTGCCACTTATCTAGGAAATTAAGAGACTTACTTGGCCTGGGGAAAAAGAACCAGGTCTTGAGATATTTTCTAAAACTGAGCCTATTCATTCGAGATGTTCCTTAGTTTACCTGCCAAGTAGGAGACTTCTACCACCCCACTCAGTCTTTCTCACCCTAAGGATGAGCATCGGAAGATCTGAGATCGCGTAGAGGAACATACCAAGCAAACATTTTCTGGAAGCCCTGGGGGTCGAAGACCGTGAAAGGTCTTGTGCACAATGCACTATGCCTTGATTTTGACCTGGTCTTGAACGGGCAAGCAATGAAGGTCCTTTATGCTGTTATATATCGGGCTGAGTTGGGAGATCTTTAATAGCATTTCACTCCCTACTCTTTATTTGTGGGCTGCTTTTTTTCAATGTCTGAAGCTACATATAGATAAATTATCAAGAGTTGGCCGTAGCTGTTATAGTGTGACTAATACTAGTGAAGAGTAAACCTCTACATAGTGTTTTAGTAGCATATAATTACATTATTACCTATATTACCAACCCTCCCCAGGATACTTTAAAGCGACCTGCATGCTTAATAATTAATAGCTATTAAGCAATAACTGTAACCAATATTCGATCATACACACACACAAAAACATTTTTGATTAACAAAAAATATTTTAGTGCCTTAGCATTTAGTCAATGTAAAAACAGCATTTCTTTTGCAGACTGTCAGTAGTTTCATTCAATAATTCTATTTTCTTTTCAGGCTTTCCTTGCATATGTTGAAATAAATAATTGTTCAAGTAAATGTACAATACAATAAAACCATAGGGCTGCAGCAGAAAAATATCCAATGTTTTTCTTCAAGAAAATACATGGACTCATAAGAGATACAGTGATGGCTGTGAACATTTAATAAGCTCAAACTACTAAAACAGATGTGTGGACGCTTGCATAATTCAGGCAGTCTTTTCTTTTGTAAACCATCCAGTTCTGCCTTCTGATAAACACTTACTTTCTTTCAACAGCACACACTGGAAAAAAAAGTGCACTTGTCAGGAACACAAAACAGGTATCCTGCAAAATATTTATAATAAAGGGAGTTGTTCGAAATTGGGATTCTGGTTGGCAGATTTATGAACGCTGTCCAAGCAGGAACCACAATCCTAGTCAGAGTACGTCACAACACACTAAATCAATCTCTGGTAGATTGCCACTAAGCAGTCAGGCTTAACTTAATAGGCATGCGTATAATATTTGTGCAACACTTCAAACAGTAATACGTTGAAATCACCACACAAAAGGAATCCCACCAGTTAAAAAAAATAAAACGTAATTTAATAAATAAGACCAAAATTTAAGAAATCCAATGTGTAGTAGTAGAGATATGAATTTTTAAAGAATGAATGCAAAAATAGCATTGAGAAGCAGTAAACACATAGGGAGCTAATTGGTCTCTCCAGACCTGGACAACGTACAGAATTCATGCCTATCGCGATAGAGCACGTCCCAGATACAGGGACCCACTAAGACCCGCTGAACAAAATTACCTTGATCTTTCGTCTGAGTTGACGAAGATGCGGGGTGCAGCAGAGTGATGCATCCGTGATCCCCACGAAGGTGAAGGCAGGAGTTAAGCCCACAGCAGTCTAGCAGAGTGGCTGCCTTTAGCAGCTCAGTGGTTCTTCTTCTTGGCAGAGTGATCACAGTCCAGCAGTTTACTCAAGTCATCGTTTCAGAGGTTCATTGCTTGTACCTAGGTGTGCCTTTGAAGTGACAGAGAAAGCTTTGAAGAGCACAGAGATCCATCCTTTCTGCCCTGGCTCCAGATACAGTGATAGAAGGGAAATGCATCCCTTTTATGTGGTCAGGACACTGCATATTCAGGTGTAGGTGTGAGGCTGTGCCAAACTCCTTCTTCCCAGGAAAATTCAGCAGTCACACCGAAGAGCTCTTTATATGTGGCTGTATAGAGGGAATACACAAAGCCCAGCTGTCACCCAACCCAGACTAAACAAAGACAGGCAGCAGGCACCAAATGGCTAAGGTAAGTAAATGTTGACTTCCTATAAGTGGCATTTACTAAACGGTAATTTAAAATCCAATGTCACCATTAGTTGTGATTTAAAATTGGGAGTCCTGTGACACGAAACGTAATAAGTTAATCTCTTCACAATTGGGAATTACAATTAAAGATGTAATTAGGTAATCCCAATGTTATCCTGTGGGAGAGATAAGGCTTTTAGTAATGAAAAACAAATTGGGAGATTTTCTCTACTAATACATGTAGACCTTAATAGTACATGTACTGTCTTTTAAATGCACTGCATCCTGCCCTGTGGGTTATAAAGGACCTACCGTAGGGGTGGAATTATGTATAGAAAGGGTACCAGACAAGAGGGTTGTCTAGTCGATGTGGCGGTGTAAAACTGCACACACAGGCTCTGCAATGGCAGGCTCGATATCTGGCTAAAGTGCTACTGAAGTGGGTGTCACAATCAGTGCTGCAGGCCCACTAGTAGCATTTAATTTACAGGCCCCGGGTACCACTGTACTAGGGACTTAAGTTAAATATGATAATGGGGGATAAACCAAAATGACAATGTTTAGAGGAGAGAGCCAAGCACTTTGAGCACTTTATCACTGCTAACCAGTGCTAAGCAGTCCTAATACATGAAAATATAGGAACAAAAAACGGAGGGAGGCAGGCAAAAGGTTGGGGGAAAAGACCACCCTAAGGCTGACAGGTGTAACAGGAGTTGAATTGGATTTGCCTTGATTTTTCTTCAGTTCATGGTGTTGAGATACAAGCTGTGACTTTTGACCATTAATTTTGACATTTTCCAGATTGTACATGAACTATTTCTTTGAGGAAAGTTAGGCTAAACACGGCTTCTTGGTAGTTGACTAATGTTTATCAGCTTTCTGAAAAGAGACCGCCTTCATGAATAACTGCCATATATTCTTCAGCGTACGTCTGTGAACTTGCTCTTTGCTGGACTCCTTTTCTAAACTTGAGTTGCTATTAAATGAAGTCCAGCTCCACAAACTTTCCTCGTCAGGCACTAAAGACTGCACTAACCTTAATTACTACTTCAGTCCCATAGGATGAGCATTTTAGAGCAGCAGACTGCTAAATAACATCAAAAACAAATTTCTCAGCAATGATAAGCTTGTTTCACAAAACCCAAATATCTTTAAACTCTGTCTGTAAACTTGCATGTTACAACTTTCAACAGAAATAAATGTTAAATCATTTGCATTCTGTAGTTTTACTGATTAGCAATTTTATTTAGCATGCACCAAATCAAGGTGGTTCATCTAGTGTTCATGATCAGATTACAACAGGAAAATAAGGGTTATAATTAGCAACATAAAATAGGGGTTGATTGGTGGTGTAGGACTACCTGCAGTATGGTATGATAAAAATGTACAGGAAATGTGAAGGCCATGTTAACAATTCAGCCGTCATGGGGAGTTGGAAATAAGAGATAGATCATGATGATCAGCAAACTCAGCTCCCACAAGTTTATGAAGAGTTTAACTTGGTTCTGTTTTAAAATAACAAAATATTCAGATTCTTTTTAATGATATAGGAGTAAGAGTTGCTCTGATGGCAGGGTGAAGAGTTCCATACCATAGGTGGAGTCCAACAAATAGGTCTTTAAAAGTTCTTGCCTTAAGATCAGAGCTTCAATGAGTAGCCTGCTGGAGTTATAAGTGTGCTTTTTTGGAAGGTAGAGTGTTGAAGAGAATAGCTTTGGGCACTATACGCTCAGACCTGTGTTGTGCCTAAACAGATTCCAAAATATTTGGTTACCATACCAGCATGGTCAAAATATCATGACTACATAAATATAAATGCCAAATAAACTGTAGATACATCTAGGTTTTAATCTGTAATGTCACAGGATTTTTGTAAGGTTACCCCACCACTTTTTTGACCCCGCTTGGACTACTAGATGCTGTTTTATCCGGCTCTGAGAGTGCACTGTGGTCTGCTAACCAGACCTCAGTGCCAGTGTTCGTACTCATTACAAAGTGTATGTGAAATTGGCTATCCTCAATTCGTTAGGGTGGACTTACTTATAACCTGGGTACCATATACTAGGGTATATGATACCCAGGTTATCTATGGGCATGTAAGGCTGGGTGTCCACCCAGGACTGCAGCACGGTTTGGCCCACACTATGTGCAATAAAGTACAAAATTGCTCCCAACCTGCCACTGCAGACGGAAGGGCAGTGGTAGCACTGCTAATTCGACTTTGCTACTCATAACCCCCACTTCGCTCAGCAATATATTTCAGTCTCCTTTAAAGAAGGCCCACAGAGCACTAAGGCAGGAAGCTGTACATGATTTAGTGGGATATGTATGTTTATGTATTTCCTTGCAGCAAACACCCTCCAACTGATGCTTTGCTGTGGAAAAGGTAATAGACTCAATGGTTAACACAGGGTTGCTGGCTGGCACCTCAGCCTTGCTAACTTCTGAATGGGACTACTGAACTGGGTACTGTAAGGTATTATGGCATTCACACCCGGCCAGGTGACAAGGTTGGGTTTAATTGCACTATTAAAGTAAAGCAACGTTTAGAAAGTTGCACCTCTGTAACCTAGGTGGTCCAGTGGAATCACACAGGTACTCGTCCATAAAACAGCATTCTGCCCGCTTGGGGAGTTGCATGAACGACACCCAGCCTTTAAATCAGCAGCTCACTGCAGGGAGAGGTGTCACTTCCCCCATGCAGGAAGCCACTCAGGGTGTTAGCCAAAAAGCAAGCTGGAAAGGTGAAGTCACCTATGGTGGGTAAATGGTGATTACATTCCAGTGGGGCTACCCTTTGTTCTAGGAGACAGGCTGAAGACTGGGATAGAGAGAGGGAGGCCTGTACCCAAAAGGATTTTCCTGTGGGCGAGTATCCCCCAGGTAGCCACAGCTCTAGGGTGGGCTACCAAACTCCTCACAGTTGAGGAAAGGTTCAGACATTCTGAGAGGGGCCAGAATAGTGCACGCATTGCTGGATAGTCATCGCCAAGAAGGAAGGGAGTTAGTAGTCCATAGGCAAGGTTTAAATATGGCACCCTTAACAACAGATCAGGTCAGATTGGAACATCTGAATAACTGAAGGACTGTCCTGCTGTCCCTGTACAGCCTTAAAAAGAGTCTGCACAGTCTGATGTACTGCACCTGCAATTCGTTTGAGCTTGGGAACTTAGGACTGTGCCTGTGGCTGCTGTCTCAGGAAAAAGTGGTTCCTCAGACCGTGATCAAAGTAGTTACTCCAATGGTCAGTTGGCTAGCCCCCTGGAACAACAACAACAAAGACATTAAAGCTAATGAGGCCAAGAGTGGCATGTTGGTAGCCACATCGGATGAATTGCTGCCAACAATCGCTGGGCGCCCCAAGAGATGAATCTCCACAGCCAAAAGTAGCACCCGATTTCGCTGGACCCGGGAGTATTTTGATTGTGTGGCTGGGGTTCTCCCTCTGCGTTCTGGGGCAGGGTATGCAATCTTGGAGTAAGGTATTGGTCAATACATGATGGAATCGGACTATATTTACCTTTTCTAGTTATCCCTATCTAAGAATGGCGGCTACCTTTTTCTTGAGTATTATTTAATTTTCCAAGTTAATTAGATGCATACAAAGGCAGCTTGAGCCATCCCTGAGAGCATTGCAAACGTTTTTGTTCTGTGTACATGCTCATAATTCGTTTATTCATGTCCCTAACTAGTTTATCCCTTTTTTGTGTCCTTCCTTAGGCTCGACTCCAGCCCTTCTGGATAGCCATGTTTTTGGAGGTTTTGTGCCGCTCGTTTTTCCTCCACCAGAAGTGGTTTTTATTCAAGGGCATCCACTGACTTGGGAACTTTCCCGGTTGGCACAGGGGCTTCGGGAAGGTATTGCCCTTCCCTCAAGATCAAGGTCTCCTGCATGAAGACACTAGAGTCGTGGACAGGGATTGACAGTAGTGTTTTCAATTTACTAGGGGTTAAGGAATTTGACGCCAGATGCGGTCAGTTGATCTCACGGTTCTCTTTGTTTTCATTTAATTCTATGAAGTTTATATATATATATATATATATATATATATATATATATATATATATATATATATATATATATATATAATATTTTTGGGGGATTTTGTCTTTGCGTGGGGTTACATCATCAATAATCGAATATGATCTCATTAGAACGTGTGGTAAGCACATTTAAAATCGGTTTCAGCTTGCACATCTTGCGGGTAGAATATTTGCCTCTAGAGAAGGAGCGTCCATTTCAACATAGTTCGGACACATTCCTTGGGTCTAACAGTTATACCAGTGACAACACATTTGGAGAGTGAATAGAAAAATTACATAACAGCAGATGATTCCTGTTGATGAGGAAGAATACAAGTACAGAAATTAAGTTGTTGGGATCTGACAAGTAGAGATTGTAGTCTGGGTTTGTCAAAAGTACTGTTGGAATATTTCATAATATGTTCTTTAAGTTGTTCAGTGTACTGGGAGACATTACTTGTAGGGTGGTAGATAATGTGGAATTTGTATGACTGGAGTAAGAAGTTATTGGTTCTACTGACTTATATTTAATGGAGAACTGTTCACATTGGAGCCCAAAGATCTTAGTGAATAAAGATGAATGCTACAACTTATTAAATTTTGCCTTTCAAGGTGAAGAACTAATAGCACAGAGGAATGAGAAGGTCCATTATTGGTTGGGAGGAGTTGTTCAGCCATGTAAAAGGTCAGGATTTTGTTGCTGTTGGGGAGAGGTTTATGCAGTTAGAAGTAAACTGTAGAAAATTAGCATTAAATGTATTTAAGATTAAACACAGGGACAGGTATAGCTTGTAGGAGAGTAGGGTCTGCTATCCTATGGTCACCCAAAATTTTTGCTTTTTGCTTCACTGGTTTATGACTTAATGTGGCTGTGGGCCTGCTAATCAGACCCACAGCCTGCTGTTCTCTCTCTAAATTAATGCCAATGCACTCTAGGTGCATTACGAATTGGAACTGGTTCACCTTATAGGCCCCTGTAACAGTGTACCCCAGGTACCCAGGGCATAGGTGTATCCAAGGCCTACCAGGGACTACAGCATGTATTGTGCCACCCCTGGCCTGGCCTCCATATTTGACACAACTGGCTGATCAATCAGCTGGGGTAAGTTGGTGTAATCACCTCTTGCTTAGATATAGTATGCCTATATCTAACCTAACTGGACACATGTTAACCTATGAGCCACTCCTATGGAAGGCCTCTACAATCCTGGAGGCAGAGTGCTTGGTTTCATGTGAGATGGTGCTCTGGCACGAGCTGAGCCCGTCTGCAGCTGTTGGAAACAACTCCCTTAGCTGTTCCGGGATATTGCCATACCATATACTTATAAGTGCATTATAATCCTCGCAGTTATTTGCTAACTTTGGTTTGGCTTTATCAAAACATGTCGAGTAAGGTGTCATACGATTTGGAATACTATCCCCTCGACAGTTCTGTCGACGGGGATAGCATTCCACCCTTCTAGAGGGACACGACATGTACATAACCTGAACCCCTGTTAAAGTTAACCAGAGCCTCAGCATCACAAAATGGATGCTGCCACACAGACACAAGTCTGACCTCCTGCTGCTGGGAGTACTTCCAGCGAGGGAGGCTTGGACAAAGGGTTTCCTGCCTTGGGAGGTGCGAGCACCACCCGAGACAGGATTTTGTGTATTGGGTAGGACAGGGCTGAATAGATTGAGACATGCCTGGGGCACACAAGGTGTCCCTATGCATAAGCCAGTCCAAACCGGTGCTGGGGCTTTCCAGCCCCAGTCCTGGCGCGGAGCTGGACAAAGGAAAGGGGGTGTAACCGCCCCCCTTCCTGGTCCCACCCAGAGGAGGGACCTAGCAGGTGATCCGGCCCCCAGATTTGGTATAAGAGTAGGAGCTGTGTCCTAAGACTTCAGATCATCCTGAACTCGACTTGAAACTAAGAAGAAAACTGGACTTCGACATTCTTCTGCACAGAAGACTGAAGAGAATCTCCCTTGTGGCCAAGGAGTGACCACCCTGTGAATACAGGCACCAACCAGCAACTCGACGTCTGCTTTGCCGCCGCCTCCCGCCGGAGCCAGAGCCCAGAGCCCGACAAGACCTGGATTCCCAGACATCTCAGAGCCCGATCCACAGTCCCTGAAAAGAAGAGACCCGTGGAGGCACCGAGAGACTTGAGACCGGACCTCTTGAAAGACCCCCGAGAAGCGGACTGCGCAGCACCCGAGGCACCCTCGACGCTGTGCTTAGGGGTTTGAGAAGCCCCACCACAGAGCAGCATTTGCACCGAAGATCAGCCCCCCAGCATCTCCACGATCTGCTTGGGGCCCTTTTGCACTTTGCCACTCGACGCGCCATCCCGATCACTTGCCACGCGGCTGGTGGCCATCTTGGCGACGAAATCTACAAACTACACTGCTGGTCTGGTTGCTCCAGACTGGCCCTCGCTCCCCTGAAAAGGAGCACCCGCTCTGACCTTGCTGGTCCGAGTGAGAAGCTTGCATCGATTCCTGCGTGGTTTGCATTAGCCAAGGTCTGTTTGCTCCGATCAAGAAGCCGACACCACCATCAGCTAGAGCCTTCGTGGGACAGCTCGTGACAGACGCCTGGACGTCCTCGACCTCTTCGTGTACACGTGGCTGCAGAGACAATCTTCACCTTATCGCCTGTTTGCCCCCGACATCGCCTGGTTCCATCCTGGTTCCACGGTAGTCACTGGCTAGTGACTTTGAACATTGTCCCCTCTGCTTTCAGGTCTTCACCTCTTCAGATCCACCCTAACTCTCCTCGACGACCCGCCTGCAGCATCTTCATCTCCAGGCACCATCGACCTGCGTGACGAAACTCGACACTACTTCGCACCTGTGCACCCGCTTCCTGTGGGTGAGGTAACTCAGCAACGCCAGTGTTCCCACACTGGTATACACCTCTAGTGCCTAGGTCTAAAGTTTTATCCTTGTAGGTCAATCGGAAGGTTCCTAAAACACTAACTTTGTAACTTTTACGCACCATTGACATTGCATTGGTGCATGTGTGTGCTTTAAGCGCTGCACCCGAGTCCCGCGGGCCTTTCCCGACTTCTTCACTGTTAGTCCTGAACAGCTCCAGCGATTCCCCAGGCCCTAGGCCTATTTCCTTTCCTGATAGTGACTCTTATACCACTATTTTAGTATATGGTTTAAGTGGCCCCTAGGGCTCATCCATATTGTGCAACTTTTGTGTATTTAAACTTTGTTTTGTTTTATCGCATTTGCTTCTGTGCTCTGTGCGGGACGCTCCTTCGCTGGAGTCGCTGCGCGCATAATAAATTGTTATAACATAACATAACATAAAGAGTATAGGGGATACTTATAGTAATAAATATATATATATTTTCAATATATATCTGTGTGGTGTCCTTTCATTTGGTATTCAAGGGGATTGTGTATGGTAAAACAGCTTGCTTCACATGCCTTTACAGAGTTTGGCCTAAGACTGCTTTGTCCACGCTACTAGGATAGCTGGTCTATAAGGTTGACTTACAACCAGTCATCATAAGGGTTGCTTGGCATGGTACAAGGTGATCACTAGAACTAGTGAACATCATATGCCAGGCCAACTTCTCACATAGCTTATCTGTAACTAAAAGAATATGATGGCTTGAGATGTTCTGCTTTAAGAATGAGAGTAAAGATTAGACATTTAGAGCTTCGCCCAGATTCTTATGCAATGATGAGAGCTTTATGATGTAGAACTAGACAGCATTCAAGTTGGGCTATTTACTCGTTCAGTGAAATGTACTTATGTAATTAAATGTACATGTTTGCTTAGTAGATGTACTTGGATTCAGTATGAATGTCAATCTTGCTATTTTTGAGTTTTATTTTCAGAATATATTACTTGATGTCAGAGGCGCATTATTTAAATAAGTGAATTACCAGGTCTCAAAGAGGCTATTAAGTACATTTCTTTTAAATATAGATTTCTTTAAAAACCTTAGTCTTATTTTTATTTTTTTTGTATTGTTTTTGTATTGTATTCCCCTGTGAAAATGAATAAATCATTTTAAAATAGCTTGTTGGAGTGAAGGTTGCTTTCTTTGAGCTTGGTATTCTAAAAGTAATTCTTTCAAGTACTTGGAGCACAATGTGGGTGAGATTCTACTGATAGGAGGTTCAGTCTTGACTCAACATCATCTCCTATTCTGACAATACCCATATCATGCTCAAGAGCCAACTTCCACAGATGAATAATGAATGTTGTAGACTGGATGTAGTACAGCTGTCTCAAGCTCAACACTGACAAGACAGAAGTCCTCATCTTTTGGTACACTACCTCACCATGGAACGACACTTGGTGGCTTGCTGAATTCAGCCCTTCCCCTGCCTAGACAGGTACACCCGCAACTTTGGCATCATCTTGGAAAGCAAGTTATCTATGCAGAAACAGGTAAACGTAGTCTTATCTGCCTACTTCCACGCACTACCCATGCTCTGTAAGATCTTCCAGTAGCTACCAATAAACACCGGAAGAACCGTAACTCGGGTCCTCGTCACAAGCAAGCTAGACTACAAGAACACTCTCTCAGTGGAAAGACTCATCTACTACTTTCTTAGACTGACTTGCTTCACGCCACACTGCAAGAAGCTACACTGGCTCCAAATTCATAAGAGATGCCAGTTTAAGATGTTGACCCACGCATACTAAGCCCTGCACAAAAAAGGACAATCCTACATCAAACAATGACCTTCCACCAACTGACCAGAAACCTGCAGTCAGCCACTCTCACCAGGAGACCAAAGCCTGGAGCGAGCCTCCCCTACACATCAGGCCCGCATCATCACTCCAGGAATTCAGGAAAGTTCTGAAGACCGGACTGCTCAAATGAACAGAGTACCGCGAAGCAGCTAGCATCTCCAGTGCCTTGAGATCCTCATAGGTGATTTGCCATGCTTGGTAAAACCTGATTGATCAAGAACTAGGTTTCCTTTATGGATGTGTGTAAAAGCTTTGATCTTGCAAAATATAAAATACACCATAACTTTGGATTTATTTATGATTTTATTTGTAACCAGAGAAAACTCTAGAAAAATATCAATGTGGTATTACAAACAATTTCATTATGTTCAGGTGCCCACCAAGTCCACAAGAAAATGCTCACACAGAATAGCAGACTATGAAATCAACCTTGGCACAAATGAATAGAGCGAGAAAACAGAACGGCGGCATTCAGCAATTTTGATATAGGTGTGTTTTAGGTGCAGATTTCCTAATTCAGTAGATGTCCAGATATCAAATTATGTAAAACAGGTGAAGCACTCAAAAAGATTTAACTGGTTCTTGCTTGCACAACTAATTTACAAGCACTTATGGAGTTACTCCATTGGGAACACTCAGCTGGCTACTGAATGGTGTGGGTCGGGTCAGTGACCGTCTTTGGAAACTCAATATTACTACTTCCGATGTAAGCTTAATGTTCTCTTGGCAGCATGCTGATGGTGATACTGTGTCATGTGGTGAGGGGGATTCTGCTAGGTGCTCTAATTGTTAGGAAAAAAACAAGTGTCCTACTTTAGAATGCCACAAGCTCTTTGACAAAAGACATCACACATTTCTGCCCCAAGTGGACACACTGTTGCTTTGTGCTGATGTTAGAACGATGGTTGATTACATTTAATTTACAATGTCACAGCAATGTCAGGTAGCAATAAAACATACTATTCTATTAGGTTAAATGTGCCACTTTGCTTGTAGTATATCAAGGATTCATCAGATATTTGCTATTTGATACAGTTGCATTAGGAAACCAAAGATACCATATAGAGGGTTTAAATCTGAAATTCACAAAACTGACACTATTTAGCATACATATACAATAACAGAACCTATCATGCAGCCTGAAATTCATCCTCTTAAGCTTTGGAGGACTGAAATATATTCACATACATTTCACTGGCTTGCTGCTTTCTCACTTGACCACAGATGCAGACAGCCTGTACGTATGGATTACGAGGCACGGTTCACAACCTTGGTTTGTGATGACTAGCGCTTGTGGATTTCAAATCTTTGTTATAAGCGCTTCTGCACCTTTACCGACTCCTTTTCTTTGTCACAAGTCCACTAACATCTGCTGAAAGCCTAAAATAGAGATTTCTTTTATAACAATGAAAACAGACTTTTTAACAAATGATAAAATAGGCATTCCTACAGCCCACCTTAAAGGCCCTGCACCAGTACCTGCCGATCATTTCCTATCCTGGAAAGGTCATATTTTTTAAAACAAATGGTGTGAGTTGGAATATACTAGAAGTCTGTCACTTTCCAAAGTGCGCAAAGGAATAAACAGAAAAGCTCTTCCGGTTCACTGTATGAAACCAAAGTTATTCCTGCGAAGCTTTTTTCGCTTAAAGGGAAACCCATAGTCATTAATGCACAAAGCACATATACAACAATTCTGGTCTAAGGTTTGGCCCTCTTGATATGCTTTGGAGGAGTATAAAATGCACCAGGCACCCCTCTCCCGGCTCCCCAATTTAACACACAAAACACTTTTACCCAAATTTACCTTCACCCCTTTCAAAATGGGTGTCTATTCAAGATGGGTCTGTTCCAGTTTTCGTAGAAGGTTTACATTTTCTGTAACAGAGCAGTCCAAGTGGGTCAATGGGGGCCTGACGGATGCACAAATCCTGGACCCAACGTTGGACACCCCTAATCTACAGCGATTGGATAAGCAAGAAGAGCCCTATTTCTATCGAAGCTTCAACTATCATCAGCACATTTTTAATAATTTGATTGTTTTGTCACTATCTGCTAAGAGATCTCGAGTGGCCCTGAGCCAGGAGAAAGCAGCACTTTTAACTCGGTTTTTTGCTTTGCATTCTAAAACTTGTAGACTTGCATTTGTAGTGGAAAGGTTTACAAGTAATAGAACTAGAACAAGAGGCAGGTTGAAGACCAAAGGCCTGATTTAGAGATGGCAGACTGGTTACTCCATCACAACTCTATGGCTATCCTGCCTGCCTTATATGAAGGGTAATAGGATATAATGCTCTGATAGTGGTCACGTGAGAGAGGAATCGGTCCCCAAACTAAATCAGGCTCTAACTCTTTACAATGGACATGGCAGGACCACCTGAGAAGGACCGATCGCATGATCCTGTGCAGTTTCTGCAGCTGGTTTAGAAGCAAACCCACACCAGTGCAAGCATTGTGACGAGGCTGAAGATGGCCTTGTTGACGACGGTCATCCCACCGCTGTTGCACAGTTCCTTTTGGCAGCAGTAATAAGAAAAGTTGCTGATGCCATATTTCTTTGCAATTAACTCATTTTTGCAGGAGTTGTACGGTATGCAGGCGGTAAGTCTGGCGGAGCCTGGAAAAAAAGAAACATGAATTAAAACTCCTACGTGCATAACTTAAATAAAATACAAAACTCTCGGTTTAGAATGTATGCTTGCTTAAACTATTTTTATAGTGGACTACAAACAGCAGCTGCGGACGGTACAGACAGGACAACGTAGGTGATTGCTTGCATTTAACATGGGCTGACATCACCCGAGGTGGCATCCTTTGCTAACATTACTAACAATGCTGACTATCAAATTTTTTAATGAACTAGAATTAAAGTGAATCAACTGCATGAAATTTAGTAAAAATAAGTCTAAAACTCTGTTATTGGAAACGTGCTACTGCCTGCAGGTAGGGTGGCCCCTCCAGCAACCTTGGTTTTATTAATACAAGGAGATTGTCATGTTCGAACTAGAAATTCTCAAATGCTTGCCAGTTGCATCAATCCACTTGCTCTTCTGGACCAGAAGTTCTGGTCAGGAAGAGGAGAATCTCTGCTGTGGACCACCAGCGAGTTAGTAGGCAGGTTCTGGCCTCTGATGTACACCAGGTCATATACTACTTTTTAGGTCTCGCCTGTCAATGCGCATGCACATTGAGCGGAGCGAGACTATAAGGGCTTAAACAGAGGTTTAGCTAGACTGGCGATTTGATGCTGTGCCCGTGCGCTTTTAGGTCAATGCGCAAACGCATTGAACTAAAATGCGCGTGCACAACATCAAATCGCCAGCCATCTGTTCCCCAGCTTGGCGCCTCCGCTCCTGCTCTCTCCTGGCTGCTCCTCCTCTAATTATTCACGGCCGGCCGTACTTTCACTTTCACGGCCGGCAGGCCGTGTCTCGTTTTATTTATTTTTTTGCTTTTTTTTTTTCACTCTCCGCCTACCCTTCTCCCTCGCTCGTTTCTCATGCCTCAGTCCTTCCCTCTCTCTATTTGCCTACCTCCCCCTCCATTCACAGTCCCTCCCTTACACATATTTCCGTCTCTGCTCTTTGCAGCATTTGTTGTCTCTGTTTCTCTCACATATCAGCTCTCGCCCTCCTCCACTGCCCATGCCCCCATTCCTAAACACTTATCTGCCTTTCCGGGTTCTGTGCCCCGCCCCACCACAGAGACCGCTGCCCCACACCCAAAGACGCTGCCCCACCCCCTTTGCGCGCTTCTCTCCTCATCCCGTTCTTGATGGACATTGTTGTAGTTTGTGAGCTTCTCTCTCACCGCCTCACCAAACATACATGCACACAAGCTCTCTTGACACAAACAAACATCCACACAGACACACAAGCACCCTTGCTTACAGACCACAAGCTCTCTTGACACAAACATCCACACAGACACACAAGCTACGTTCCCAACAAGCCGCGCGCTTCTGTAAACCCGAGCGCGCAGTGCCATGTGTGGCGCGCGCACTCACAGCACATCCCGCGAGAGTTTTCGCGCCGCCGCTTTTAAAAGGCGAGCGGCGCGAAAAACGGGTATTTCCTGATTGCGGTGGACGGAAGACTTTCCTGATTGCGGTGGTCGGAAGGCGGCAAAAGTGATCACCTTGAAGTGGCAGGTACGTTTTACAATATGGGCACTTGCATTTGTAGCTTACCCCAGCAGCGAGACCTGCCGCAGGCGCTTTTGGATTCAGATGAAGCCCCGCACAGTATCATTTTGATTATATGCAACCTTTGCGGACAGGGTGCCAGCTGTGCGGTTGGAGGCACATTTGAGAAGTGTTTACATGTGGTTCTGAGGATGAGAACCTTGATGTACTGTATTTCCCAGTTATACAGCGCGAAATCGACCCGAGGCAATTGGAGCGCTAGCGCTGTACACGAGCAACACTAAAAACAAACAAAAAAACCACTGTTTTATGCATTTTCGTTTTTTTGGCGGCCTGCTTTCTGCATTAAAGTTTGTGCGCCGGCAGAACCGGGTCAGGTTGGAGCATGAAAATAACAGTAGTAGCTAGCAAGCCTTCTCCATCTAAGTGACGCCGCCGCCGAGCTCCGTTTACACTTTTAATTTCCTTCGCCGCCGAGCCCCATTTACACAGTTAATTTCCTTGCTCAAACAAGCCTCTGCACACAGTGTCATTGCATTTGGTGGGCCACGCTGCAAATTAAATCTGTTGTCTATGTAGCATTTCGCCAATTACTTCTATGGGTCTTGTCATTAATGATAACATGTAATTTAATTAAATCGAAGCCCAGCGGCCGTGATTGGTGACGAGTGACGCCCTATTGTACATGAACAGCGCCGAGCAGGCGGAGTTCTTTTAGCATCCTTTACTGGCAGGCATGCTGGAGGACACGGGACAGCGGCAGGTGGTGCTGGGCGTTTTGGGGAGGGAGGGGGCAGAGGGAATACTTTTCGATACCCCATCAGGCCGAACTTTTCTCTTCCTGCTAAACTGCCACATATGGAATCTCATTGCTTCCTGTTATCTCAGCTAGCTCCAAGACGCCTTTTTTGGCATTCAAGCGCTTTAGAAGAGGTGAGAAGCTTTGGATAATTAGGCCGACATTACAGAAGTGTGGAGTTACATGCACCACAAAGAGAGGGAAAACTCTGCCAGGGAAGACAGAGGGGGAGACAGGTAGGAGCAGACAGAGGTGGTGATGACAGGAGAAGAGGGAGGAAGGCTTGGTACCGAAGGATAGGCAGACATTGAGGGGAATGGGGGGTGCAGACATGGGGTACCCCTTTCCTTCAGACGAGTATTTATTCTTAAATTCTGTTTGTTGTTTTATATAGCACAGACTTCACAGGATTTCAGAGCGCTGTACATAGTTTGTGTGAAAGCACCTGGCAGAAGTCAACAAAGTGTTAACTGGACACAGAGCAGAGAAAATACTACTTACATTACAGCTAGTGTTTGAGGAATGCATGTGGGTTAGTTGCAGTGATATAAGGGGTGGATAATAGGGCATTAGGTTAGTTCAATGCAGTGTATGCTGGATATCACGGGCCAAAGGAGCCCTAGATTAAATATTAGACATGATGTCACATATAGATGCAGCAGTTTCAGGTGTAGGTAAATTAGAGCCTAGGATGAAGCAACGATTGCCAAGTACAGACACCAATAAATCAATCTATGAATCAACTACAACAGCAGTGTGTGTGAGGCATGCGTATTCATGCAAGAGGGACGTATGAGCAAATACTCTAGAGTAAAGGTTGAAAAGCATAGGAAAATGCACGAGGACAGAGTAAGACAAAACAACGCTGAATAGGGCATAATTGGTGAAAAGAGGCCTCAGAGGGTAGAGATTAATGGCAAAGGAATGGTAATGAGAGATGGTTGAGCCCAGAAATGGGGGAGGTTTGGTAAACACAGAGCTCTGTTCCCCAGCAACGACTGACGAAGACAGCGGCATGTACCAACTTGTGTCTGTGGGGTGGACGAGTCCCCCATCTATATGTCCAAGAGCGGGAATCCAACACTTGTCAGAGTTCAGCCCTACTCTACACTTCACATGAAAGTTGCCAAAGAACTCCATGTGTGTGCAGTTCTGTGGGGCTGGCACATGCAGGCCATTAGGATTGGTTTCCTTTTGGGGATATATGTTAGTGTCTTTGAAAGAATAAAAGTGCTGTGATTTTTTTACATATATATATAATTGTTTGAATCGAAGTGACATTCCTTAGTTCCAGCACCACAGCGTACATTTTAAAAGTAATACGAGTAAGGTTTTTGTGTCTGATTATACACTGCATTATAGGTCTCATAGATCTCATTTCAGTACATATTAGGAGGGTGGTTGATATTTAGGGTCAGCCCTTACAACAACTAAATTAGTACACACTTTGAGTCTTGATATATTCCATTTTGTGCTTTTCGATTACAGCAGAGAAGGAGTCCTCTTGCAGGATTACAGCTGGTGTGGTTTGTGGCACACTAGCAGAAGCAGAGGAATAGCTTGCAGCTAAGCTCAGAGCAGGGCTTCCGGGTCAAGTTTGCGCTATATAAAACTTCAAAAGAACCAGGCCTCTGCCATTTCATATCATCACAACCAATCTTTCTCTCTTTGTAACTCCCTAAATGAATGAAGTCATGCTTTACGCTACGAACACAGCAGTGTACATTGTTCGATCATCCAATTACTTCACATTGTCCGAAAACATTGCAGGAGGTCGTCATAATCTCCCATTGGAATACAGACTCTCTGTACCAGGGCGTTCCTCCCGTATAACAGCAAGATTACAGGAGGTGCAAAATGCTGCAACTTGACTGATCCAAACGGGCTTTTTAAGTGGGATTAAAAGAGGGTTGATTTTTTGGCAGTGCTGTTTGTAAACGTGTTCACAGTGGAAGGAGAAACCCATCTAGACATCTTTTGGATTTATAACATTACTTCCCAAATCCAAACCTGCCCTTCACTGCCTATTGCTTAATCTGTAACTTGCCTGGAAGTTTAAGTAACACAGAAATTAGCAGTGAGGTGGAGGTCTTTGTGGTGCAGCAATGCCCAAAGTGAAGGGGGGGGTCGGGGGGGAGGAAGAGTGAGCACATTGAGTACCGCCTAAAATGTGAGTTGTGCTGCATGGTTACACACAGACAGACACAGACAGACAGACAGACACACACACAGACAGACACAGACAGACACAGACAGACACACGCACACAGACAGACAGACACACGCACAGACACACGCACACAGACACACGCACACAGACACACGCACACAGACACACGCACACAGACGCAGACATACAGACAGACACACAGAGAGACAGACAGAGAGACAGACAGAGAGACAGACAGAGAGACAGACAGAGAGACAGACAGAGAGACAGACAGACAGACCGAGAGGGCCGACCAAACAGTCATTGGGCACTTTGGTGTGGGCAAACCACTCCTCCCCTGCTCGGAGAGCAGAGCAGTCCGGCCCACCTGCCAGCTGCAAAGCAGCAGGACATGTCAGGAAGCATAAAATGATAATAACTTAAAAGTTATTATAATATCATGTTTCTCTTCTTTACACTGCTTAAAAGCGGTGGGGGATGCTCCACTGCCAAAGAGGAGGATCCTCCCCTGATCAGTACAACAAGACACAAGAAAAACCACATGCAAGCATCCTTTCAATCAGGATATAAAGCTCATCAGAGCACCAAACTCAAGCCCAATCAAAATTGTGGATGACTCCTTTGAGCTAGTTTTACACATCACAGAAGGTGTAACACATAATACAGATTTTTAGACCAGTTTAACGTAATGAATGCTAATAAGGAAGTACATGGGCACATGCCTATTTGCCTAAACTGGAATCCCAGGTAACTATTTGGTTGTTTTTTTCTATTGGAGTATCTGGCCAGTCCCATTCATTATTTGTAACTCGTAGAGCCTTTGCTAACCATCTTGTTTTCAATTGCAGGTTTGCAGTCTGTTAGGTATTCGGATTTGAATGGTCAGGCGTGAGTACCCACAAAGACAAGGTAATTCTGTTTATGTTCCACATTTGATTTTGGAGGGTGCTGGGTAAATAGATTCACAATCTGCACCCCATTTCTTTTGCAGGTTTGTGAGACCGTGTTACAAATACAGTTGTACAGGCAGACGTGAGTAGAGGCAGAACAAACAGGTAATTGTTTGGTAGAGTTACATTGTGGTGCATCTTATACATTGTAGTATAACAACATACCTTACATATGTTTTCTTCCATTGCAGGTTCTGTAGACAGTACCCCACACATTTGAACAGGCATACGTGAGTACAAGCACAACAGGTAATTGTTTGATAGAGGTAAACTGTGGAGCATCTTGTACATTGTAGTATAACAACATACCTTACCCATGTTTTCGTCCGTTGCAGGTTCCGCAGACAGTACCCCACACATTTGAACGGGCATACGTGAGTATAAGCACAACAGGTAATTGTTTGGTAGAGTTGAACTGTGATGCATCTTGTACATTGTAGTATGACAACATACCTTACCCATGTTTTCGTCCGTTGCAGGTTCCGCAGACAGTCCCCCACACATTTGAACGGGCATACGTGAGTACAAGCACAACAGGTAATTGTTTGGTAGAGTAAAATTGTTGTGCTTCTTGAACATTGTAGTATAACAAAATACCTTACCCATGTTTTCTTCTGTTGCAGGTTTTGCAGACAGTACCCCACACATTTGAACAGGCATACTTGAGCACAAGCAGAACAGGTAATTGTTTGGTAGAGTTCCCTTATGGTGCACATGGCATATTGCTGTATCACAAATTCGCAATGTGCTGAAATAATCTTTACTTCTATTGTAGGCTCTGCGGACAGTGCTATATTTAAGTTTGGAAGAGCAGGGCAGGGCAGTGAACAGAAAAATCCAGGTAATTGCACTCTATGTTTTGCCGGCAAAGCATCAGTACTATGTGACAGATTGCAATCATGAGCATAGGCAACAACTTTAGCCAGGTTTCTTTATTTTGCAGGCTTTGTGGCGTAGCAGGCTAAACCCAGTTCTCACAAATATGTTCAAGCGCAAAGCTGTACCTTCTGCAGAGTGCGATGCTTCACCACAAAGGAAGAAATGTTGCCTTGTTTTCAAGGAAGAGTGGATGAAAGAAATTGTGGAGGCTGAGACACAGAAATCCCGAAGCAAGGTTCGCGTCCAACTTGGGGAACTATTTCAATACAGTCCAGACGTGGGCTTGATTTGCAAAACATGTGCCGAAGCCAAGATTGTTGGGGACTTTTCTACAGGGAAGAAATGGAGTGATGGCTGGAAACTGGATTACCTGAAACGTCATCTAATTAGCAAAGTTCACGAGTCTGCCATTGTGATATTGAGAAACAGAAGTGCTGCTGCCAGGTTTGGTTTTGGAGTGCGAGCAATGCTGACAGAAACTGCCACTGACAAAGCGAATAGAAGTAGTTGAACGACAAAGATCCCTGCCTGATGAAATAAAGATTCTCATAAACAACGTGTTGCTGGCAGTCAAGATGAACACTTCAATGTTATCTGTACAAGACATCCATGACCACCTAGCTTTGTATGTGAAGATACCAGACAGCTTGAGGAGCAAGAACTATGCCTTTGAGTTCCTTGAGGCCATCAATAGCGTGATACACTGTGAAGCTATGGCAGAACTTCGTAACGCTTTGTATCACACACTGATAATTGACGAGAGCACAGATATTTCTGTTACAAAAATGCTCATCCTGTACTTCAAGTTCCGACCTGTAACCTCAACAGAGCACAAAACACTGTTTGGGGGCATAGTGAAGCTGACTAGTTGTAATGCTGAGGCTATCACTATTGCTGTGAAAGAATTCTACACTGCCAATGAACAGGACCTCATGAAAATGGTCATGTTCACATCCGATGGTGCGTCTGTGATGCTGGGTAAAAATGGTGTTGCTACTCGCCTTAAGCAATCCATTCCCCATCTAGTTGAGCAGCATTGTGTCGCTCATCGTGAAGATTTGGGAGTTGATGATGCCTGGAAGAGGGTTCCAATGATTAAAGAGATGGAGACATTGAGGACTGTCTACACTGTGTTATCCAGATCTCCTGCAAGGAAGTCCAAGCTGGATGAAATGGCATCGGTCACTGATTGTGAAGTGGTCTCTTTTCGACCATTGAATGAAGTCCAGTGGCTTTCAAGGCATTTTGCAGTTGGTGCACTTATTCGGAATTACGAGGTTGTTCTTAAGTACTTTGAGCATGAGAAAGTTGAAGAGAATGATCCAGTTGCTAAATATTGTTACAAAAAGCTATCTGACTCAAACTACCATATTTCCCTTGCAGTACTTAATGATATTCTGAGTGAATTTGCATCTTTGTGCAAACTGTTCCAAAAAAGTTATTTGACTACTGTAGAAGCTGTACAGTGTGCAAGAGCAAAGATTGGCCAAATTAAGCAACAGTATTTGGGGGACACTGTCTTTTGGAGCAGCAATGTAAGAGATCTGATGGTGTTGTACAAGGAAAGGCAAGAGTTTGACAGTGGGCCTATTTTGTCTATTGTTTCCCTTCTTTGTGAGCACATGCAAAAAAGGTTCCCTGAAGATGAACTGAAAGAATGGGCAAGTTTTGAAATCCAGGCAATAGCAACACAATCCCATTTTGATTTTGGGACTGAAAATATACAAAGACTTGTTAAAAAGTATAAAAAGGTCTTGGTCCTGGGTGATTGTGAGACACCAGAAGATGTTGTACGACAATACAGAGACTATAAATATGTGGTGGCAGAACATGTAAAGGGTGGGTTATTTACCACCTTTCAAGACATGGTGAATTTCACTGTACGCAATGCTGCTCAGTATAGTGTGGTGTCTCAGCTTGTTGATATCTGCGCAACATTTCAAGCTTCTAGTGCGGATTGTGAACGAGGATTTAGCCTCATGAATACTATCAAGAGCAAATTGAGGAATAGACTAGAGCAGAAGCATTTGGATATGCTGATGAGGACAAAGGCCTACCCCCTGAATGGGAAAGTTGACCTTGACAGAGTTTATCAGCACTGGAAAAATGGCAATGATCGCCGTGAGAAGCAACCCTGTCACCCATCTAGTGATGCCACTTGACATGTCTGAACGTCCCTCTCCCACAGTCCATGCTTGCCTAGATGTCAGTTTTACAAACTATGTGTGGAGGGATAGCCCAACGTTACTCAGTAGTTTTCACTTCCAATTGTAAATATGTTATGTCATTTTTGTAACTTATTGTGTATACGTGATATTGTATAGGATCTCAACATTTCCCCACCCAATGAACAGTGCTCCAGTTAAGAATATTTAGTAAAATCTTATGATGGTACCATCGTTGGAGTCTTGTGCTTTAACCATGAACTGTACTTGCCTGTGTAAGCAGTAATGTTTTGGCATGTATTTCCAATTTGCAAACCGGCCTTAAGACCCTTAACGTGGTGCTGTATGTGTGAAAATGAACCATCTTTTCACTTTTTTAAGTACACGTTTGGGGTGACATTTGGCGCTGCGCGCGGGGTCTGGCTCCTAGCGCACACAGCCATGGTTGCAGCGCACAGAGACCCTCCACTGCCGCACACAGAGGAAAAAATTAGAGGGAACATTGCACACAAGCACCCTTGCTTACAGACCAAGAAACACACATGCGTACAAATTCACAAGCTTCCTTGCACACGGACCAATAAACATACATGCGCACAGACATACAAGCACCCTTGCACACGGACTAAAAAACACACATGCGCACAGACACAAGCTCCTTTGCACACGGACCAACAACCATACATGCGCACAGACACAACAGACACAGGCACCATTGCACATGAACCCACAAACATACAGGCACACATGGCACAGCATCCATTTGCTATTTGGTGCCACATATAAAATTACTTTTGTGCCCACATAGGTGTCCATTTCCTCCAGAAAAGTCCCATTTGTCGTGTCAGTAACTTCCTTTTCTGCTTCAAGGCATGAAATCATCGACTTGCAAAACTCTTTTAATGAGAGTTATAAATAATGTGACAAGGGCCCACTACCCTAACTAACTGCACAACATGAGTCTATATAATTTCACACCGAGATGCCAAGCGAGAATGGTTCCATTCACTTTATGTACTGCACAGTAATCTGGCTCATTTAAGAAATGAACAGGCCACGTGTGCTTCCTTCGGCTTGGTTTAAAAACCTCGCTATACCCATTTCGATCCTTAAAAAGCATTAAAATGTTCCCTTCATGGCAGGCCTGGCTCTAGAACACGGCACCGGTGCCCATCCCCACTCTCCGGTACAAGCGTTTTATTTCTGCCATTACTTACTCCTTCCGCTGCCTCCCCTCTCGCCGCCCGTTATTTCGTCCTGTGACTCTGGGTCGGGTTCTTTTCCTCAGTATCAGTGACCCTGAGCATGCGCGTGTGTGTCATAAAGATGGCGATCTCCTGCTCTTCACACCTACTTGTTCCGCGCCTCTCCGGGGCTCAAACCTCTCTGATAACAATGGTGCTAACACCAAGCATTTTAAGACAGCTAGCGTTCCACACCCAACCCTTGCGTTTACAAAGAAGCCGTAGAAGAGGAAATAATTTAGTGCAACTCTTACTGCTCCGTTGAAACAATGCATTGTCATTAAGTGAGCTTAATCCAACGCCCTTTCCTCCGAGTCTATCCCAACCGCCCTAGACAATTTGCTTCATGCGTTTTTATTGCTATCCAGCCGTTTACCCTCATTTAGTATTTATTTACATGTTCATATAAGCCGCATTCCTACAGTACTTTGCAAAAAAATACAAGTCAATAGTTACATGAAAGAAACTTTATAGTTGCACAATGCGTGACTGCAATCCAAACAGGAACTTTGCACCAACAAAAAGGGCTTGCACAGATTGAATGGAGCACCATTTAGAAAGAAACCATATGGTAAACCTCATTGACTTTGGGCTGCAATGAAAACTATCCAACTATTCACGTATGTTATATATAAAGGTCATATCCTGAATTTAATTCCCTTTACTCGACACTCATCCTCCTTCCCCCCATCGTTGCTTGAGTGCGTGAGCTCTTCACCCCCGCCCCCTTGTTGCTTTAGTGCGTGAGCTCCTCCCCCCCCTCGTTGCTTGCATGCGTGAGCTCCTCACCCCCCGTTGCTTGAGTGCGTGAGCTCCTCACCCCCCTCGTTGCTTGAGTGCGTGAGCTCCTCACCCCTCCTCCCTCGTTTCTTCAGTGCATGAACTGCTCACCCCCTCATTGCTTGAGTGCGTGAGCTCCCCCCCTCCCTCCCTCGTTGCTTGAGCTCCTCACCCCCTCATTGCTTGAATTTGTGAGCTCCTCCCCCCTCGTTGCTTGAGTGCGTGAGCTCCTCCCCCCTCGTTGCTTGAGTGCGTGAGCTCCTTCCCCCTCCCTGCTTGAGTGCGCTTGGCTTGCATAATATAAGGAGCTTGTGATTGCAAATCCTATCACTTCAGGAAGTGCCGATACGCTTAGACCGTCATTTGTGTAAGCCCACTGATATGCGCTCTTTACAGGTTGCGATTGGTTTTCGCTCCACTCGCATTTTGTTTATTGCTTTTGCTATTTTATTAGCTTCACTATTGATATATATATATATATATATATATATATATATATATATATATATATATATAGCTCAGTTTCTGCATGGCACCTTGATTTGTGTCTCCATCCTTAATTACAAGCGTCCTCACTATATGCACTCCGAACGCTTGACAACTACGATACCGAGCACACCGTTTATACTTTTCTCCCTTGTATATTTTCTCTTGCTCGCATGCTTTATCGCTACGTCGTTGCTTTACGTTTGCACTGTAAGATGTCCCTATGTTTTTCAATATGCAATTCAGCCACGCCCGCTAGCTTTCTGCGGCATGTGGCCCTGGTGTTCCGTTTCTTCACTTGACCCATGACACCCTGCGCTCTTGCTGATACTCCATCGGGGTCTCTAACACTGAGATTTGTTCATTCATTGACGACTGTTTATGATTCAAACTGTTTATACTCGATGATATTTCCTTGCCCCAGCCATGACTATATCTTTCTTAGGCATCATGGCTCCCACTATGTCGTCCATTCCACCTCACCTGCTGCATTTCTTGGTTTCCTACATCTTGAGGGTGATTAGATTTTATTTCACAACAGCGCAACCACAGCGCCACTCAGCGCAACCACAGCGCCACTCAGCGCAACTACCAAAGCATCACTCAGCACTACCACAGCATCACTCAGCACTACCACAGCATCACTCAGCACTACCACAGCATCACTCAGCACTACCACAGCATCACTCAGCACTACCACAGCATCACTCAGCACTACCACAGCATCACTGGTTCAAATATGTTCTCTCAATGTTTCAAACTTTATTACAAATGTCACAAAAAAATGTTAATTCACTTCTGTTCTTGGATTTTCGTCACAATAAAATACACTGAACATATTCTTCACAAAAGTTTAAGCTATTGCCATTATAAATTAAATTATTTAAGTATTAATTATTAAAAAAATTAAAAGCCATTGTTATTTGTAATATCAATACATCTAAGTCACGTAAATACAAAACATGTTGCATTACAAATGCTATAGGTGTCACATTTGCAAAAGTTATAACTATTGGCATTGTAAATGACAAAGCTATTAATTTAGCTATTTTCAAAAACACAAATAAAAAAAAATCATTTACAAGACCAATAGCTCCAACTTTTCTAATGCGAGACCTATTGCATTTCCAATGCTTGTTTAACCCTGGTAGTTACAACGTTTGCCTGGACTGGGTCTTTGAAGGTCTCTGTTACAGCTTGAGCAAGTGGTGGGAGGTACTGAACTGACCTTTCCGTCTAGGTGAAAGTCTCCACTAAGAAGTTGTGCTCCCTTTGCACCACATTAAGAATGTTATGGTTGTATGCAGTGGTGTCATCGGGAGGGAACATCTTAATTGGATAGGGGCCTGGGTTGCCTGGAGGGTCGACCAGATATTACTACCAGGGATCATGTCCAACCCAGGGTGGGAGAGGCTTGAACAAGTATCTCGATGGGGCCACGAGAGCTACCCGGAAGGCTATGTTTGAACTGCAAAAACTAGGAATAAAATTCAAGCATAGTAATAATAATATTTATTATAATCCATATAAAAAATAGTTTTGATATTGAGCAAATACATTTATAAAGTAAAAATGGCTGTTTTCTGAGTATCATATTGCCATATTTACACTGTTATTCACTTTATTGTATTGTGCTGACTCTTTAGGTCCATTATATTGAATTCTTCTTTCCTAAAGTTATTTTTCACAATTAGCTACCCTGGAGCGATTCAGTGTGGCCTGAATGTGTGAGCAGGATGGGGTGCATGGGGTGGACAGGGATACAGGGCCACAGTGGTGGTGGTGGAGATTGATTGAGTGGTGCGATGAGAGACTAATTAACCTATACCTAACATTTCAATGGGGGGAATTTGCGTTGTACCTGGTGGAGTTCAAAAGGGAGTCTTCTCATTTTAAGGATCTGAGGAGTGTGTGGTTGCGCTTGTGAGAGGTGAGGAAGCTATTGAGGGATGGATACAGATCTTTTTCTGCCTGACCTCAGGCCCCTCAGAAAAAACCAATGGGGAGAACGCTTCAGTCAAGGGTTCTTTTGGAGCCAACCAAAGGGCAGGTCTCGGTATCAACTACGAGGTAGATTTTGGCTACAACATAAGTTTTTATGGGTCTCATGTGCACAGTGGCTAGGATGGGTAGCGTCATGTGATGCCCAATGGTGGGGCTTGCTTGTTGTTGAGGTGTAGGCCACATTAGTGGGACATGAGGGTCAGTGCATTTTCAGGCTAGGCTCTGGGCTCCATGTCCAATGCTCTTGGCAGTAGTTTTCTGCCACGATCTGAGAGTTTTTTGCCTTGAACTCACTGGAGTTGAATCTCGGGCACTAAAGATCAAAAGGGGGTCCTGGGTGAGGTCTTTATCCTGAGGCCTGTGCTCAAGCATGCTGGACCTCCACATGGTTTCCGTAAAACTTGAGGCAGAAGCAATGACCCAAGTCACCGTCAAAATAAAACGAGATTCCTAGGAAGAGCGGTCTTGAAAGAGAGCACTCCTCCTTGAGCGGTGGCTCAAGGAGGAGTGCTCTCTTTACCCTTTGGACGGGTCGTAGTCCTGAAGAATGGCACTGAGTGCCCCAACAAAGAAACACGGTCTAACCCACAGATGGCACTCTAACGACCAAAACTGATGACTGAAAAAACAATCAGATGCACTGTGGAAGGAGAACAGGTCTTGTAACTCGAAAACAACTTAGAAGGAACGCCACCTGCAAACGTCTGCACCCAACAAGAGATGGCAGGGTTATGCAGAGCATGTGAATCTACTACACACGTGTCACATTGTTTGTGTGTATCCCTGCCAACATCTGGGACATGTGGCCTCCTTCTGTGGAAGACAGCCTGACCTAGTGTCTATAGTGAGAAACTGGAGTGTATGCTGACAAAAAACTTTGCTTAGTTGACCATGTTTCTATTGCAACAAATTTTTTTTATTTTGCACTCCTTGGTATATTTTTCCCTTGCTATATAACAATCATTGTTTTTATGCACAATCAATAATTATAGTACTGCAATATTTTTGTTCGCTTTTAAAAGACAAAACCAGGTGCAGAGCGAAGTTTATCATACATCGATTCATAAGCGAGTTGTCATCCATTCCATTAAAGTGATTGTGTGTGGAGTGAGCCTGAAATAAATTATTTCCGTATTAACGGATCTGTAACTTTTTGAATGTGTGTAAAATATCTCGGTTTGCTGTGAGCTTCTCTCTGCTCGTATCGAACACTTTGTGAGGCAGAATACCCACGGCAGAGACAGTCAGGCAACGCGGACATTGCCAGTCCTTTTGTTTTGTTTACATTAGAAGACCAGTATTGGTGTATCCATAGTGCAGAAAGCAAATGAAAATTAAAAAAACTGGACAGACCACTCAGACGTGACCTGAGACAAGCGAGATCTCTGAAGCTGCACCAAAGCAAGAGCCGGGCAATGCTCCTCTCAACGCACCCCATTTCGTAAGAACATTGAACAGCAGAAAGATTGTACTTCCAGAATCAGTGACTGGCGGGAAAACAGAGTAGTAGAGCTAGCTTTTGCCATTGGGTGAGGTTCATGAAGCCAACGGGCAACGTTAGAGATGGTTTGTCTTGCGGCTAGCACGGTTGTCATGCAACTCATTGGCAGCACCCAGCAGGCTTGTTGCTAAAATAACCACCCCCTTACACACAATAAAAAGCACTTTGGTTGAATTTCCCTCCTCAGTAATGCAGTCTTAGTCAGAAATATTAGGTATACAGGTGCACTAGTAATAGCTAGGATTGATTCCACCGTTTTTCTATTGCTCTGCCTTGATGTTTCAGGTGGCAATGGGAGCCAGTAACTAGCTGTTATGACTTTGGGTTTGAGGGCGGCCTAACATTTTATGTAAAATTTACTTTCAAGTTGTCCAAGCACTTACTCGTTTCCCTCAAAATGAGGGCACAGTGAGTCCGTGCAGTGTTAGTGCTTTCTCTGTTACGATGGGCTTGCTGCAATCTCTTCATGACATTTCACAACATGTTTCTCCATGGTTTCCAACTCCAGCTTTACCAGTTGGAGACTAGTACCACTGGGGGAAGGATCAGCGGGACATGGGCTCCTTTGAAGGAATAAAGAGGCTTGCTTTACCTCATCAGCTGTTCCAGTCTTAGCTTTCCTTCAACCTCCCTTTTTTTAAACCATTCTTGCTTACAATAGATACATTTGTTACATTTTGATCTAATAAGGATAGTTGCTGCAATCTAAAAGAAGAAGGAATTGTGGGAAATAATAACCACAGACAATCTCCTCCTGAGTGAGTTGTGACACTGACCAGTTGGGAAAAGCTCAGAGTGTCAATTTCTTCAATGGTGTTTGTTAGACGGGGACCCGGAGGGTCGGCCGAGGACAGGGGGAGAGGTCTCCAGGGGGAGAGGTCTCCAGTGAGAGCCGTCTCCAGCGATCGTACAGACGAGTAACTTCCCCCCCCCCCCCACAGATGGACACCACACAAGGATGAAGTCAACACTTTATATACGGTTCCTGAGGCAAAGTTATCAGCGATACAGCGGGGTCAGGACACGAGGATCCTCTCAATTCTAGTCTCTGTAGGGAAAGGGGTAGCGGGACAGTCTTGGTACCGGTCCGGTACAGGTGCGTCAAGAAGGAAGCTCACAATCCTCGAGCTTAGGAGTCCGCAAGGTCGGGCCGCGGCAGCGCCAGCAGGCTTGGATGATAGTTCTCGAAGGAGGGCCGCGGCAGCGCCAGCAGGCTTGGATGATGGTTCTCGGAGGAGGGCCGCGGCAGCGCCAGCAGGCTTGGACGATGGTTCTCGAAGGAGGGCCGCGGCAGCGCCAGCAGGCTTGGACGATGGTGCACGAGATAAAGGGCCGCGGCAGCGCCAGTAGGCTTCGGAGATGTTTACAAGGCAGGGCTGCGGCAGCGCCAGCAGTCCGTCAGGGATGAGTTCTTCAAGGTGTCTCTCGACTCCAGGATACAACTGCCTTCCTGCTCTGGAGCAGCCCCAGTTATAGGTCTGGTCTCCTTTGATGTCCGGACCCTCGCGCTTGGAGGTCGGGAGGTCCAGGATGAGGGAGTCCGGACACCCAGCAGGGGGGTGGAGCCAGCGCCCGGGGAGGCTGGGGGCGATCGGCACCTGGCGGGGGAGAGCTATCGACACTCCTTTCTCCCATTGACCTGCCAAGTGGTCCCTTCACCTCCTGGGTGGATGGTGGTGCCGCGATGTAGGGGCCTGACCAGGCCCAGGGTTGGGGTCGAGCTGAGGCCACGCGGCCTCGTGGTGCAGTGTCCAAGATGGCGACGGGATCGGGCAATGCTGTTGATGGAAGCCCGGGCCAGCCGATGGGGTGTTCGGGAGCAGGCGTCCCGTTGGGGACGGGTTGCGGGTTGTCTCGGTGGGTTGCCGGGATGGTTCTTTCTGGGGGTACAGGGTGGGCCGGTGTCCGGACCCTATCATGCGGGGAGGGAGCGGGCCTTCCACTAGGCCTGTCCAACAGTGTTTTGACTTCAGTTGGAAGGATTATGTAATGGACAAAACATACTAACACAAGAAACTGTCCCACTAATGACACTTCCCTGGTCAAAAAAGAACAATTGATGGACAGAATGATGAACAATGTCAAACGCTCAATCCCAGTAAGATCTGGGCCCAAATCCATTGGTTTTGTGCTTACCACGCCACCCTAGTTTGGACCTACCGATATACAAATCAGTCTTGACACTGCTGCCCATGGGAATAGTCCTACCCGAACTATCAGGTCCTTCCTGGACCGGAAACAAGCATTTTGGATCGGCTGCCGAGAATTACTCCCATATCAGACAAGATAGCCTGAATCCAGGGGCAGGGTGAGCAAGGGACTCCGTCCCGCTTGGGGTGACAAATGCAATTGATGGACGGAATGCGGAATAATGGCAAACACTCACCCCCAGTCAGAGGTGGGCTTAAATCCATTGTTTTTTTGCTCACCATGACTCGAATTTGGATGCAGCCGTTTGCAAATCAGTCTTGACCCGGCTCCTCATGGGAACAGTACAGCCTGAACTGCGAGACTAATTAATATTTGTTTTTCACTGAATAACTTGCAGTGCTATGGCCAACAATGAGATCTTCTACAATGAAACTGTGGTCCACAAGGAAATGCCCACGAGTAAATGGCATGACAATGGAGTGGTCATGACAAAATCGTGCATTTATGCTGGAATGTGAGAGTGAAATGTGGTAGCCATCAGCAGCAGATGCAGGAAATCGATGCTTTCGCACTACCTGATCACAGAAGGGAGGTAGGCTAGGCTGGCTGTAGCCTTTGACAGCTGGTGCATGGAGAGAAAGAACATGAATTTGAGCCGAATGTGTGGCTAGGCCTTGAGAGCAGGTAAAGGGATTTGAAAGCACACACTTCTACCCAATTAATGGTCGCAACCACTGGAAGGAATACAAAACCGGATGTCATTTAGCCATTAACTTACATAGAAGGTTGGGGCTCAATGAGGGCCTAGTTCCAATTTGTGGCAAAGGATGAAGGGGGGACTTGGCTCTTAATGCTCGAATGTTACTTGCCACTTTCATAACACACTTCTGACTTTGCAGTGCTCTTTTTCTTCGATTGACTAAAAGCTGGACCTTACAGGTCTTTCAGAAAGTTGCCAAACAGACTCAATAATGTAAATAATCTAGGACTACTTTATGAACTAATTATCTCAAAACATTGGAGGGTGAAAACACAATAGTGACACTAATAATTGAAAAAATAATTTATTAATCATCATAACAAAATTTATGAATATAAAATACATAGAGAGAAAGTCCTAAAGAGACTCGTAATACTACAACATTCTTACTGCATTCATTCAATATACAAGCATACTATATACATGTAATCATCTTGATATGTATAGCCTTCTTCACAAAAGACAAATAAGCTGGTAGTTGATGCAACAAGACAATACAAGGAACACAGAGTTTTTCAGGTGGTTTCCAGAATGACTCAGACTCCATACCATGACCAATCAATTACAAACAAGTGATTTAATGCTTATGCAGGTCGGCAAATATTTATATGGCATGTTCCACTTTGGCAAGCTATCTCTCCAGCAAATAGTGGATAAATAAAACTTACCAATGGGACCCCAAATATTTTCTAATGAATTTACCAACCATTCAATTAATCAAACTCAATAACATCCACACAGCAAATAGGCAATGCAACACACCATATTGCTGGATTTTCAACCTTTAAATCAGTTTGAAACTGCAGTTTGTCTGAATCCTATTCAGATCACTTGATAAGAGTACACGAGAATCTGTAAGCAACAAAAGTTGGACTAGCAATGGCACGTCATTTCCCCAACAGTCAGCATGCACTAAATGGGGTATAGTCCTAAACGCAAGCCATCATGTGCCTCACTGTTTTTTTTCCCCAAAGAGAATCCTTATAATTTTTAAGTTTCAGGGGTTTGGGTACTTATCCAGAATGGAAGCACCTAGCCCGATAATTTATCACAGACCTCTTAATCTTAAATAAGGTTACATACCAGATTTAAGCAGGAGGCAGGCATGGTCTGTCGTTGGGCATGTTATATTGGCTATACATACTTCATCGCTAAAAGTGCCGCAGTTGTAACATTTCAGTGCGTATCCTTAAAACAAAAGAAATTGAGGTATTAGTTTGAAATAGGAGTTCTTCACAAGTAATAAGTCTGCAACATTCTCTTTATTGGAAACCACTGAAGCACTTGACTCTCAGAGTAGCTAAGTAAAGCAGTACCAGGCCCTTTCAGTGGAGGCAGGGTGCAAGCTCATTGGTACACTACAACATTATCTATCTTTGCCCAGTCACTGCTTTATCTTATAAGAAAGAAAGCAACTTTAATTATTCAAACACTAATCAATACCACGCATTATTTCTAAATATACACAATTAGGTAGACAGAAATACCTTTAGCGACACCATTATAACACGTTACAGCCTTAGTGGATACCGGAAGTCTGTAACCACAATACCCCCATATATACTAGATGCAATAACATAGAATAAGTGGGGGTCATTATCAATAAGGCAGGTTACTGCCTTCATCAGGTGTCATCTTGTCAATAAAAGCAGAAACCAGTTAGAATTCACCATAGCACCACCACTGAAACCAATGGGGATATATGAGGATTGTGGTGTATTATAAGGCATGGTTGTGCAATTTACCGTGTAATGCACTCGCAAAACCGTCTTGGGTCCAGTCAGGCTTTTTTGTAAAACCTTTAGCTCAAACCTGGGTAGCTGTGGCTGTGAAAAGCTAGGCTTAGACAAAAAGGAACTAGCTTAAAGCATTTAGTAGCACCAGGCATTGAAATAACAAAATCACACAAGGAAGAAATCAGACACCAATTTATAAAAATAGATTCTATTTTTATGAGTTTTGGACGCTAAGTTGAGCAAAATCCACAGGAGAGTTTCGGAGATACAGATCTTCAAGTAAAATATAAATCTCAACTGTTAGATTTGGGGGTCTCTAGTTGGCACAGGTATATACTTGTGACAAACAGGGACCATTGCCTCTAGTCAGGATAAGGGGATTGCATTCCTAAATAACCCCTACTCACCCCCTTGGTAGCTTGACACGAGCAGACAGGCTTATCTCAGTGTGAAGCATTTGTGAACACATACAGTAACCGAGTGACAATACTGCAGATGGACACCACACAAGATTTTATATAAAAAATAAGTATAATTTATATAGATTTACCACAAGACCATAACGGACAAAAATACACAATACTGTTACTTTAAGATGGTAGTTTAAGCTTAGTTAAGTTCAGTTCAGTTCTTAAGATGCGACACTTTGCGTCAATGTACCTTATGATACGTTGCGCTTCCACGAAAAGCTATGTCGCAACAAGGGAAATGCGGCAAAGTACAGGTGCAAAGAAATAAAGACGTGTAGATTTTCCAGAAGCAGCAGCAAACATGGAAGGGAGACCCACGCCAATGGTGCCAGGTGTAACACGTGTCCCCTCCAGCTGATATGTGGGGAGAACTACCCTAACTCCTGGGAGTTCTCTTCCCTAAGGCAGAAAAATCTTGATCAGCGTTGGCGAGTTCTGTACCAGGGCGGTGTTCTACCGTGAAGTCCATACCCTGTAGGGAAGTGGACCACCTCAACAGCTTTGGATTCTCACCCCTCATCTGCATCAACTATCTGAGGGGCCTGTGGTCTGTCTGAACCCGAAAGTGAGTCCCAAACAGGTATGGTCTTAACTTCTTCAGTGCCCAGACCACAGCAAATGCCTTACGATCAATAGCACTCCACCTGTGTTCCCTTGGAAGTAACCATCTACTGATTAAGGTTTCAGAGTGATCTAATATTTTATTATTTATTATATTATTTTATTAAAATAATATTTATAATAATAAAATAAAAATCGCACAATAGTCTTATTATCAAGATAAGATTGCCTCTGCCGCTAACGCCCCTAGGGAAATTTTCAAAATGTTAAAATCATTGGTCACCCCTCCCAGTCCCCCTAATGAATCGTTGGACCCCAGAAACGTTGTGATGAGTTGGCTAATTTTTTTGCGACAAAGGTGGCACATATCTACTCAGCGTTTCATCCTTTGGAACCCATTCCTCCCTCAAAAGCCCCCACATTGCCTGCTGGGCTGGAGTTTTTCCCTCTGCTTGACTTAGTCACTGTAGAAAGGCTCCTTGGGAATCTTAAATTAGGCTCCCATCCAGATGTTGCGCCTCCATCTGTCCTAAAGTTGACCTCTGCGACTGTTTCCCCAGTCAATAGAGATGTTATTAACTCTTCTCTGGTTGCTGGGTTGGTTCCGCCACTGTGGAAGCAGGCTACAGTCAAGGCACTTCAAAAAAAAAAAAAAAACCTAGACCCTGAGGATTGGGCAAACTATCGCCCCATCCTGCTGTTGCCTGGGTTGGGTAAAAATCGCTGAGAAGCATGTTAATTCCGCACTATCATGGTTTGTGGAGAATAACGAAGCCCTGCATCCCACCCAGACGAGTTTCAGAAGCAGGCAGGGCACAGAGACTGCCTTGGTTGAGGAAGCTAGGACAATTGTCGATGCTGGAGGCTGCGCTGCGGTGGTCCTTTTGGACCTCAGTGCAGCCTTCGACATGGTTAATCATTTGCTTAATAACCAGCGTTTGAGGGAGGTAGGAGTTACAGGGACTGCCCTTAAGTGGTTGCAGTCCTTTCTTGCTGACAGAACCTTCGCCGTGTTTGAAGATGAAGCAACCTCTAAAGAGCTCCCCCTGCAGTATGGCGTTCCCCAGGGATCCTCCCTGAGCCCTACCATGTTTAATATCTACATGAGGCCTTTGGCTGATGTGGTTCTTCCCTGGGGAGTTCAGTTGGTCACCTACGCCGATGATAAGCAGTTGGTGGTTTCCCTCTCACGGGCTGATTCAGCCGTGTCAGGGGAAAATAATCTGTCCCCCTGTCTTAGTATGGTTCTTGCATGGATGGACTCCTCTTTCCTCAAACTTAATGGTTGAAAAAACGAAATGATGATGTTAGGGTACAAGGCCCCTATTAATCTAGATCCTTGGTAGCCCGAGTGCCTCGGCCCCCCTCCCTCTCAAAAAAAACAAATTAAGAGTTTGGGCATATGGCTAGATCCTACTCTGGGTTTTCGAGTGCAAGCTCGTAAGGTCGCGGCGACGTGTTATGGTCTGCTCAGACTCCTAAGGAAGGTCCTGGCTCTTCTTCCTCCCGAGGCCAGACACCTCCTAGTCCAGACACTTATTTTATCACGTTTGGAGTATGCGAATGAGGTTTATCTGGGTGCACCTAAGGGAACCATCAAAATCTTACAGACTGTTCAGAACATGCGCTGCCAGACTTCTTTTGGATGTCCCTAGACGTAGCTCTGCTAAGGCGGCACTGCAACTACTACACTGGCTGCCGGTGCAGGAAAGAGTCTGGTTCAAGGCCATGTGTATGGTCCATAAGACAACCACTGATAATGGCCTGGCCCTCCTGCGCCCTATGTTTCATCACCATCAGATCACGCGATCTCTCAGATCAAATCACAAAAAATTGCTGATAGTCCCCAGGGTCAAACGGACACGCATGTGCGGCCGACGTTTTTCATTTCATGCAGCAAAATTTTGGAATCAGCTCCCTGATTTTATTCGGCTTGAATCTGACCATCTTCCCTTCAGGAAACGGTTGAAGACCTTTCTTTTCCGTTGAGCAGTGAATACTTGTTTGGTCTTAAAAGCGCTGGGACGCCTCCAGGTAGCCATGCGCTATACAAGCTCATATTCATTCATTCAATCATTCATCTAGGCTCTCCTCACTCATCTGTGACAAAATAGCCCCCCCCCCCACGCTCTGAAGCGTCTGTCTGAACGATAAACTCTTTGGAGAAGTTGGGTGCCAGTAGCACGGTCGCTGTACACATGGCAGCTTTCAGGGCCTCAAAAGCTTTCTGACAGGTGTCACTCCAAATCACTTTTTTGGGCTGCTTCCTGGAAGTCAGCTCTGTCAAGGGTGCAACAATGTTGCCATACCCCTTGACAAACCTCCTGTAATACCCTGTGAGTCCTAAAAAGGCTCTCACCTCGGTCTGGGTTTTGGGGGGTTTCCAAGCCAGGGTGGTTTCAATCTTGGGTTGTAGGGACGCCACCTGGCCGCTCCCAACTTGGTGTCCCAAGTACACCACAGAACCCTGCCCGATGTGGCACTTACTCGCCCTGATCGTGTGGCCTGCCTTCCGCAGCACTAACACTTCCCAGAGGTGGCATAGGTGTTCCTCCCAACTGGCACTGAACACTGCAATCTCATCCAGGTACGCGGCACCAAACTCATCCAGTCCAACCAACACCTGGTTGACCAACCTCTGAAAGGTGGCAGGGGCATTCTTCATCCCAAATGGCATAATACGGAACTGGAAATGCCCATCTGGTGTGGAGAAGGCTGACCTCTCCTTGGCCCCAACAGTCAAGGCGATCTGCCAGTAATCAGACGTCAAGTCAAACGTGCTGAGGTACCGTGCAGCCCCTAGCCGATCAATGAGCTCATCAGCTCTGGGGATGGGGAGCGCATCAGTATTCGTGATTGAATTGAGCACTCTGTAGTCCACACAGAACCGAAGTTCGGGTGTGGCACACGGCGCTGCAGCCTTTGGGACCAAAACCACAGGGCTGGTCCAAGGACTGCTAGAGGACTTAATCACCCTTAGCGAAAGCATCTTGGAGACCTCCTCTTTGATGCAAGCCCTCACCCGGTCAGTTACCCTGTAAGTATTATGCTTCACAGGTAAGCGGTCTCCTATGTCCACAACATGGACGCACCAATCTGTGACACCAGGAACCAGGCAGAACAGATCAGAAAACTGTCCCAGCAACTGGCGGCAGTCATTCTGTTGCTTAGGGGTCAGGGTGGAAGAGAGGTTAACACCATCCACTGACCCATCATGCTCTATGGCAGACAGGAGGTCAGGAAGAGGCTCAGTTTCCTCCTCCATTCCAGCATCTGTTGCCAAGAGCATGCCTACTTCAGACCCCTCTAAGTGGGGCTTAAGGCAGTTGACATGCAGGACCCTCAAGGTGTTCCTGGGAGACTGCAAGTCCACCCAGTAGGGAACTGAACTCTTGCGCACCACAACTTCAAATGGTCCGGTCCCCTGGTCCTGGAGCGCGCAAGTCTCCACGGGGGCCATGACCCACACTTTCTGGCCAGGTTGAAGCTCTACCAGAGTGGCATTCTGGTCATACCAGTGCTACATCTCCTCCTGGCTGGCTTCCAGATTCGCCTCAGCGAGTTGCCTGAAACGCCTAGTCTGGTTCCTGAAGGTCAGCATGTAGCTTTATACTTCCTGGGGAGGTTTCGTGATAGATTTCGACCAGCCTTTGTTGTCCAGACTCAAAGGTCCTCTGACTGGGTCTCCATAGAGAAGCTCAAAGGGACTTAACCCTAGAGATTTCTGTGGCACCTCGCGGTATGCAAAAAGTAGGCATGGTAAGAGGACATCCCACTCCACCTCATGCGTTCCTCAAGACCCATTATCATGCCTTTCAGGGTTCGGTTAAACCTCTCAACCAACCCATTTCCTTGGGGGTGGTAAGGAGTGGTGAAGTAAGTTTCACCACACTTCTGCCATAGGGACTTCATATACTTAGAAATTAAGTTGGTGGCAACCACTGCAGGACAATCACCAAAGCAGCACTTCAGCTTAGGAATAGTCTCTCCTCCGTTTCATCAGGTTTCTCTCCTCAGCAGAGGTTTCTTCTTGTAGTCCAAAAGTGATTTAACTTCATGGGATCTGGATCCCAATATTCATACCCCAAAATCCTTAGTTCTCTGAGGGGAGAGGGGCCTTGACAGACACTGTCAATGCCCCTGGACAGCAGCGGCACAGCGCACAGTGCCCAAAGCATCTCACACCAGCAATAGTGCCAGGTCTAATATCAACAATTTAGTCCACAGCACAAACAAGAATGGCAAGGCTGACTCAAGTCCAGTTTCACATTTTATGTCAAAACTGCTATGAAAATCCACAGAGTGGTCCAGATGCTGGTGATGCAGAATGTCGAAATATACTCTGGGTGCTGTGTGGTCGAGAGGTGTCATTATGGTTATTCCTTGGTGAAGGCGGTATGACTTTAGCCACAAGAGTCTATTTCCCCTGAAATCTTCTTTGAGCCAGTAGAAGGCCAGCCATGGCTGGGCTACTGATCTCCGTACACAGCATGTCCTGCAGTAAAGGCTGGGTCCCTCTTTGGAAACTAATTTAGGCTCAGACTACACTCGTGCATCAAGCAGACTTATGTGCAACTTTTGCCTGCTGAGAATCGTTAGCTTGGGTTGCTAGTTGCGGGTCAAAAACTGTGGCTACTGATTTGTCGAAATGAGCTTCTTCAGCTTTGACAGCCCTGGTGCAGGTTCCAGGGGCTCAGACGACTGACCCTTGGAGTAACTTCTTTGGTCTGGGGCCCTGGAGGGACTTTTGCAAGAGCAAGGCGCAACAGAAAGTCCTCCCTTTGCTAACACAAGGTGCAGTAAGGGCAGTCCAGCAGACAGTACAGCCTCTCTTGCCAGGACCAGGTGCCAGCAGGACTGTCCTTTTTTGCCCCTCTTTTCCAGTTCCGTCACAATCGGAGGTTTAGCGTGCTGGAAAGTGTACTGGGTGGGATGAAGGGGTCACTAGCTAATGGGCTACCATGATTCCTCATACCCTGTGAAGACTACAGGCTAGGTGGGGCATCAAATAATCCCAGAGTACACTATTATGTCCACTCCCAAGATGTTTAAACCCTTCCTTGGATGTTAGGAGTTTGGCAGAACACTCATGAGATGTGGCTACCGGTGGGCTACACGTCCATGAGAAAATTAGCTTAAACACTGGCCTCCTCTGTCTGTTACCACTGCCAGCCTGTCTACCTGAACAGAGAGGCAGCCCTTTAGGAGTGTGATCGCCATTTGCCTACTAAAGGCGGCTACACCTTTGAAAATCTCTTTCTGGACCAACACCAAGTCGCTTCCTCTCCCTGTAGCAGGCTTCTAGTGTACCTGAGCCTGGCAGTCATTCACACTACTCTCCAGGAGGGCATAAGACTGTCTGAACAAACATGGTTACAGAGGGTCCTTAAAATGGACACTAAATTTGACTTGGACGTCAAGTCGGGTTTAAAGCCACAAATAATTTGATACCTTCAAGTAACCATTTTTTTTAGCCCTATTCAGAAGTTACCAGACAGAGGTCAGCCGGTAAGTCTGTGTTAGCAAATTACACTATTTGATTTACCATAGCAAAAAACGACAATTTGGAAGTTTTAATGTCACAGCATATAAAAAGCATATGTCCTATTCAATAATATACATCTCCCTGTATCAACGCTCCACGGGCCTCTCTAAGGGGAGATTTACATTTATTGTAAAGGGACGTGGGGGCTTTGCCATTGTTTTACATGATAAAGTCGAACTAGTAGTTTAAAAACTGCTCTTTCAGACTGCAGTGGCAAACTGGGAGCCATTTTGTATTCTATCACACACAGGATGGCACAATCAGTGCAGCCGTCCTGGGTGGGCTCGGTCTTACTTGTCTTGATAACACTTGCTACCATCTACTAGAGACTTATAAGTGAGCCTTTGCCAATGTAGGGTACTGAGCTCTTGATAGAAGATCTCAGTGCACTCTGTGTTGACAAACTAGCAGCTACTAGTCCAAATAGGGGTCAAAAGTGTGAGGGGAAACATGCAAAAAGCCGTTTTCCTCAAAGGATAGTCTAACATTCAAATTATTCATTAAAATATAAAACTTATTACCAATGCCATCAAAGCATTACAGTGAACAATGTATCCGAGTCATTTTTACTTTTTAACTTGCTGCAACTGCAGCCTCAGAACCAACCAACAGGGGTGCCAGCTTTCCACAGACTAGGAGAAAAGGCTCAAACTTCAGGAGTGCTAGACTAACATGCAAAGCCTCTACCGGGATCAGGTATTTAATCCATTGGTAGACTTGTAGCTACGTTTATAAGTTCTCCTAAGGAACTGCTGTACTGCCTACAACACCCACAACACTCCAACTCAGTGGGTGGTGCCCCTGCCCTTTCTGGAGCACCACATACAAAAGAAATAAAAATATTAGTGCTCATCACAGGGACTTAAAGGTAGCTCCATTGCCTCGGAAATTTATTTCATATTAGTGGCATCCACATTCTTTCGAGGCGGTTTCCGATTTTTTAGATAGCGGAGGTCTTGCTGCACTTCCTTTTAACTTATTGTGGATGCCCAGGTCCCACCAGGATCACCCATATGCCTGCTTAGTTGGGGCTATGGAGGACACATGAAGCTAACTTTGGGTTGCCTGACTCACTCCCAGCTGCTGGTACAGTAGCTGGCATGCTCATTACCCCGCCATTGTCCTAGAGGGCTGACTGCTGTAGGGCTGTGCCTCCCCGTTCCACCACGACACAGGCACAGAGTGAGAGATATTACAACTAAGACATCATAGCAAAGTGGTTTTTCATCTTTCCAGCCCAAGGGAGATGGGGATCCTTAGAACAGTGTTCCCTATGTTAGGTTGGTCCCAAGGGCCATGAGTGGCTCGAGGAGGGGGGCCCCATGTATATCCTCTGCCACAATAGAAAACTATTACAGAAGGTTGCATCAACCACCAGAGGCAAAGAGCTCTCAGTTGGTATTTTGAGGATTTTCCAGCAAAGTGCTACGCACTTGTTTGCCCACTGCTACACCCAGGAGACCAGGTTTCGGCAGATGATATTTTGGATAGATCACTGGGGACCGGGTTTAATCAAGTATTGTTTTCGGTGGTGAAACCAAGTTGCCCGAGCATTTTTTCCAGGCGTCGAGACCTCAGACTGACTTTTGAGAGCTTGATTTTCAAGTTCCTTGCACCAGGTATGTCCTCTCTCCTCCCTGGGAGGGGCATCTTCCACAGCAAGCAAACAAAACAGCCTCCAGTCACACTCTGAACAGTAGGTTCCAGACCCTCCTGGCTACTGGAAGGACACCAGAGGCCTGTCCAGAGAAGCTCCAAGGGACCTATCCAAGGTTCCCTTCCTGACCCATTCTACGAACTGTTGCCCTAGAGGTATAAGGGCCTACATGACTTTAAAGTCCTTCAGTCAATTCTTACAGAAGCATGGCTGGCTCCTCTTTCCAGCCAATAATTATTTTGGCATAGCTGCTCCCAGGTCCAGAATTCCCTCTTTAGTCTCATCCTTGTGCAGGGATTTCCAAATGGGGGTGGAAAGTTCTAGAAGTCAAGCACCCCAGACCCATTCTTAGGTACCATATCATTCAATCCAGCCCTGCCCCTAGCACAGCAGTTTAGGTAATTTCAACATGGTGACTTTAAGTGGTCTATGGAAAGACCTCTCTTGGGAGCCTCAGCTGTGCTTGAAACAGATACCGATGCCTGAACCACTCCCACCAAAGATTCAATGGTGAGGCCCGCTTGTGTTTGGCTCTCGACATTCTTCTTTGTTTCTGTAAGCCAGGGTTTTCCCAGGACAGGTGTAGTGTGATCAGTTAATTAACAGATGCAGATTTCCTGCTCACCTCTTCCTTTCCCTGGAACTGGGTAAAGACTGTTAATGAGTTTGTGTGGAGAGTCTTATGATCCTCCTGCTGGCCAGCACAGTAATTAACTTGACCCAGTAGGGTGGCAAAGGCCTGAAATCTGATATGAACATAAGATAAATACTAAGATAGATACTTCAATGGACCCTGTTTGCAGGAGTAGAGTAAAACTGTACTTTGGTGCAGATTTTAAATGTAATGTGCAATACAATCTTATACTCTCAGCGGTCAAGGTACTAAAACTCTGGGTGCACTAGCTCAATTCTGATTCATTCATACCCATCACTACGCCCTACTCTCCATGGGCCACCGCTGTAAGCCTACCCTGTCTAAAAATATATATACAATGAAAGGAGCGTCTCTACAATATGTATATCACATTTATCAAGCAATTATTATTGAGATGACAACTCTACATCATTGTTATATTTAAATTTTCTCGATCCAAGCTACATACCAGAATTCTTAGTTTCCTAAGTTTCAGATGTGGATTAAACCTGAACAATGAACAGAGAAAAAAGATTCTGGCATAATATACAGGTACTTAATGTTTAATTAACATCAAGTAATAGACAGATATGAGATTCAGGATATTTTAATATTGCTTCACCAGAGTGAAGAGTAATTAGATAGAATTATTTTAATATCCTTATATGTACACTTTTGACTTTCTAGTGATAGAAGAAAGACTCCCGCCGTCAAATTAATGTGAAATTTAATCCACATCTGAAACTAAGGAAACAAAGAATACTGGTATGTAGTTTGTATCATGAAATTTAAAATATAACAATGAGTTGTCATCTCAATAACAAATTGTGTTTACTGATTGGGACCAAGGAGGAGAACATAAGAAGGTGGACCAGGAAATAATAACAGGTCGTGAATATAGGATTTGTAACATCCAGCTAGCAAAACCAGGAAAGGTAATAAATTAATAACTACTCAAATATTAAGTTCAGTTATGAAAGGAAAGTTTGGAGAAGGGAGCAAGCTAAAAACAGTATCACTATACGAACGTCATGCTCAATTATGAAAATAAGAGTGAGTTTTTTTTCTAGGAATAACGGATTGTGACATATAGACCATACTAAGGGTAGATGAAATATAAGAAAATAGAGCACATTTAAAGAGTGTAGGATATTGTGTTGAAACATGTTTTCCATCAAGTGATTTTATTTTAGAATGGAAATCGGCATGCCATATAACAATTAAATGCTATTAATAATAGGGTAGAAATGATAAATGTAATTTGGATGAACACCACACTGATAAGTGTATTTATTTTGTTTTTTTCAGCCCTGACGAAGTCCTCCATCAGGACGAAACGCGGAGGCGGTGTTTGTTAAGAATTTATGAAAATAAAAGAATTGATGGATTAAATCTACAAATTTAGGAAGAATATGAAAATCGCAAAATGAACTTTTAAGAATAAAGAACTTTTCAACATCAAAAGGCCTGTGGATTGGAACATTTGCGACGATTTATAATAGATTGAAAAATGTGATATATATTGTAGACGTTCCTTTCATTGTATACGTTCCTTTCATTGTATATATGTAATGTGTAATACAGTTAAGCACCCCATACTTTCAGTAAGCACTACAGACCTAGACTATGTATGCCCACTCATATTATAAGGTCTATCCCAAGTGAGCGTTCGTCTTTGAAGGGCCCCTTTTGCGACAGACTATCTGTGCGCAGACTTTTGACTGCGCTTGATGGCAATCTCACGCAGGCAGCCTGCAAACGCATGCACATACATGTGCTCACATATCCATGTGTAACAAACCCCTTGCTACTTGCCCGAGCTGTGCATCACAGAACTTCTCTTATAAAAGCGAGCATTGGCGATTAGTGCACTCGTTCTAATTCAACAGAATGTACGTAAATGACTTGGGTGCCGACTTGTGAAACTCACAATAAGTCAAAAGACAGGTGGCCAAATGTGTAAACAATTACTGCAACAGTAAAAACAAATACAAATGATGCACCGGGAAAATTGGCAAACCATATAGTAAATGAGTGATATCAAACCTTAATAACATGGACTAGAATTTTTTCAATTTCTTGAGGTTCTATTAGTCAAACTTTTTTTTTAAGTCAGCAGTAGCAGTATGTTTTAAAGAATTACCAAATGACACAAACAGAATGACCTGTGCCCTAAGAAATTAGAGGACTACAGCTCCCAGTATGGAAAAGTGCACAGAATGAAGGGTTAACATATGATGTGTTGCTGTGAAAACAAACAGTAAAAAGACTATTGATAACCATGACCAAGTCTTCATGGGTTTGTTTTTATGTGTTTAATGAAGAACATATGGAGGACTGCACCTCCTGTTTGGGACTTCAAGGGCTGGATCTGCTTCCACTTGTACGCCAAGACAAATAAGTGAACTCCAAGTTTCACCTGGCTGACCTATGACGTGGTTGCAGGGACGCAACAACTGCAAAAGTACTTTTCCCTAAAGTACCCATCTGGCCAGTTGCAACTGGTTCTGGACCGGCATCTGCTACTGACATGAGTCTTGACCCTCAAGTGCTGTCCCAGAGGTCCTGGAACCCTTGCCTGTGTCTAACTAAAATGCACGTAAAATCTCTGCAAATCTGTGGGATTACACACTCAAGCTGATCGAGCCAAGGTACGACGCCGCTGGGTTGGAGACAGTGTTTTCTCACTGGAAGCCTCTCGGCATCAGCAAAACTTTTTCAGCGGACCCTCTATTAGAAGGTATCCAGCGTCCTGGAAACAGTCAACATTCCATTTCAGAGACCAAGTGCAAAGACAACATCACAGACAGGGATGAATCTGCTTAGTGTAGCTGACCAGAGCTCCATCCAGAAATTGTACTTCGGTCCTGATTTACTACGACCATAGTCTGTCATTGGAGATTTACTTTTTTTGGCACTTTTAGCACAAATTCTATTAAAATTCATAGCTCATTTCCCAAATGTGTTATTTTGGTGTCATTTTGTTTGTCTAATTTCGTGCCATGAATAACAAGGATTGCGCTCCGGTGTAAATTACTGAAACTTGACTGGACCTAACATGCAAGTGGCTTTGTTACTAGTTGTGGCCTTGTATCCACCCAATTTAATAATTCACTTTCTAACACTCACTTTAAGAGTATGTCTGTATAACATACTATGCTACTAGGAATGAAATACTAACAGTTCTTTAATGGTTCTTAAATGGTTTCCCTATCAGTTATTTACAAGATATTTCTATTGTCAAATAAAATACATTTCCCTGGTCACTCAAAGACTGGCTGCTGCTCTCGGAGAATGTATCCCACCTCTCTTGTTATGCAGTACCTATAAACATATATAGGATGTGCACGTTTAGACAACAAACGCTGTAGGATTGGTTTCCGAGTGATTCTAGACACCCATACCGGGTATGTTAGCCAATAGAAACCCCTCCTACCAAGGAAAGAATAGTTCACGGCAACTATTGAACAGGACAACCCCGATTCCTCAGGATCGTGAAAACAGTGTATTACTTTTTGCTCAGTCACTCGTGCTTATACACAGAATAAACGGTATGGACGTTTTTCAATAAGCACTTACTGAACCAGCGTCATTCTACTGTAAAATTGGAGTGCTGAAACAACCACTAAATAGTAACAGAAATAGAAATGATTATAAGCACTAACAGAGCAAAAAGATGCTAGATTTAAATCATCGTGCTAAAACAAGGAATAAAGGCAAGCATAAAAAATAAACAGTAGAATGGGTACTCCCATGATGCAACCCTCACTAGATGCACTCAAATGTACCTAGCATGTATGTAGGTGTAAAAGATAAGGATCCCTCTACAATAAAGTCAACCACATTACTTGAAGTGAAAGACTGTGGGACCCATCTTGGTCTTGAGATGGGCACCTCGCAAGGGATGTCAGACCACTGTGAGCTGAAGTATCAGCATTATAGAACCTCCGATTTAACAGTTCAGCATTAGGGAGCGTAACACCATCTAGTGAACAATGATAGCATGTAAAGGTGTAAACCTAAAAAATATGAGAACACCAAGCAAGGTGTTGTAGAGCAAGAAGAGAAGTGACCCTAAAGGAGAGCCTTGGGGTACACTAGCCAGTAGTGGGGTAGGAGACAAGAAAACAAGTTACTTACCTGCAACTTTAGTTCCCCAGTATTTGTAACTTTCATAGATTCCCATGCTTTTGTATCATTCCGTAGTCGGAATGGGAGTCTCAGTAACAAAAATAACATAGCAGTAGGTACAAAAGAGAAAGAAAAAGGCCTAGGCCTCATTCCCTTTTGTTTTAAACAAGACAGGAGTATAACCCATAGACCAAGAATGGACCGGGTAAATAAGGTGAAATTAAAAAACAATGTCCTGAAAGGTAAAAGTCAGTAGACAATTAATCATAGCATGCACATAGCATTACTTGGGTGGACAAAGAGGTAACTCATAGTTTTTTCCAAAAGGAAGTTATTCAGCTTTATGTGGAGACATTCATTTCATGGTCGGATACAGTTAGAAAAACAGCACTGCATAGAATGTAATGACAACCACATTGGACTTGGTGCAACAAACGTGAATAAATAGCGCAGGTGGCGACGCAAGTGAAAAGAAAACAGCGTAGTCGGCGCACTGTGCGAGTGGTGCAAGCTATTTACAGTGGGTGGCTAGAACGGCGCATGTGACATTGTGATATCACAGTGTGCAAAGTAAATTTTGGTTCAGGTCTAAAGCCACTAGGGAGAAGTGCGCCTATTGGTCAGGCTGTTGGGTCGACGGCGTTTCGATCCAGAGAAATTAGGATCATCATCAGGACAGGTTGTCTGAATTAGGAAGTGCTGTGGAAAAAGGGGAGCATTAATTAGGAGGGCGGAAGAAAGGGAAGAGGGTGTGTCCAATTTAAGAAAAATGGAACACTGTTTACCTTAATAGGATCCCAGAGAATAGGAGTCTTAAAGGTTTAGTAGAATAGGTTGGTTGGAGATAACTAGGTGTGAGGCAGCTTGGTGAATCACCGGTAATTTGGTGTCATCGCTAAAGGGGGATAGGATGAGTAGTCTAGAGCCAGAGTATTGGTTCACGGGTTCAGAGTGAAGGGGATGGGAAGAGGTCGAGGCACAGGCTTACCTCAATCAAGCAGCGCGACCGTCTGTGTGCCAACAGAATCAGGTTCTGGACGAGTGCTGCAGGGCTGGCGGTCCGCGCTGTGGGATGAAGGGGGACAGAATGAGTGGCCTGTAACAAAAGTCATGGTTTGCGGGGCAGAGGGAAGGGGAAAGGAAACTGGGTCGAAGCCCAGGCTTACCTCAGGTAATCAGTGCGACCGTCCCCGTATCGTGGAATCAGGTTATGATCGAGTGCTACACGCCATCAACATTACTTCCGTGTTGGGCCGGGATAGGGGCGGGGGGATGACGACCTGTATGACGAGGTCACCAGTGATAGGGTGATGAGGTAGGGCGGGGGTGGCGACGTTTCGGTAGTTATGGAAACGCGTCCAGTGACGGGATGGTGGGCGTGTGGGCTATGTAAGTTTGCGATAGGAGGAATTGACGTCTCCAAGCTGGTTAACATAAACCATTTTAAATAAATGAGTTTATGATTTAAACTCACGTATTTTGGAGCCAGGTCATCATTGTATGCAAACATTAAATTAATTACGTATTAATTTGGAATCCGGTCAGCAATGCATGACAAGCCGTCAGGTAACCAGGGAAAACCTTGTCGTATTAATTTGGAATCCGGTCAGCAATGCATGACAAGCCGTCAGGTAACCAGGGAAAACCTCGTCGGAGGTGGCAGATGAATGCTGTGACATGTTTGGGAACACTCGAGAGAAAGCCCTGCCTGCACATACATGGTTTGCATTTCCCAGTGATATGTGATGTTTAACCATATGTCAGTTTGACTAATACTACTCAATGCTGGCATTTATCCGGTTCCTTGACAGCCATCGGGTATGACATGCGTTTCCATAATAATTGAAACGCCGTCATCCCCGCCCCTTCTTCACATCCAATCACTGGGAAATGCAAACCATGTATGTACAGGCAGGGCTTTCTCTCGAGTGTTCCCAAACATGTCACAGCATTCATCTGCCACCTCCGACGAGGTTTTCCCTTGTTACCTGACGGCTTGTCATGCATTGCTGACCGGATTCCAAATTAATACGCAATTAATTTAATGTTTGCATACAATGATGACCTGGCTCCAAAATACGTGAGTTTAAATCATAAACTCATTTATTTAAAATGGTTTAGGTTAACAAGCTTGGAGACGTCAATTCCTCCTATCGCAAACTTACATAGCCCACACGCCCACCATACCGTCACTGGACGCGTTTCCATAACTACCGAAACGTCGCCACCCCCGCCCTACCTCATCACCCTATCACTGGTGACCTAGTCATACAGGTCGTCATCCCCCCGCCCCTATCCCCGCCCAACACGGAAGTAATGTTGATGGCGTGTAGCACTCGATCATAACCTGATTCCACGATACAGGGACGGTCGCACTGATTAACTGAGGTAAGCCTGGGCTTCGACCCAGTTTCCTTTCCCCTTCACTCTGCCCGGCAAACCATGACTTTTGTTACAGGCCACTCATTCTGTCCCCCTTCATTCCACAGCGCGGACCGCCAGCCCTGCAGCACTCGTCCAGAACCTGATTCTGTTGGCACACAGACGGTCGCGCTGCTTGATTGAGGTAAGCCTGTGCCTCGACCTCTTCCCATCCCCTTCACTCTGAACCCGTGAACCAATACTCTGGCTCTAGACTACTCATCCTATCCCCCTTCATCCCACAGCGCCGACCGCCAACGTGATTATTCACTTTCGGCCGGTACAATGCAGAACCTGCCACCAACTAATTAATGGAACAAGGTCAACCTACAAAGCCAGAGAACACTGTTTCTTCGGCAACGAGGTATGTAAATGCCCCCACGTTATAGGACCCACCTAATTCTCCAGTAAAGCAACATTATTACATTCATTGTTTCCTACTTGCTTCATTTTCAGCAAGGGACCACCTACAAAAGATATGAATTACGGCCTGGTCCATTAGCGATGACACCAAATTACCGGTGATTCACCAAGCTGCCTCACACCTAGTTATCTCCAACCAACCTATTCTACTAAACCTTTAAGACTCATATTCTCTGGGATCCTATTAAGGTAAACAGTGTTCCATTTTTCTTAAATTGGACACACCCTCTTCCCTTTCTTCCGCCCTCCTAATTAATGCTCCCCTTTTTCCACAGCACTTCCTAATTCAGACAACCTGTCCTGATGATGATCCTAATTTCTCTGGATCGAAACGCCGTCGACCCAACAGCCTGACCAATAGGCGCACTTCTCCCTAGTGGCTTTAGACCTGAACCAAAATTTACTTTGCACACTGTGATATCACAATGTCACATGCGCCGTTCTAGCCACCCACTGTAAATAGCTTGCACCACTCGCACAGTGCTCCGACTACGCCGTTTTCTTTTCACTTGCGTCGCTACCTGCACTATTTATTCACGTTTGTTGCACCAAGTCCAATGTGGTTGTCATTACATTCTATGCAGTGCTGTTTTTCTAACTGTATCCGACCATGAAATGAATGTCTCCACATAAAGCTGAATAACTTCCTTTTGGAAAAAACTATGAGTTACCTCCTTCTAGTCCACCCAAGTAATGCTATGTGCATGCTATGATTAATTGTCTACTAACTTTTACCTTTCAGGACATTGTTTTTCATTCCCTTTTGTAGAATATCCGCCTCTATGTGTAAAAGAGACCAAATCAGGCATCAGCCAATCAGAAGAGCCTCACCCCATAGAACCCTCTTGAAGGAACCTCAGAGCCTCAGATTTTCGTAGCCCTTTTGTAACAGTCACCATATCTGCTAAAGGCTGAGCTTTCCCCGGGGAGGTGGGTGGGCGCATGGGAATCTATGAAAGTTAACAATACTGGGGAACTAAAGTTACAGGTAAGTAACTTGTTTTCTTGCCCCAGTATTGGAACTTCCTTAGATTCCCGTGCTTTTGTATCAGAGTAGCAAGCAGCTAGCCATAAAAAACACATTTTGTGTCATAACATACCTTGCAATAGCCAACATGACAAAGATACAAAATGTGCAAAATAACGGAAGGAGGGATAGAAAGGAAAGCTCATCAATTAGTGGAAGAGGTTCCTCAGGACTGCTTGGCCCACTGCCGTATCTTCTTCTTGTAAGGATTCCAAGCAGTATTGATTAGTAAAGGTGTGGACGGTGCTCCAGGTAGCAGCTCTGCAAATGTCCTCAATCTACACACCCGCGAAGAGGGCTGTTGAAGAAGCCACTGATCTTGTGGAATGTGCTCAAACTCTGCCAGTCAGTGGTTTACCTGCTGCAGTATGGCAATGTAGAATGGCACTGGTAATCCATCTTGCAATCCCCTGATTTGACAGAGGGAGACCCTTGCTCGGACCACCAAAAGCAACAAACAATTGGGAGGATTTCCGAAATCCTTTGGTGCGATCCAAATAGAATTTTAAACATAGTTGTACATCCAGAGAATGTAGTAACTTCACCGCTGGTGTAGCCAGGTGAGGAAAGAAAGCCTTAAGAATAACCGGCTCGTTCAAGTGGAAGTCTGAGGGTACCTTGGGCATGAACTTTGGGTTAGTTCTCAAGATAACTGTGTTCCTTTTGAATTGCAGAAAAGGCTCTTGATTGTGAGAGCCTGCAACTCCCCAATACGTCTTGCCGATGTGAGGACAAGGAGAGCCATTTTCCATGAAAGGAACTTAATGTCTGAGCGATGAATTGGTTCAAATGGGCTTTTCATGAGTTGAGTGAGGACTAGATTCAGGTGCCAAGTAGGAGGTGGAGGCCTCACTGGTGGATAGACCCGGAACAAGCCTTTTAGAAATTGGAAGGCAGAAAGGAGGAAGACCACAACGAAGGTCCAGACTCCGACCGTCTGTACCTTGAAATTGCCGCAAAATGAACTTTTATAGATGATTGGGCCAGCCCTGACTTAGCCAAGGACAAGAGAAGGCAGAAGCTGATAAGGTTTTGAAAAAAAGGGGTCAATCTTCTCGCTCGTGCACCAAATGCAAAATCTTCCATTTGGGGCGGTAAGTCTTGTTCGTGGAAGGAGCTCTCGCCTGGGAGAAGACTTCTCTAATTTCGTTCGAGATAGGGAGATTCATAAATTCTCGCTGCTCAGGAGCCATGCTGTCAGGTGAAATGATTGTGGATCTGGATGTCAAATCTGTCCTTCGGACATTGTGAGAAGGACTGGAGAGGGGAGCGGAGGAGCTAGCGACAACAGATGGAGCTCTGTGTACCAGTACTGTCTCGGCCAAGCAGGGGCTATTAAGATCATTCTGCATGGTTCCACTTTGATCTTCCTGATAAGCCTCGGGATCAGTGGAATGGGGGGAAGGCATAGACAAATGTCCTTGACCAGGCTATCGAAAGCGCATTCCCCAATGATCCTCGGTAGTGAAGCCTGCCTGCATAAGACCGGCATTTCTTGTTGGTCAGCGTGGCAAAGATATCTATTGCAGGTCTGCCCCAATGGCGGAAGACCTCTTCTAGAACTCGCTGGTTTAGCTCCCACTCGTGACTGACCGAGGATAACCTGCTCAGTCTGTCGGCATTCTCGTTTAGAATTCCTGGCAAGTGTTCTGCCTGCAGCGACATTCCGTGAAGTATCGCCCATTCCGAGATCTCTTGAGCTTCCTGCGACAACGGGAGAGACCAGGTTCCTCCTTCCTTGTTCATGTAATGCATGGCCGTGGTGTTGTCCATCCTGATGAGAACTTGCAAACCTGCTAGGCGAAGGAGAAGGGCTTGTAGAGCCAGCTTTATTGCTCTTAGCTCCAAGAGATTGATGTGGAGCCGACGATCGTGAGGAAACCAATGGCCACTTAAATGCAGGTCTTGCATCACCGCTCCCCAACCATTCAACGACGCATCCGTTGTCACTTCTTGAGACGGATCGCTTACGAAGGATAGACCTTGGGACAAGTTTCTCTTGTCTGTCCACCACAGGGCTGCTCTTTTCATTGTCGGAGTGACTGTCACCTTGTCGCCGAATGATCCGTGAATCTGTGTCCATTGGATGTCCAGTTGCTCCTGAAGAAGACGCATTCGCAGTCTGCAGTGAGGATTCAGAGGTATGCAGGACGAAATTACCCCCAGCAGAGATTTGTAGTGACGTACTGAAAGACACCTTTTTCGTAAGTCCAGAGCCATGGACTGCCGTTTTTCCTGCCTTTCTAGGGTTGGAAAAGCTTTTGAGAGTTTTGAGTTCAGGATGGCCCCCAGGAATCGTGCCTTCCTGGATGGGACCAGAGATGATTTGTCTTTGTTTAAAGTGAGTCCTAGATTTTGAAACAGGTTTGTACATGCCTGAACCGCGTCCCGCACAGCTCCCCTGGATGGAGCCTTCAGCAACCATTCGTCCAGGTAAGGAAAGACCTGAAAATGATTCCTTTGCAGGAAAGACGCTACTGGCGCCAGCACATTCGTGAAGATCCTCGGGGCTGAGCAAAGACCAAAGGGTAAAACCTTAAATTGAAAATGGCTCTTGGCTACTGTAAACCGTAGAAACCTTCTGTGCGCTGGATGAATCGGTACATGAAAGTACGCATCCTCGAGATTGAGCGTGCCAATGAAATACCCCGGATTGACCAGCCGCAGGATGTCTTGAAGAGAACATCCGGAAAAACAGGTAGATGAGATAGGTGTTGAGCTCCCTGAGCTCTAAAATGGGGCGGCATATCTCTAGCGTCTTCCTTACCAGGAAGAACCTGGAATAGAATCTCTGTCCCTTTTGGTCAGAGGGAACCGGCTCTATTGCCCCCTTCAGGAGCATTTGATGAACTTCGAGCCGCAGAAGACGCAGGTGTTTTGACGGAATGCCTGCAGGGGGCTTGGGTAGTGGGATGTGAGTGAATTCCAAGGTATGGCCGTTTCGAATGATGTTGAGCACCCAACGGTCCGATGTTATCTCGGACCAATTCTGAAGGTATTGGGATACCCTGCCTCCCACCGATGACTTCTTGGAGGAGGGTACAGTAGGAAGAGCCAGGAGGCCGCTATTATCGCTTGGACGCATCACATCCCTGGCGAGCCTGCTTTCCTCTGTTAGGTCTGGAGTAATTGGAGGATTGGCCCTGCCTTTGCTGATAAGGCTGGCGATATTGTTGCAAACCTGAGCTGTAGGATGAGTATCTCTGTTAGTAAGATCCTCTGTCGTTTGTACTTTTGCCACTGGACCCTCTAAAAGGAGTCTTGCGGTACTGAAGCATACCCAAAGATCTGGTGGTCTCAGGGTCCATGTTTGATGTCTTGGAGAGTGTCGTCAATCAATTTCCCGAATAGTGCTTCTCCATCAAAAGGAAGATCTAGGATCTTATTTTGGATCTCGCGTCGAAACCAGGTTGCCTTCAGCCACCCCTGGCGACGAAGGACCGCAGCTCCAGCCAGAGAACAAAACGCCGTTGTTGCAATGTCCATGGCACAGTCAATGATCTCCATTGATGTAGCCTCCCCTTCCTGTAAGACCTTCTTTGCTTCTACTTTTGATTCTGGAGGAAGCTGATCCAGGAACGGTGCGACATCACACCATAGTTGGCGGTCATATATGCCCAATATAGTTAGGGCTTTAGCTGCCCGCACCAGAAGACTCGCCATTGAAGAGAATCTCTTCCCAGCATTGTCCAATCTCCTTCCTTCCTTGTCAGGAGGAGTTGTTAAAGGAGCAGAGGGGTTGCAGGATTTTCTCTGCGCCACTTGAGAAATTACAGAGTCCGGTTTTGGGTGGCCCGTCAAGGCAGCTGGACCATTGTCAGGCGGTTTGTACTTTTTATCTAGACTCGGTAGTACAGGGACCACCGTCGCTGGATTTTTCATTGCCTGAAGGCCTTCATCCCACAGATGCTGCCCTATTGGTATGGACCTTGTCAACTTCCTATAAGGTTACTTGAAATCATACAAGAAACATTCAGAGGCCACCGCAGGCATTGCCAACTTGAATCTGCCAGTCGCTCAGCTGATGGAATCCTCCTATATCCGCTGGCGGGGAAACCACTGGATCCGGACATGGAGACGGAGAGTCCGGAATGATGTACTCATCCCATTCAGAAGCTTGATCAGCTCCATCGTCCGAATTATGATCCTCATCCGAGGAATAATCATGAGTGTCTGCTGGTCTGGAAGGATCTCTTGGAATTGGTGCCTGTGGCTGAAGGGATACCTGAGCTGGTATTTCAGGAACAGCCGTTGAGGTAGGCGCCGGGACAGACATGGCTTGCGCAACTGGAGCCGGAGCACACTTTGCAGCTTTAGATTTGTAATCCTGCAGCATCCTGTGCAGGTCCTGCAGGAAAGAAGTTGGAACCGAAACCATGTCTCGACCTGAATATTGTTGTGGTTGGGCAGAAGGATGATAATCACCTTTTTGGTCATACCCTCCTTCCGAATCAGTCTCCTGGCACTTGACCAGAAGTTGAGAAGGACTGTCAGCGTAGTCCTAGGAGTCCTGATCATCCTCTTCTGACTCATTCTCATCAAACAGCAGCGCTGGTGGTAAAGGGGTTACCCTCCTCAGAGATGTCATGTCCGGTGGAATTCTGGTAATTGAAATAGTGATTCTCTTCTCAGATGTCAAAATAGTCAACGGTCCCATCGACTATGGAACTGAAAATGCAGCCGTCGTCTGCTTCGTCGACGGAATATGCATCGTCCACACAGGAATACTCGACGACAAGATAGGCATCATCGCTGCCGTCGACGACGAGATTCTCGACATCCCCGCCGTCGTCAATGTTGTCGTCGAGGCCCTCGTCGACGACACCGTCGTTGTCGCCACCGTCGACGAAGTCTTAGTCATCGTCGACGCCGCTGTCGTCGGCATCTTCGTCGCCGATGCAGTCGTCGGCAACTCCCTCGTCGACGCTGTTGTAGCGGTCGTCGACGATTCCATCCTAATTAACCGTCCCGTCGACTGACCCAGTTTAGGCTTACGACGCCTTCATCGTCGACAACTTGGAACTTTTGTCAGACTTTCCATAAGATGGGGAAGAGGGTTTCTTGAAGGCTGGATCAGTCTTCAAACCCTTAGCAGGCATAGATGGTCCTACCCTCTCCTTATCACCATGGTGGGGAGATTCGCCTGGACCCTGGCTCTCAGACTCTCTGGGGGTCTTTTTTGAGGCCTTAGAAGGATGCACCACAGAAGGAGAAGGGGAGCCCCTACCCCTTTTAACTGACCTTCCTCTTGAAGACGCAGATGCAGAGTCGTCACTGTCACTGGAGACAGTATCCTTGCTGGACTACAACTTCTGGAGCCATGTCAGAAGCCTACCCTCACGGTCCCGGAGGGTCTTGGTTGAAAAGGTGCGGCAGATCTTACAGTCCGCAGCCTTGTGATTTGGATAGAGGTAATAGATGCAGTCTTTATGCTTATCCTCAATGAATAGTCTTTTCTTGCCACAGGTGGAACATAGCTTGAAAAGGGCCTTTTGTTTTTTCCTTGCCAGACACCCTGGAAGGATCAGCTAACAATCTGAAGAAAACCTGAAGAAAAAACCTGAAGAAAAACTTCTGAAGAGTAGATGTTGAGCAGAGCTCAAAGGAGGAGACTCCCTAGCACAACGTGCGGTAAAAAATCTGAGGCTCTGAGGTTCCTTCAGGAGGGTTCTATGGGGTAAGGCTCTTCTGATTGGCTAATGCCTGATTTGGTCTCTTTTACACAAAGAGGCAGATATGCTACAAAAGGGAATGAGACCTAGGCCTTTTTCTTTCTCTTTTGTACCTACTGCTATGTTATTTTTGTTACCGAGACTCCCATTCCGACGACGTGGAATGATACAAGAGCATGGGAATCTATGAAAGTTCCAATACTGGCGCAATCTAAGGGATTGCCATTGCACTAGGAAAGGCTAGTTACAAAGGTAGGAGGAGAGTCACTTGAGTGTAAAGCCTCTAACTTCAAGGGTCATTAGGGTGCCAAGTAAACTAGGGTGGTCAACACCATCAACATCTGCATGTAGTTCCAGGAAAATGAGGATGAACTGGGTGGAGGCGATGATAGCTTCATGTGCAGGTACTGATTTAGTAGAGCAGATTGCACAGAAACCAAGTGGGAATAGGTTTCGCAGGTTCGTCAGCACAGAGGAAGAGTATCACGCAGTTGAAAACGAGGCATTCAACTTTTTGCATAAAAAGGGAAGTAGAGACGCAGGGCTGTAGTTTGAAGGTTAGGTGTGCTGCGGGTGTATGGAATAAGAGTAGTGCGACAGAAGGTTTGTAAGCATTACGGCTAAGTAATAGACAGGACCAAGGTTTAATAGGAAGGTCAGATAATATTACATTGGAGGTTTTAGCTTGAAAGCTGAAGGGGTTGGATGGGGTACTTTCAAGATTAGTGAATTTGAGTGCTGGACTGAGTAGATGTAAAGAGCTAAAATAGAGACAGTGTCTTCGGGATTGATCAGTGGTCAATGATAGTTTTGAAGTGTGGAGATGAGAATCAAAGCATTCAGTGATGTAGGATGTCTTGTTGCAGATCTACTGGGCTTTTCAAATAGAAAATGCAATTGAGTGGTTACCAAGGCAGGACACTGCTTCTTCTGTTTGTTTAATGTTTACTAGTAGAAGGTCTATGAGATTGCAGTGTTTGGTCTGTTGTGTTGGAGATAGGCATGGAATGGTGGAGGGTAAATGCAGCAGTGACACATGATGCATGTGATATACACCAATACTGGTGAACCCTAACAGGAAAGGAAGATTTTGAGCAATTTTATTCCCCAGAGACAAGAAAGTAGTTTTAAATAGGAGGTTTACAATGTATGTAATGCATTTTAACTGAACTGTTGTCAGGGGCCAGACAGAGTGAACTGCATTGTTCTGTGCAGAAGCTGAATTGTGTATGATGTATGTGAGAAGGTGGCCTGATATGCAGTGGTCACTATTCTAGTGCCCACTATGTATCAGTCCAGCAACCCTTATTGATGATTGGTTGTAAGTCAACCTTATAGACCAGCTATCCTAGTAGCATGGATACGAGCAGTCTAAGGCTAAAGACTCGAGAGGGCGTGTTAAGCCAGCTGTTTACCACACATATACCCCTTGAATACCCAGTGAAAGGACACCACACAAGTGTTATGAAAATAAACAGTTATTTATTAAAGATCACAACAGCCCTGTACTCTTTATGAGGACAGGGTACTAAGCACAAACCAAAACTCTTACAAAAATACTTAAGTTAGCACAGTATATACAAATGCCCGAGGGGCACGGAAAACCATATACTCTGAAAGTGGAATGTGAAATTCCTAGCAGGTAAGTACAGTACTAATAGCTTTTGGAATCGCTAGGACTTGACTAGGGAATCGTTAGATTACGACTAGGAGGCCTAGGGGACTCGGGTGCAGTGTGTGCACTCTCACGCGAGATGCGGACAAAAGTCTATGGTAGCTAGGAAATAGAAAGTTAGTGTTCTCGGGCGAACCCGACCTGGTAGGGAGAAAACGAAGATAGATTCTGACCCTTGGATAGTGAGGCTATGCTGGGGCACCGAAATGCCGAAGTTACCTAGCCCAGGGGCTGCAGCTGCATAGGTCTGAAAAGACGTCGGGAATCCTCGTAGACGGACCAGGAGCCGGAAGAAAAGATGCTGGCCGGTGACCAGTGAAGAAAGTTCAGTTGGATCCAAGCCTGGATCTCGAAGATAGATGACACCTGAAAGCAGAGGGGACCAAGTTCGAGACTACTAGCCAGTAGTCAGTGGGCACCAGGAGGGCACCGGATGGTAGCCACCTCGACAAGGTGAGTGGGTGACGCTGGAGCTCGAAGATCTCACGGACCAGGAGGCGTTGTCGGCGACCAGGATGGAGGATCGAGCTGTCCCACGAAGATAGAAGCTGTCGGCGTCGCTGGACCCAGGATTGGGCAACAAAGCCTTGGCAAATTCAAGCCCACGCGGTGGACCTAAAATGGCGTCTGGAGTGGACCAGGAGGGTCCGGGGTGCCTCTCTTGAAAAAGGAAGCAAGGGCCAGCCTGGAGCAACCAGACCAGCAGAAGAGATGTCGTCGGGCGTCGTTCAGAAGGCCACAAGCCAGCCGGCTAGTAGCCAAACAACGCGGTGCACAGCAAACAGCAGAAGGGCCCCACGCCGATCGTGGAGATGCAGGGAGGCTGGCCTTGGGTGCTGGAGCTGCGCAGGGTCGGGGCTTCTCGGACCCCAAAGCACTCACCAGTGGAGGACACGGTGGGCTTGCAGTAAAGATGTCGTGCAGTCTTGGCGACCGTCGGTCCCTTGAGGTCTCGTCGCACTCACGGTTCTCAGCTTGGCTGTAGAGGTGAGTAGAGGTCAGAGGTGCCAGGGAAGCCGGGTCTCGTCGAGCTGGGTCGTCGGATTCGTGATGAAGGACTTGCAGCAGACCGCAGTGTTCTTTAGGATGGTGCCTGCGGATGCAGGGTGACTACTCCTTAGCCACAAGGGAGAATCTTGAAGAAGAAATCGTGAAGTCCTTTCGAAGAAAGTGGTATCTTGATTCCAAAGATGATCTAATTTGTACAGGGGGCCCGCTCCTATCTTTATACTAAAAAAGGGGGCTGACCCGGTGACTAGGTCCTGCCTATGGGTGGGACCAGGAGGGGGGTGGTTACACCCCTCTCCCCCGCCGGACTTCCCCAGGCCAGGGGCTGGTGTGCCCCTGGAACTGGTTCTGACTGGCCTATGCGTAGTGAGCACCGGGGTGCCACTCAGCAGTCACCTTCCTGAAAAGCCCTGCCTACCCAGGATACACAAAACCATGTCTGGGACGGTGCTAGCACCGCCCCGGACAGGAAACCCTTTGTCCAGGCCTCCCTCGCTGGAAGGACTCCCAGCAGCAGGAGGTCAGACTCGTGTCTGTGGTGGCAGCATCCATTTTGTGGAGCTGAGGCTTCAGTTAACTTTAACCGGGGTTCACAGTTACATACATGTCGTGTCCCTCTAGAAGGGTGGAATGCTAACCCCGTCGCCAGAATTGGCGAGGGGTTAGTATTCCAATTCGTATGACACCTTACTCGACATGTTTTGATAAAGCAATACCAAAGTTAGCATTTAACCGCGAGGATTATAATGCACTTAAGAGTATATGGTATGCGATATCATGGAACCGCTATTAGGACTTGGTTCTGCAAGCTGCAGACAGGCTCAGCTCATGCCAGAGCACCATCTCACACGATTCCAAGCACTCTGCCTTCAGGATTGTCAAGGCCTGCCATAGGAGTGACTGATAGGAATCTGTGTGTCCATTTTAGGGTTAGGTATAGGTATACTACACCTACAGCAAAGGGTGATTACACGACTTTGCCCCAGCTGTCATGCAGCCAGTTGTGTCAAATTTAGGAGGCCAGCCAGGGGTGGCATAATACATGCTGCAGCCCCTGGCAGCCCTGGGTACACCTATGCCCTGAGTTACAGGGTCTGATAAGGTGGCCCAGTACCAATTGGTAGATGCACCTAGGGTACATGAGGTAATTTAGAAAGAGAACAGCCAGGCTGTGGGTCTGATTGGCAGGCCCACAGCCAGAGAAAGTCGTAAACCAGTGAAACAAAAGCAAAAAATCTGGGTGATCATAGGATTGCAGACCCTACTCTCCTACAATGTAGGACTAGTCCAGGTGCATCCTGGTCTCCTGACAGAACATGCCCTCAGATTCGAAGTAGGAGAGCACCGGTCATCTTGTTTAGAGAGCTGCCACACCACTCCCTTTTAGCTCAGAATGCTGGAAACACAAGCCACTTTGGAGAGAACCAGCCTACTACTGGCTACCGTAATTCCGTAGAAGGGCATCAAAAATAGTTTTTTTACTATACCTGTCTAAGTCTGGTAAACCCCACTTTTAGTGACGCATTTATATGCTTACCAGTCCCAGAATTCTGTACCTGGGTGGGCCATGAAGAGACGGAGCAGACAAAAAGAGCAGTTTTGTGACATCTGTCGATTTTGGCTGGGACGTGTCGAATTTTGACAAGCCTTTGTAATGTTGAGTCTCATTAAGCACTACAAGGAGAGGTATTTGCGACAGGGCATGGGTGCCCAATGGGTTCTAGATGCAGGGTGATGTGCGCCAGGCCTGGGCTTTAACCCTTATCTGCGATACTGCCCACTAGCCAGACACGTCACATTGTTATCGCAGTGTATGACCTGTCAATTATGCGGTTCTATGGCACCAAACCTCACCATAAATCATGAAAATCAATGTTTTAAAGTGTGTATTCAAAATTAGAATACCCTTTTGCGAAAGGTTTCAAAACACATTTGAGAGGTAGTATACCAAACCTAGGAGTTATTCCTTTCTATAATTATTTGGAAATTACTAGCCCTGTGAAACATAGACTTCAATTAACGACAAGATATTCTAGTATACTACAGCATACAGCAGTAGGATGGAGTAGTTTTGAATGGAAATGTTACTAATTTAATGTTCATTAAAAAATGCACGTCAGAGCACTTGCTGTAGTTAGCCTCTGACATTTACAAACTCCACTGACTCACGTCTGATTATCATGCACAGACACCACCTCAATGGCATTACAGGATGTGAAAATCATACATTTTGCTCTTGTTTGATCCAAATGCAGATCCAGCTGCAGGAAACTGTTCAACTTAGCTCTCACTCAGGGCTGACTGCAGGGACACACAACAGCCACTGTCCAACAAGAGTCAGAGCCAACTGGCAAAGGTACTGTATATGAAGAAGTGTCTAGTTTCTTGCAATATTTTAAAACGGAACCCTTTTGGCTCTGAACAGACTCTGTAGAGCTGTGATATAGAAGTCAGAGGTAATGCCATGAAAGCTTGTTTTAGTATGTAGCGTTCTCAGTTACACCCAGCATAATAAAGACGTGTAATACTAACTTCCAAGTGTGGTGTGGTTATTGGCGGGTACCCAGGATGGGAGGACGCTAACAATTGGAGGTACAATGCTAGTTAAAACTGGTATAACAATTTTGTTTTAAAAGCTGGCACTTGACTTGGTTCTAACCATGTGTGGCAGCAGAAACATTACCACTGCTGCAGAGGAGCCCTGTTATACTCTTGTTGAAGATTAGACTTTCATAGTTAGAAAGGTAATTTTGTGAAGTTGGCTTTTAGAGCACTCTTGTAAGAAACGGGGGTCTCTAGCTGGCAGTGGCTTCTGTTATGTTATGGGGCCTTATATCGCGCACAGCTGCTCCAGCGAAGGAGCGTCCTGGCGCTTGACAAGGTAAACAACACAACACAACTAAGAAAACAGCAGACTAAAAAAAGAGCCAACAGGCTTAAGGAAATAGAAAGGTCTTAATGGCCCTACGAAATGAGAGGAGATCATCCAGCGCACAACTCTTTAAAGGCAGGGAGTTCCACAAGACAGCAGCCCGAACTCGAAATGAGCGGCCTCCAGCTCGGCTAAGCTTAAACCGAGGTACCACTGCGAGTTCATGGCCCAAAGATCTTAAAGAACGGGCAGGAACATACGGGGACAAAAGGTTTGTAAGAATCTGGGCAGAGGAGCCCTTGAGGATTTTGTAAGAAAGGCAAAGCACTTTAAATTGAATCTTCTGCTTAACCGGCAGCCAATGAAGGGAACGCAAAGTGTTGGCAACGGAACAGAACCTGGGTAGACCCACCACTGCTCTGGCTGCCGCGTTCTGAACACGTTGCAGATGTATGATTTCAGCCTGGTTAACCCCTACCAGGAGAGAGCTGGCATAGTCAAGCCGAGAAACCACCGTCGCCTGCACCACAAGCTGCCTGGTCGAGGCATCAAAGAATTTCAAGACTGGTCTTAGACCTCGCAAAATGCCAAAACAGCATGCAGCAGTTCTCTTGGTGTGAGAGACCAAGCTAAGGGCAGGATCTAACCACACCCGAGATTTATTTATCTCCGTTACCGGAGTCGGGGTGGTCCCAAGTTCAGGAGGCCACCATATGTCACCCCAGAGTTCCGCCTGCTTGCCGATGATCATGATCTCAGTTTTTTTTTGCGTTCAGCTGGAGACAGTTGGAATTCATCCAGCTGGCAACTGCCCGCAGTCCATTCTGGAACCTTGGGGCATCCAAGCCAGAGTCCCCGCTGAGCGTGACCGCCAACTGAGTGTCGTCAGCATATGAGACCATAGTTATGCCCCACTGCTTGACGACATCAGACAAAGGCCTCACGTATAGATTGAACAACGTGGGGCTCTACAAGTATCCCTGGGGAACCCCAAGGCCCAGAGGGTGGAATTTGGACTGGTGGGGCGGAATAGCCACGCAGAAAGATCGATCGGCGAGAAAAGAGCAAAACCACTGTAGGCAGTCCCTATGATGCCAACTTCCTCCAGGCGCTGAAGAAGAATCCTGTGAGAGACGGTGTCAAAGGCGGCGCTAAGATCTAATAAAACAAGCGCCGGCGTTTGACCCGAATCTAGCACCGTGCACAGGTGTTCCACCATGGAGAGAAGGGCTGTCTCCGTGCTGTGGCCAGCACAGAAACCGTTCTGCGTAGGGTCCAAGATATTGGCCCGCGAGAGATAGTCTGAAAGGGCCATATTCACATGGGCCTCCGCCACTTTCGCAGGCCACGGAAGAAGGGATATCGGACGGTAGTTCTCGGGTTTGAGAGGATCTAAAGAAGGCTTCTTCAGGATGGGTGTAACCACCGCCTGCTTCCACTTGGCGGGGACCATACCTGAAGCAAGCGAAAGATTGATCAGAGAACACACCGGTAAAAGATCAAAAGATGACGGGTCCCTAAACAAAGCCGGTCTTAGCGGATCAGCCAGAGAACCAGACTTGATTTGCTGAGCCAGTCGATTAAAACTCTCAGGCAACAGGCAGGGAAGAGTATGCAGAACACTATGCTCCTGGGGACTAGGAGAGAGTCCAGCATACAGTGTAGCAGTAGGGAAGGCTCGATAGATGGCTTGGACCTTCAAGAAAGAAGGTCGCCAGGGCCTCACAATGTGTAATAGAGCAAGTTTCACTAATAGAGGCCTTTTTTGCCATCAGATCTTTAAGAGCCTTAAAAATGGATTTAGAGGGATTCGAGCTATTGCGGAATTCAAGAGAATAGAACGCTGCGCGAGCTCTACAGACAGCGCGGTGATAAGATTTAATAGTGGTAAGATATGAGGCTTTTTTACTGCTATCATATGATTTCCGCCATTCTCTTTCTGCGCGTCTGCACGTACTTTTTAGAGCGCGTAAGGATCCGTCATACCAAGGGCTAGGGTCCCTTGAGCCACATTTGCTCAGAGTCACCCGAATGAGGCAATCAAGAGCCCGAGTGACCCACTCGCAGAAGAGGTTATAGCCCGTTTCCACATTGTCTAACGGGCCCAGCGGGTCCTCAGACAAAATGCGGTAGAAATTCTCTAATCTGAGTTTATTCCAGTGTCATCTAGGGACGACTCTGGCCATAGGTTTAGTGGGGTGCTCATACAATTGGCACTGAACCGTCACTAAGAAATGATCAGTCCAGGCCAGGGAGGTAGAAGTTGTAACCCTGGCCTCTGCAAGATTCGTAAAAAAAGGGTCCAGAGTATGTCCTCCCACATGAGTGGGATAAGTGACCAGTTGAGACAGTTGAAAGGCCTCCAAGTCGGCCAGAGTGCTACTGACAGCAGGGGTGATCAAATTATCAAAGTGGAGATTCAAATCCCCAAAGATGGAAAAATACAGCGCATCCTACAGCCAGCGTACTAATAGCGCCTGGGAGTGCCTCCTTGAACGCCACGTCACTACCCGGAGGGCGGTAGATCAACATGCCAGAGAAGGAAAAATGGGGGCTGATTGAAATCTTAAAAGAAGCACTTTCACAGCCAGCAATTTTTAAACCTCTCCAATCACAGGGGTAGCAAGACCTGACAGCAAGCGCTATTCCCCCACCTCTAGTGGAGCGATTAAGCGTGTACACCGAATACTCAGAGGGGAAAGCCAAGTTGAGAATAGCCGTGTCAGCCTCCTGCAACCAAGTCTCAGTAATACAAAAAATATCGGGTGACTCATCCTTGATAAGATCATGGATTGCTTGGTAGTGTTTCACCAGCGACCTAACATTCAGGTTCCAAATGCTAAGCTCACGCGAGGGGCATTTACTCCTAGGTACTGACGCCTTACCCACAGAACGGGAAAGAGCGGGGGTACAAAGCGACCACCTACTGCAAACGCACTGGTAGGGGCCACACAAGGGACTAACCGGAGCCATATCACACCTGAGGACTTGCTGTCTGATGGACAGTAAATCGTCTCTCGAGTAGCTGATCATCGCAACACCAATGTGCCGAAAGATAGAGGTCCTGCCCTGTCCAGCGCGTCCTTAACGCGGACGGGCGCAGACAGGCAGGACTCTGGCACGACTCAGGCTAAGCGAAGGCGCGCCCGCTGCGCGATCCCGCTGCGCTTAGTAGGGAGCATTAAATTGGCTTACACCCAAGAACACCCATGATCGCCCCCTTGGTAGCTTGCCACAAACAGTCAGGCTTCCCACAAATAGGAAATTAAATTGTACATACAATAAGAAAGTGTGGTTTGTTTTTTCTTCCTACTTTGAGGCAAACCTAACTTGCTGCACAATATTAAAAACCAGTTAAATGGAAATAACTAGATTTCATATGTGGTTATAAATACCCCACGTCTAAGCGGAAAGATGAAAGTTTGAGTCAATGGTTTTGTATAGCACTACTGCACCCGTTTTTCGTCAAAAATACTTTGTGCTAAAACAAACACATCCATAGTTTCTGTGGACTGACCGTGCTTGACCTTTTAAAAGGGATATCTTTCCTTATGTATGCTGGATTTTGTGTCATTTTTAGTCTGGTTCTATTTAAATAAAGATTTGTTATTTTTCTAAACTGGCGTGGACTCAGTTTGTAGTCTTTTCACTGTATTACTGTGTTTGCATGTACAAATGCTTCACACACTGCCTCTAAGATAACTTAGAAGCAGTGTGTGAAGCATTTGTTCAGTCCACAGAAACTATGGATGTGTTGTTTTAGCACAAAGTTTTTTTGATGCATCAAAATCAGACGAAAAACGGGTGCAGTAGTGCTATACAAAACCATGGACTCAAACTTTCATCCTTCCACTTAGACGTGGGGTATTTATCACTACATTATTTCCATTTAACTGGTTTTTAATATTGTGCAGCACGTTAGGAATTGCCTCAACATAGGAAGAAAAAACAAACCACACTTTCTTATTGTATGTACAATTTAATTATCTATTCGTGGGAAGCCAAAATCATTTCAGAATCGTTTCTATTGGGTCACTGGTTATGATATATAATTGGCGTGTAGCGTACACCCCTCCTGTTCATTTGTGCATGAAATCAGATGGTTTCACATCTGCAACAATGGCCAGCCATTACTTAGTAACCCTTAAAGATTAAGGCATTACAAAACAACCGTTTGCAATGCAGTATGTCTCCCATTAGTAAAAATGTGAGTAAATTAGTTGCAAATGCTATTTTATTTCGTTTAAAATTATGCCAGCTATAGCATAATAAGCACAGACATTCCTTTCACAAAGGAAAGGGTGCAGTACCACAGGCTGTTACTAGGTGTCCCTTTAATGAAGGAAGTGGTGCAATACCAGGGATACCTAGTAAACCTGTGGTACTGCACCCTTTCCTTCATTACAGGAAACAGCCTGTGGTACTGCACCCTTTCCTTCATTACAGGAAACGGCCTGTTGTACTGCACCCTTTACTTCATTACAGGAACCGGCCTGTTGTACTGCACCCTTTCCTTCATTACAGGAAACAGCCTGTGGTACTGCACCCTTTCCTTCATTACAGGAAACGGCCTGTTGTACTGCACCCTTTCCTTCATTACAGGAACCGGTCTGTTGTACTGCACCCTTTCCTTTTGTAAAAGAATTTCTTTTGTTACAGTCAATGGAAACCAAGAGTGGTGTAACACCACGATCTCCTGCCTGATATACGATGGTTGAAATCTTAGCATTTCCAGCACTCTAATTGCAGCTTCTAATGAATCAATAGGAAGAGGGGACTGAGTGTAATATGCCGTTTATGAGGGGAGATTAAACGTACTTTTGATTTGCAGTTGTGGGCATAATGCTGCTAACGGAGTGGTTGATTTAACCAGCATAGAGCCTATGATGTATACATATTATTGGTTTGTTTAGAATGTTTGGTGAACTAAACTAAAAACCAAAAAAAACAGGAGCGCCAAACAGCCGCAATCTGCTAGGTGAGAGGAGTCTGATACGATGGCTCGACACAAAACTGGATAGTCATACCCTGATGGGAGGAGCGGCCACTGCGCAATGGGAAGGAGCAGTGCGTCCGACCAAAAGAAACCATTAGTGAAATCACTATGGGGCAGTACAGACACAGAAAGGAGGGACTATCACAAGCAAACACCAACAAGTCAGCATTTCTGAATGCCACAGATAACAACCAATGGCTATCGGGGGATGGGTTAAAAGCCCACAGAAGAGATATACTAGGTCTTGCAGACAGCGCAAGCGCTGTTGAGGATCGACCTAAAAACAGCAGGCAGGCTGACTACATGTAAATGGCCTTGGGAGGTACTTATCCGCCTGCCCCCTCCAACCCTCCTTTCACCCCCGGACTCTCCAATCAGGCCGGTGTTGAATTTGGATCTTTGATTATCTCTGATAAAAGGAGAAACTTTTAAATAGTGTGCTTACCATGGACCCCTTCATACAGCTATACCATGCTATACCTGCCAGCTCTGGGCAATTCTGGGCTGCCTCTGGATGTCCTAAACTAGTTGTGGAGACCAACTCTGGCACAGGGCGTAAGAAGTCACTAACTCTCAAAGTCATCCTTGGCCCACGATCCACTGGAGAAGTGTGGCTCACGGTGTAGAGCAGGCAGACCCAGAAGCTGAGGTCAGACCCGGGACCAGGGTTCAATTCCCGACGCGGCAGGGTCTTGAGCTCAAATGTCCACTGACTCGACAATTCTCGCTTCGGTGCCTGACCTAATCATGGGTTCACACTCTGCAACTCTGGGCATTAAGCTTGCTTAATCTCCACAACGGCCCCCTGCGGCGGGATGCCTGGCTTTCACCTTGGGGATGCCCTGTAGGGGCTATCTCACAGGGAAAAAGCCAGGACGGGTTCCCAAGGCAAGCGGCGGGAAACCTCCGGGTAGCTGTGCGCTCAATAAATGTAATAATAATAATAATAATAATAATAATAATAATGTCATACAACAATCCAGTCTTTAAATAACTTGATGACTAGTAGTCTTATGACCGATGGGCAGGCTAGGAGACCTCCTGCAGTGCATTAAATTAGCCTGGATTGTAATACACAGTGACACCATTCTCAGGAGCAGTACTGTAACTTTGCAGTCCTTACCTGAACCAAACAGGCCCAGAAGCACAGCCGACACGGCCAGCAGAACACCAACACCACTCATTTGGACCCGCGCCATGTTTTTCTTGCTGAAGAAAAAGAAATAAAACAAAACAGCGTTTGACAAAGTGAAAAGTTTTTGTTTCGTATAGGGAGCAAAAATCTTTGAGCACTGCCCATTATGTGATATTCTTATGTAATGATAATCGGGTATTGATAATAGTGTGAGGATAATCATGTACTGATAATAAGCATACACCTTATGGAATACTCCCTTTTCATTTGTAAAACACTCTAACCTATGGCTAATATCTGTGCTATTTAAAAAGGCACAAATAAATGGAGAAGTTAAATATATACTGCATCATGGTTGCCCTTAAGTTGAGAGGTAAGGCTAGAGAAAAGAAAAACATGACTAGCAGGGCTCTTATTATATATCGGGCAAACTGTTCATGCTTTGTCACAACGCACTATTAGACGGATGCACCAAGCGCACACATGTACAGTGCGCCAAATTACAACGAAAGCTATGTCCATAGGGCAGCGGATTCAGTGAAATTTGGAGCAGCAGCTTCAATCAGCCTCTACATGTTTTACTGTGCAGGCAGCGCAGTAACGCCCTGCATTTTAGAGCGGGAACAGAGATCTCCTTGCAGGCGGGTGCAGTGATTGACCGCAACCTCTTGAAGGTAGATGTCTGTAGGAGGAGTTCCCGCTTAAAGGTGGATGTCTGTAGGAGGAGTAAAAGGGACGTCGCCTCTAGTGGGCTGCCCTCAGGAGCACTATTAGCGCCCCTCCTGACTGCTTTATTTTGGCTTTGCACCCACATCCATAATATGGCACAGGCGCAGATGCATAGAGAAGATCTCATTTGCATGAGTGCTGCAGCAACAAATGATGTACGAAATGCTGAATGAATCAAACAATCCCCCCACTCAAGAGATCTCGGTTAAATCCATCGTTCTTTTGCTCACTACACCAGCCCAATTTGGCCTAAGGCATATGCAAATCGGTCTGGACCCTGTCCCCCTATGAATAGTCCAACTCGAACTGCCAAGTCAGTTCCTCCATTGACCGGAAACAAGTATTCTCGGTCCGGTTTCCGCGCAACACCCCATATCAGCTAGGATAGCTTGAATCCAGCAGCAAACACAGCATGGGACCCATGTCTTGGCATTCTCATCCCACTTAGAGTGAAAAGTGCTGCAGCACCAAATGATGGATGGAATGCTGAATGAATTAAATACTTGGCATTCACAGGACACTGGTGAGCTTGCAAGAGTTTATTTTCCAATAAGCAGATTTATTAGACACCGTTTCAAATTTATACCGGCCTCTGTCTTCCCTTGGTTTGATTATAGTCTGTACAAGGGCACCAAGGAAAGAAATTCAGAAGATACAAGGAATCAAACATTGAGAGTCTGTCTGAACTTAAATAAATCATGCCACATTACTCTCTCAATGTATTGCTTATTCCGGATGTAATGTGTAATTGTTATAATTTTCCACAACATTGCGCAACCTAATGTAAAGCGCTCTCATACCTACGGGTCTAGCTGTTTGTATCCATGAATATCTGCTATTCTTGTTCATTGTCTCTGTGCTTGTGTCTTACTATGCTTGGATATAACATGTAACTTGTGATTCAATTGATCCTCATGTAAAGCGCTCTGATATCCTTCGGGATCTGGTTCGCGCTATATAAAACTTTATAAATAAATAAAATAAATAAATTCGCCCTGAGTCAAGAAGTCTGAGGCACATCGATCATTCTTTTGATCACTTTGCCAGCCAGTTTGGATCCAGCCATATGCAAATCATCATTTGCATGTGGTCAGATCCTTCTGCAAATGAGGGTATGCCCTCTCGAGATGGCGCTGGCGGGGTACTCCTCCGTTAACGGATACAACTGCAACAGAGGATTGATGGGGTCTGCAGTACACCATTCTCTCGATTCCATCTTCAGGTAAGCAGCCAGTGGTGTCACCAAATGCTCAGGTACTTTTCGTCTACTGGTAATGGGTTTGTGAGGCTGAAGGCACCCCAGGGGTAAAAAGAAGTGCTCTCCTTTCACTGGGTTTTTTACCTCACACTTTTGTTTAAAATTTACATTTTAAAAGAAAATCTGCAATTCTCATATAGACGAAAGATATAGCTGTGGTTGCATCTGAGAAACAAAATCACAAACTACATGTTTTTGCTAAAAAGTTGTCTCAATTGTCAAAAAGTAAGATTCTTTTTAAACTTCCCAAAAATGTGCATGGTTTGTGCGAGTTCAAAAGGCATATACAAATGTATACCTTGAACAACAAGGATGACTGTTCACCTTAAACCCACAATCAAGGGTTGCCGCACTGTCATTGTTAACTACACGCCTTTGCTTCACCTGCAGTGCCAGCACAGCTAAGGCTAACAGCTGCTATAAAAATACAATATTTATTGAACCATCTTGCTAAATGCAACAAGTTATTAGAAACCGGGGACCCCCAATGAGTTATTACTGGAAGCCGGGTACCACGGCCAAAGCAATTTCGATCATTTGAGCCACAAATCAAAGCACAAACTATTTAATAATATATATATATAAATTAAAAATCACACTCTTAATGGAAATTAGGAGCTTCTAAATTCAATTAAGGAACCCATCATCCATTCTATACATTGTTTGATGCAATTGCACTATCTCACAAGTCAATCTACGGATACCAACTTAATTGTTAGCCTCCAAGTTCAAATGAATTCCAATTTACAGACCATTTTAACATTTTTAATTTTGCTTTTTATATTCTGTTTACTAATCTGTTAATATTATTTTATTTTCTAGGCAGTGGCTTTCAAGCTAATCTGGCTGAAGAGGGGTGAAAACCCGAAACCGGTCCTAGAATGCTTGTTTCTTGGTAGCACAACTCCAGTGACAGGAAAAACTAGCTGGACGGCTGTCTGCAGCACAGTGGGCCTCATGCGAATGTGATGTGTGCTCCAATAACCAACGATATAGCGCCCACTCATTGCACTCGTGTCCAACCAGCAAGTGCAATACTTTACTCCCCATGTGATAGCGTATACTTACATTTTATTTTGTAGGTATCTGAAGATGAGATACTGAAACGAAGATGTAAAGGAAAAGCAGCAGACAAGCAAACAATGGATATAACAGCCAGACCCAGCTTTTTAAACTTCTAGACAGTCTGTACAATTTTGGCAGAAGGAAACGGCAGTGCTCAACAGGGTCATAAACTCTGAAATGTGGTTAGATGTATGAGAAAGTACGACAGGGGTGCAATGAATCACGTGATGGCCAAGGGCTGACGTTTGGGACCAAGGGTCACAAGTGTGTGTCACCAACAAGCTGAGATGCAGGGTTTAGACCATCATTAAAAGGAAGAATAATAAATTGGCCAAAACTAATATTTTTGGATAATCATACAGTAGTCTCTCCTCCGCTCCCTGCACGATAACGTTTTCAGGATACAGAGGTCTGTACCTGCAAGAACTGCCACGGTAAGCCATGATGCCTGCAACTGTTGTGCCAGAGACAGGGAAAGACCGGTAGACAAGCGAGCACGAGGGAAGCAGGAAATGATGCCACACACTTACGCTCCGCCACAGACAAAAAGAATGGACAGACCTAGAGACTTGTATGTTTTGCAAAGTGAATACGGTGAGCTGTGCACAAAGAAAGGCGCGCAACCGCCCTTGTTAAATTGGAGGCTCAGCATGGTGCGCTTTAAAAATAAAAATCGTCAAGTTTATGAACGTGAATACGGCGAGCCGCGCATAAAGAAAAGAGTCCGGCCACCATAGTTCAAGTAAAAGGGCAGCATTGGGCACTTCAAAAAAATAATTAATAACTACTTTCCATCTTTACATTTTAAATAAAAAAACGGCGTCACCACTAGATTTGACAAGTAGGAGGGAGCGAGCATTAACAGATATAGAGAGCAGCGTTCATAATTACGAGGGGCAAGCTAGTATTTGCGCAAATGAGTTCCTGAGCTAAATGGAAAAAACAGTGCACAGGCCGTAATAAACGACATAAGTAAATTCATATGCAAGAGGGGCAGTCCTCATGGGAGGTTACAAAAGAAACAAGCATTTGCAAAGCGACAGGTATCGCTATTACACGAGTTTAAGCTATTGGCATTATAAATGACAATGCCTTTGAACCAAAACATAAATAAAAGGCATGGTCATTTGCAACGCCAATAGCTCAGACTTGTGTAAATGCAAGACCTATTGCATTGTAAATGCTTGTTTTGTTAGTTATCCAGCCTCCATATATTCAAAACTGCCAACCTAAAAGATTTACTAATCAACACTATGCCTAGAAAAATGATGCCTCCACCACAAAATCCATGTGGAACCTACCTCCTGTTTCCAGCCACTTCCCTTGAGGACCATGTGAAGTCTGCCCACTTACTAGTGCGACAAAAACTGTCACACTGACCAATACCCTAATGTGGACACAAAAGAAACACACAAGAATAGCATATATCTTATCACTTGCCCTTGCCATCGCCAATATGGAGGCATGACAACCAGTCCTGCTAAAACCAGGACCCCGAGCATAGGAGCAATATAAGATGCAAGAAGACTAATACAAAAATGTGTGGCCATATCTATGAATTCAAACACACAAAGAATGATCTACACTGGACCATACTGGAAGTATGCCCCCAAATATCAAAAGAAGCCCTATTTAGGAAATAACAAAACTGGGTCTTTAAACTTTCCACACCCGAGTGGTCTCGATGATATACCATGGGCAGAACTAAATCAATCAAGTTAACCGTCTCTTCCATACCCACAATATTATGTTTTGCTATAACAATTTAATATGCGCACTACTACCCGGAGGTGTCTAGGCGCTCACGGTCTACCATGCTAGGTCAGGAAAAGCTAATTTCTAAATAACCATGTCTTGAGCAGTTTCCTGAACTCAAGCAGGGATGAAGTCTTCCTGAGGGAGAGTGGAAGGGCGTTCCATTCCTTTATAGTGTTGTAGCTGAAAACCTTCCCCCCCCCCCCCCCCCACCCCCCCCAGTTAGTTCTTGGGTGGGCATCAGGTAGGCATTTGCTGAACGAAGCAATCTGTTGGGAGAATACCAGCTAAAAAGGTCCAACAGAAATCGTGGTCCTACTCTATGCAATGCCTTGTACGCAGTGCAAAGAGCCTTAAATTTGATTCGCTCACAAACTAGTAACCAGTGCAATTCCCGAATGCCTGCTCTGATAGACTGGCATTTAGGAACATCCAAGAGCAGTCTAGCCGCGGCGTTTTATACTGCCTGCAACATTCTAAGTAAATTGGATTGTAAGTTAATATACACCCCATTACAGTAATCCAATTTGGATAAGACGAAAGGTCAGTACTGTTTTTCTTGTATTTATGGGGATAAAAGGCAGAATTGTACGTACAATTCTGATAGTAAGGAAGGAGGAGCAGAATACCACCTTATAAACTTTGGACTTCATGTTGAGCTCTGTATCTATGAGGACCTCCAAATTCCTTGGCTTGGCTACTGGTGTAGGAGTAGGGCCTAGTGTGTTTGGCCACCAAACTGGTGACCACTGAGGGGAAAGGTTTCCAAATAACAGCACCACAGTTTTTCCTGAGTTCAACTTTAGGCATTGCCAGCCCATCCAGTTGCTCAGGGGACAGTCATGTAGTTTGATGGAGTAGTCGATGTCCTTGTCTACTGCTGAAATAACCAACTGAGTGTCGTCGGCATAGGAGGTGTGAATTAAATCAAAGCTACTAATCAAGGAATCTAATTCGGGAACATAAATATTAAAAAGCGTAGAGCTTAAAGAGGACCCCTGAGGTGCCCCACATGGCAAGATAAAAACGTGCCGATTCAAAATTGCCCAATTGCACAGATTGAGTTTGATCCGAAAGAAATGAGGTTAAAAGGCAGAGGGCCCTTCCTCCTATCCCTACGGTTTTTAAGTGCAAGTGTGCCCAACTTCAGTAATTGGTCAAAGAGTTCTGGCCCTAGGCCCGGGCCTGGCGCCGCTGGGCGCAGACGGGCTTGCCTTAGGCACGTCTACAGCCTGCACTTAAGTAGGTGCACCTGGATAACCGGAGCGACGGCTGGAGCATCAACCGTGGCGGAAGTGAGGCCCTGGAAGTGTGGGAAATAACTGGTCTTCCCTCCGCAACAATCGGTGCAAACCACGGCGGACCGGGGTAGCCAGGCAGAGATCCAAAATAGCAGCTGAAATGAGCGCTGTCACAGCAGAAAAAATGAGGGCACAATACAAATAAAATCAATGATAAGCGAGCTTGAAAGTATTTAAAAAAACATCATGACAAAAGAAACAGTAAGCGAGAGTTTCAAAGTATTTAAAATTTTAAAAGCGGAGGTCAGAGGAACAGAGTACCAGAAAGAGCGTAATTGCACTGGTGACAAACAAACTTAAACTGACTCACAGCAGTGGGCCCTTACAGTAAGTTCCAATACTTTGGCCTGATTGGTAGCTCCAGCTGCACCTCACGTACACCTCGTGCTCGTTTATACTGAAAGGTCACTTGAAAATCACTACCCCACATGTTATGACTACACATTATGAATGGGATGAATAGCACCTACACGTAGTGCCACCCTTCACTTCAGTGCTACTGCTACAACAAATGTTTTGAGCATGGTTGGCTCCACTCACGCAGTACAACCACATAACTTCCTTGCACCATTTCTAGAATATCACAGGCGTTATCATCAAGTTCCCATAACACCCCTTTCACCTTGTGTTCCTGTAGTAACACTTGTTAGGAGGTAAGAGCTAGGTTGACTCACTGGAATATCAGAACATTATCACCTTAGCTTTCTATACTTTACGCATGCTAAAAAAATCCTCTACCAAGATGGCAAATGAAGTTGACGGTCTAGCCACTTTGTGCATGCACGTCAGAACAATCCACACAACAAATACCGCGCCTCTGAAGTACTCCTTACGGGTACCAGAGCAAGGGTAGGACTTGAGCTAGTTGCAGCGCCTCCTTGTTGTACGTCTACCTTCCTTTTTCTTGAAATCACGAACTGCCCGCAATCAACCATGCTGGTAAGATATACGCTGTGCCGCATCTACTGACCACATGCTCGGCATATTTACTCTATTTTTTCAGGTCAGAGCAACAAAGTGTCTGTCATGCGCCCCCGTCAGATCAAATCCATTTCACCAGGGGTGAGTTTATGATCAGATACTACGCTTGTACAGGTCACGATCACGTGTGTTTGGCCATTAATGTTTTTCGCTACAGTCTGATCACCGCGATAAATAATATCACAACCACGCACTCAATCGGGGTGCTCTGTGTGCTCACCTGTATAGGAATAATCTAGGGAATTGTTTACATGGTTAACTACCTACACTTGATCACACAGATACTTTTTAAACTATGGGCGATTTATGATGAATGCTATCTGCTGTCTGTTTGGTTTGCCCATTGGTTGCACGATCCTCATCACGTCCAAAACGCAATGTAACTGACAAAGGGTATGGCTTACGAGAAGGATAGTCCACCCCTGATATTACCAGATATCTCAATTACCCTTATGGTGGACCCCAAAAAAGTGACTTATTACCACAGGGATGCATCATCACGCATTACTGTAACTTGCCAATCACTTACACAAGCATGATATGTGCGTTTCACACACCATAGACACTGCATTGTTAGGTGCTACACTGTTGTAACCTTGTTGTTAAATAATCTCCTAATCTAGGTCTACTGTTGTCCTTGTTTTTATTTCCTGTCCCCGCCCCTTCCCTTCTTCAGGTTTCAGCTCGCCAGGCCAACTAGGACATGGTTCTTCACTACAAGTCTGGTTACCTACACCAAATGAATTTTGAAGCAGCATTGCGATAGTGCTAGAGTTGAATAATTTTCCCAAATACGATCCTGATGAAGTGCCACTAGGGCCTACCAATGGCATGAAACATGTCGACCATATACACCACACAGAACCTAAAGGGTCATTGCATCCACTGAGGCTCACTCTTTTAATTAGACTGGTGCCCCCTAGAGATAAAATTATTAGAAAGGGTTGTCTTAGACCTATTTTACAATCCACTCATACTCACTGAACTACCATGCCCACACACCCGCACACACCAGAGAGCTTCATCAAATGATCTCCAAATAGCTTCTACGTGGGTGCCAATCTAGCACTGCAGCGCTGGCCCAATGATGAAGCATGACATCCTTCGCAGGGTGTAAGGGCACTTTTTAGAAATACCTGAATTTCCCTCCCTCTAAGGAACTGCATACTCCCTTACTTACAGATATAAATCACACCATATTATATAATTTTTTCCCATTTCCACAATAACCACTTTTGGATTTTCATTGGCAGCAATGGTAGCACATGATACCACAGTGCTGCCCTCCTCCAGAGACACACTGGTTTGAGTTTGTGTACCCATGTTTGCTGTGTGAGCGCAAGCCTACATCTGCTGTAGCAACAAGGGGGTAGGTTTCCTTATCACAAAATATGGTGTGTTTCAGCACACAAATAAAGTGCTGTGTCATTAAGTGGACCCAAATGTGCTGTTATTTTTTTTTATTACAAGTTTTATATAGCGCAAACTGGACCAAAAGATATCAGCATGAGTACGAGTTTTGTTATAGATAAGACACATTCAATGTTGTTAGGCACGGGGAGATTACTTTATTTTTCCAGAATCACCAATGTTAAACGTCCCTTCCGAGACTAACCCGGTTCCCCAGATGTAAATGTAAATGTAAATGTGTTTGTATTTATATAGCACCTACTACCCAGAGGTCTCGTAGCGCTGTATTCATACCGCTGTGGAACCCATTCTGGCTTTCCGGTCAGATGTCCACTCCTGGGCACCCCCAAGGTGAAGCCAGGCATCCATGCGCTGCTGATGTTCCCCAGCTTTGAGGTCGCCCGCTGTAGACTTAAGGCTACAAGCACATATGAGCATCCAACACACAACCCATGTGCATTTAAAATCACACAGCCATTCTCATGCACACAGAAGTGTATAAAAGAATGCACAGCCACAGCAGCTCCCTGCTGTTTTCACTGCAGGAGAGGATACCGAGTGGGAACAATGGGTTCGCTGCTTTCCAACTGGAGCAGCGAGCCATTCATCGATTCCATTTCCACAATAACCACTTTTGGCTTTTCGTTGGCAGCAATGATAGCACATGATACCACAGTGCTGCCTTCCGCCACTGTACTCCTGGGGGAAACCGCGGCTGTCTCCACCACATTCTCACCACATTCTCTACTGAATCTCCGTTCTGCCCTCACTCCACCGTGCCTACACTCTATGAAGGCGCTATCTCTACACAATTGCTCTATGTGCCATTTCACTCCTGATACTAGCTCTTCCAAAGTCCCCCATAAAAGCGTACTAAAAGCAGCACTGCTTAACTGCAGATCTCTTAGCAAACACTGCATCCAAATCTATCACCTACTTGAGGATGAAGCACTCGAGATCTTACTACTAACCGAAACCTGGCTTGGTGAACACTCTGACCCTGACATCATCGAGGCGCTGCCTCCAGGTTACTCCCTCGCCAGGCTCGACAGGCAGGATGGCAGGGGCGGAGGAATAGCCATTGCTGTTAGAGCCCCACTGGAATGCTCCTTGTCTCCCCCGATTATTGATCACTGCGAAGCAGCTACCTTTACTATCGCACTGGGTCCTAAACACTCCCTATCAGGCATTCTCTTATATAGACCCCCGGGCAGATTGTTTGATTTTACTGCTAGCCTAATAGAGGCTACAGCACATCTTGCCTTAAGGAAATCTAGACTCCTGGTACTTGGCGACATGAACATACATTTCGATGATGTCTTGGACAAAGATGGCTCCTGCATAAAAGCAGAACTACTTTCCTTGCAGTTAGCTCTCAAAAACCAGGACCCTACTCACAGACAAGGTCACCTACTCGACCCCGTATTTGGTAACTGGAATGGAGTAGAAGTGCTTCCTCCAATTCCCGTTCCCTGGTCTGACCACCATGTAATTCCCATACATATACTGGTGCCTGAGACTGAAACTAAGAACTATAACATGCAGATCTACCAAAGTCGAAAGTGGAAAAACTTTAACATTGACACTTTTATCGACAACCTTGAAGCGGCAGGTCCTCCTAGAGGTTCCGACTGTGAAACCGCCTATACTTGCCTTAAAAACTGTGTCCTAACTGCCCTAGACAAGACCGCTCCCATTCGTAGGTCAGTGGCTAACAAAAAACCGAGAAAACCCTCCCCATGGTTTACATCTGAACTGCAAGATGCTAAATCTGCATGCAAAAGATTGGAACGCGAATGGCGTGCCAATTTCTGCCCCACAGCTAAAAGCCACTATAAGAAAGAGCAAGCGACATACTACAAACTTATCCGCTCCGCTAAAGCACTTCATTACAAGACCCGTATTGGTGAAGCAGAGAACTCCTCTAAGGAGCTCTTTAAAATTTTTAAAGAAATCTCGGTGGTAACCAACGAGAGCAATGCCCAAAATGACTCTGTTGAAACGTGTAATAATATTGCCAAATACTTTGCCAGTAAAATCACCACAATCTACGCTAATTTCTCCACCGAGTTGCCCTCGGGCTCAGACTTCACCGAGAATTTGGAGCTCTCTCATGAGAAGAAATGTCTTACCTGCTTCTCTGTCCCCCACACTACGACCTTAACTAGCATCTGTAAAAACATTAAATCTGGCTCGCCTCGGGACCCTGCTCCTCCCAAGATACTAGCAGCTAGCCTGAAGGTCCTAGAACGACACTTTAGTTACATCCTCCAACTCTCCTTTTCCACGGCCACCCTCCCTACGGAATGGAAGAAAGCCATTGTTTTGCCAATAAAGAAAAAACCTAACATCAGTCAAGACATCCTGGAAAACCTACGGCCCATCTCGTTACTACCTTATCTGGCGAAGGTGGCCGAGAAAATAGCTAACAGCCAACTCATAGCCCATCTAGAGTCTAACAATGCCTTCCACAACTCCCAATCAGGGTTTAGGTCAGGATATTCCACCGAAACCGCCCTTTTAAGAGCGACCGAAACCCTACGGGCAGGTGCAGATGAAGGACAGACTATGGCACTAATTATGCTGGACCTTAGTGCTGCGTTCGACACTGTGGCACACTCCATCTTGCTACAGTGTCTGTACAAAGCCGGGGTCACCCAGGAAGCACTGGGCTGGTTGAAAGCCTTCCTCACCAATCGCTGCTTCCAGGTTAAGAGAGGCACATACCTCTCTGAAAGCATTGCCTTAGAACAGGGGGTACTCAGGGCTCGGCCCTGAGCCCTACCCTGTTCAATCTGTACATGGCCCCCTTGGCGGAAGTGGTCCAATCGTTCGGCATTGAATTAGTTTCATATGCCGACGATACCCAACTTCTCATCTCCCTATCCCAAGCCCCCTCCATTTCGGCAAATAATTTTAAATCCTGCATGCAGGCTCTGGCAGGTTAGATGACCCAGCACTGCCTGAAGCTCAATGGCTCAAAAACGGAGGTTCTGGTAATTGGAGGCAGGGACACAAGCTGGACCAAGGAGTGGTGGCCTTCATGTCTGGGGCCGTTACCCACCCCCTGCAATGCGGCCAAGAATCTGGGGATCTGGGTTGATCCCAAACTCTCCTATGATTGCCACGTGAACAAAGTGGTCGGAAAATGTTTTGGGGTCATGAAGACCTTAAACCGCACCCTTGACCTCCTTCCTCTTGAAGCCAGGCGCACTATGACCCAAGCTCTAGTGACCGAGGATAGATTATGGCAATGTGCTTCTGCTCGGAACAACGCAAAACAACATCAGGAGACTCCAAGTACTCCAAAATACAGCAGCACGCCTAGTCCTCAGACTGCCTAAGAGAGCACCATCTAAACCAGCTCTAGACACTCTTCACTGGCTTCCTATAAAAAAAAAAATAAAAAAAAGAGTCCTCTTTAAAGCACTTGTAATGTGCTATAGGATCATTTCTCAAAAAGCTCCTCCCTACATGACTGATCTGGCTATTCCCTATGAGCCCAACAGAACTCTTCGCTCTGGGGGAACTGGATTGCTCAAAATTCCCCGTATCAGGAAAGCCAGAATGGGTGGTCGTTCCTTCCGGGTAATGGCCGCCAGGGAATGGAACTCTCTCCCTATGTGTATCAGACTAGCGGACTCAGAGACCACCTTCAGGAAAAACTTAAAAACCCATCTGTTTTCCCTGTAAAACCCTCTATTGGCCCTGACTTTTCTCCACAGCGCGGGGACACGCCGGGATGGCGTCACCATGCGCTTTATAAGCCCCTTTATTATTATTATTATTATTATTAGGATATTAATTTATTATATTATTGCGTGTAATAGCCATTGGCATTGTGACAATACCTTTAATTATGTTTTTGTTTTTAAAACATAAATAAAGGCATAATCATTTACAATGCCAATTGCTTACACTCTTGCAAATGCGAGACCTATTGCACTGAAAATACTTGTTCCAATATGTTGGTACTATTCTTTTTAGGCAGCATATTGCTCTCGACTAGTGGGCAATTTGAATTGAAGAGCATCCAGGTGTCTATAGCGGGGCATAATTGGGCTGCAGTTCAAGGCAATACGACTTTCTCTCAGTGGGGCAGTATGGTGTATAGTGGGGGACAGGATGTGGCACTATGGTCAGAGCTACCAAATTTGGACCTGGGGAACCAGGTTCAGTCTCCCAGACCACTCTCCTGAGGATGACATTCCCATGCTAGACCTTAGAAAGCCCCACTAGACTTTAGAAGCCCTGGTGTCTTCACACCAGCAGGAGGACCCTAGCGAGGCAAGTATAGGTTGTTCTTGATGCCTGTCCACGAAATTCCATACTGTGTTCAGCTCCAGTTTTGCGGTCAGGCCTATGAAGCAACACACCCTAGCGCAACAGTGACTCTGTAACAGATCACAGGACTCTTGAGAAGGGCCCGCACTAGGGCGGTGTGTCCGGTGTCACCGCAACAGGCGCTGACTTTGGGTGGGAGCGTCATGTTTTTAAGTATATTATGGGTTTAAAGGCACTTGCTGCTTCCTTCCTGCCCTCCAGCAATTTTCGGAAACAATAAAAATGTCAGGAAAGAAAGGAGGAAAGATATATATATATATATATATATATATATATATATATATATATATATATATATATATATATATATATATATATATATATATATATATATATATATATATATATATTACCTAGTGGCGGTCACCAGTAGGTAGTTATAGTTAAAACCTATTTTCCATTAAAAATCCGCAACATTCTATTTGCAATAACTTTGGCGCCGGTTGACGAATGTTCGCAAAATTTTCAAAACTGATGGGGCGCTCCGGTCCGCTCCTATCCTGAGAATTGCACAGTGATTCGTGAAGCAAGGGCTGAGAAAAAAGGGGGGTGGGCAAAACGTGTTTTCCCCATGCAATTGTCCATAGGAATTGTCCATAGGAACCTTTAATCGCAGCAACAGCCCGAACTGCTGAACGGAAATACACCAAATTTAGCAAAAAGGTAGCCCTTGGTACAGAGTCATGCCTTTTTATTAAATGGTGTATAACTGTTCAGTAGTTTTTTAGATATTAAAGGAAAAAACATAAATATATCTGGGCGTAGCCTAACCACACATATCGTGAGATCTGATTGGCTGTCAGCACTACATCCAAGAAGGGTTGTCAGCCATCTTGGGACTAATAAACATGATAGCACCTCATTAAAAAGCATTGCAGTTAATAGAAGGTATTAAGACTTTAGTTACATTATATTTGTTGATGGTACCATACTCATATGTTTAGATTCATTATTAGGAAGTGAAGTAAGAAATGAGTTAGGTTCAGTCTATTTATTGATGTCTGTTCCAGCAAGTATTCAGGCATAGGGTGCTGCAGAAGGAAGGGCAGGTCTCCAGAACCAGGTCTGTGTTGGGTGGGAGCCTGTCTTAACTGGTGGTGAAGAGCCATGTTGAGCCCGAGTGCCTGTTAATGTTTCTGTAACAAGCTCTGGGATTGGTTCTGCAGTAGTAAGACCAGGATTGTGAGGCATCCTTACGTGCAAATGACTTCTGATCAATGATGGGAAGAGGAAGAGTGGCGCATTGACTTCTAATGTTTTTTTCCAAGTTGGACTAAGTCTATGACCTGGAAAAGGAATTTTTATAGGAACAGCCACGAGAATGGGTCCACAAATTCTTGAATTTGATTGGGACCTTCTCTAGTCCCTTTCAGACTGTTTGGCAGGATAGCTTTGTGGTCTTGGATCACCTTCGGATTCATCTTTGTGCGATCCTCACAAGTCTTGGAGTCGTGTGAAGAGCATAGATCTTTGTGACTGTACCTGCAACAGCCTTGCAGTTTTCAAAGTGTGACATGAACTTTGCACACAGTAGAGTGAAATTTTGTTACAAACACAAAATACATCTTGAAAAAAGAAAGAATAGAAAAGTTGAAGGTAGCAAGCTCTGGATCTTTGTCAAAAGGCACAGAAAGAAAGTAATTGATGTCAGTGTGCTAGGACGGTGTAAATATGGGCTCCAGCATTAATTACAGGATGGACAGTGTTGACATGGTACCACGCGAGATAAATTATTACTAGGAGGCGTGAGCAATCTTAAGAAAAAAAATCGCCGGACCCAATCTGGCTCATGGGGTTGTAGGCCTGGCTCTGTGTTCACTCTTTTCTGTCCATAATTGCCAGACTGCTAGGATGCGGATGGCAACCTCAGATAAACTGACAAACATGACATTAGTAAGCCACTGTCTTCTGACATCTACAGGGGGTTGGGGTGGAAGGGGGGGGGTTGGAGGAGGTCACGCAAATAACTTAAAAAGAAATCATTTTAAAAACACACGCAAATATAGATTTTTAAAAAAACACACTTACGTCAGGGGTAACAAGCCCTATAAAATTGCACAGGGGTAGTAATAGCTATATAAATGCAATTACAATACAATACATATGGATGTTTCCGAACTCGTACTGCTCCTACCATTGTAACATATTATAACAGCAAACGTTCTAACGGGCAATGACTTTCACAATCGCCTGTCATCATCGTTAGGCGCCATCGCCTTTGGGCCTGTACATATAGTGGCTGGACAGTTATCTATTGATAATGCCCTCTGGGAATTCTATTAAGGACATAAAAAGCCCCCTTTATAGCTTTCTTCCTAGTATGTGGTTGGGTTCAAAACACCCAACAGGTTCGGAAATCACACACAGGTAGCACTAGAAGTGTCCGATATTAGCAGGCAATGTAAAGACACTGAGTTCGCATGTTGCTGAACAGTTCTTTTGTGTTTTTATAGCACCTTTTTGCTTGCATTTTTATGTTATCCTTATATATGTATAGCTCCTATAGAGGCCATCCAGGGCGCAATTCAAATATTCTTGATGTTCTAACTTAGCATACGTACTTCTATGTAGAAACTTATTTTATGGGCACTATTAGCAACCTGTGGAACTTCACTCTATTTGATCGCCCGCAAAGCATGTAAGGCTGGGGCAATAATTGTGCATGCTCCTTTATGTGGAGTGGTGTGGCTCAATGGTTAGAGCAGGCAGACCTCGATGCAAAGCTCTGGCCAGGGACCAGGGTTCGATTCCTGCCCCGGCGGGTCTCGGGCTGATTAATTCCCCTGACCGGAAATTCTCGCCTCAGTGCCTATTCTGATCATGGGTCCCACGCTGCAACTCTGGGCAATAGCTTGCTTAGTCTCCACAACGGCCCCCACAACGCGAGGGATGCCGGTCTGCACCATGGGGGTGCCCAGGAGTGGACACTTCACAGGGAAAGCCAGGAAGGGTTCCCTTGCGGTATTTGTACAAGCGCCGGGAAACCCATTGCGGGTAGCTGTGCGCTATACAAGTACAAAAACATTTAAATTTACATGTACCCACATGGCTTCAGTAAAGTACCTACACACAGTTGAATATTCAGGGCAAGTTTCTCAAAATAGTGGACGTATCCGCGGTGTGTAAATAGATATTACATACCCTACCACTATTACGCATTCATATTTTATTAATGTTTTTAATGGGAATAGAGTGCCTTATTCATGATCCGCCTGACTCCATCTGTACATTGATGCAAAGCTGTGACCCAGTCCCAGAGTACACTCACACTGTACCCGTTTGTGCCACTAATGCCAAGCTTGGCGCTCTTATGTCTTAAACTTCCCCAAAATCCACGTGACTGCTCGAAATCGGCTCCAAACACGCAAAGAAGAGCATCCATTATGTTCCTGATTATTTTAGTAGGTTTTCGACGTCAGATATAGGAAGAACAAAACACATTAATATAGACAGGCACAGCGTGGGCGTGTGAATGTGACGCCCGGAAAAGCCCACGCAGGCATGTAACTTCCTCTGCCCTGGTCCTTTCCCTGGCTCTACCGCACTCCGAGAAGCAGCCCCGGTGTTCCATAAAGCAGTTAACAGTACACATGTGAACGTGTCATTAAAAATGTAGTGCCTGGCTCCTCGCGGTACAGCGCCTTGTAGGTCAGTGTGCCGGGTGAGCTATGTGCTACCGCTGCTGGGACACAGGGGCCTGGCGGCCTCCTTCGAGGCAGCAGCACACCCGGCCGGATTTCATGATTTACGGTTTCTGGACTTTCTGGACAGACACGAGCAGTCTGCAGGAACTGACTAAATTCAAAGCGGCCAGACTTTAAGCAAGATTAGTGTGAGTTAAGCTAGTATGCTAAGCTGTAGTAAGGAATCTTTGATGAACAATATGTCTCTCTCTACAAACCTTGTTTTACGACCCCTTTTCAGCGCTTTACACGGGATAATTTGCCCTTTTTTTGCCTCACAGTTTTGTCATCTCTGCTGCGTAATTTGCGCTTCCCCTATTAGTAATTCCAAACCAATGTATGCCCCCCCCCCACACACACAGACGCTGGTGCACAGCAGACCCTGGGGCCTTGTAAGCCCACAGTTACAAGAGCCGACACGTTGCTTTCTCAGTCACTCCGTCATGCTGCTGTCAGTCATCCCTTTAACGTTTGTGCTGTCTTTGTTTTGAAACCTTGTGGTGTTGCCGGGCTGATGCAAACAGGTTGCCTCATTCGAATCCTTATCAGTGCCTCGCACTCCCACCCCACGGCTTCCGTTCTTCAATCTTGTCCTCCTTTTGGTGTTTGACTGCACAACCTGTACTTTAATTTTGTTATTTGGCAGCTATAGTCGTTTAATTTGTGCCTTCCCTCCAGTGGTCGAAGTGGGGAATAAAAAGTAGGGGAAGTGTCGGTGGAGAATCAGGGGGCGGGAATAACCGAAGATTGCATCAGTGGGCAGAGTCAGGGGTGTGGCTAGAAATCGCAAAACATAGCAATTTTAGTACGTTTAGCATTTCACTGACAAGTTACAAATTATAACGTTATTTAATTCAAACAATGGATTAACATGTTTGAGGTTTAATTCAGGAAAAAGCAAATACTTATAAGGAATACAGGTTTATGTAAAGCGTGCGAAATATAAGCAGGAACGATAGCATGGGCGCAAATTCAGAATGGCGAATGTAAAAATTCAGGACCAGGGGTAAAAATTCAGGACAAAAATTTGGGGCAACAGGTATGCTTTGCAGACACATCAGTGGATGTCATGCAATAGTATATAAATAAATAGGCAAGAAACATAAGTACAGGTCACTTCTCCTACCCAGTCACCGCTCCTGCCAGTTCACTGCTCCTACCCATTCACCACTCCTGGTCCTACCCATTCACTGCTCCTATCCATTCACCACTCCTGGTCCTACCCATTCACCACTTCTGGTCCTACCCATTCACCACTCCTGGTCCTACCCATTCACTGCTCCTACCCATTCTCCGCTCCTGCTCATGCCTAATCACTACTGCAACTTCTGTCCAGGTGTCAACATTATAAAAATGACAAAATGGTGAAATAATGCTGCCACAACATGTGTAGCGTTAACCTGCATTGTTTGCCTTTTATTTCCACATAAATTAGTTCACTCAATTATAAGATGTCAGCTCATTTTCTATAAATCCATCTTCAGATGCATAATTTACAGATTTCAACAAGTGTTTCTAGGTCTATCGGATCAAAAAGATAACAGCTATGCGGTCCATTTGACGAGGTTGCAATGGCCACAAGTTCAGGTAGGTTTACTTAAGTTCTGTTGAGCATGCAGCAGGACTATAAGCGACTGCCTTGCTTTAAAGTAAGGTTTTCCTAATTGCTGCAAAAAAGACACACAGTGGATGTTAAAGTCCAATTCCCAGACATATGGGATGGTGGTGATATTTGTTGAGGTAGTGTGCTTCTAGTTTTTTGTGTAACCGGAGAAGGACAAACAGCATCAGAGAGCTAGTGAGATTTTCCATTTATTTATGGTAGATAATGTTTCATTCTCTTAGTTGCACATGACCAATAACTAGTGCCGAATTACGCTCAGTAAAAAGACTTCAGAATTGTTAAGTCCAGCCCACAAAAATTATAACCCGAATACCACTGCAGACTACTACAACTATTCATACCTATTTCCAGTTATCTTCCTTTTCTTTTTTGAATAACCTACTCACATCCCAGCACAATGCTGCTAAAGCATCTATTACGAACAGGCCAGTGTTTTGCGACACCTGTGTAAACACATTTGAGAAGGTTGGAAGTTGTGAGCTGGGTGGCATTTACTACATCTGTTAATTAGAGGGTGCGATCAACTCACCATTCCTAAAAGGTCGGTAGGGCAAACCTGCTGAAACTGAACATAGGAAAATTAAGTTATATAAATTAACATGCAGGTTTGGTGCGGTTTAAGCACTAAATCTGAATGTTACTCCCCAAAAACGTACCAAAAGGTGCTATTTACCACACCTGACAAATAAGTGCGCCGAATGTAAAGACAGATGACACACAGTGGTAAAGAGGAAATGTACATTTATGGAGCTCACGCAATCCGTATATATGAACATTTCACAAATTGTGGGTAAGGACCACAGATGAGTTGCAAAAGTTCTAGTCTATATAAAAAGTTATATTTAAAATGATTAGGTCTATTTGTGCATCAATGCAAAAGGTGCTCAACAATGTTCCCAAGGCCAGTTTTACAACAAACACTGGCAAGTATTCCCAAGCAAAAAATCGAGCGCATCTTCCAGTATTTGTGCTGTAAAAAAACACAGCAGCAACAAAGACATTTTAACAAAAAATGTTTATTGTACGTGAACATACAAAACCACACCACTTGTGTATAACTTTCACGCATAAATTGAGCTATACCGATGTGGCATAATGGTCAGACCGACTGACTTTGGATCGGGGGTGGGGGGAGACCAGGTTTGAATACTGGTATTGGCTTAACATCTACATTTGTTTCTGGGCAAATCAGCATGATATGCTAAAGGCAGTAGTGGCGCATTGTCATTCCAAAAGAGATAATCAGCCTCATCGGAATGACAATGGGCCGCCCTAAGTCTGTGAGACCTCAGGGAGGGGCTGCTGCAGACTCTGGAGTTCAACAGAGAAGTGGGAGCAGCCCGGGAAGCAGAAAGAAAAGTGGTCCTTTTTAAATTGGACTATTCTTGCCGTCCCGGGATGCTTTTATGAAAGAAAAGAAGTAGGGGAACGGACTGAAATAATTTTTAAAAGTAGAGGCTTGCCGTGCTCTTCCCTCTTTTGACTGCTCTAAAGCGAGCAGAGCTGCAGGTGGTTTCCTTTGACCCCACATATAAAAAGCTGTGGTCTTTGAATGCTTCTGCCCTGGTGTGCCAGCCAGCAATGCAATAGGTCTCGCGTTTGCGAGAGTTTAAGATATTGGCACAGTAAATGGAAATGCCTTTTATTTAGGTTTTAAAAATCAACACATAAATAAAGGCATTGTCATTTACAATACCAATAGCTCAAACTCTCGTAATTGCGAGACCTATTGCATTGCAAATGCTTGTTGATCTCTGGGGCTTTTCAGTGGGGGCGACGGTCCTCCGCTCCAATGCAGGAGACGACCCTATAGTAGGCCTATTTTAAGCACAATATGCTGCCATCGCAAAGATACTTCTACCTCGTTGAGACAACTGCTTGGATTTCGGCAGCAGGACAGACAGCCGCCAGCACTGCTTGTATTTTCCGCAGAAGTACAGACAGCTGCCAGCACAGCTTGTATTTTCCACAGCAGGACAGACACCCGCCTGCACTGCTTGGATTTTCCACAGAAGTACAGAGCGCCGCTGTGAGAAGTTGGCCCGATATGCAACGTTCGCTATTCTAGCGACCGCTATGTATCGTTCCAACGTCCCTTATGGTGTTTGGTTGTAAGTCAACCTATAGACCAGCTATCCTAGTAGCGTGGATACGAGCAGTCTAAGGCTAAAGACTCGAGAGGGCGCGTTAAGCCAGCTGTTTACCACACATGTACCCCTTGAACACCCAGTGAAAGGACACCACACAAGTGTTATGAAAATAAACAGTATATTTATTAAGAATCACAACAGCCCTGTACTCTTTATGAGGACAGGGTACTAAGCACAAACCAAATCTCTTTAGCAAATACTTCAAGTGCACAATTAAAACAAGTGTCCGAGGACACGGAAAGGTTAAGGTCTCGGGCGGACCCGATAAGGCAAGTCGGAAGCGAGGGACTCGGGACCCTAGAGTAAGGAGGCTATGCAGGCACCGAAATGCCGAGTTACCTAGCCACGAGGGCTGCGGCTGCACAAGTCTTACAGGCGTCGGGGTCTTCGCTGACGAGCCAGGAGCCGGAAGAAAGGAGTTGCTGGCCGGTGACCAGTGCTGAATAGTTCGTAGAGATCCAAGCCTGGATCGGAGATTGATGAAACCTGAAAGCAGAGGGGACCAAGTTCGTACTACTAGCCAATAGTCAGAGGGTACCAGGAAGGCACCGGTTGGCCGTCACCTCGACCAGGTGAGTGGGCGACGCTAGGCTCTGCAGTCTCACGGACCAGGAGGCGTTGTCGGCGACCACGGTGGAGGTGCGAGCTGTCCCACGAAGGATGATGCGGTCGGCGTCGCTGGGCCCAGGATGGGGCAACAAGCCTTGGCAGATCTCAGGGCCACGTGGTGGGCCTAAGATGGCGTCTTGAGTGGACCAGGAGGGTCCGGGGTGCTTCTCGCAAAGATGGAAGCAAGGGCCAGTCTGGAGCAACCAGACCAGCAGTGATGATTCTCGGATGTCGTCACAGAAGGGCACAAGCCAGCGGCTAGTGACCAGACAACAGGCTGAGCAGCGAGCAGAAGGGCCCCACGCAGATCGTGGAGATGCTGGGAGACTGCACTTCGGTGCTGGAGCGGCTCAGGGTCGGGGCTTCTCGGACCCCAGAGCACTCACCAGAGAGTTACCTCGATGGTCGTGCTGGTTTTTAAGAGCGTGCAGGTTCTGATGATGGCCGGTCCCTCGAGGTCTCGTCGCACCCACAGATCACAGCTGAGCTGATGACGTGGGTAGAGGTCAGAGGTGCCAGGGAAGCCGGTTCTCGTCGAGCTGGGCCGTCGGATTCCTTGAGGAAGGACTTACAGCAAACCGCAGAGTTCTTAGTTGGTGCCCGCTGATGCAGGGTGACTACTCCTTAGTCACAAGGGAGAAATCTTGAGAAGAGTCTTGAATGTCCTTTCGTAGAAAGTAGTTCTTGAATCAAAGATGATCTAATTTGGAAGGGTCCCCGCTCCGGTCTTTATTCTAAAAAAAAGGGGTGGGTACATGACTAGGTCCTGCCCTAAGGGTGGGACCAGGAAGGGGGGTAGTTACACCCCTCTCCCCTGCCGGGCTTTCCCCAGGCCAGGGCTGTCGCCCCTGGAACTGGTTCTAACCGGCAGATGCGCAGTGAGCACCGGGGTGCCACTCCGCAGTCACCTTCTCGCCAAAGCCCTACCTACCCAGAATACACAAACCCTGTCTGGGACGGTGCGAACACCGCCCTCGACAGGAAACCCTTTGTCCAAGTGCTCCTCGCTGGAAGGACTCCCAGCAGCAGGAGGTCAGACTCGTGTCTGTGGTGGCAGCATCCATTTTGTGGAGCTGAGGCTTCAGTTAACTTTAACCGGGGTTCACAGTTACGTACATGTCGTGTCCCTCTAGAAGGGTGGGATGCTAACCTCATCGCCAGAATTGGTGAGAGGGGAGCACCCCGATTCGTATGACACCTTACTCGACATGCCTTGATAGCGCGACACCGGAGTTACCGATATGGTACGCGTTATCATGGAACAGCTATTGGGTCTTGATTCCGCAAGCTGCAACCGGGCTCGGCTCGGGCCTGAACCTAGCTCACACGAGCCCACGCACTCTGCCTTCAGGATTGTTAAGGCCTGCCATAGGAGTGACTGATAGGAACTCGGGTGTCCATTGTACGGTTAGATATAGAGCTACTATACCTAAAGCAAAGTGTGATTACACGACTTCGCCCCAGCTGTCATGCAGCCAGTTGTGTCAAATTTAGGAGGCCAGCCAGGGGTGGCATAATACATGCTGCAGCCCCTGGCGGCCCTGGGTACACCTATGCCCTGCGTTACGGGGTCCGATAAGGTGGCCCAGTACCAATTGGTAAATGCACCTAGGGTACATATCGTAATTTAGAAAGAGAACAGCCAGGCTGTGGGTCTGATTAGCAGGCCCACAGCCAGAGAAAGTCGTAAACCAGTGAAACAAAAGCAAAAAATCTGGGTGATCATAGGATTGCAGACCCTACTCTCCTACAGCCGCCTGCACTGCTTGGATTTTCCACAGAAGTACAGACCGCCGCCTGCACTGCTTTGATTTTCCACAGAAGTACAGACCGCCGCCTGCACTGCTTGGATTTTCCACAGAATTACAGACAGCCGCCTGCACTGCTTGGATTTTCCACAGCAGGACAGACACCCGCCTGCACTGCTTGGATTTTCCACAGAAGTACAGACAGCCGCCTGCACTGCTTGGATTTTCCACAGCAGGACAGACACCCGCCTGCACTGCTTGGATTTTCCGCAGAAGTACAGACAGCCGCCTGCACTGCTTGGATTTTCTGCAGAAGTACAGACAGCCGCCTGCACTGCTTGGATTTTCTGAAGAAGTACAGACAGCCGCCTGCACTGCTTGGATTTTCCACAGCAGGACAGACCGCCGCCTGCACTGCTAGATTTTCCGCAGTAGTACAGACGACACTGCTTGGATATTCCTTGATGGCACAGAGAGTAGCCGTCCCCTGTAGGCAGCTCTACAAGATATGGAAAACAGCCTCCAGCACCAATGACGCAGAAAGGTGCCAGGTGGGTGGATGTCACATTCGCCAGTTTTTGTCATTCTTGCTTAATTGAACTCGCTTGGGATTTTGCAGCCTCATTTCTCCCCCCGCCTTTTCCTGTCAAGTCTGTTACCAGATATTACGTATTCGATCACGTCCCAAAGGAATCCGATAATCAAACTTAATTGTAGGCTAAAAAATCTATATGGATTTACAAACAACTAGTTTCTGGACTGTTGGACCGGGTTCACGAAAACAACAGTTTAATAATCAACTGAGAACAGATCGTTCTACCTGCCTTAGGACTCGCCTGCAACTAAAGAAAAAATAAAATCACTCCTGCTTTCAAGTTCTCTTTTCTGCGAAACACCGGTCTACATTTTAGCCAAGGTCCATTTCAGAAAACAAATGAAACCCCCTTACTGGATTGTTTGGTGAACACTATTCAGGGAATCACAGTGCAGGCCGCAAACCCATCTGCAGTGATGAATTAAGACATAAAGGCATAGATGCATAAAGGTAAAATCAGCTCGCAAAGGGGCAGATTCTCAGAATCTGTCCCTTTGCGACCGGTATTTTTGCATTTGGATGCATCATCCCAACTGCAAAAATCGCAAATTAAGAAATCACAAAATTGCGATTACTTGCATTTAAGGAATCTCAAATTGAGATTCCTTAAATGCAATGCATTCAAGTTAAAAAAAAAATGTGATTTTGCTAATAGGGCTCGCAAATCACCATTAGGTTTAAGTTCGTGGTAATTTGCAAAAACTTTGAAAAATGCACTACAGTGCATTTTTCAAAGTTTCATGTTGTGCACACACATGCCCTAAGGGCATGTGTGTGCGCAACATATGTGCACAGATCAATTTCAATGGTGAACAGGGTGTCCTTTGAACACCCCTGCACCCTTGAAATCGCATTCTTAATTTGCATTTCGCTAATTGTGATTCGCAAATTGAGAAGGTCTTCCAATTCAAATGGGGAGGTATTCCTTAATTGCGACTCGCAACTTGCGAGTCGATATTAAGAAATGTTAAGAAATCGCAATTTTTTTTGTGATTTCTTCATGCATAGCATTGTGCTATTCCTTATTAGCGAATCGTTATTTTTCGCTATTAAGGAATAGCAAAATGGGTTCTTGATGCATCTGGGGGAAAAAGTAGTGCAGTGCGGTCGCAAAAATAATTAAAAGACAGTGCTTTTGGTTAATGACAGGTATGCGATGGCAGACCCATGCAACACTTCAGTACCCATTTACAAGGTCCGTTCAGGGGCTATCGCTGTTGACTTTTAGGAGCCTTGTAACTTTCAGTACTCTAGGACAAAATTATAAAGTTGTGGAAGCACGAAAAAAAGAGCTAAACTAAAACAAAGTGTTCGTACTTAATACCAGGGATACAGAAAATGTTTTTACAAGAGAGTAAGACAGACACTAAGGTAGATGCCTACATGACAACCATCCCTCAACTAACCCAGGATCCTGCCCCCTAGTCGCCACTAATTGCTTTGCTTTTCTTCCTTCTTCCTCTCTGTATGAATCTACAGCATTTTCTGTTCCCACACAGGCTCCAAAAAGAGTTCCTAATGATCAAATAAATTCTCTTCCACTACCTCCTCTGCTGTACAGAGACCACAGAGGCCTCTCTGGGAACACAAGGTGTTCTACGCTTATCAGAGCACTCGACAATGGACCTCTGTTGGGCCTTGGTGGTGAGTGATCCATGGAATGAGAGTGAACTGGTAGAGTGGGTGGGAGACAAAGGCTGAAAATAGTTCTGTGCTCCTAGTGGGGCAGGAAAATAAGTGAAATACCTGTAACATAACACCGACATTCTTCTACACCCTTTTAGTCTTGTAGGTATTTCTTCATGAGACTCCTCTGCGGGTATGAAAGGGCCAAACCAGCCAAATCTGTGCAGTGAATCCCAGTGCCGTCTTATTGTCTTACTACTTCTGGCCCTCGCGTTCAGATTGAAGAAACATTGCCACAAAAGTGACTTTTTTGCTTTTGGTCAGTCTCCATAATTTGTAACAGCATGAGATCCAACTGGAGCACAAGTTTATGTAAGTCCAAGTCTATCTCCCACAGACAATGTGGCTTACAAAGAGCGCACAAAATAACACCATTAAACCATTTCTCAGGCAGTGCTTTTACTTTAAAAAAGGAAAACTGCTTTAATGCACACTATACAGTATGCAAGTCCTTGGTGGTAATTACAAACCCTGCGAGAAGAGAATCCACAGATAACCAAAGAGAGGAAAGGCCCACAGACTTTGGCAGGTAAGTTACAATCAATTCTCAAGGCCTAATGCCTTGGAGGTATCATTCACCGTGAATAACCCAAGTGTACATGCTTGGTTAATGCTATTCTGCAGGATGTGGTTCCAAAGATCTCTTCTAAGAGACAAACACGTCACTAGTAAGATCTAAAAACATAAAAGCACATTAACAGAAGCAGCAACAGAGCCCAATCAGTACTCTGAATGCTGCTCCTGACCTAGGTAGATCTTCTGAATCTGGGACACAGCCTAGTTCCAAGCGCCCCCTCCAGCAAAAACAGGCTACAATGGTGAAGGAAGGTCACAGACACTACAACGAACGACAACGGATAGCACGCAATTTATCAAAATGCCAAGCATAAGTTAGTAAGTGAAAACAGGATAAATGTAGGCTTCGAAGCATGGTTTTACACAAGGTTTTCAGCCTTCTGTTCCTGGTGTGCGGCTCCACCAACCAGTACCACCTTCCAGGGGTTACCCGACCACCAGACCGGATGGACTGCAGTTCTTTGCTCTAGCTACACAGCTAGGTTCCCCTTTTCTACAGTGTCCTCTGGAAGGGCAGACTTCCTGTACTCTCATCACAGGTGATTTCAGACTGGTCCTTAATAGTAAATGCAGCTTTTCCAGCTCTGGTAGGATTTCAGTCGCAGCTCCTTAGGCAACAGGCAACTTGGCATACTCCACAAGGCATAACCTCATAATGGGGATATAGACCTGCTATACTCTTTCTCCATCAGACAGTACATCCTTACCAGGCAGACTCCAAAAAGGCCCACCAAGCCAACATCAAAATCTTGGCACCAGATCAGAAGTAAGTCTTAGCACACTGCTGGGTCGGCACTGGAATAGACAGGCCAATGAGATTACCACCACGCTGACCTGCGTTTCTGCCCAGTGGTAACTTTTGTAGACGAAGATGCATTTTCTAGCAATTCATCTCTGGAGCTGGTTTCAGGCAATTCCTAACATTTTGTTTATTAGCCCAAGTGTGGCTATCTTTTTTAATACTTAAAATCGTCCAGAAGAGACAGTGCAGCAGAAAGTGACCTCATAAAGAGATGAACGCTTTTACTTTGGGAGTGGCCGATAAGAAAGATATAACCAGATTTAATCTGAAAATCATTTTTAGGCACCGTTACAATTGACGGTAAATGTATGCCCATCAGGATATTCAAGTAAGCGTGCTTAATATACAAGTCAGTTGAGGAAATGGGAAAGAAGAAGTATCCTCCACAGTCAGTAATGTAATATAGACAATTTTATAGCGTGCTGTTCAACAAAGAATATTGGTAACCCCAAAATGTATTGGGTTCTCATTAAAATAACCACACATAGCACTCACCCCTGTGCAGAGGTAGAAAATACCCCTAGCTTAAAGGCTATTATATATATATATATATATATATATATATATATATATATATATATACATACACACATATACATACACACACATATATAGATATAGATATACACGCATATATAGATACAACAGCAACCAGCTCCCACAGAAACATCCATGGCAGTAGGCACGGACTCAGGATACAGTATCTGTTTATTAGTTCAAGTCACCCTCAATCTCAAAAATAAGAGAGACATGTTTTGGCTTACTGGAAGCCTTTACCAATATCATTGGCGCCATTGCATCAAGTTTATATAGCCCCTCTCACTTAAATCATTGATAGACATGGACAACATACTCAGAAGCATGAAACCACGGTGCAACCCTGCAATGGCTATCCAAGATTACTTGTTGCGTGCTTATCTAGGTTCCTGATCGATACTGTGACCTTATGCCCCTATTCGGCTATAAATCCATTTATTCCCTATATTGGCATAACCGTTCAAGTACGATTTTCTGTAAAGTCATCTCTGGCCTCACACGAACAGAGCCACATTCCAGCATGACTCTCTGCTACTTCCTTTGCGACCAATTAGTGCAATGACAGAGCAGCAGTCACTATCTGATATTCCTAGATAACACTCCGAGTTCTTCAACAAGATAAAAACTCAGCAAACCTGGAAATCCCCGCTTGCTATGTTTTGATTAGTAATGGAACTCTAATGAGCAACTGATAACTGTCACTTCCTAGTGACATCTTTAATTGACGTCTTATGTCCAGCAAACTTGCGTCAAACCCGGCACCTGTCAGGTATAAATATTACCAACGTTGCCTTAAGCAATGGAGCGAACCTGTTGCTGATGCCAGCTGCCTGCATGACCCTGTGTTGGTAACAACTAACACTCTGTCGCTGCAGCCTGCTATCCTGTGGTGGTGAAGCTGCTGATTACCATTATCGCCGCTACAGCGCGACCTATGGTGCAGTACGCTTGAGGAGCCGCACAGCCGTCCTCTGCGAAGACATCCAGCCCAGCTGCCCGTGGACGCTGTCACCCCTCCTTCCTCGACGCGCTGAGAGAAGCCGCTGCATTTCTCGTGCAGAGAAATCCAGTCCCGGCGCTTCCGGTTTACCCTCGCGGGTGACTGGGATATCGAGAGAGACCCCTGAAGGAGATACCAATCCTCCATCATTCTATTCAGAGGTATGGTGTTGACTAAACCCTTAGACGAGAATTCTTGAAACAAACCTTGGCAAAACCAACTTAACTTAAGCTACTTACTTACTCCCCTTTTCACGTGTTAGGCTTAGGTCAGGCACACTGGGGTAGGCTTAGTTAGAAGCACCAGTTGAGTAGGTTAGCCTAATGTATATATGACTGTATATATGTTTTATTACTTTTAAACCATTGTATGGCTAAGAAACCATATCAATGCTTTTACAGTTCTATTTCGCAATACTTATCTTACTGTACGTACTTTTCATAATAACAGTTATTGCAATTGTGGCAATGCATTTCTCTTGTACGAGAAGAAAGACTGTTCAATAAATGTAAACCTTTATTGATACACGCCCGTCTCTCTATTCTCTACATACCGTGAAAGTAAACTGCACTAGACTGACTGAGTGAAATCTATGTCTATTGTTTCACACGACCCTAGAGATCGACTCTTGATCTGAGGAGCAAAGTTGTCATGTTGCACGGTTGTTGGAAAACTGAATCCCTTCTTGTCTGTGCCAAGGAAGCTGATCACTTCCTATGCAGAGAAGAAAGTTTCCAGTGACCTCTGAGCTAGTTGGTAACACAACCCAATTAAGTTTAGCATAGTCAGTGGAGGCCTGGAATATAGCCAGTTCCACGTCGATACTACTGTTTATGTTATTCCAATGCGCAGGGCCTAGTGGGAAACTAGGAACTACACTACATGGCGCCCTAACGTTTGGTAAGGCGATAAACTAACGCAAGACTTGTAGAGTAACTCAGTCGTGCATATTTCACACCCCTTTCTCCCGTAAATACTCCAATAGACGTCTGGAGTGGGTGAAAGGTTAAAATCCGCCCGACCTTAGTAGGAAGAGATTCCTATGTAAAGCTCTGGTTTATTCAACGTTGAAGGATACAGTGTTCCAAAATATTGTGCATCTAATCTTTGTCTCCTTGGAGACCTACTCTGCAAAACCTGCATTTTTACAATGCCAGAAAACGGAACCTCTGGGGCCGCAGCAGATGCGACTCAGCAAGGTCCTGAATACACAGACCCGGGTGCTATTATCATCCCGGTCCAGTTAAGAAGATCTATAACTTTAAAACTTATAGAAAACGGACTGACACCTCAAGGTGGTACAGTAATTTTCGTGATAGAGGCTCACGAGTATCGGCAGACAGAGGTATTCTATTCATGGATAAACTTTCCAGCGGTAAACGCTATAACACAAGAGTTTCACTATTACAAAATAGAGGAACCTCCGGATGAGTACGCCCCTTTCGAGGAGGTTGAAATTCCACTTAAATTTCAAGAGCACCTGCTCTGGTTTAATGGCGCCCTAAAACACAATGATCACATAACTAGGCTCGGTCCACTAGGTAGACCAGGAGCCACGTGGCCGGTTCTAGCCAGCTACACACCACATCCTGACATTATAAGAATGTCTAGAGAAGAGCTGTTAGCACAGCTAAACACATTAATAAAAATACATAGGCAATTAGTCCAATATGTAATACGGACTGCAACAGTCCAGCCAGCTGTTAATACACCACAGCTGACCCCTCATCAGGGGAACACAAATAAAATTACACCACAGAACATACAGTCATGTCTTGGTAAAACACCCGTAAAACGGGAACAAATTCCTTTCTGGTTAGCCCAGAAAATCACTCAAATAGAGGCAGTATTTCCTGATACTACCCCTATTGAAAAACACAGAATCTTGACCATCTGCCTTCCTATGGGAATCGCACCACACGTGGAGGACTGTGACACTTGGGGTACAGTCTTTGCTTCCATTTATACAAAAACACACGGTGTTCCGTCTATGGCGGTAATACCAGAAGTGCTAAAACAGATTCAAAATGAATTCGGTCCAGAACCCGCTTTAAATCTAGGTATGAAATTACTGAAAGATTTCAAGCAGGTCACGGCTATATTATTAGCCAACATAAAGGGAGAAGCAGCATCTGTGGCGATCCGCCAGAAGTTGAGGGAAACAGATATAAAAGATCCTGTTGAGCTTGCAAAAATCATAGAAAAATGCTATGAAGAATTAGGTAGAGACAGCTTGGGTGGAAAACCGGTAAAACCCCAACTGCTCGAAAATCCTAAAAAATTATTTATTAAAAATAATTCAAATACTCCTAAAAAGAGCTGGAATGGAAATAAACAATCCACTCTCAAGGAAAAAGTTTTCCAGTCCAGAGGAAGGTCTCCTCGACGGAGGGAAAGAACTCCGACTCGAGAACGCCAGTCTCCCCAACGGGAGCCCTCTGAGAAAAAATATAACCTTAGAAATAGGGATAATATAAAAAAACCTGATAGATATCAAAGTATTGATACACGTCCCTCTCGATCTTTTCAACAGAATTCGGAAAGAAGAGGACGGTCAGACCCAGGAGAGCACACCAAGTCCAAAGTCAAGGAACCTGCTCAAAATAAGAAATCTCAGTTTCAGAAAAAGAAGGTAGCCAGTATTAGAGTAATCAACCATGCCGAGAATACTGAGGACACAGTTGAAAAACGGGGAGTGGGCATTGACAATGTTGGACAGTGCAGCAGAAATCAGTATAGCACGCAAGATCTTGATGAGTCATCTGGAGACAGTGGACACGAATGAATACATTCAGGTTGAAACTGCCGACGCCAGACTTAGCGAGCCCCATAAAATATACGAAATAACATTGCGTATAGAGGGTGATAAGACTAGGAAAATTAAGGGTCTATTTTGGGATAAGCTCTCAAAAGGCTATGATATTCTGTTAGCTGAAAAAGATTGGCCCCCGGAGTTTGTCAGGGAGTGCCCTCGTGGCGAAGAAGTGATTATGCCAGCCTTCTCGAATCACATTCCGATTCATAAAAAATACACATATGCAAGGAAATGGGCAGTGGCCCAGGCACCTGCATTGTATAAAAATCATGTAGGATGGGATGAGGATTCTCCGCCTCACAAAATCCAACTAAAAAGTGAACCAACTGCCCAACGGCAGTATCCCATAAAGCAAGAAGCTAAAAAACAGGTCAGGGAGATCTTAGATCAACTTGAATACCAGGGGGTGATTGAAATATGCACCTCTCAAATGAACAATCCTTTGTTTCCTGTCTCCAAGCCAGACAATTCATATCGTCTAGTTTTGGACTACAGGCATCTTAATACATGTTGCAAAACTTTTGCAGTACAAAACTCGCATAGTGCAGCCCTAATGAATAATATAGTTAGGAAAAAATACAAAACGACATTAGACATTTCTAATGGTTTCTTTTGTCAAAACATTGCACCGGAAAGCAGATATTTGACCGCTTTCTCCGCATTTGGGTCGCAGAAAAAATTCTGTCGACTCCCACAGGGGTTCAAGAACAGCCCAGGACTATTCTCAGCTAGGGTAACAGAGTTACTACAAATCTATGATGATGAAGCATTATCTTACGTAGATGATATTTATCTCACAGACGACGACTTGGATACTCACTTGAAAAGAGTGAACACCATTATACTTGGGTTCGCAGCAGAGGGTTACAAATTCAACTTTAAAAAGTCTCGAATTGCCCATCTGACAGTACTATTTTTAGGGTACGAATTATCAAGTGAAGGGAAAAGCCTAGCGGACAACTTCTTAGAGAAGTGCGCTGTACTCCAAGCTCCAAAAACGCTGAAGAATTTACAATCCATACTAGGTTTTCTGAATTTCGGAAGAACTTACATACTAAATTACGCAGAGAGGGTTAAACCTCTCTACGAACTAATAAAACCTGATTTAAAACAAATCAATTGGGCTCAAAAACACACAGAAATTTTGAGATCACTGCAAACAGACATGTTAGCAAAAAATAAATTAGATACACGTGACAACACGATCGATCTTGTAATCCGAGTCATCCCAGGAAGATGCGGATTCACGTACCTGACCTCTAATGAGGGAGAAAAGGTACCTATTTCAATTAAATCTCACTTGTACACACAAGCAGAAAAAACATTCAGTCGCACAGAAAAAACTGTGAACGCAGTGCAAATCGCATTAGCAAATGAACGAGAACTAGCACACAGCAAAAGGATTAATATCCTCACAGCGGAATCCGCCTTCGAGGCGCTTTTCAGCCCGGTAAACCTGCCTACAGTGTCACTGGATCCGAAATGGATACAGTATATAGATTCTCTAGCAGCGGAAGACGTGAAATACTATTTTGCTCCGCAATTTGAAGAACTGAATGATTTAGAATATGAAGAAGAATATCCTCTGCCAATCGAAATCCTGCCTCTCCCACAATACGCCTGTATAATCTATACAGATAGCTTTGTACAGCATTTTAATGTAGAGAGCAAATCCTACAATGCAGCGTGTGCGATCATTAAAGGTCGTTGGCTGTGCGGTAAATTCAGACCGAAAGTAACAAAAACTGAATCAGTAAAGTACTGTTCGGTTCAAAGAACTGAAATCAGATCTTTAAAGATGGCGCTCGAAAATGCAGAACGCGAATTCCCCACACTTATCGTGTGCGATTCTCATTTTTGCGTCAACTCTTACAACAATAAACTGCAGAGTTGGATTGAAAACGACTACAAAGATGACACAGGTGCCACAATAAAGCATAAAAAGCTCTGGAACGAGGTAGCTCTTTTAAGTAAAGAACTACAAAAGACTCACGTGATACACGCACAGAGTCTTCGACGTGATGGCGTTCACGTTGCAGGGAATTCATTGGCTAATACAGCCAAAGCGGAAGCAACTAAACCGGCTTCCGTAGCCACAAAAAAGCGTACAGATAAGTACATAGACGGGGAAACCATGCTAGCAGTAAAAACGACCGTAAAAGGCGACTGTGCAGCACTACCCGTAAACTATCCACTCAATTATGCATACATAATCGATGCAAACTCCGTTCCTTTTGCTCGAATCCCTGGAGTGGGGGACAGAGTAATTCCAAACATGAACAGGAGAATATTTTTAATAGCAGACGCACACATGGGTTTGGGTCTAAGGCACAGAGAGATCAAGGAATCACTGACTGAATTACAATCAGTATTCTGGTGGCCGGGAATGAGTGTAGAACACCAAATATATGCAAACAACTGTGAAAACTGCAATAGGGATCGCAGTAGCGAACCTTGCTACCGGCTACCAATCAGAAAGAGCGTAACGCTGCCTACACCCCATCCTGCGTCCTATTAATAGTTAAGACGAAATACACTTAAAAAATGAGGTCTCCAGCGCTCGGCTGACGCTAGAACGGTTATAAAAGATTTGCGAGTCTTTATCGGCACATACGCAATTACCACGTTCCATTCTGACCAGGGTCCTGCTTTCAGCTCTCGAGCCTATAAGGAGGCCATGGCTAGCATGGGAATTGGGTTGTGGTATTCTTGTCTGTCGCACAAGTGTGGTAGAAAGAAAAAACCGGGACATAAAGCAATCTATAACAGCGAAGGTATTAGGTTCAGGCGCTGGGTGGGTCAAACATTTAATAAGTGTCCAAACTAGTCTTAACAACATGCCAAGAAATTCTCTAAAAGGTTTCAGCCCATACGAACTATTGTTCGGAATTAGAATGAACGTTCAGGACCTCGATAGTCAGATGTCAGTGGTACAAGAAAATCATTAAGCAACATAAAGTTAAAGCAACAACCAAGTACCACTGACGAGGCACCACCCGCAACAGTCCCAGCAAGGCCTGTCTGGATTCCAAAGATTGGGGATCTAGTCAGAGAAAAGATCGCGGTTAAGAAGGAATTTGGGCCTTCTTACAGAAAAGCAGTACCTGTCTTGGCAGTCACCGGAACAAGATCAGTTGTGCTACCGCCCCTTGCTGGTAAAAAGGAGAACAGAGTCGTGTCTATCGATCTGGTAAAACCACAAGCATGTGGCCTATAATCAACAGTAGGCCCAGTGGACTCCCAAGAAACAACAGAATATCCAAACTTGCAACAATCCAAGAGGTTCAAACTGAAAGACTCATCACATTCGATCAGCCTGCAGTGCACAATGAAGGACTATGCAATAATGCCATGGAACTCGTGCCTCTTGAAACACAGATTGAAACAGTTCGTCAAGAAACAACACCAGTCTACAATGATGTGGCATCAGAAAGTGCTACCGAGAGACAGATTGAAAGAATTGACAGAACTGCCTCTGGTTATTTCATCAACTTCGACAACTTCTCTGAAGATCAAAACGACCCCGAAGTGATGCCAGAAACAAAAAAGTCTTTTAAAGAAAAAGCAACGGAACTCTTTCATCAACTGAAGGAAATCTACCTTATTTCCCCTTGGCTAGAGTTCTGGTTTGGTCTAGGTGTATTTTTCCTCCTGCTTTGGCTCATCATGGTACTGTGTTTGGGAAAATTCATTGAAGGAAAATATATTACAATGGACACAGCAAGTCAGAACATCAACCTAGTCCTGAAACCACACAGATCATCCCACGTGAAGAAAAGAGAACTGTCAACAGTAAATGTCACAGCAATTCCAATACCTGGTGGGGTAGTATGGGAGAAAACAGACTATGAGATCTATGGTCCGGTCGAAATCCTGAAGTATCCTCATCAACTAAAGGTTTCCTTAAGTGACTTTGTGACACCTAGTACATTCTCTGATGATTGGGACTTTAACAGTATTAATGACATGATGTCTGATTTAGTAATGTCAGCTAGATTCACAGATCATGATTATTTACAAGGTTCATCTAGTTATGAGCAGTTATTCTGTTACACCCACTATGGGGATCATTACTTGCATAAATCTGCACAGCCTAGAAATGTTTTTATGTATAATCAATGGGAACATTGTGCTACACCACCTAAAAGCAGTTCTAAAGCATTTTTTGAGAAATTCAAATATTTTTCAGGGTTTAACACCAGTGATGCAGAAACGTTTTATTACAAACTGTTAGATAAAACAGGAATGAAAACAATGCTGACAAATTCTAAATTGATATATTCAGAAGCATTTTATGACAAAATGAGGACATTTGGTTTTGATTATTGGAAAAATAATATTGAAACGAAAACAATTTGGGGTACAAAAGATTGGCAGGTGCAAGGCATAGAAGCACTGTTTAGAACCTGCATGATACCAGAACAAATGTTATTTTTAAATGACACTGTACACCAAACATCTTGTCTTGGCCTAGCTAAGATCAAAGAAATGAAAGCACCGTCTATTCCAAAGCCAATACCTGAAAATGCAACAGCTGATATTGAGTTAGACGTGTCACACATTTTACATTTCAACAGAACACATCCTGATTGGAAACAGTGGTTAATCTGGCCTACAGACACAAATAGCTGTCAAGATAGGTTCCTGAATAAAACACAGGGTTTAAAAATGACCAGATTAGACCCTAGATATTCCCAGAGACAACATCCAGGGATTATAACAACATACAGTGTAGGGAAACTCTGCCTAGAATGGCTAACCACGTCCACACTGGCTGAAATTAAGCAACACTTGTCTTTATTAAAAGATGGTGCTGATTTGCGCGACTTCATTCTTGGACCACGCAAACAGCGTCAAAAGCGTTTCATAGCGACCAGCATCTATGCTGCTTACAACGAGGCTTGGAAAGTAAAGCAAATTGAAACTGCTGAAAAGATACGAGAAATTGATCGTATTAATTTGGAGAAATCACTTTCTGTAGTAGACAATGGGTTAATGACTCTGTCTTCCAGAATATATTCTTTGGACAATATTGTATCCTCTGCCTTTGATGTGATAGACAGAGATTTGCTAATGTTACAACATGGCCAGTCTCAATTACGCTCTATTATAGAACTAGGCTGGATGCTGCAAAATCTTCGTTCAGGCTATGTGCCTTGGCGTCTGATAAACACAACGTCATTATTTTCCATTTTTAACCTTACTGATAAACAGATCAGTTTGGCACAGAAAGGAGCAGACTATACAATCTTGAGCATCGAGAAACTCGAGAGATTACCATTGACAATGTCAGAGAGTCCTGTCATTGAATGGATAATACACGGAATTATCACAATTCCGATAACAACTTTCCGATTTCATAAATGCCTTGAGTACATACCTGCTGGCCAATATGAACAATTGGGTAAGGGATATGTAAAATCCGAATGGAAATTACCATACACTCATTCTTGCTATAGTGACAGCGACAAAAATGTATTTCTTAGTGGTGACAACTGTAAACACTCACTAAGCGGTATACTTTTGTGTCAGGGTATTAATTTACACGGAGCATGTGATGGAAATTCAAACAACCTTTCATGTCACCAGCTAGTCACACCTGCAACTCAGATAGAGCCCTTCTTTATGCAACTGGCAAACGGGAGTTACATTCTTAGAACGGATCACAGGTGCTGCGGCCTCGCGCCAGGGAAAAGTTATCTAGTACAAGTAACGTCCATGGTCAAATGTTGTATGCAAGCATTGTTTCCGAGCGGGCCTCCAGACATAGTGACTCCCCTCTGGCCTCGTCTGAATCTCTATTCTATACGAATTGATACATTAAGCAAAATGAAATCTGTGCTTTTACAGACAACAGTGCCTATAACGTCATCTAAAGAGACGTATGATCTTCTAGTCGCAAGGACGGCTGCTGAGGTCCATGACCTCTTATCAACAAATTGCCCCGTGCATTTCGTAGAAATGTTGAGCCAACTCCTTAACATGTCTAGTGCAACAAGCATCCCAGGCATATTTAAGACAGTCTTTACGGGACTGCTAACACCCTTCCAGGCAATTTTGGGAATCTTTCCTAACTTTGTGCACTCCATTTTTGGTGGTATTCCACTATTTTTTGGACTCATTGCAGTGATTCTATTTTTGACCCTCCTGCTTCGTTATGGCAAGCCTCGGCTCAGACATAGCTCCCATGGGAATGGAAGAGACAATCCTAGCAATGCGCTACAGGGACAGGATAACTAACGTCCTCGGATTGGCCAGGCTGAGAGATCTAAACATGACTTGGTTCCTTTCATTCAGACCGATATGGCAAAATTGCATTTTACCTGTGCTACGGTGTATGCTTTGCGGCGAGGAATGCGTGTTGGACATCTGTCTTTCACTTCCATCAGCAGTACCAATGGACGTCGATACTTTGCTAAGTCCAATAACGGCTCACGCATTGTGTTGTCCCCAGCGGCTACCAATCCTGATGACGGCATTCGTGGAGACTCCTGTACTACAGCCAAGTGGTAACAGTGGAGCGAGTGACAAAAGCAACATCATCCAGGTACAACGTTCTGTGAGCATTGCTGGTCCTGCCTTCGATGACAGCAATCATTCTCACACCTGCCAAGTTACAGCGCTATCTAATTTGGTTGAACTATCGCCTGATTTTGTAGACCAATTCTTTGCGAGCCTGTCTGATATGATGTTCTCACCCATAGAGAAACAATAACTTTTGAGAAGCTTTCCGACACACAGCGTTCCCATGAACTCTGAATTCGGCCTTCAGTTTTGATCAACAAAAACTGCCAAGTACTTTGGAAATCTATTTTCTTTGAATTGGACAATTTTTTTAAAAATATTGACCATCTCTTTTTGGCACGAATAATTCTTTGCTTAACGTAAAAACTATTCTTAGAGAACAGAAGCTTCACACTTCTACTTCTATTTCTAAGCACATCTAGAGACATAACAACATAACACCAGCCTCTAGCACACATGTTATTACAATGCATTTTTATGTGATGATTTATCTCGCCTTTCTTCTATCAGAGATACTTCATGTGTAATTCTTTTTGCATAATCGTTCATTGACTTCATATGCAATAATTTTTTTGAATGATTACTATGCTTTAAAAAAACGTACAGTACCTAAATTCCATGTATTACTAGTACGCCTATTTCGAATGCATTTATGTATTTTGGGGTGGGCAATGTTACACATACATCTTATTGCTTAGTTTTAGTAATTTTGATGGACATGTATACGTGGAGTGGGTGTTGCGTGCTTATCTAGGTTCCTGATCGATACTGTGACCTTATGCCCCTATTCGGCTATAAATCCATTTATTCCCTATATTGGCATAACCGTTCAAGTACGATTTTCTGTAAAGTCATCTCTGGCCTCACACGAACAGAGCCACATTCCAGCATGACTCTCTGCTACTTCCTTTACGACCAATTAGTGCAATGACAGAGCAGCAGTCACTATCTGATATTCCTAGATAACACTCCGAGTTCTTCAACAAGATAAAAACTCAGCAAACCTGGAAATCCCCGCTTGCTATGTTTTGATTAGTAATGGAACTCTAATGAGCAACTGATAACTGTCACTTCCTAGTGACATCTTTAATTGACGTCTTATGTCCAGCAAACTTGCGTCAAACCCGGCACCTGTCAGGTATAAATATTACCAACGTTGCCTTAAGCAATGGAGCGAACCTGTTGCTGATGCCAGCTGCCTGCATGACCCTGTGTTGGTAACAACTAACACTCTGTCGCTGCAGCCTGCTATCCTGTGGTGGTGAAGCTGCTGATTACCATTATCGCCACTACAGCGCGACCTATGGTGCAGTACGCTTGAGGAGCCGCACAGCCGTCCTCTGCGAAGACATCCAGCCCAGCTGCCCGCGGACGCTGTCACCCCTCCTTCCTCGACGCGCTGAGAGAAGCCGCTGCATTTCTCGTGCAGAGAAATCCAGTCCCGGCGCTTCCGGTTTACCCTCGCGGGTGACTGGGATATCGAGAGAGACCCCTGAAGGAGATACCAATCCTCCATCATTCTATTCAGAGGTATGGTGTTGACTAAACCCTTAGACGAGAATTCTTGAAACAAACCTTGGCAAAACCAACTTAACTTAAGCTACTTACTTACTCCCCTTTTCACGTGTTAGGCTTAGGTCAGGCACACTGGGGTAGGCTTAGTTAGAAGCACCAGTTGAGTATGTTAGCCTAATGTATATATGACTGTATATATGTTTTATTACTTTTAAACCATTGTATGGCTAAGAAACCATATCAATGCTTTTACAGTTCTATTTCGCAATACTTATCTTACTGTACGTACTTTTCATAATAACAGTTATTGCAATTGTGGCAATGCATTTCTCTTGTACGAGAAGAAAGACTGTTCAATAAATGTAAACCTTTATTGATACACGCCCGTCTCTCTATTCTCTACATACCGTGAAAGTAAACTGCACTAGACTGACTGAGTGAAATCTATGTCTATTGTTTCACACGACCCTAGAGATCGACTCTTGATCTGAGGAGCAAAGTTGTCATGTTGCACGGTTGTTGGAAAACTGAATCCCTTCTTGTCTGTGCCAAGGAAGCTGATCACTTCCTATGCAGAGAAGAAAGTTTCCAGTGACCTCTGAGCTAGTTGGTAAGACAACCCAATTAAGTTTAGCATAGTCAGTGGAGGCCTGGAATATAGCCAGTTCCACGTCGATACTACTGTTTATGTTATTCCAATGCGCAGGGCCTAGTGGGAAACTAGGAACTACACTACATACTATGCATGAATAACAGGTAAAAACATTCAGTAATATATTTGTTTTTTTTAGAGTAAAACACTTTGAAAATGTTAGTTCTGGTCGTATCTTTTTATGTTAATTTGGCATCCACTCATCACCAAAGACTCACCAAACTCTCCATAGGGTCTCGAAGTTATTTTTTTTTTTGCTATTTACAATTAGCAATGCCCCCCACCACATGCAAGCAGAGGTCAGGTGGTTGTCTTTACCGTGTCTGAGAAGCCTTAACAGTCCCAGAGCTCTCAATACCAAATAACCTTTATTGACACAGCGCCCTCCTACCTGGATCTATTCAGCTTCTCCTCCGGATCTAGCCGCTTTTGATGGGCTTAGAATAGGATTACTCCTACTATTAGAGTAGGATTACTCCTACTATTCCAATGCCCATAAAACCTATGCACGGTTGGACTACTTTTTATCTTCCACGTCACTTAAGGCGCTTGCAACAGAGGTAGAGATAGGAGCGGCGGCGCTCTCAGATCATGCACCGCTTTCGGTGGTGTTCTCTTTCCCACCGGTGATTAGGGCTGCGCGTTGCTGGAGGTTGCGCGATACGCTGCTCCACCGTAAAGAAACAGTGAAGAAAATCAAAGGTATATATGCAAAATAACAACCTAGGTAATCGGAGTTTGCACGAACACAATTGATAAAGAATAATAAACAACTAGCTAAAACTAACTAAAAGACATAATTTTTTTATTAAAACAGTAAACAGTTCATTGGCATAATACACAGTTTAAGAAAGTCACAAAATTATTCAACAAGTTTACCGCGCTTGCAGTTGCCAGTTCGAGCTGCCCGCCACCGGACGTATTGAGCCCTGCCGACCATCCTCAGGCAGGGAGATCTTTTAAATATCACCCATTTATTCAACTCTACAGAATCCATTGCAACTCTCACCTTTCTCCTTGCAACAGAAGAACTTATGCTTCTAGGCATATAGGAAGTTCTCCTAAAAACAACATCTGGCGATCCCCCCTTTTTCTCCATGATTGAAGAACATAGATAAAAACGAATACAGGATTAGTCTAATTCGAATGGTCTCCAATACATTAGACACCAAGGACAATTCAAGAAAACCCAATCGGTGGACCATACAGAGCAAAATCAACACTAAGGGTTCCGGTGGCGGACGTTACCCATTTATCAATTAGCTTCGGCAATTCGTGAGGCGACAGAAACTATAATAAGAAAAACGGCATTTTAATCTTGACTGCCCCGTTTGAAAAAATAAAATCAATTATCTGCTCTTTTCTAGTAATATTACGTGGCTACTCCAGGAAGAAGGCGCTGGCCGCCGAAACGCGCGTAGAGTCATATAACCTTGCCACTCATCCACTATAGATAATGAATTTGCTGTTTACTGTATAATTTATTTTTAACTTGTTGAATAATTTTGTGACTTTCTTAAACTGTGTATTATGCCAATGAACTGTTTACTGTTTTAATAAAAAAATTATGTCTTTTAGTTAGTTGTAGCTAGTTGTTTATTATTCTTTATCAATTGTGTTTGTGCAAACTCCGATTGCCTAGGTTGTTATTTTGCATATATATTGTTTTCCCTGACCTAGGAATTATATAATTCATACCTTCAGGGGGTCCTTGCTAAATATACACGAAGAAAATCAAAGGTGCCATTGTAGACTTTTTATCATATAACCACACATCAGACACCTCCTTGGCCACACATTGGGCGGCGCTTGAGGTGGTGCTGCGAGGTGAATAGATTGCGGTCTCAGCGGTGGAAAACGTGGAGAGGGCCCGCAAGCGTGAAGAACTCACGCTTCAGACGCGAGAGCTGGAGCAGATGCACCAAAGAACTGGCGCGCCGCGCCGCACAGCTGGCTGCATTGGTGCATTGGATCAGGATAGGGCGGAATTAGTGGCCCTGTCAGTAAGACACATGTACTACAATGAGGGGGCAGGTGCGGGTGCCTTTTTGGGCGTGCGCTTCGGGAAACTCAACAACGACACATGGTACAAGAGATCGCTACACGGGGCGGAGAACGGGTCACGGACGGCTTGATCCTGCTGAGGGCGAAGCCTTCCTAGAATCAGTCCCTCTTCCTGCCTTGTCAAAAGAACAAGCGGATCTCCTAAACAGCAAGATTCGTCCCGAGGAGGTAATATCGGCGATTTCGCGTCTCAAGTTGGCTAAGGCGCCAGGGCCGGACGGTTTAAGGCCCTTTTTTACAATACCTTTTGTCCCCATGTTGTAAATGAATCTAGGACCCTAGTGTAATTTTCCCGATTCATGCCCTTATATAGGTATACTTTATCATATCCTTATATAGGCATAGAAATCACGACCATATTTGGCCTGAGCCTTGCAGCCCAAATACGGCATGGCTACTTTCACTAAGTTCCGAGAATCACCAACGATTTCTTGGAAAAACCTGCCTTCAGCAGCTAGGGACTTCCCCTTGCTTGAATATTAAGTTCTCCAAGAACTCCTGGCGTTTTTCAAGAAATTAGCCTTTGAGTGACGTTATTAAGTCCAAACATGCATCAAACTCTGCACCTTCAAGGTATAAATATGCCTAGGTTTGCTCAGACAAAGACACAGTGGTTTGGAGCAGATCGACTATCTACTTGCCCGATGCCCTGTAGCAGCATGTGCCGAAGGAAGCCGGCCCTCCAGTTGACGCACTGAGAGAAACGCTGTTTTTTCTCTTGCCGAGAAATCCAGCTCCAGTGTTTCCGGCTTACCCTTGCGGGTATCTGGGAAATCGAGTCTAGAGAGAGATACAAGACCTCCTTCATTCTAAAACCAAGGCACGGAGCTGATTAGACCTGTTAGAGAATTCTTGGAATAGATTCCTGGCAGAGAACTACTAAACTACTACTAAACTTAAGCTACTCCTCACTTACTTCTTCCCTCGTACTAGACTTAGGTTAGGTACACCAGGGTAGGCGTATTTTAGAAGCACCAGTTGAGTACTTTTAGTCATTATTTATTACTGTCTGTATTTTATACATTTTATGCACTTTTATGGCTGAGAAACCATATCATGCTTTTACAGTACTACTTTATAATACAGTGTGTATTATATGCCTTGTACTTTATAACCAGTATTACGATTGTAGCAGTTCATTTCCAATGCTTGAGAAAGAAGACTGTTCAATAAATACCTTTTATTGAAAACGCCCGTCTTTATTTCTCAGCACCTCTGGTGAAACGAAGCATGCACGATTGACTGAGTAAAATAGCTATCTATTGTTTCTGCGACTCTAGAGATTGGATTTCTTAGTCTTGGGAAACAAAGTTGTCATGTTTATGCCGTTGTCAGAAACTAATCCCTTCTTGTGAATTCGAGAAAGTTTCTAGTGACCTCTGAGCTAGATGGCACTCACTATTAAGTTTAATATATTCGGTAGAGACCTAGTTGACCTCAGTCCTACGTCTAAACTCCAGTATATATTATTCCAATGCGCAGAGCCTATTGGGAATATAGGAACTACACTAAACCCAGGTAGCACTGTTATCAACGGCCTTATTTAACTCGTTTGAGGAGATTGGTGCCATCCCACGGGTCTTACTTGAAGCCACCATATCGGTCATCCCCATGCCTGGGAAGGACCGCACACAGTGCGGAGCCTATCGCCCCCATATCCCTCCTTAATGTCGACCTTAAAATACACTGGCATCCTGGCTTCGCCGTTGGGCCAACTCATGCAGGGGCTGATTGTACCAGACCAGGCAGGGTTTATCCCTGAGCGACAGACTGCTTGACAATACCAAGAGGGCCCTACACCTGGTAGAGAAGGCCATGCGAACGTCCGGGGAATATATGATGCTCGCGATAGATGCCGAAAAAGCGTTCGACCGGGTCCATTGGCCATATTTGGAGCAAGTCCTGATAAAGGCGGGGATAGGAGCGAAATTTTGAACTTGGGTCCTGAACTGTTTCACCTTCCCAACGGCAACAGTATGAGTCAACGGGTGCTCCTCACCCAGTTTCCCCATTGAACGGGGGACGCGGCAGGGGTGTCCACTGTCGCCCCTGCTCTTTGCGCTCTATATGGAGCCGCTCGCGCATGCAATGCGAGTCGACCACAGAGTGATGGGATTAAGTCTGGTGCATACGTGCACACAATCCGCTTATATGTGGACGATGTCCTCCTATCCTCGGCCTCCCCTTGTGACTCTTTGCCGGCCTGTATTGAGATTCTGGACAAGTTTGCTGGTGCGGCGGGCTTCAAAGTTAATATGACAAAGTCGGTGGCGTTGGACCTCTCGCTTGAGGGGGACACCCGGACCTACCTGCAGGAGCGCATCCCTTTCCGTTGGGCGACGGAGGCCATCCCGTATCTGGGGATTCAACTGGCGGCCACACTGCAGGATACGGTGCGTATCAAATACGCTAGGCTGCGTCAGACACTTCGTAAGGAATTGGGCAGATGGAGACACCTCCCGCTCTCTTGGTTGGGCAGAGTGGCAGCCATAAAAATGACGATTCTTCCGTAAATCCTGTACATATTTCGGGCCATTCCGCTCCGTTCCCCCCCGAGGGTTGGATCCGCCAGACACAGTCTGAGCTCGCGCAGTTCATTTGGAACGGTAAGCGACCGAGAATGAAGTTTAGAATGGCAATGCTTCCGCCGGAAAAGGGAGGCCTAGGTCTGCCCGACCTGATGCTATATTATCAGGCGACCCAGCTCCGGACCCTGGTTGAGTGGAGCAAGTGGGAGTAAGAAAAGCATTGGCTCTTTCAGGACCAGACAGTGGCGTGCTGCCCGTTGCAAGAGGTTCCTTTCCTCCGTAGGCAGCACCGACCTCCAAACTTGTATGCCTCGTTTATCACAAGACTCCTGCTGGAGATATGGGACCAGACCAACACGAAACACGACCTGACCACGTTTCCGTCTCCTCTTACGCCGTTGTTGGAGAACCCGGATTTTGGGCCTGGACAAGACATCCACGGCTTCGCCCGGTGGCGCCCAGCGGGGTGCAGATTTCTGTTCCACCTATATACAAGGGAGGGAGTGGCACCCTTCGAGAATTTGAGACGGGAGTATGGCTTGCCGGAAACAGAATGGCTTCGCTATTTGCAGGTGCGTCACTGGACGTTTAATGCCCAGGTGAGGGAAGGGGCTGATCGGAAGCTCAGTCCGTATGAATATTGGCTTATCACGTGGACGACGGATAAACGCCTCATATCGTATTTATACCGAATGCTACTAGATTGGTACTCACGTATTTACAACTCGGGAAGGGCCCGCTGGGAGAGGGAGTTGGGGCATATGTTGAGCAATAAGGAATGGGAGGACATCTACTATCGAGCTTGGCACTCTGCCTGTCATATGGGGTTGACAGACACCTTCACTAAACTAATGACGTACTGGTACTACACGCCTGAGCGGTTGCACGAGCTGGACCACACAAGGGAGGATTCCTGCTGGCGGGGATGTGGTGAGAGGGGCACGCTGTCCCATCTGTTATGGGAGTCTGCCCAGATTCAGGGGAACTGGAAGATAGTCATCGACGAGGTAGATGCACACTTTGACACGGAAGTCCCAAGGTTCCCTGCCTAAGTACTGCTAAGTTGACCTGATGCTATCACATACCCGTTGAAATCACGTAGGGACAGATTGATTGCCATTGCGCTGGGCTCCGCTGTTCAGAACGTGGTGGCCTTTTGGCTCTCCCAACATATCCCCACATTCCAGGGTTGGTTGCATCGCCTTTGGTCAGTTCTGGGTATGGAAAAGTTATCACTTGTTAAGGCAGGGGAAGGGGCCAAGTATGCAGATTTGTGGCAGCCGTTTTGTACCTGCTGGCTACAGAATTTAGAGAGGTGACTTGCCCCCGATACTTGAGTTTGTTACGCTCGTCACTGGTCGATTCCTGAACTGCTCTGAAGTAGATGGATGTGTGGACACGAGAGGGCACTGGACCTGGAACGTGGGTGGTGGGAGGGTAGGCGGGGTGTTGGTGAGGGGTGGTGGGGAGGTAGGGGTTGGGGGGGGGGGGGGGGTTGGATCTGGTTTTTGTTTGGTTTTCTGACTGCAGGCTTGCTTATACAGCACCATCAGGTGTGGAGAGAGCTTCATGGGCTACTTGGGCATTCTTGTCACTATGTTTCCATACCATTTTCTTATGCATTGCATGTCTTGCGACTCCTGGAAAGTTCTGATGTATCTGTTCGAGCTGATTTTTCAATAAAAGGATTTAATACTAAAAAAAAGTCCTGGCATGAGTTTTCAAAGTTCCCACACAAGATGGTACATTTCACCAATACCATATTACGTAATTGTGCGTACTGAACAGAGGATTGTTTGTACTGGGTCCAGAGTTTCTTATTGGATAAAAGGCACTGTTCTAACTTGCATACACAGCACACGTTGTGCAATTACAGGCACAACTTGCAGTCAAGTTAGTATCTGCCCAAGACGAAGGAAGGGCATTTGGCACACACTCATAGCTGAAGTCTGCATAATTAGCTCAGAGAAAGAAGGTGGAAAGGAAATCTGGCATCACAAACAAACTAAACATGTTAAATGAAGAGATTTGACTAACGTTCAAAGGAGCCCTGTACACAGTGAACAATGGTCCTCATTTTAATGTGCTGTTTTGACCTATCCCTTATGATTAGTTGTGACTCTGGTCTGAGGTGAAATGCCTAGGGGGCCGGTATTATGGGAGTCGCATGTTACAGGTGGTACATCTGAAATGGCTTAAGTAAATGTACAGCGCTGCGTATATAGTACCCATCACACCTTCCGCAGTTTTAATCTACTTGGGTATACGGGGAAGACTCCGTTAGCCTCCTACATTACATTTACATTAGGATATATTCTCAAGTAGCATGCAAAAGCCAGATTCATCCGGACCTACCCCACCCAGACGTAGCAAATACATATTACTCAAGTGTGCATATTATTAATGTCATTTTAACATGGTTGGGCCTAGCACTGTTAGTGGAACTTCTGAATGTAATTTATGCTAAAAAAATCCATGAATGTACATGTTGTATTTGCTAATGTGTGTTGAATATTTACATACACCACTTATAAAGACCCTTTTGTGATGCTCAGTGTATTTATTGTGCGAGTTTTGTGCCAATGCTTTACACATTGCCTCTGTGATAAGCCTGACTGCTCAGTGCCAAGCTACCCGAGGGCGACAGCAGGTCATGTAGTGAGTGTAATCCCCCACAACCGATGGGAGTGCTAGTTTCTTCCTGGCTATGGACGAGACTCAGCCAACCAGAACGTGTCAGTTCCAACATGGACTAAGTATAAAGGTTTTAACCTTTAGTCTTTGGCTTTAGTCTAAGGCTTGGGATAAGATTAGGATTTTGGCTCAGATTAAAAGTTAGGGTAAGGGTTAGAAGTAGGATTAAGGTTCAAGGCATTTTTAATAAAACCTTTTACCCTTGCACAACCCACATACTAGCCGTTTAACGAGCCATCTGAACAAACTAAATACATCTAAAACTGGGGTTATGTGAAATGTATGAGATGAATCAGCACCCATACAAATAATTGCTGGCGCTTGAGGCTTCTATCAATAATGTTTTCAGTACAAAATGACGAAAGAACGGTTACCAGGTATCCTATGGGAGTCAATTCAATTGTTGTCTCGTTCAGCATTAAAAACAACAACTTGTTTTGCCAGCTCAGTACCCATCTATTAAATTACTTACACGTGCGGCACAAAACAGTGTTATACCCTTGAGGTGTTCAGACGATTGCCACAGCACTACACCTGAGCAGGCACGAGAGATAATCACTCAAACCAACCTAACATTAATGTACTAACAACAATGTAGTGACCTTCCAAGGAAAGACAAGAGCAGCTTGTACATGTCGTTTGCAACATGAAGGATGTTTTCAAGTTTAAGCCACACGACGAGAGGCTTGTTATGACGAGTTACATATTCTAATGATAAAAGTACTCCGTCTCTTTGGTGCGTTTGATGCAAATTCATCCTGTGCCCTGGTAACGGCTACTGGTGGCAACTGATTTTGACTGACTCTGGGCTCTGCCTAACCAGGCCCAGGGACAGTGTTCTGTTGAAAGAGATAGTAGAATACAGTTAAGACACCTACATACACTAGGGTACACAATGATATGTGGGGCAACCCTGTGATTGGCATGACCTCCCCTAGTATATTATAGGGCAGGGGGATTAAAACTACCTAGAAGTCCTCAGTACCCTGGGGCATGCATGTGTAGAGGCCAGCAGCCTTTTTTTGCACTTGCATGTGTGAACTGCTGAAGCTGGAGGTTAGTTTAAAAACACCCTTGGATGCCAGGACTCCTTTTAAAAAGTAAATTGTGCCCAAACTCGACTGTCGCGTTTGGGGCACTTAAAAATGGATAACCTACAATGTTCTGGCATATTAGGAACCCCCAGGGTCTTCCCTAGGTATCCCAGGGACGGGGTCAGGTATTTATAAGGTACACCCTTATAAAAGTAGTTTTTTATGCCTGGGTAAAGTGAAATTTCACTCCCCACATTGTGGTAACGTGCTGCTCAAATTCGACTTTGATGCTCGTAGCACTGTAAATAGAAAATCTGCAATATATTATTTCTACAGATTCAGAACCCCTAAAGTCTCGTCTAGTTGCACATAGTACCCACCCACCCCAGATCTAAGGCAAGTACTTATAAAATATGTTTTTATAAGTCCTGGTGCTGAAAAAAATGGCCCAAGACATTTTTCCCAATGCTAATTCCCCGTTACATAGGGTAACATGGTAGAAAGTTATTGATCAATAACTATTGCTAGGAGAGGGATAAAAATGCCAAAGACTTCCCAGAATAGTATTAATAAATCCAACAAGGTCATATTGTTGAATTTCTCCTAAAGTGTCCATACAAGAAGTTATAAGACTTTGTTTGTAGGTTCAAATTCAGCCTTCCAGTGGTCTTGCCCGATTGTTCAGATTTAAGTGGATTAGCTAGGCTACCTTAAAGAGGTGATAAAGAGCCCCTATGATTAACCAGCTCTGCTGGCAGGGCAGTGTGCTGTTCCATAGGAATGCCAGGCCAGGGGGAGGGGTCGCCAACTACGCTCTTCAAAGAGGAGAGCATAGACCATTGTCAGTTACAACTCTGTATTTCCCCACCTTAGGCAGACGGTAGGATTAAGGAAGGTAAATTATCCATCCTACGGGTGTGTTTAGCCACCTCTTTGCTGGAAAATCAGCTATTATGGAAGATTTGATTCACTCTGGGACAAAATAATACCACACTCTACAGGATATGGTCATAACTTTGCGGAGTTACCCTGCCCCCTTTGGTCAGAAGTGACCTCCTGCATGACCCAGAGAACTTGGAATAAGTATATGAGAGGGCCAGAGCCCTCCAGATCTTCTGCTTGAAACTGCAACGAATCAGAATGGTCTGTCTGCGTTGAAGATTTTGTAGTGTATTTCCAAAGGCCAGGACTCTGAGTTTGCGCCTTTTTGCACCATTGGTTTCGGGGTTTCACTCCTCTTCAGCCATGATACCTTGATTCCAGTGGCATTTCGTTTTAAGATAAAAACATTATCTATTATTATAAATTGGTGTTGATCTTTATTTTTTGTTGCGTCTTATTTACTGAAATTGTGTTTTAAAATGCTTTAAATACCGATCTTTGCAGTTAAGCCGGTCTGCTCGCAGCCAAGAAACCAAGGGTTGAGCAAGGGAATACTTTTTTAAGACCTATGCTGAGTCCTACCATCTGTTAGTGGCCTTATTGCCAGTGGCACAACTACATTTGGCCCTACCAATAACCCACTTTCCAAAGTGTTTTAATGCGTTGGCGTATTATCTTGTGCATAAGAGCATGTGGCAGGGTAGAGAGAGCAGGAGGGGTAGATATGGGCAGACCAATATTCAATGTGTCTATAGCAGAGTTACCAAAACTGTGGCTCGCGAAACTATTAGAAGGGCCAATGGATTATGTGGCAGGGGTCAAATAATACGGCAGGGTTGAGTAAATTGTGTAGCCAGAAATGGCCAAATATGTGGTTTAGTCTGCACATTTTGCAATAGTAATTCATAATTGTCATTTTTATACTTGTTATTATTGTGTGGTTGTTGGTTACACCTCATTAGTACCAGCTTAACATCAAATATTGCAATTAGCAGCATAAAGGTGCCACTGTATTTTTTTTGTAACATTCCACACAATTGCGCTAGAAATATTTTTTGTTGTTGATCTCTGCACATTTTGCAGCAGATGTGTTGTGCGGGAAATATAGTTATGCAAAAAAAGCCACAATCACAATTTCAGTGACCCTAGGTATTAGCCTCATTTAAAGATTGTGACTGATGTGGAACTCATACCTTCCCAATTTAAATGGTCACTTTATTTTATTTACAAAGTAAACGCACCATGACACCAGCTGATGTGTGCACTTGTGTTCCCAGAGATGGCTGTGCACTCAGCATGGTCCAATTTAAATCATGTAATAGCAGCTTACCACTGTTCAGGCTGCTGTGGAAGCTGGGAACCATGGTTAAAACGAATAAAATCAACAACAACAAAAAACGACATGCCGCTGCCAGCGCTTATGCTTTTTTTTTTTTTTAAGTTGAGCACCCAAGCGGGCAGAAAAAAGGGGATGCAGGGCATTGGAAAGTGGGCAGGAAGGTATAGGGCAAGCACACAAACAGAGGGTTGGCTGGAGGGGGTGCAGGAAAAAAAACAGACAGAGGGTTAATTGGAATGACAGGAGGAGGGAGGGGAGTACACTAAGTGGTCAGCTGGGGGAAAAAACAAGCATTTGCATTTTAATTGGTCTCGCATTTGGGACCTTACAGGTATCAAGCCAAGCAGCACATTATCCTGGGCGCTGCCACATCTGTAGATTAACATAGCACTGAATTGCAAAGTACTTGCAGTTTTAGGTCAGGCTGCAATTCTTGCCAGAGCGGTTATGAAGGCCATAAACACAGGCAGGAGTCCAATTCGATGTCCTGTAATCACATGAAGCTCTTGGTTGTTTGCACAAATGTTGTAGCCCATTTAAAGCAGTAGATGGGAAAGAATCCATTCACGCGTTAGGCACCAAACACTGCTTTGGCAAAGTTGGAATTATTCTCTCCTAACCCTTTGGTGCCCGCAGCCAGTATGCGGTGTCGTGTCACATGAATAGGTGTCGCTGGCAGTTGGTCTTTTTGTACTCCTCCTGTTGGTGGACAGCTCCTTCCCCCTCATTCTGGCACAGATGGCCCATCCTTACAAACTCTATCCCTCTTTGTCCGAACACAATAACACACTACCAAGACTCTGCATCAGCACACTCAAAGTTTTACAAATAGACAGTATCCTGGAATTTCTTATCAGCATGCACTGGGGGAGGTGGGAGGAGCAGGGGGCAGGGATATAAAATTGTTTTAACAATAAAGGAAACGAACCAACACCGAAAATTGTGCTCTTCACACAAGCAGAATATTTGTTTCATCAGACCTGAAAACAGCTTTATTTCATTTCATGGCCATTTTTTTTTTTACTTTATAGTCTTAAAAAATAAAGTACTATTCAAACAGCCAAATACCTGATCCAAAATATTTTAAAGTGCTTTAAATATAAATACACCAACCAAATAGGCGATTTAAAGACAACTTGATTTTAAAGGGCCTACAAATATTCCACGGTGCATGCTCTTCCAGGAGCAATGCTTGATAACGGACTTTATAGGCATTTATTCGGGACTACAAGTGATCCTCATTTAAAATGAAAAACCTGATTTCAGTCCCTTTATGTGCACATGAATCACTAGCCATGTCTCACCCATGGGCTTCATTGAAATGTGCAGAATATATGAAAACACTACCAAAATTAAACAACTGTTTGAAGTGAATGGATAGCGTAGTCACATACTTTCTTCTTTTCAATTCCTTAATCTTGTGAAATCGCTCTGGTCGCTTCAGGAGCAGTGGGCACGAAGGCAGCGGGCAGCGTTGAGACTCCGCTAAGGGAGCATATTCTCACTTTTTCAAGATCCTCTCAGAAAACAGCCACCTGAACAGCACAGCTGCTCAGTGGACTGTATCATCCGATTTCCTTCCGCCAGCACCGGATTCCTCCACTCAGCAGAACCCTGTCTACTCCTCGGCCCGTCTACTTTGCCTACTTCCAGGACTGTGGTAGAATAGGAGCAGTGGTCGAAGTGAGCGCGATCGGTAGGGCACGGCGTGCCCCTACTTCTTTAATTCCATAGATTCCGTTCCCCTACTTTCTTATTTTAAACATGCATTCAGGGACGGGTGGAACGGGTGGCAGAGAAGGAAAAGGACTCTATTTTCCTTCTTGCCCAGAGAAGACTAGGACAGTGTCCAATTGTTCTGCCCTGTGTCTGACAGCTACCAGCACTCCTCTCTTCATCTTTATTCCCTCTTTCATTCTAGCTCCTCCTTACTTACAAGCATTGACATAGCCAATAGGTCCCGCTTTTGGAACCTTTCAAGTATTTAGTTTTGCAGCACAATATCCTTGGTGCAACAACATCAGCTGTTGCATGGCTAAACCTTGTACCTTATAAGTGTTTAGCCATGCAACAGTTGATGCTGTTGCACCAAGGATATTGTGCTACATAACTAAATCCTTATAAGGTCCCAAAAGCAAGACCTATTGGCTATGTCAATGCTTGTTTAAACTAAGGGCTCAGCTAAATTCTTTTTTAGAGTTGAGCTTGGTCAATATACAAATGGCATAACTAAATAAGGTATTTTTAGGTATAGTGATGTTCTAGCAAAGCTTAGATAGATTTGATGGTCAGGATCAATTAAATCTCCGCTTTAATCAGTATTAATTGAAGACAGCACCTCTAACCTAAAAAACTACTCCTCTTTAAATGCCTTAAGACTTGAACCTGACTTCTGGGCTATGCACTCCAACAAAGATAGAGCCTTTTATTACAGCCTATTGCACCTGCTCGACCTAAACTCTCTTCTGCCCAAACACTCCTCCCCTAAAAAAGGTACTGATGGACCGTCATTACTCAATTGTTTGACTGGAGTCCTACACCTAGGACCCGTCTCCAACACCGCCCTCTCAAAAACGATTTGTATGTGAAGGGCACAGAAGGTTTTCAAACATATACTTTAAACAGGCCAGAAGACATTTTGACAAGGGTAATTGTTTCCTGCGCATAATTGGTGTCCTCACCTCTGGCCCTGTTCCACAGCAGAAGAATAATAAGCATTGACAAAGTCAATTGATCTTGCCTATTCGAGATTTCTTAGCACTATCTATGTTTTTATTTAGCCATGTTGTAAATAAGCGTGCCTGCTGTGCTGAATGTCTGAAAACAGAAACAAAACAAAGTGCTGTGACATAGTCAATGCTGGCTGCGTCCTAGCGCTTTAAAAAAAAACCTTGAGCTATACTGCAGAGCAACAGTACTGCTGCCCAACATGGCAAAAAAAAGCATTGACAAAGCCCAAAGTTCTTGCACAGGCAAGATCTATGGGCTTTGCCAATGCATATGGAAAAAGTGCTAGGACCAGGCCTGTGCTAGCCACGTCATAAACCTTTATTTCTAACGGAGTCGGTGGTGGGAAAGTAGCAAGCAATATTAGGGTAGTGGGCAGTGGTACGGGGCAAGCAACATGGGTAGGAGTGCAGGGGTATGGCGATGCAACAGGAGGAAGGGGAAGCATGCAACAAGGAAAGGAGCAGGGAGGTGTGACAGACATGGACAGGAGATGGAATGGATGGAGTGCAAACAAAAATGACAATCGAAGCAAGAAAATAAATACCTGAATCCAAGCGTGAGCAGCAGAAGGACACTCATCATACAATTAATCAATACTCTGGCAATAGTCTATAGAAGGTACAAACAGACGAAGACGAAAGTTATACTGGCATGCTCTGGCCAATAAGAAGCAAGGAAGTGAGAGTGACTACGTAGCCTTCCAGTACTTAGCTTGCTCTTTTCAATTTTGCATGTGCTATTGCCGATGGGTGGGGGATCCAGTACTATCTTGGGAGGGCCTGGCCCACGCACTAGAACCGAACCTCTTATCATAAGAAAACTGGCGACGAGGCATAACAAACATCACTCGCGCCATATTGGCAGCTGGCAATAAGGGAAGCGGCGGTGTTCAGGACCCAGCAGAGAAGGGGCAGGATGTCTCGGTACATAATGTGATCCATCTGCCAGGGAGTGTATCAGTAGGAGAAGGAAAGATAACGGTAGGGGGATAGGCAAAGAGCCTCTGCACGTGAGAGAAGCAGAGTCAGGGTGATGCAGGAGAAGTGCAAAGAAAACAGAGAGAAGACAAACAAAAGCGAGAACAAAAACAGCAGAAAGAGAAAGGGAGGCGGAGGGAAATGGGAGGGACCGGAAGGTACAGCAGGAAAGTACAGGAAGATGGAATAAAACGCTATGAGCAGCGTATTATGGGACAAGAGATGAAACGTGGATGAACATTTATCGAGATGTATTATAACATGTACGGATGTTGTATCGACCTCGAAATGATAAAGGCTGAAAGAAGTCCATTTCGTTAAAGAGGCTTTACACGCAACTTCAGTAGCAGCAGGTGCATTAACTACTTTGGCCGTGAACCATCGGAAGACGCCAGTTAGCGTTGGGAGAGTCTGCCAGGGGGTGGTTGTTGAAGAAAGAGATGTCCGCCTTGGACAAGCAAAGAGAAGAAACTAGCAGAGAGAGAGCGAGAGCGCGAGAGAGCGCACTGCGGGAGAGGGAAAAGGGAGAAGAATAGAGAGAAAAAGTGGCTTGGAAGCGTGGAGACAGAAGTGCGTGCCTGGGATAAAAGCAAGCATTGGCCGCACAGCCATAAAACAAAGCGTCCGTAAAAGTGAAAGTGATCGCGCTCAAATCATGCACGTGATGCGCTTAATGAGAATGACGAGGATAGCCATATGCGCTGGGTCAGGCCTAAAAACCGAGACCCCAAGAAACTGGTTTTACCCTCTTTCTTCCATTCCTTTATTTGCCCCCATGTGAAATGGATCCAAAAAAGAAAAACACTTTTGCTGGAAACGTGTTTTTCTGACATTTTTAAATTTCTAAGTGCAGCATTGGGTTAGAGCAGAGGTCTTCAAGCTTTTTTGCTCAGGAGCCCCTCCAAAGCAAAATGTTTGGAGGTCGAGCCTCCCTCCAAAATTTATTGCAAGGTTTGGGGGAGCAGGAGGGGCATGGCTGCGCGCAGGGTGGCAGGACTTATGAGATGATTTCAGGAGAACTTTTTCTATAGCATAAACCGCACTAGCTGCGAGATTTATAAAACAGCAAATTCAAACAAAAACATGTATTATCCCAAACATACTTATTCCCATAATTGGGGTGTTGTGAGCCCCTCACACTCATGGACCCCAATGCAACTACACCTGCTGCACTAATAACTGCAGCCCTAAGTAGCAGACTATCTGCTCTGCATCTTTTACCACTTCCCCACCTTGACGGACCATCACCTCGGTCCTAATGCTAGAAAGGAAAATAAGCCGCCAGGCCCTTTTTTTATAGGTAAAAAGCCATAATTGTGATGCAGCAGGCCCCTTAAACCTCTGGGCCCCAGTCCTGCTTCATCTGCTTCCTTAATGATAACCAGTAGTGGACACTTACATACCTGGCAGCAGTTCCAGCTCCACTAGTCAATGGCCCTCTTAAAAAAAAAAAAAAAGAGACCACTTCTATTGTTCTTTGGAGTATCTCTCTGAAGAAGCGGACTATAGTCATTTGTAAACATAAAAATGAGTTCCCATATAGTGCTCCCTATTCTGGGCCTTCTATTTGACAATACCTACGAATCTCAATCCTTTCCTCAGTCTCCTAGACCATTACTGATTAAGTGAGGCCCCAGGGGTCGAAAGGATTAGGGCTCTGCATCTGAATGCAACCATGCTGGCCTTCTGCCTGCAACCCCAGGGACTCAGATTTAACACGAAAACTGCCCCTGAATGGTTAATGCTGATAGTGAGGAACCTCTGCCTGAAAGTGAAAGGTGTGGTGGTAGTGCAGAAAGTTAAAGAAGAAACCACCGTTAATTGATTAAGTCCCTTAAAGTCAGGGCCACTGGACTAATGGGTATTTGCAGCAGCAGCGTTTTCCACATAATTATGAGTTTGCTACATAATCCATACTCTGCAGATTCCAACAAAAAAACTTTTTTCCAGATCAAATGGAACAAAAATTACGTGGTAAAGTGTTCAGGAGCAGTGGAAGGACCTTTGCAAAGATTGACCGGTAATCTTGTAGTTGCTTATTGCTGCATTTGGGTGTTAAACTGGAACTAATGAGTTGAAATATTTCCCTTGACAGTGTTGCCATGAGTTAAAATGACAAAATAATGAAGTAATGCTAACCACTTAATGTGCTGCATTATTCCGCATAATTTACCTGTTCCTGCTGCATAATTTAGTCAAGCCTGTGGCATAATGTGGTCCTCTCCTGATGAGTTATTGCAGCAGCTCTGCTCAAAAATTCATGGTTGCAGCGATTTGAATTTCACACATTACTAAACCCACCAATTCTCTCACCCCACTCCCCTTGCTACCTTACTCTCAGCAGGAAAGAAGCAGAAGTTACCCTGGTGTGCACCGAATGTCAGTTGCAATGAAATACACTGGAGAGTGTGGTAAAACCAATTACAATGGGGGCGTGGCTTGGACGCCGATCGGGATGGTGGCGTGAGCTCGCAGCTCCGCGCGGAATCCCGCTAATTCTCCTGTTTTCGGTACCCTGGACGACCCGGAGACGACGCTCCTGCCCTCTGAAGTGTAAGGGGACAGCCGGGCACGATCGGGGAGTCACTGGGGGACTGCTGGCCCCGAGGAGATCGAGCCGAAGAGACGACCGAGGTGTTGCCGAGGGTGCGAAGAAAATGGCAGCGAGGAGGCCGGGCGGCCCCGTACTTTCGCTTTGAGCCGAGTTGTCGCCGACTGGCAAGAGATCCTGCAATCGGCTGTTCGAAGCACTGGGATCAGCGGTGCTGTATCTGGAGACCAGGGGACGCTGACCTGCCTCGCCCGGATCTTGGGGACCCTCGCTGGCCGCCGTCCCGGGACCCATCCTTCCCCCCCTCAGGCTACCGAGGGGGTCAGCTGAACGGAGTTCGCCAAGCGGGTCATTGCTCCCGAGGGCATCGGTGGCGACGTTGAACACTGCCTGGTGCCAGGGGGCTGGCACTGAACTAAGAGAGCGGACGCCAAACAGGCTCCTGGGCCTGTGACGCAGCACCCTGGAATGGCGGCGATCGGAGGGTCGATGGCCGAGGAGCGTGCTGAGGGGGACCCGGCGGCATCCACCCGGCTGGGCGAGATTCCCTCCCCGGAGCTGGGCCAGGAACAGCGGCTGAACCGGCGTTTGGATGCCATACTCGAAGCGATCACCTCGACTAAGGAGGCGCTGCACCAGGACATCGCCCAAGTGGCCACGGGCCTGGGGCTGCTACGAGCGGACCACGCGAAGCTAGCGGACAGGGTCAAGGACCATGACCAACTGTTGCTGGACCTGAAGCCATCGGTGGTGACCGCGGAACACAGGATCACGGATATATTGGCCCGGTTGGACTCGCTGGAGCGACGGGCGGAGGATGCCGAAGGCCGCAATAGACGGAACAACGTGCGGGTCGTAGGCCTGCCGGAAAGGATTGAAGGGGAGGATGCGGTGGCTGCTTCCGTACTGTGGTAGCGCCGGAGGGGCTTACTCCTTTTTTCACTCTGGAGCGAGCTCACCGGGTACCTGCTTGCCCGCCGGGGCTTGGCCGCCCCCCACGACCGATGGTGGTGCGGCTCCTCCACTACAAGGACCGGGATCTCCTCATCCAGCGGGCCAGGATGTCGGGCCCATATGAGGTGGAGAACAGTAAGGTCACGATATTCCCGGACTACACCCAAGCGGTCCAGAAGAATAGGGCATCGTTCCTAGCGGTGAAGAAGGAGCTCAGGGAGGAAGGCATCCAGTACTCCTTGCTCTACCCGGCCAAGCTGCGGATCATAATGGATGGCACTACGCACTTTTTTCAGACTCCGGATGAAGTTTGGCAATGGCTGGAGTTGTATAGAGCGGGGACAGACAGATCGCATAAAAGTAGGCGAGATCAACCTAAGCCGCCCCGGGTGAGGCAATCGCAGCGCATCAGGTCCCGCAACAGGCGCCAGCGGGAGAAACGGGAGGCTCAAATGGTGGCGGAGAAGAGGGATGCACTTGCAGTGACGGCGGCCATTACGGGGTCGCAACAGACCAGTGAACTGGCAGAATCGGACTGAGGCGGGGAAGGCAGCAGAACGGGAGGAGAACTCTCAGAGGCGGAAAGCTCGAAGGGGCCGATAGTGACCCCACAGACATCGGATGGCATATTTTGCGGCTGAGACTGCCTTGGGATTTGATTGAGACTTCATGGTAGGGTGGTATCCTGTTGGTGGAGGGCGGGTTGCCGGGTGGGGGGGGCTGAGTGCTTAGTAGGGGATGAAGACGCGGGGCGCGGGCTCCGCTAGCTGGGGTCGGCGGTGACTCACGCCCCTTGGGCCCTTAAGGCCGACTGTGGTGGAGACCACAGGGTAGGAGTGTGGGAAGTTGGATCAAGGTTTGGATGGGGGCTGACATTGGGTTCGTGCGCTCTGTCCTGGGGAGTGGGGTTTGGGGAGTTTCTGTTCTGGGTGTGTTCGGGGGGGGGGGGGCAACTGCATTGGGGGGGCTATGAACCTACGTTATTTGAATCGGACTGCTCGAAGTTGGAATGGGGACATTACCTAATTTGAAATGCCTGACTAGGAATGTCCGGGGGCTGCGAACTATGATAAAACGCCACAAAGTTCATGCATACCTAGTGCGTAGGGGGGGTTCAGATTGCTATGCTACAAGAGACTCATCTCACCAAAAAAGAGTGCACTGCTTTGCCGAAAAGATGGCGGGGCCAGGTGTTTGGCACCACTTACTCGGCGTATGCCAGGGGGGTGTTGATCTGGGTGAGGGCGGGGATACCCTTTCAAGTGTTGAATCAAATGGTGGATCCAGATGGCCGGTTTGTGGCGGTGGAGGGGAGGTTATATGGAAGGGATGTGGTTCTCTGCTGTGTGTATGCACCGAACACTGATCAAGCTCGGTATTTTGATGGCCTCTCGGGGTCCTTGGCCTCTTTCCTGGCGGGCCCGATAGTGTTAGGGGGGGGACTTCAACTCGATCACGGATGTGGCTCTGGATAGGTCCCATCCCCCCCTGGTGGACTCCCCGGTGCGCAGGTTGGCTGCGCACAGGAAGGACTGGCAGGATAGATGGGGGTTGCTGGATGTCTGGCGGGAGCGGCACAGGGACGCCAGGGATTACTCCTTTTATTCTGCTCTCCATGATCTGCATGTCAGGATCGATTCGGTGCTCTGCGGTGGGTCCCTAGCCCCATTGATCTCTCATACGGAGTACCTGGCTAGGACCATCTCAGACCATAACCCTCTATTGGTACATATTCAGTGGCAGCGGGAGCGCTCAGCGATACCAACATGGCGGCTTCGGCCGGAGACGCTTGAGGATTCTGTGTTCAGCGATGCGGTCCAGCAAGGCAGTGATAGCTATTTCGGAGTGAATGAGGGCACGGCCACGAGTAGGTCCACTGAATGGGATGCAATGAAAGTGGTGGTGAGAGGGGTGTGTTTGGGTAGGTTTTCGAATGCTCGAACGACTGTGTTGAATGCACTCATGAAAGCGGAAGAGACTTTGAGGGACCTGGAGCGCCGCAGGCCGGCTAGGCCGGATTTGCAGACCCAGTTATTGGAAGCAAAGGAAGTGGTTGCCACCGAGACAGAACGTTTAAGGTGCTACGACTACAGGCAGTATATCATCAGAGCACATGCGGAAAGGGACAAGGTGGGAACCCTCTTGGCCAGACTAGCTAACCCGGAACTTAGGGGCTGCCCGGTCCTCAGCATTAGTAATGCGCGGGGGGAGATGGTGTACTCCCAGGCAGCGGTATTGGAATGTTTTAGGGGGTACTATGACGAATTGTACCAGAGTCAGCTGGGGGTGGGGGTTCAGGACATTGCGGAATACCTAGGGGAGAGGCAGCTTCCGGTCCTGGACGAGGAAGACGCGAGGGAGCTGGGCGGCCCGATCACGCTTGCTGAAATACGGGTGGCCATCAAACATATGGCCCGTAACAAAACGCCTGGGGTGGACGGACTGCCGATCGAATTTTACCAACAGTATGTGGACAGCTTGGCTCCCAGGCTTCTGGTGGTGTATACGGAAGCTTTTGAGGCTGGGGAATTGCCTGGGTCCATGCGAGAGGCTTTGATTGTACCGCTCCTAAAGCCTGGCCGGGATGCAACGGATGTAAGGTCCTATCGCCCGCTATCCATGTTGACGGTGGATTACAAGATTCTGAGCCGAATTCTAGCCACCAGGCTGGCCCCACACATGACGGGTTTGGTACACAGGGACCAGGCCGGGTTAATACCCACGAGGAGCACGGCGCTGAATATTCGCCGCCTAGTGGGATTAATGGACGCCATCTTGGACGGGGAGGGAGCTCCGGCGGCCCTGTCCGTGGACATTGAGAAGGCCTTTGATAGTTTAGAGTGGTCTTTCCTGGATGGAGTGTTGGAGAGGTTTGGCATGGGCGAGGGGTTCCGCAGGTGGACGAGGGTCTTATATACCTCGGCGACGGCGAGGGTGCGTTTGGGCGGTCTGGTGTCTGCGGCGTACCCGGTGGGCAGGGGCACGCGACAGGGGTGTTCCCTATCCCCCCTATTGTTTGCTTTGGCGATGGAACCTTTGGCGGTCCATGCGAGGTCGGGTGACAGGTACGCGGGGATAGCCAGCGGCGGGCAGTGGCACTATATATCGCTATATGCGGATGACCTGCTCCTGTACCTCGCTGACACGGCGCGGGCACTGGACGGAGCGATGGACCTGTTGTCGGAGTTTGGCCGGCTATCGGGCCTTAAGGTCAATTGGGCGAAGACCTGTGTGTTTCCACTGAGAGCGGGATCGCCCGACCCCGGCGGCGATTTGGGCGTGGTCTGGGAGCCATCTTGTTTCACCTATCTGGGAGTCCGCATCTACCACGCGACTGCGGACCTATTGGAGGGCAACATTGGTCGATGTGTCCGGGCACTGAGGGGCAGCTTGTCCTTCTGGTCGACCCTCCCGCTGACGGTGCTGGGTAGGATCGCACTTCTAAAAATGGTGGCGCTCCCCCGCTTCCTCTACTATTTCCGGACGCTGCCTGTCTGGATTCCTCAGGGGGTCTTCAGAGACCTGAGGTCAATGATTATTGGCTTCCTATGGGGGCAAGGCCGCCGAAGAGTGGCCCTGAGCACGCTACTTCGCCCCAAGATAGAAGGGGGCATGGCTGTGCCCGATTTCGAGCTGTACTATCTAGCGGCGCAGTTGCAGGTCCTTACACAGAACGTGGCTAGGGTGTTTCGGGGTCCAGAGGAGGACCGGGATCGGGGGATACAACGCCACGTACTGTCCTATATTATCATGCAACAGAGGCTTGAGCTACGGGCCCTCACTATGGAGGAACGGACACTCCGGCTGTGCTGGCAGAGAAGCCTTCGGAGAGCGAAGGCCTCGCGGCCTTATGCTCCGGAGATCCCGATCGGCATGCTGACGGCCTTGCCGCACGGGGGAGATTGGTCCCCATTGCTGGATTGGGAAGAGGCGGGACTACAGGTAATAGGCGACCTATACATAGACGGGGCTTTGGCACCGTTCGAAGCGCTCCGGGACCAGTTTGGGCTGCCCGACGGGGGGTTCCTCCTGCACGCGGCGGTGGTGGCTGCCATACAGAAGCACTGGAAAGGGGGACTCATGGAACCGACAACGACTATGGCGTGCCAGTATGTGGTAATGGCGGCAGGTACGTTCAAAGCTGTGACGTGCCTCCATGGTAGGATGCTGAACGAGGGATTGGAACCGCTCCAGGGGCTCAAGTCTAAATGGGAGGAGAGTGTGGGCCGGCCCATACCGGACACGGCGTAGGGTCATATCCTGCGGCGTACGTGGAAGGGCACGAGAAATGCACGCTTTCAGCAAGTACATTTCTATGTGCTTCATAGGGCCTACTTAACCCCTGAGAAATTACAGCGGCACTTTCAGGTACCGGATGCCCGATGCCCACGGTGTTAGTTTCTGGGAGCGGACATGGACCATCTGTTCTGGGGGTGCTCGCACTTGGAGGCCTACTGGGCGGAGGTAGGGGTCCTCCTGAACGAAGTGACTGATAGGGAGGTGGACTTCGATATGGCGGCATGCCTGCTGCTCTGGTTCCCGCACACCAAACACACCAAGGTGACGAGCAAATTCATTGATCTGGGCCTGATATTGGCGCAAAGGGAAATATCGTGGCACTGGAAGTCCAGGGGGGGACCCTCACTGCGTAGATGGAAGAATGAATTGCTGCGGTGGTCTGACTGCGAGAGTGTGCTCCGGATGAAGCAGGCCGTCAAGATGGGGAATGAGAAGGCACTGGATGCGGCACGTGCATGGGAGTTAGTGGTGCAGGCCTTGCGTGATTCTATGGTGGAAGATGAGGACGGTGAGACTTAGGCCGGTGGACACCGCGGGGCGAACACAAACAGTATCATAACCCGCACTGTAGTGGATCCATCCAACTTGTCGGGACGAGGCATACACCTTAGCAGGGGTTTGGGGGGGTTGGTTAATGGGAGTTTGGGGTGGGTCGGAAGCCACATGGATGGTGGCCCGCCAGGGCACCTTGGAATTAATAGGTTGGTGGGGTACTGCGCGGAGTGAGGAATGGCTGGGGGGAGCGGCCAGGCAGGATAGACATACAGCACCTGGGGCGGGTCCCGACAGGGGCGGTACCACTGATTACCACTGGGATGGCTGACGGGAGTAATGTTGAGGGTGGGGGGCGGTAAAAGCAGATACGTAAAACGACATATCAACCATGGTCCCTATGGGACGTGCACCGTGATGTTTTTCTCTTGAGTGGAGTATTATGCCGCCCGGCCTCCGGGATGCGGGCTGAATGGCTGTGTACGATCTGTGTTTTACTACTGAACGGGGGGATGTCACGAGTGAACTGGCTGACTAATTGTATCCTGTGGTTTATAACTCTGCAATAAAAATATATTCAAAAAAAAAAAAATGTAAAACCAATTACAATTCACACTTGCTGAGATTGCATTCAGATGTGGCACCATAATGTGGTCCTCTCCTGATGAGTTATTGCAGCAGCTCTGCTCAAAAATTCATGGTTGCAAAGATTTGAATTTCACACATTACTAAACCCACCAATTCCCTCACCCCACTCCCCTTGCTACCTTACTCTCAGCAGGAAAGAAGCAGAAGTTACCCTGGTGTGCACCGAATGTCAGTTGCAATGAAATACACTGGAGAGTGTGGTAAAACCAATTACAATTCACACTTGCTGAGATTGCATTCAGATGTGGCGCACTGTGAAAGGCTTAGTGTTACGACAGTTGTAGAAGAGCACCCAGAAAAGGCAGTATTTAATTTTACAGAACACTGAATATAATATTGCTCTGTTTTAGTCATAAATGGAAAAAAGGACGAAAAGATTTGACATAGTACAGACATGGATGATACAAGCAGCAAGAACATGGAAGCATTGGCATTTGAAGAAAGAAGAAAGCCGGTAAATATGTGATATTAGTTTTCTACCAGCAAATTAGTATGGTGGATGCAGCTCAATTTATTCAAGTCAATCATTTTCCAGGTTAGTTTAATCACACTCCAATTATTCCACGGGTCAAATGTTTTCTGTCACGAATGGAAAACCTCTGGCACACGTTTCATTTTTTTTTGCCAATAATCAGAAAGTAATATTTTTTTATTTTGAAGAGCCCAAACAATGCTCACAAATGAGGACAATGGGCTCCCAAACGAATCGCAATGGCTAGAATATTCTTCTTATGAAGTAATAATCTTCCAGACTGTCGCCAAATAACCATAGACACATTTGTTGAAAGTAAAACACTGTTTTTTGGTAGTTTTCAAAATGTGTTATTCACATACAACCACTGACTGTGGGCCTGCTCTTGCCCTCCAGTGCTGGCCCTCTGAAGTGAGACAGGACATGCAGACGAGGCCTCACAGTGGCCCTGGGACTCAACCTCACCGCGCAGCCAGCTCGCAGAGCCTTCAAGACAATCACTGATGACGTGCACTGGCAAGGCAGCTTGGACTTGCTGGTTAGTGCTTCTCTCACAACATGCAGAGGATAAATCTTTTCTAAACAGCTGCACCACATTAAGGGGGACCTATAAAGACTATTCAGCACTAAATAGCTGGTTTGGGGAGCACCCACTGAACAGACTTCGCCTTTGTGGCACCTTGTAATCTCAGACCCCTTTTAACTGCTACTACATAGAGCCAATGGAAAAAACATAGAACACAGCGAGCGAACATTCTACCTTTTAGAAAGCGTGTTAACAAGTAGCAATACAAATATAGCCTACACTGCTACAGCTTGGAGGCTAGATCGAGCTTTTTTTTTTGCAAATTCTTTGAGCCTGCCAGCACACTCCCTGACCCCCAGCCCCACGCCACTGATCACAGTTCACACTTCTCGTCTCCGAGTAAATGAAGACAGCCTGGAAATGCTGCAAATTAACATTGCCGCACTTCCAGGCCATCTTCATTTACCTGTACTTTCAGAGGCATTTGCGCCCCCTGGGAACCCATCAGCGCCCTCCCCCCCCCCCACAGTTTGAAGACCTCTCGGTTAGAGAAATAAAAATTTCAAAATATCAAAAATAACCATCTAATTAAAGCAAGACAAAGTGGTTGCAAGGTGGCCAGATTGATTTTATTCACACCTAAACACATTAGTGCCACTTTACGGTATTTACCAGTGAAGAGCTAATTTTGTTTGTCTCTCTTTGTAAAAACACTGTTTTTCCTGGAGGTACTAAAATGCCTGCTTGATGGGTGAATTGGAAAACAAAATGTGTACAGCGGCTGTGTGTTCAAGAATTACGTTTTGTAAGGATATAAACAATTTACAGTGAAAAGGGCACCTTCCGGGCCCTGTAGTCAGGTCCTACACTTTTCATGCAAAAGCAATCACTGATTTCTGAATGCCGAGTGTAAAAGTGTTAGGGTAACCATGGTCTGCTTACATTTCACATGCTTTACTTAATCCTGCATTGCCTATGTGTTTTTGCGTTTTCTAGCATGTTATTATTTTAGCCAGCACATTGCTCTTGTGTAGTGCATAATTTGAATTGAGTCACATCCAGGTGTTTATAGCATGTCACAATTGGGTTGTAGCTGAAGGCAGTGAGAGTTTCTCTCAGTGGGGCAGTATGGTGTTCAGTGAGGGAGAGGATGTGGCACTATGGTCAGATTTGCTGAATTTGGAACTGGGGAAACAGGTTCAGCCTTCATGACCAGTCCACCAGACCACTCCCCCTGAGGGAGCACATTCCCATTCTAGAGGCCCTGCAAGATCTTGAAAGCCGTGATGTCTTAGCACCAGCAGAAAGACCCTAGTGGTGGCAAGTGTGTTAACCTTGAAGGCTGTCCACCACTATTCATTATGAAGTTTAACTCCAGTCTTGTAGGCAGGCTCAGCGTAGCAGCACACCATAGAGCAGTGGTTCCCACACTTTTTCAACCCACGGTTCCCTTGACCTACTGTCTATTGCCCGTGGCTCCCCACGGTTAGTTTTTTTGGAAGGTGGGGGTTTGGGGGGGTGGGGAGGGGAAGATGTAAGCCGGCCTCGGGAGTACTAGCATTTTTCTCCCTGAAAATAATTGGGATGAAGCTTATGAAGGTATTATAATCATATACGCATGGTGTTTTGTATTACTAAGGTGGAGCTTCTAATAAACTATTCCTAGTGTACTTCTTTGCCTATGCTTTTATTTTTTTTAGAGTACCCTCTCAAACTTTTTATCCCAATTACAGTGCTAGATAGTATCCCCATGCATGTAGGCCCCATTGCCAAAGTTTCTGCGTTTGAAGAATATTTGCATGCACTTCCATTTCTAGCCATGTCATACGTGCCAACACACCTGTCTCAGCAGGGTGACATGTTTTTTTAAACCACATACAGCTTTATTTTTGCTGTCTCCTCTCTAAAATGGTCTCCAAATTAAGGCAAGTAAATTTTAACGCCCCTCTTTATTTCTTTCAAATGTTGGCATTATGCTGTATATTGTGTTTTACTTCCCTGTGCTCAAGGAGATAGCAGTTCAGAAAAGGGGGTGGTGATGAACTGAGTGTCTGAATTAAGCAGACCACTCTTACCCAGTCCAAAGATCAGGGCTTGATCCATCACCGTTATTTAGCTCACTGCCCCATCCCAGCTCAGAACCTGGCTATATGCAAATCAGTCTGTCCCTGGCCCATCAGGATTCAAGCAAGCCGGGCAGAAGACGGCTGAAATGCCAGAAACCGGTCCCTGGTAGCTTGTTTCCTTCCCAGTATAAGAATTGGCTTGCCCAGCACTAAAAACCACCCTGTAACAGACTCCAAAGGAACAGGCTGTCACTACTACTTGGTTCATATATTAAAGTATCCTATCCTAGCTTTTGAGGTAATCTCAAAATGAATGTTGATCAGCCTCACTCCCTTACAGCTTCAGGGCAAGATTTGTACGGTGGGGTGCGTGACAACTGCTGCGTGTGTTGTACTCTTAAATGTTAATTCTGAGCTAGATAACTAAAGTGAGCACAGCTGTGCGTGGGACAAGCCCTTTTTAGGTCTCGGCATGCGTAGGCTGCGCTTGCGCAGTCTCACCGGCAAGATCTTATGTTTTTCAGTGTGGGGCTTGAACCCGCCCCTCTTCTCCATTGGCTCGCTTCCTAAACGGAGGCCAGCCATTGGAGGATAGGGAAGTCTGTCCATTTAAGCCATGTCTTTTTGGGATTTGGGAGTGTGTTTTTTAGTTTGTCTCTCCTCTTCCCTTTGGCTGGACTTTTACATTTAAGCCGATGGGAAGAGGAGATAAAGAAAAACACGCCCTCCAGTCGGAAACTGACGGGGCGTTTCTCCGAGGCATTTCTGCTGCGCCTCAGAGAAACATGGTGGTGTGGAGCCCTCCTCTTGTTCACATTTCCTTTCTATCTTTCCTAGTTTTCCTTCCTGCATCGCTCATCACTTTCCTTACTTCTTTTGTTACAAGAGTGGGCGATGCGCCTCCTGCGTCCTGAGGTGGGACGGCAATGTCTTTTCTTGTGTAAATAAATTGCATCTGTAAAGCTTAAGCACGCTCGAGGTAGGCTTGTTACAGACTGAGGAGCCCAGACATTTTAATGACCGTGACCCTGTGAGCTGCAGCTCGCCGGCTACATCCAGGCAAATCACCGGGCAAGGCACGGACGAAGCCCTGCGGGCGACTCATCATCCTCATCCAAGACAGGCTACCAGAGGCTAGTACCACCTCGCGACCCTGGGAACGCAGTCTGCAGCCCGGCGAGCCCTCACCTGCACCCACACACTGCCATCAACCTCTACCTGGTACCCCAGCCTGCACAGCCCCCTCCCCCCCCCTCTCAGGAGGAGTGGTTTCACTCACACCCACCCTCCTTGACACAGGCACCCTGACTTGCACCCACATCACAAGTGAGACCCCCACTCCCCCTGGAGCAGGAGTCGAACCCTTCTAGAATCGAGGAAGGAGTCGCTCGCCTTCAGTCCGTGGACTGAGTTTGGGAAGAAAACTCCCTCACTCGCACCCACCCTCCTTGACACAGGCACCCTGACTTGCACCCACATCACAAGTGAGACCCCCACTCCCCCTGGAGCAGGAGTCGAACCCTTCTAGAATCGAGGAAGGAGTCGCTCGCCTTCAGTCCGTGGACTGAGTTTGGGAAGAAAATTCTCCCTCACCTGAACAACACGCCGGTGGTCACGCACCAAGAAAAGCCAAACCGGATTGGCAACAAGCAAGTTTAAAAAATAAAATTTAAAAAAAACAAAAAACAGCGCCAGACCGCAGCGTGAATACTGAACTGCACGTCATTTATTTTTTTCAGAAGTTTTTGTTAGTTCGTGCTATTCACGTTACTTTGTGCTCTGGTTTTGCTTTCGTACTTTTCTGCATTACCGTGTCTATCTAGCGCCGTGGAACTCGAAGCCTTTTTACTTGAGTGGTGGGCATTCTAGTCACCCGGTGGTTTTGGCAGCTCAGTCCTGGGGCGGTGGTGTAAAGCAAAAAGAGGGTCTCCTTAAGAGTGCACCGAGGGGTCGCAGAGTCTCCCATCTTGGAAATTTATTGAGCTTGCGTTGAATGGGGCCCCTTTGAATGTTTTTTGGCCCCCTAGCCTTCACGGGGCTTGCGTTATGTCTCTGTTCTGGGTCAAGGCTTTCTAAGCGCTGCTTTTCCAAAAGTTTGACCCTCACAGACAGAGCCAACACATAGAGCCACCTACAAAAAAGCTATCCACACACAGAGCCCCCCCCCCACACACAGAGCACACCACACAGCACACCACACACACACAGAGCCACACCATACACACACAGAGCCACACCACACACACACAGAGCCACACACACACACAGCCACACACACAGAGCCACACACACACACAGAGCCACACACACCCCCAGAGAGCCACACACACACACCCCCAGAGAGCCACACACACACACACACACCCCCAGAGAGCCACACACACACACACCCCCAGAGAGCCACACACACACACCCCTAGAGAGCCACACACACACACCCCTAGAGAGCCACACACACACACACCCCCAGAGAGCCACACACACACACACCCCCAGAGAGCCACACACACACACACCCCCAGAGAGCCACACACACACACCCAAACACTCATCTTTACTTCGTTACAAGCAAGAAAGTTTTGGGACTCTATAAATATTCTGCAACAGACTTTTGAGGTTCAATAACCTTAAGCTGCGAGCCAATGAGCATTCAGACGTTAAATGCTACAGGCTAATGTGAGCTGCTATTCAGCATAGTAAAGGAACTCTCCAACCCCAGCGCCAACGACATCCCGCCCTCACAAGAACCGTGCGACTCACTAGTCTCATTCTTCCACCGCAAGATTATTGACATCCACGACAGCTTCAACACCACAACCACCCTGACCACACCAGACTCCACCTCCCCTGTGAACACCCCGAGTGCCTTCCGACTGACCTCCTGGTCCAACGTCAGCGACGACGAGACACGCAAGGTCATGAACTCCATCCACTCAGGATCATCGTCAGACCCGTGCCCACACCACCTATTCAACAAAGCAGATGCAGCCATCGCACCCCAACCACGGAAGGTCATCAACATCTCCTTCGAAACAGCAACATTCCCGGAAAGCTGGAAATATGCTGAAATCCACGCCCTCCTCAAGAAGCCCATGGCAGACCCCAAGAACTACCGGCCCATCTCCCTGCTCCCGTTAAAGGTCATCGAGAAAATCGTCAACAGGCAATTGGCCCACCACCTGGAAGACAACATCTTGTACCCGTCCCAGTCCAGATTCAGATGAAACCACAGCACCGAGAGAGCCCTCATCGCCGCCACAGATGAGAACAGGCGCCAACTAGACAACGGCGAAACATCAGCTCTCATCCTCCTGGACCTGCGGGCCGCCTTTGACAGGGTCTGCCATCGCACTCTAAAGACACGCCTCTTAGAGGTCGGAATCCAAGAGAAGGCCATTGACTGGACCACGTCCTTCCTCTCCGGCAGAACCCAGAGCGTCCGCCTCCCACTCTTCCGATCCAAAGCCACCGACATCATATGCGGCGTACCCCAAGGGTCATCCCTCAGCCCGACGTTATTCAACATCTACATGGCCCCCCTGGTAAAAGTGGCCCGCCATCACGACCGTAACATCATCTCCTACTCCGACGACACCCAGCTCATCTTCCTCACCAAGGACCCACACACCGTCAAAACCAATCTCCATGAGGAAATGAAGGCCGTTGCCGACTGGATGAGGAGCAACCGTCTGAGGCTGAACTCTGACAAGACTGAGGTACTCATCCTCGGAACCAACCCCTCAGCCTGGGACGACTCCTGGTGGCCGACCCCACTGGGAACAGCACCAACACCCACTGACCATGCACGCAACCTAGGATTCATCCTCAACTCCTCCCTCTCCATGGCTAAGCAGGTCAACGCCATCTTCTCCTCCTGCTACAACAACCTCCGCAAGCTCCGCAGGATCTACAAGTAGATCTCGACTGAAACAAGAAGAACGGTGGTGACACAGGCCCTCGTCAGCAGCAGACTGGACCACGGCAACGCACTCTATGCAGGAATCCCAGCCAAACACCTATGACGACTTTAACGCATCCAAAACGCCTCCGCCCGACTGATAGTCAACATCCCCTGCAGCAGCCATATCCCCCCGTCACCTGAGAGACCTACACTGGCTTCCCGTCGACAAGAGGATCACCTTCAAGCTCCCCACCCACGCACACAAAGCACTTGTCAATGCCAGAACAGCCTACCTTAACAGCAGACTCAGCTTCTACGCCACCACCCGCCAGCTCCTCTCTGCCAGCCTCACCCTCGCCGCTGTCCTCCGCATCCAACGAGCAACCTCCGGCGGCAGATCCATCTCCTACCTCGTCCCCAAGACCTGGAACACCCTACCTACCCCCATACGGCAGACCCAAGACCAACTCTCCTTCAGAAGACTCCTCAAGACCTGGCTATTCGAGCAGTAGCACCACACCACCCCCTCAGTGCCTCGAGACCACTCACAGGTAAGTAACGCGCTCTACATGTAATCAGATTGATTGAATTTTCTAAACAAACAAAATTCCCGGGCCCCGATGACATCCCAGCGATCTCTTTCTACATGATAGGGAAAGCTGGTCAAGACAGCTTTTGATCTCATCCCAAGAAACAAATTATGGCAAGTGCTAGAAGACTTAACTGCCTATGGAGATCTTATCCTTAGTTATTCGTCTCCATACTGGCACCTACACTTTTATCTCTTTATGAACAATGTAGTGTAAACTCTCTCAGTTTCCAACGGTTGTATCCATACTGTGGAGGTAAAATATTGTGACTGTCTTGTTTGCGGACAACACCTTGCTAGTGTCAAAAACATCAGGGGGGCTCCTGTTGATTTTAGAAAAACTCAAACACTTATATGAAATGGGAGGTGTTGTCCCACTAGAGAGGGTCAGTACCTTTGACCATCTGGGCATAAGGTTATCAGAAGATATGACCTGGAAACCACATGTGGCCAAGAGGACTTTGAGTGTAACTGCAACAAATGGTGGACAGAATGCTGAATGATTCATACATTCTCTCCCAGGCAAAAGAACGATGGATTTAACCCAGATCTCTTGACTCTCTATGAGACCCCAGTTTGGACCCAGCCATATGCAAATCGATTTTGACTCCGTGCCTCATGGGAACAGACCGTACTGCCTAGCCAGACCCTCCCTGGACCGGAAACAAGCATGATGGGACCGGTTTCATGGCATGTCACCCTTCATCAGCCAGGCAAGCTTGAATCCAGTGGCACAGTGAGCAAGGGACCCAGGTCTGGGCATACCCATCTCACTTAGGGCGAAAGGTTTAACTGTAACAAATGATGAACGGATTGCTGAACAATACAAACATTCTCCCCAAGTCAAAAGATCTGGCTTAAATCCATTGTTCTTTTGCCCACTATGCCACCCCAGTTTGAACACATCCATATGCAAATCAGTCTTGACCCTGTGCCTCATGGGAACAGTCCAGCCTGAACTGCCATGTCAGGTCTTCTCCTTAGGACCTGGCTGGCAGTTTGGGTTGGACTGTTACCATTGGATGCAGGGTCAGGACTGTTTTGCATTTGGCTGGGTCCACACTGGAATGGCATGGTGAGCGCAAAAAAGCGATAGATTTAGGCCCAGATATCCGTACTAGGGTGAATGTATGACCTTGTTCTGCATTCTGTCCATCAATTGTGCTTTTTGCAAGAGGACTTTGAAGGTTAAGCAAATAGTGGGGGCCAGAGAAAAGAACATTTCACCTCCTTTAGCAAACCTGTTGCAGCTGCCCTCCAGATTTGTGAATATAAAGCTGTGAGCTCTGCACTATATAGGTGATGTAAATATATAATTTACCGTCTTAATTTCTATGCAGGTAAGTACTTAATCAATAATAACTCAAATCGGAAAGAAAAAACTAGAGTCTGTGGTGTTAGAGTTCTTAGGGGTTTTATTCCTCAAAAAGGAATGGTCAAGACCAGAATATCATGTTCTTCCCACCGCAGGGGTGGAAGAAGGGATAGAGCGCTACATTTTATTGACAGTACATAGCTTATATACTTAATTCATGTCATAGAAAACAGTACAGTAGGCGTAACAGCTGAGAGAAGACAAGATAACAGTATCCACGTGTTACTAGTACGTAATCAGAAGGCGTGGACTAGGCGTGAACTGGAGGTGTGTGCTAGAAACGTCACAGGTAGGTGTCACTAGGGGGTGGCACTAAACAGAAATGTTGCAATGTCAGCAGAAATCGGAAGCTTGGATGCGCGCGCAGCTGCATGACGTGTGATTGACGTGAAACTGGAGGGTGCAGGGGACTTGACATTTACACTGACGGAAAGAGACAGAAGTCTGGCATGTCAGATCAACTTGTACTTCTATCATATCTGATATCTGATGTTTGGGAACCATATTATCTGGACGGAAAGGTCTCTGGGGCAGAAGCTATTCTATACTAACTGTGAATGCGTGTATAAGCGCCTAAGTGTCTGCATGAGAAGCGTGGGGGCATGGGGCCTTCCATGGGAGCACGGTAACAGAGGCTGTGAATTACTTGCACGGAGACAGGTCGGCCCTTTGGCCCTGTAGCTGAGGGGGATGTTTACTGAAGCTAGTAGGCAGGAATGCGTTTTCGAGGAGCGGAACAGATAACTCGAAGGTTATAGTCAGTCTTGGCAGGCAGCAGGCTGAGCTGAGCGCGGTGGGCCGCGCTGGAAGTAAGTCAGAGTTCACGGGTACAGAGGCAGCCTGGGCTGAGGCTTTCAGAGTCAGAAGCCAGAAAAGAGGCTCGATGGCAGATGTTCAGGGCCTACCTTGCCAGAGCAGAAAAACATGTAGGGTACACTATAAAAAGACGTTGGCATGGCATACTTAGGAACGGACTATTTAATCCATTCAGGGTGGATCTGAAAGAGGACATGTTAACGTTGGACGCAAATGTATTTGCGTCTTCATAGCTGACACAGGAGGGAAGTTACATGCACTTTAAGCTGGTACATGGAGACGGTGGGGTACGCGCTAGGGAACACAACTTGACCAATAATTTATATTTCCTCATTCCCTCCTTGTTCCCTACGGACCCTTCATGATATATCGATCCTCATGAATCGATCAGTTTGTTCCTGTAACATCATTTGCTCTTCTTTCTTTCTTTTACGTTTTGAGAGAAAACTGGAATGTTCAATACAAGATGTGGCACACAGTCCACAAATCGCTGGCCCACACTGCAGGCACAGGCAGCAACTGAATACTAGGACTAGGCCAATGCCTAGGAAGGATAGGATCTTCCATCCCCAAGCGGTTAACGTTGTCCAGAACCAACCGGACCAAGTCCAGGTGCCTGGATTCTGATGTATCTGATTTGCAATTTTATGGAGACGTGTAATAGCTTGATATACAGATGGTGCGTTTTGTGGAATGAAAACACAGCAACTTGACCCGATGACCTTACAAGCTCCACCTCTATCTGCCAAGATGACGTCAATAACAAGACGATTCTGAAGGACAACAACCCGCATGGCGGACTGCTCTTCTGTTAAGTTACCTAGGGCGGAGGCAGTTTCATTCACTACTGCTTCAAGTGTTCTAGTTAATCTGCGTATTAGTTTACTATTTTGAACAGGTCCTAAAAAGAAAAAGAATCCTTTATTAAAATCGGTGTACTGTTCCCATGCCGTTTCTGTGTAGTCGACAAGTGGGATATCTCTTCTGGGTCTATTCTTTACTAGATTTGTATTTCTGTGGTAATCAGGAGGAGCTAGGAAAACAGGTGGCAGAAGGAATGCAATGTAACAGGTACCATCCCAATCTGGAGGTAGGCGTATGTATGCGGTATGACCACAAACAAAATAGGAATGACGGATAGCTTTAAAGGACGATTTACCATGATCACTGAATTCGACCACAGTAGTGCATTTACTATGACCTAAGTGTACTGAACCTTTCTTCCTGATACATAATTCACCAGTGACTGGTAATACTGACATAACGGGTAGAACTGGTGCAGCTTCGGATTCAACAGTAAGAATCATAAGGCTAATTGTGTAATTACCTAATCCATATACTTCATTTTCTAGATCAGTTCCTATTCTAGTGGGGAGTCCCTCCTTATCAGGGTAACAGACGTCGAGCAGGACCAAGTTCAAGTTTCCCCAAACCCAGCCCCCGTCGAAAACAGCAATATCAGGATCTAAGGAATTAATTATTTTAAACCATGCACCACAGGAGCCATTGTGAGTGAACGGGTACGGAAAGAGGGGCAGAGCTCCCTTGTAATTCTGGTAGGGAGGGAGTCGGCCACATATCCAGCAGTCTGTAGCATTGTTAGTCTGATGGGAATGATGCAGCATACTAATGAATGTGTTGTTGCGCAGCGCAAGTCTGTAGGAGAGTTCATGTGGAGGTAACTCGCTAAAAGTGTGTTCAGCAGAGACATTGTAAGCAGATTGTTCACGCTTGAAAATAGGGTAATAGATAGGGAGGAGTATACTAGCAACTATTATCAGAAGACTTAGAAAAAACATTATTAACAATGTCACTATACAGTGACTACGCAGTGATTTGCAGTATGTACGTTTCTTGAATTCTCTCTCTCTCTCTCTCTATCTCGATCTAGGGGATACATGTCAGAAACTATTTAACCGATTCACCTAGGGGAGGACTTAAACAATTAAACTGTCTGACTTGCTAGATCGGAGCTTGAGTCTGTACTCCTCTTGGGGAGTTTTTTCTCGTTCGGAAGTTTTAAAGTCACTGGGCTCGATACAGTCTTTGGAAGGGGTGGATGAGCCTGGGTCGGATTTCAGTTCATTACACAGTTTAACATGGCTCATGTGGACCCACCCCTTCCTGCCCTCAACCTTCACCGCTGTCCTCGTAGTAAGTAGAACGGTCTTCGGCGATTTCCAGCGGGGCTCCAACGGACTTTTCCGGTCGAAGTTCCTTATGAGGATCAGATCACCTGGACGGACATCATGTGGCTTTACATCAGTGTTGTCAGGGAAGGCTGCGGCAACCTGTGAACGACATGATTGGAGTGCAGACATCAAGGAGGCAAGGTAATCTGTCAACATATTGCAATCAACATCAGTAATTTTCTTCGGAATGGGCGTCCCCCACATATTCGGTGGTCTACCAAAGACCACTTCGTACGGGGATAGTCCTGATCTCGAATGGGCAACCATCCTCATATAGAACAGTGCCACTGGCAGGGCGACTATCCAGTCGACCCCTTTCTCTTTACATATTTTAGCAAGTCGTGTCTTTAATGTCTGATTATGCCTCTCTACAAGGCCTGCGGCTTCGGGATGTCGGACACAATGGAATTTCCACTGGTATCCTAGCAATAAAGAAACTTCTTTCATTAATTCGGATGAGAATGGCTGACCGTTATCTGAGTACACGACACGAGGCAAGCCGTACCGTGGAAAGAATTCACGAACCAACTGCCTGGCAGTGGTCGGAGCAGTGTAATCTGGGACTGGGTAGGCTTCGGTCCAACGGGACAGAGCACAAACAATTACGAGAACATATTTAAATCCTCGACAACAGTCCATCTGGATATAATCCATCTGGAGGACTTCAAAAGGGTGATCGGGAGGATGAAATCCACCTTGCTCTACAGGGACGCTTTTACCTGGATTGAACTGACAACAGATCATGCAAGTACGCACTTTCTGTTTTGCTGCTGCTCGTAAGTGTTTATTGTTCCAAAGATTTTGTAAACTGTCTAGCATCGCTTTTTCTCCTAGATGTGCTGGACTATGTGCTGTATTAATCATGACTTGAACCATAGAGTCAGGGAGAAACCATGTAGATTTTCCCTTCGTCACCCAACCTTGATCTGTCTGGATCCCTCCTAGTTCAATCCATTTCTTTATTTCTTCCGGGGTAGCATGTGTCTGAATATCGATAACATCTAGTGTGGGATCCCTGACTGCCATACAATGTGTCGGTCCTATTGTCTTTGTCATGTCAGTTGTCTGAGTATGAGTCAATGCTGTATGTTTTGCTGTCTGGTCTGCCAGGTCGTTACCCTGGGAAACAGAATCTGTGACTTTAGTATGTGCTTTACACTTCATGACGGATATTCCTGAAGGCAGATGTATTGCTTCTAACAGTGCTTGAATGAGGGGACCGTGTTGGATCTTGGCACCATGAGAGGTCAGAAAACCTCGTTCTTGCCATAACACTCCGAAGTCGTGTACGACTCCGAACGCATAACGGGAATCAGTGTATATGTTGACATTTCTGTTCTTGGCTAGAATACAGGCTCGGGTCAGAGCAATAAGCTCTGCTGCTTGAGCCGACAGTGTGTCAATACGATGTGTTTCTTTAACTTCGGTTTCAGTGGTCACGGCATATGCGGCCACTAATTCTCCTGTACTTGTTCGCATACATGAACCATCCACATAAAGTGTCAGGTCTGGATTTGTCAGTGGAACATCTGTTAAGTCTCGTCGGGGCTTTGTTACTGCATTAATGATTTCTATACAATCATGCGGTGCTGGATCTGTCATAATTGTAGGTAACAGTGTTGCGGGGTTCAGAATGCTGCAGCGTCTGATCTCTATGTGTGGCTGGAATAGCGTTAATTCATAACCTGTCAGTCGTGCTATGGTCAAGTGTTGAGTCTGGGTTCTGTTTAACAGAACCTCTACAGAGTGTGGAACTTGTACGGTCAACTGATGGCCTAAAACAATTGAATCGCTCTGTCTTATTGCTAACGCTGTTGCTGCTACTGACTTTAAGCACGCAGGGAGTGCCTGGGCTACTGAGTCCAATGTACTAGAAAAATAAGCGCAAGGCTTATGTGAACCTGCTTGGTCTTGAGTGAGGACAGACAATGCTGTACCATCACGTTCTGTAACAAAAAGTGTAAACGGTTTGCTGTAGCATGGTGTCGCTAAAACTGGTGCTTGACATAATGCTTTCTTTAATTCCTCAAAGGCTTGTGTATGTTCCTGAGTCCAAGGGAGGGCAGTCGAAGTTGCTGCCTCCTGCGTCGTTAACTAGATGAGTGGTTTAGCCAGAAATGCATATTGAGGAATCCATTGTCTGCAGTACGAGGTGAGGCCTATAAAGGCCCGCACTTCCTTTTGTGTCTGGGGTCGTGGCATATTTACAATTAACTGAATGCGATCGGGAGTGAGCTGTCTCCCCACTTTGGACAGCAAGTGACCCAAGTACACAACTTGCTGAACACAGAATTGTAGCTTCGAAGGAGACACCTTGTGTCCCTTGTCTGCCAGAAAATGTAAAACTGTCAGTGATGCTTGTTCACATTCGGGCTCACTTCGTGCGGTGATCAGCAGATCATCGACGTATTGCAGTAAAGCGGTGTTAACTGGCATTTGAATACAATCTAGTTGTCTTTTCAGTGCTTGACTATAGATGCTGGGGCTTTCTGTGAATCCTTGAGGTGCGCGGGAAAATTTGAAGCTTCGTCCATTTAAACTGAATCCGAAGAGATATTGGCTCTCTGGATCAATAGGTACACTGAAGAAAGCGTTCTTGAGATCAATTACAGTAAAGAACGTTGCTTCTGAATCAATAGCAGTCAATAGGGAAGAGATATCGGGGACCACAGGGTACTGTGGTACAATACATTTATTCAATTCTCGAAGATCAATCACCAGCCGATATACTGGCGGTGCATTGGGGTCAGTACGTTTAAGAATTGGAATGATAGGTGAATTACAGATATTGGAGTCAGTCTCTACGACCACTCCTTGTGCTATGAGCTCTTCAATGATTTCCAGTAAAGCCACTACAGCATCGGGTGGTAACTTGTATTGTCTGATTCGTGGTAGTACAACTCCTGTCTTGAGTGTAACACGGTATGGTGTGATATGCATACAACCTACATCAGTTGGGCCTTTTGCCCACAGGTGATCTGGTACATTTTTTAATCTGACATCGAATTCTCGCAACACATAATGACCCTTGAAATCCCGTAGAAAGAGTCTAACTCCCTCCGGGGAACAGCAGATTATAGCTCCTAGAGCCTTCAATGTCTTAATTCCTAACAGATTTTCTGGGCATGATTTCGTAAGTAACAAGTCTGTAACTCGTGATAATGGACCCACAGCCAAGGGTACTGGTTCTGATACTTCATTTACAATGGGTTGTCCTGAAAAACCAAGGGAAACATTCTGTGAGCCTGAGAGGGGTGCCCCTGGGACTTCATTATGACTGATTGTGGTGCGGCTTGCCCCTGTGTCAATTAAAAACTTTCTGTCTTTTCCTAATACTTGACTGTGTACATAAGGACCTTCTTGATCTACAGGAATTTCAATAAGAGGCAAGCCAAATTCCCTCTCTAGGCTGTTTCATGTGTATCGTTGATACTCAGGGTAAGCAGATTGAGCATACTGGTACATCTGTTGAGAAACTTGTTGAGTCGTGGCAGTGGGCTGCGGTACCGCTACGGTCTGTGCTGTATGCGATGAAGCATGCATAGGCTGTGTATTCTGCATGGGCTGTACATTCTGTGAAGTCTGTTGCTGAACCTGATCTTGTCTAGGTGGATGCGGTCTCTCTTTAGTTTTACCTGTTGCTATGTTATGTTTCAGAACTGGACATTCATGTACGTAGTGACCTGGCTGCTTGCAATAGTTGCATGTCCCTTTAACGGGACCTGCGGCGTGACCTGTCTGGTTCGTACCCTTTCTGTTTCCGTCGGTATGGACCGACTGGGCTACTAACATTTTCATTTTCGTGTCTTTCATACGTTTCTGTTCTTGATCCTGTTCTTCTCTAATTCTATTCTGATGGTATTGTAACATTTGTAACATCTGGGATGGCGTATTTGCTTGCCATGTACTCTCAACCTTGTATACACGATTCTTGACTGCTAACAGGGAATTCTCAACTAACTTTGATACAAAAAGATGCGGGTACGATTCGCTACTTGGTTTAAGACCACTATTAATAATAAAACATTTCTCGAATCTTGAATAAAAGTCACTAGTATCTTCGTCGGGCTTCTGTTTACATGCTGAGATTGCATCCCAGTCTTCTTTTCTAGTTGCCAATAATCTTGGCAGAACCTGTACTATTAAACCTGGTAATGCTTTAGTTTTGTCCCCAAGGCCTACCCCTGGGACACGTTTATTCTCTTCGTCTTCTATTTCTGCCCATACAATCTTTTTCTCTCCCACCTCCCATTCCTTTTCCTTTAGTTTCTCGTAGATGCCCGTGGGCAGCAGCACCTTTAACATTTTCATGATATCATCATATGTGTAATCCCCCATCAGTAACATGTCTTTAAGCTCTCTGTGGAAACCTGCAGGGTCTTTATCATGGCTCGGGACTAGTTTCTTCATTTCTAACAATTCTAACTTGGTCAGTGGCGTGTGTACATATACACGTTTCAAGAGATTGTCCTCACCCATAACTGGGTGCACTTCTCGTAAGGGGTTCTGACTTTCAATGCCACTCAGGCATTGCATGTGATACGTTTTCCTTTCTGGGGGCGGGGCGGGAACATATTCAGAGCTTATGAAAGTGTTATATCTATGTCGTTGTTCTAGAATTATTTGTATTAATTTGGTACTGAGACCTCTCCATCTATCCATGAGTAGTGCTTCTAATGTTTCATGTAAGGGACCTGGATCAGAATGTTGGTTTCTGTATTTCGTGAGGAGGTGCTGAATCATGTATACACCTGCTAGTTTCTGCTCGTCTGGGGAGAGGTTCAGAAATGTCTGCGCTAGTGTATCATCATTATACATATCCGGATTTTCAGCCCATAATATGGCTGACCGGGCTAGTTCTTGTTCATCCATTGAATTGAGTATGTGGTACCCCACTCGGTCTCGGAGTCTTTTATCAGTCTCCTGGAACTGATGTTCAGAAGAATTCGGGTTTGTTAAGGCAGAGAGGAAAACTCTCTTGCTTTCCGGACGGATACCTTTCCTAAGGTAAGTTCCCTTACCTACATACGCTATAGTATCTGTAGTCTTTTCTGGTTCTTCAAGTTCTTCTTCCTCCTCGGAGGAAGCCTTTTCTTTCTCTTTTTGGTGTATATCTATTACTGCCTTTCTAATTTTCTTGTACATACTGGCTATGCAAGTTCCCCTATCATGTTTTCCTTCAGATATATTTTGACCCCACTTGTTTAGTGCATCTAATTCACTCTGATCTGTCCCAGGCCTGTCTCGTTCTCTTATTAGGCAATTTATGAAAAAACGTAGTATCTGTGCTTGAACGTCAACTTTCTGTTTCTCCATGGCCTCCTGAATACTGTCAGGGTCTTTCCCTGTCTGAACAAACTCATATATTCTATCTAGGTGCTCCTTCATTCCTGCATAGCATAGCAGGAAATCAGTAGCAGATCTTAACCGTAGTGATGCCATCATCATTACATTGTCTTTACCGGGTACTGGATCATATCTGCAAACTGAAAGGTTTTCCTTGAATACATCAAGGCTGGGAGACTTGAACGTAAAAGGACTCCGCAAGTCCCTGAGCTGTAACCTGCGTGTCAATGGCGGGGTGTGTAGACCCCCGGTCGCACCCCCTGAGGCGGAAGCTTGGGCATCATCTCTCGGCGGAGTCTGTATCTGAACTTGAACTTGTCTTTTAGTAGGATCAGGTAGAAGTGGTTTCGGTAGATCAACTTTAAGTGCGGGAAGTGGTGGAGGTGGTGGAACAGGAGCTTTCTGTTGTGGTACTGGCGGAATTTGATCTTGGGGCGGGTTACCACCCCCGTCCCTGTCGTTAGGCAGGGCGCGGACAGGCAGATTGGTGTAAGCGGGTGCTACATCCTCTAGATAGGAATTCAGGAATATGTCTTTAGTAGTCTTATGCATTACTTTAGTTGGAACTAATGGTGGCGGTAGGTTTTTCGGTATTTCAGAAATGGCCTCAGGCGAACCCTCAGCCGCGAGATACATACCGTTCACGAGGTTATTTCGTGCGCGGTCTACTTGCTCTGTTTTTACTCGGATCCCCTCGGTAACTCACTCGTTTTCTTGGGCCTTTTCTGATTCTTTAAGTCTGTCTTCTCTACGTAGTGCTTTTTCAGCACGCTTATGCGATTCCTTACGCCAAAACTCTATGGCGTCTTTCTGAGATTGTCTGGCTTTCTTTTTCCATAGTACTTCCTCCACCTTCATGATGCACTCAGCATCCCATGTTCCGTTAACAGGCCATCTGTGTCTTTCGTCTAGGTGCTTAGTATAGTCGGCCCATACTCTAGATATAATATGGCATCTATGCCATGCTTGTGGTACATGAAGTTTCCTGGATTGTCCCTAGGGGGGATAGGAATTGCTTCCTCTAGTATCCCTTTCCTAGTTCCTATCTGCTTTAATTTGTCGAAAAACGGCATCTTGTTTACTTAATACTGAATGCTCAATCCTTACTACTTAATACTGAATACAGCTAGCTATACAAGAACACAATAAGGCACATTTAAAAACGGTCACATTCATACCACAACATTAATCACACGAAAAGACATTTTTGAAACATATATGACTACCCCCTATACTAGATGTACTGCTAAACAGTACAGATACACTGTCTAAAAACAGTGCAGACCGGACTTGTGTACCCAAACCCGTCTAGATACGTCCCAGCAATGGTACTCACCGGGAAGCACGGAAACAGAAGGCCTCGGAAAACTCGACTGGACTGGACTCGACTCGGCTCGGCTCGACTTCGGAAAACTTCGGAAAAACTGGTGGGCCTCTTGACACCTCGGACCTTGCTTCTTTCGGCTAGGCTCTGGTCGGGATCCTCCGCACTCCTCACCGCCTCGTCTGGGTACTGATCGCAGTCTTCGTCACCTCCGTGGGCCAGAGGGAGATGCAGGAAATCCTGCCGGTACGCGTAGTTTCCGTCTAACTGATGGCAGGGGACAGAGCTTGCAACGCACCAACCGGCGCGTGAGGTGGGGGAGGGGTCCCTATTCGGGCGCCAAAATGATGTAAATATATAATTTACCGTCTTAATTTCTATGCAGGTAAGTACTTAATCAATAATAACTCAAATCGGAAAGAAAAAACTAGAGTCTGTGGTGTTAGAGTTCTTAGGGGTTTTATTCCTCAAAAAGGAATGGTCAAGACCAGAATATCATGTTCTTCCCACCGCAGGGGTGGAAGAAGGGATAGAGCGCTACATTTTATTGACAGTACATAGCTTATATACTTAATTCATGTCATAGAAAACAGTACAGTAGGCGTAACAGCTGAGAGAAGACAAGATAACAGTATCCACGTGTTACTAGTACGTAATCAGAAGGCGTGGACTAGGCGTGAACTGGAGGTGTGTGCTAGAAACGTCACAGGTAGGTGTCACTAGGGGGTGGCACTAAACAGAAATGTTGCAATGTCAGCAGAAATCGGAAGCTTGGATGCGCGCGCAGCTGCATGACGTGTGATTGACGTGAAACTGGAGGGTGCAGGGGACTTGACATTTACACTGACGGAAAGAGACAGAAGTCTGGCATGTCAGATCAACTTGTACTTCTATCATATCTGATATCTGATGTTTGGGAACCATATTATCTGGACGGAAAGGTCTCTGGGGCAGAAGCTATTCTATACTAACTGTGAATGCGTGTATAAGCGCCTAAGTGTCTGCATGAGAAGCGTGGGGGCATGGGGCCTTCCATGGGAGCACGGTAACAGAGGCTGTGAATTACTTGCACGGAGACAGGTCGGCCCTTTGGCCCTGTAGCTGAGGGGGATGTTTACTGAAGCTAGTAGGCAGGAATGCATTTTCGAGGAGCGGAACAGATAACTCGAAGGTTATAGTCAGTCTTGGCAGGCAGCAGGCTGAGCTGAGCGCGGTGGGCCGCGCTGGAAGTAAGTCAGAGTTCACGGGTACAGAGGCAGCCTGGGCTGAGGCTTTCAGAGTCAGAAGCCAGAAAAGAGGCTCGATGGCAGATGTTCAGGGCCTACCTTGCCAGAGCAGAAAAACATGTAGGGTACACTATAAAAAGACGTTGGCATGGCATACTTAGGAACGGACTATTTAATCCATTCAGGGTGGATCTGAAAGAGGACATGTTAACGTTGGACGCAAATGTATTTGCGTCTTCATAGCTGACACAGGAGGGAAGTTACATGCACTTTAAGCTGGTACATGGAGACGGTGGGGTACGCGCTAGGGAACACAACTTGACCAATAATTTATATTTCCTCATAGGGCTGAATTGTGAGGCTTTGATAGGATGGACGACCACTCAAGATCCAAGAATAAGTTCCTGAGGAGTTCGGTGTTGCTACCTCATAGCACACCACTCGCCTTCTCTAAGGCTGGACATGGGTAGGACATCCATCGCAGACATGGTACACTTTTATTCTGTGGAAAATCAGATGCACTCCTGAATTGCTCTCTTATGCCAATGTTCTCGAGGAAGATAGCTCCTGACAAATACAACATGATAGTCAGGATAAAGAACGTGAAATGCCTACTGGCTGATGTTGTCCTACGGGGTCACTGGGATAACAATAAGGATCTTGGGAAATCACAGTATTGGGATTGGGTAGCACAGGCTGAAGTTAGTTATACATCATGGGAACGGCTAACCTTGAGGTTTATGGACTTTCAACTGGGTAGATACCCGGTAAGCTACCTAAATATTTTCCAGATACCCAACGATAGGAAACTATACACCCAATTTAAGTTTGGCAGCCTTCCTCTGCACTCCCTTACAAGTACCTGGCACTACACCCCAGCATCGTCACAGTTCTGTCCTAATTTCAACACAGCAATTGATTGCTTGAACATGTATTCCTTCTCCGGCTTACTCACTCCTGAGAACACAGCAGGAGGCAAGTGTGAGGGCAAGGAGAGAATTACTCTCAATGAAACAGTCCAAGGCCCAAGTCGGGAATACACATGGGTAGACTGTGTTCACGCACTTTTTTAGAAGGGTCGACACCGTCTCCATTGCCAAGAAGTTCAGCCCTATAGAAATAGGTTGCAGTAGTCCCCCTGGTGTAATTTTTCAGACACCAGTACACAATCACCAGTACCTACAAGTTGTCTGCCTTACACTGTGAAGGAGGGTCTGGGCTTCTTATTTTAACCTCCAGTTGCCTAAAAATAAAGGCCGAAGTTAAGGGGCCATCAGGCCTTCTTTTGTTCCAATATGATCCTGGCTGTGTGTAGTCTGGAGCCTAACACTCAGATGCAAATACAATGGCGGGGAAACAAAGGCAAACAGCTTGTTAATACTTTACAGTACTTTGTTCTGTCCCTGAAGATCAAAGAAATGCATTCACTGTAAGAATGTCCACGGTTTACACAAATGAATTAACCACTATTTTATTTCTTTTACAGTGCTACTCAACCCAATGCAGGATGCCTGAGCCCTTTACATAGCATGCACATTATACATTGACAATAAAGCATGTGTGTAAAGAAATGTACAATATGTGTGACCTACGACAGTGAGAGTTACAAGGTGTAGAAGTCACGTCCTTCATAGCTCACAGTGTTATATTAGAAAGATTACAATTTGTGAAGTGCACGGAACAAAAGTGTCTCTGTGTTAAACGAGCAGTAACTCACTTACCGATCTACATAAAAACAAAAATATGTCAAATACATTTTAATTGATGTTCTTTTGCAGGACACACATTGGCCTCCTACACTACTTTGATTCAAATCTGGACTAGACAAAACACATCTTTTTCCAATAAATGCTTTAACCTCCAGAGCTTTCTTACCATTACTATTCTTCTGTGAGCTTTACTGAGCGCACAAATATCTCAGCAACAGGTGCCTTAAACCCATTAGATTATTTTAAAATGTAGACTTTGGCAATGAGGAGAAACATGGCAATGTATCTGAGCTGCTTAATTGGTTGCAACTTCTATTTGGCACAGTTGTAAAACACAAATATATTTGAGGCCCAGATTTTGCCCCAGGTATGCGCCGCTTGTTCAGCACATCCCAGTCAGAAAATCTCATTTGTAAGATCTCATAATGCACTTAAAATGTCCATGATAGAACTGCTAAGCATGTGTGTGAGGTCTTAAAAACGGATGTCACTTCTTGTGAGGTAACTTTCTGTGATGCCACGTGTAAAATCATGCACTGTCGACTAGTACAGTGCTATCACGCGCATGGATGTCACTTGCATACTGCTAAACTCGGCTAGTTCCCCCACTTCTCTTATGAAGACGTGTGCCCTGCATGTCTCTGGTAACATCTGTGTGGATGTGAGCGCATTTCCAGTATCAGCTTACGAGCAAAACTTCATTTCTCCGCACAACGTCGTAGCCACTTTTCTCTTGTAACACACTGTTTGCTACCTTTCACATTTTGTTTGCTTTTGATACTTGCACAAGTGCCACCATTGCCTACGCAACGTTGGTTCTTGTGCCTCTGTGTCTAGCATATATTGCAGTATATTACCTCTAAATGTACTTTGTTTTCTCTTGTAACTGCACACTTGTCACTCTCTCCTCCTGTATTGAACTGTTTGCTACCTCTTGTCACTTTTACCTCATGTAGCTTATCGTCTGCTTTTGTAATTTGTTCATTTGTAATTTTCTGAATTGTGAAGCGCTCTGACGCCTTTGGGTAAAATCCGCACTATATAAAAACGAATAAATAAATAAATAAATAACTCTATCTAAGTAATATCTTCGCGTTTGGACCGATATCAATCTACATTTTGTGCGTTAGTAACTACCAGTAGGTGTGCTATTATGAAAGCGCCTGGACACACAGAAGTTCGGCTCCATTTATTTTTTTAAATAAAACAGTTGAGGCATGATGGGTATAACACGTCTTGACACATTTCACCAAGCAATACAATTTGATTTAGTAAATATAATTAATTTTAACTTTTTTCTGCACTCCACACAAAAAAGCAGATACACACATTGTCTAACACGCATTTTCACTGTGATGAGACGGATCACGCCCAACAAAAACCCGTTGGAAATGGATCAATGTAATGTCGAGCAACCTTTCGCACACCAGACGGACAAGAACAGTTGTAGACACGCCGTGTTCCCTTCTTAACACCCGTGGCTTACTTGTTACATGATGAGAGCCCCCTGACATGTTAGTTCCCAAGGCCCTCCGTATCCCTGTGTCCCCCAGATCTTGCCGAGTGCGCCCGCCCACCCACTCGCCAGGCAGCCTAACGCTGGATATTGGAAGACGTCGGGGTCGTTACTCAAGCCAGCGTGGTGATGACACTAGCGGCCACGAGAAGCCCTCACCTCTAGTTCGGACTGGGTGCCTCGGTGTATTTACGGGATCTGCCTCCTCTCCTCGCGGGCTGCTACGTGCTTCGAGCAGGGTGCCCTCAGTGTGAGCTCCGGCCGCCGCGCCTAACTGTACCAGGGCCTGCAGGACCTTTCCATCTGAGGGTAAGGGCACCGCCTCCACAAGGCCACGCCTCACTGGGCCGACGCCACCAGGCCAAGGGCCTATCACCGCGGCAGGCCGGGATAACGCTTCCAAACCAAGCTCCGCCCTTATCCTACCCTCGGACCTATCACCGCGCTAGGCCTCAAAATCTCCCGCGCTTGGGGCGGCCTCCAGCTCCGAGCCCCACGTTGAACCCTTACTGGCCGTTTGGTCTGACAAGGCTTTAGCTGGCTTTACTCAGTGTGTTTACACTTTGACCGGACAACGGGCCAAAGCGAGGCGCACTTGTCTATTCTTTCTACTCTTCTTTTTTTTTTTTTCATTATTTTTTATTGTGTTTTCATTGACACAGTACAAACAAATTTAGAGATGTAACATTTGTGGCAAATAGATCGATTTCGCTTATTCGATTATAGAACATAAAAAGCGACATCAGCGTTTAGTTTGTATTTGTTGGGTGGTTGGTTACATGACTCAATGGGCTATTCTTTTTCATGATAACGTTGTGGCGGACCAGAGCTGCTGGCCCTGTGCTTGTTTCTAAACATAAAAACATGAACATATAACATACATACAAATGGGGGTGGGGTCGCACACTTCTCACACACCGGTGGTGTCGCCCCTAAGGACTCTGGTCAATGTAGTAAAGTGTTTGCGATGCATCATCTTTCGATCTTCTGCTATCTTCGCTGTCTTAGCCATCCCTGGACACATGTTTCGGGGTTTCACCCCTCGTCAGCAGGGATAGGCAGTGTTCTGGGGTTGCCGATGGCTGCCTATATCTGCCAGGTATAGTACCACTCCGGCGCGTAGGTGCGGGATCCCAGGCTCGTCAGCCCGCTGCTCAAGGGAGCTTTAAAGTTACAAATGGGGGTGGGGTCGCACACTACTCACACACCGGCAGTGTCGCCCCTAAGGACTCTGGTCAATGTAGTAAAGTGTTCGTGATGCATCATCTTTCGATCTTCTGCTATCTTCGCTGTCTTCGCCATCCCTGGACACGTGTTTCGGGGTTTCACCCCTCGTCAGCAGGGATAGGCAGTGTTCTGGGGTTGCCGATAGCTGCCAATATCTGCCAGGTATAGTACCACTCCGGCGCGTAGGTGCGAGATCCCAGGCTCGTCAGCCCGCTGCTCAAGGGAGCTTTAAAGTTACAAATGGGGGTGGGGTCGCACACTACTCACACACCGGCGGTGTCGCCCCTAAGGTTTATGAGTGATATTGGTCAGTAGTTTTTTGGCCATTGTGGGTCCTTACCCTCCTTTGGTATGACTATAATGTTGACCTGTGACATTGTTGAGGTTACTTCCCCTACCTTTCCGCAGTGGTTGAAGGCTTTCACTAAGGTAGGTACTATTTGTTCCTGAAAGGATTTGTGGTAAGGAGCTGTGTAGCCAATCGGTCCTGGGGCCTGGTTATCTTTTAGTGTCTTGATGGCTGTCTTGACCTCAAGGGTCTTGAAGTCTTGGCCTAGCGCCTTAGCCTCTTCTGCTGTTATTTTTGATAGTTTTAGATTTTCTAGATAGGATTTCGTTCCTTTCGTGTCTAGCTCCTCCTCCTTGTTGTACAGCTCTTTATAGAATTCTTTGAAGGTGTGTACTATGTCTTTGTGACGGGTGTGTGTTTTGCTTGTGGCGTCTGTGATTGATGTGATGTTGTGTTGTCTCTGTTTGCGTTTGAGGTATGATGCCAGTGTTTTCTCTGCTTTGTTTGCTTCGAAAAGGTCAATCTCTTTGTATTTTTTTTATCCATAGCCCTGCTCGTTCGCTAAGTATTCTGTTGAATTCATATTTCTTTTTTGTGAGTTCTGTGAGTGTGTTTTGATTTGTAGTGTCTCCAAAGTGTGTTGTTTTCAGCCTTTTGATATCTTTTTCTAGTTGAGTCAGCTGACCTTCTCCCAGAATGGAGAGTCGTCTGTGTTGGGTGTATAAATGTTTGCCACAAGTATAGTTTCCTCTCCTCTTTTCAACTGCGTAATAAGTAGTCTACCTTCCCAGTCTTGCTGCACGTTCTCGATGGTTATGTTGGATTTGCTACTGATCAAAGTAATAACTCCTCTTTTTTCCCCACTGCTGGTGAGCAGGCTACTTGGCCTATCCATCTGGCTCTAAGTTTGCCTACCTCCTCCGTTGATATCCCCCTTTTCTTCATTGCGAGGTATCATTATTTTTATACACTTCTGTTTAAATTATCCTGTGTTCATCCACTGTCTGTTGCTGTGCTTGGTGAGGCACTTCTTTTCCACCGTCGGCATTGAATCTTCCATTTCCTGCGTTGGTGGTCTTTGTAGATACCGTGAGAGTTCAGCGGGATCGTCGAATGTCATTGCGATTCTTTTGTTGTATATCCTGAATCTTGCAGGGCCCGTGAATGAGAAGGTGATATTTTCTTTCCTCAGCCTGTCTCTCTGGGCTAGGAAACATTTCCTGATGTCGACTGTCGGTTTTGAGTAATCCTGCGTTCGGATGATTTTGTGGCCATTTCATACCAGGTTGGTTGTTTTTTTTCGCTACTCCGAATATAGCATCCGTTTGGTGTGAGCGTAATGATCCGTATATTATCGGCCTTGGGTTTGCTCTGTTAGTTTGTTTGATCGCTGGCACTCTGTACGCCTTGTCCAGCTCGAATGGACCCTCGAACTTCAGATTGGTTAGCTTTGGGATGAGGTTTTGTATAAGCGCAATAACTGAGAAAGCTTTGTCTTCCTCACCTTCTGGTACTCCCAAGATCCTTATGTTGCCTTTCCTGTTACGGTCTTCGAATTCTGCTGCTTGTCTTCGGAGTTCTGTGGTCGCCTCGGCGATGTTTCCTATGGCTTTATATCACTGACCCTCTGTTCAACTGCTTCCAATTTGTTGTTTGCTGCGTGGATGTCTGCTCTGATTGCTGCAAGTTCCAGTTCTATTGTAGTGTAGTTCCTATTTTCCCAATAGGCTCTGCGCATTGGAATAACATAAACAGCAGTGTAGACGTAGGACTGAGGCCATCTAGGTCTCTACTGACTATGTTAAACTTAATTTAGGTTTGCGCCAGCTAGCTCAGAGGTCACTAGAAACTTTCTTGAATGAATAGGGAGGGATGAACTTCCCTGGCTCAGACAAGAAGGGATTCAGTTTCTAACAACCGCATAAATATAACAACTTTGCTCCCTCAGAATAAGAGTGTATATCTAGAGTCGTGTGAAAACAATAGGCAGCTATTTCACTCAGTCAACCGTGCATACTTAGTTTCACCAGAGTGCAGAGAAATAGAGAGACAGGCGTTTTCAATAAAAGGTGTTATTTATTGAGCAGTCTTCTTTCTCATGCAAGAGAAATGAATTGCCACAATTGCAATACTTATCATAAAGTAAAGTGCGTACAGTAAAAGTAGTATTATGAAATAATACTGTAAAAGCATTGATATGGTTTCTTAGACATATGATACTTTAAAATGGATAAAATATATACATACATAAAAATATTTGACTAACCTACTCAACTGGTGCTTCTAACTATGCCTACCCCGGTGTACCTGACCTAAGCCTAATACTTGGGAAGGAGTAAGTAAGTAGCAGTTTAAGTTAAGTTGGTTAAGATTGTTTTCCAAGAATCTGTATCAAAAATTCTCTTAAGGGTTTAGTCAGCTCCGTACCTTGGTAATAGAATGTGGGAGGTCTGGTATCTCTTTCCTCAGGACTCGATCTCCCAGAAACCAGCAAGGGTAGGCTGGAAACACCGGAGCTGGATTTTCTCGGCTGGAGAAAAAGACAGTGTCTCTCTCAGTGCGTCAAACAGGAGGGGCGGCTTCCGTGGACTCTCGCATCAGCTGGGCTCTCGGGCAAGTAGATGGCCGCTCTGCTCCAAACCACCGTGTGTTTGCTTAAGGCAACTGTTGGTATATTTATACCTGAAAGGTGCCAGGTTTGACGTAAGGTTGGACATAAGACGTCACTAAGAACTAACAGTTCTTTCTGGACTTCAGGAGTTCTTGTACAAATCAAAACAAAAGCAGGGGGGATTTCCCGGGCTGCTGGAGGCTTGGTTTGTTTATAGAACGCGTTGTGCTTTCTAGGAGTTGATGGGAATAGCCGTGCTGTGCTGTGGACTGCATGGGCTATTACTGAATATGGATATGATTCTTATGCCTTTATCAGGACATTATTGATTATAACCTCATAAGGGCAAGAATCAGGAATATCGAATTAGGGCCCTAGATAGAAACACAACACCCACTCCACGGATTAATGCCTATCATTACTAAAAAACGAAGCAATAGTAAACATTTAATAATGCATGTGTGTTTTCCGCTCCACCCCAAAATACATATTTCGCATTTGAAATGAAATATGGTAAATACACGAAAATGAGTACGCTTTTCAAGCAGTGTCATCATTCAGATAAATGCATATATATATCAGCTGAATGAATTGCGAAAATTACACATGAAATGGCTCTGAATACAGAAAAGAAGGTCGAGACCATTCCATCACATATTTATACAAAATGCTGTATATGTGCTAGAGGCTGAGGTAAAATATTGTCTCTAGTATCCTAAAAATAGAAGCTCTGTTCTCTAAGAATAGTTCTACTTTAAGCAGAGTACCATGTGCCAAAAAGAAAGGTAAATATTTTGGAAAATGGACAAAAATAATTTAGCTTTCAGGGAAAAATAGTTCCAAATATTTTCTGTAGCTTTTTTTAAAAAAAACTGAAGACCGAATTCAGAGTTCAGGAAACGCTGTGTGCTCATTGGTTTTTTAAGAGTTATTCTCGTTGACTGGAGAGAACATTATTTCAGACATACCCGCAAAAAATTGGTCTACAACATCAGGTGAAAGTACGACCAAGTTCGAAAATACTGCAACTGTGCAGTTCTCTGCGTGATTGCTATCATCGATATTTGGATCAGTAATGTTCACTTGCATGATTATTACTGTTACTGCCTCTGATACCGTAGCGCTCCCCCCATTGCCTGCTTTGTGAGTTGATATTGTAGCGCTTTGCACTGGAACGCAACTTATTTCATTTGGCCTGATTGCACCGAGACGTTAGCACATTCCACCTCTGTGCCCCAATCTCGGCCAGTTTCACTAGGGGTATCGTAGCCATTTTGTTTGTTGTGCCTGCAGCCAGCCTCCCCACCCCACCCCCGCCTCCCAGATTGATCCTCCCTCGCCCCCGCCCCCTCCACCATCCTTATATGACAGAGGCTTTCCCGCGCAGCGTTAACGCGCAGCGACCGCGCCCAATCCGCGCCGAAGGTGCGCCAAAGGTAAGCCCGTCTACGCCCGTCCGCGCCTGGACCGCGCCCAGCGCCATACCCCCTGGCCCCCGTCCCTCCCAGCCCTCCCGCATTACCTACGATGCTGCAACCCTCGTAGCCCTTAACTCCGGTCGCTCCCCAAACTGCGTCCAAGCCGCTCCTGGACACACCCATGGACCTTTCTCCTGCTACTCCTGCAAATTCAGCGGCACCGACAACTACTCCGCTACGACCACCCCACAGACTCTCGACCCCAACCACCTACAATGCATCCTTCTCAACACCCGCTCGGTCCACAGACACGCCATTGACCTATGGAATCTACTAGACACCATCTCTCCAGACGTCGCCTTCCTAACAGAAACATGGATGAACGCTTCCTCCGCCCCAGACATCACCATTGCCATCCCTGAAGACTATAAGATCACACGCAAGGACCGTTTCGGCCACACAGGAGGAGGAATCGCTATCGTCCATAAGAAATCAATCCGCATCTCTACCAGCTCTGACGCCAACCTCGCCAACTCTGAACACCTTCACTTCCAAATCCACATCGACCCCAAGACCACACTCCTCTACAGACCACCAGGCCCCCGCGCGAAATTCAGTGAAGACATCACGGACTTCATCACTCCACACGCGCTCCCCTCCAAAGACTACATCCTTCTGGGAGACCTCAACTTTCACCTTGAAAAGAACAACGACCGCAACACCACCACCCTCTTGGACAACCTCGCCAACCTCGGACTTAAACAACTAGTCACTTCCCCCACCCACATCGCAGGTCACACACTCGACCCCATCTTCACCTCCAGCAATCATATCTCCTTCAGCCACACTACGGATCTCCTCTGGACTGACCACAGCTGCGTTCACTTCACCTACAACAAGCCAAAACCTACCAACCACCTCCAACAAACTCTGCAAAGAAACTGGAACAAAACCACCACCGACCAGATCTCCGCATCGCTCCTTCTCAACACCCCAGCCCAGTCTTCTAACCCAAACCAAGCCGCCACCAACCTCACCCTATGGCTATCCAACACCGCCGACACCTTAGCACCACTGAAAAAACGTCAAAGCAAACCTGGCAACAAGAAGGCCTCATGGTTCAACGATGAGTCCAAGAAACTCTGCCGCTCCCTTGAAAAGGCCTGGAAAAAAGGCCCAACCACTAGCACCAAGGACGCCTTCAAAAAAACGCCACCCGCACTCACCACCAACTAATCCGAAAGGCCAAGAAAGCAGCATTCAAGGATCGACTTGACAACAACGCCCACAACAGCAAGGAACTTTTCAACATCGTCAAGGAATTTTCCAATCCCTCGGCCAACTCCAACGACATCACCCCCTCTCAAGCCCTCTGCGACTCCCTAGCCTCATTCTTCCACAACAAGATTGCAGACATCCACAACAGCTTCGACGACCAACCCGGAGACCAACCCACCCAACCATTTGCTGAACATTCTCCCCCCGTGAACACCCTCAACGACTGGAACCCAATCTCCACTGAGGACACAATCCGCCTGATGAATTCCATCCACTCAGGATCCCCCACAGACCCATGTCCTCACCACATCTTCAACAAAGCAGACTCCGTCATAGCACCGCACCTCCGAGACGTCATTTATTTATTTTATTTATTTTTGAGATTTTTATTGCGCAAACAAATACCCTGGGGTGTCTCGGCGCATGTGTGAGCTAGCAGGACCATAATAGTAGAGTTCACTGGTCAAACAGCCATGTCTTTACGAGCCTCCGGAAGCTCATCAGGTTGGGGGCATTTTTGATATTTAATGGAAGAAGGTTCCAGAGTTTTGGTGTGGCCACTAAAAAGCGACGGTCTCCCCAAGTTGCCGTTCTAGTGCAAGGTACAGGAAGAAGGCAAGTGTTGGCAGATCTCAACAGTCTTTTGGGGGTGTACAGCTGGAGTGCCTCAGTCAGGAATTTGGGTCCTGTGCCATGCACTGCCTTGTAGGCAATGCAGAGGGCCTTGAACTTAATACGGCTCTCTACTCTGAGCCAGTGAAGCTGGCGGATGGCAAGGGTAGTAGGCTGGCGGCGAGGGATGTTTAAAAGAGTTCTGGCAGCCGCATTCTGTACCGACTGTAACTTTGACAGCACAGATTTCTGGGTATTGAGGAAGAGGGCATTTCCATAATCCATTTTGGAGAATACCAGAGTGGTAACTAAAGTCTTCCCGGCAGAGGAGGGGAGATAAGGCAGCAATTTCTTTATTTTCTTTAGCGTGAAGAAGGCAGAGGAGACAACCTTGTTAACATGAAGGTTGAAAGTTAGTTTGCTATCGAAGATGACTCCCAAGTTCCTCGCTTTTACCACTGGGACAGGTGGAGAGCCCAGTTGTTTGGGCCACCAGATGGAAGACCATTCTGGGGCGAGGTTGCCAAAGGTCATAACCTCGGTTTTATCCGAGTTGAGCCTTAGGCAGTTGGAGGACATCCACGTACTGACAGCAAGCATTGCTTCCTGAAAATTGGCTGCCACTGCTGTGCCGTTCTTGTGGATCGCCAGCACCAGTTGGGTATCGTCTGCGTAGGAAGTTAATCACACCCCATAGGCCTTTATTACCCTCGCTAAGTCCGCTACATAGATGTTGAATAACGTGGGACTTAGCGAGGAGCCCTGTGGTACTCCACATGGTAGTGCAGAGACGGGAGAGTAGAAATTACCCAACTTGACTGTCTGGGTGCGGTCGGCCAGAAAAGATGAAATAAGGTCTCTAGCCGAACCGTCAATCCCCAGAGCTGTGACACGGTCGACCAAAATAGCATGGTCGACCGTGTCAAATGCAGCGGATAGATCCAGAAGAATTAAGATGGCCGTTCCTCCCTGATCCATGATGGTTCTGATTTCATCAGAAGCTTTTATTAAAGCGTTCTCCGTCCCGTGTCCCTTCCTATAGCCAAACTGCGTTTCGTCTAAGAGTTGGTACGTGTCGACGAACTCTGAGAGCTGTATATTCATCAGAGCTTCGCAAATTTTGGCCGGGAAGGGAAGACAGGCAATTGGTCTATAGCTGACCGGGGCGGAGGGATCCAGGGAGGGCTTCTTCAGAAGAGGCTTGATCACTGCCTTCTTCCACGGGACTGGATAACATCCGGTTTGAAAGGCAGTGTTGCAGATTTCCATGAGTGGGTGGGAAATCACCTCACTTAAATTATCCATCACTGAGGGAGGACATGGGTCCAGAGGAGATCCAGACTTGGTGATGGAAATTAGTCTGCTAATTTGGTCTTCAGAGGTGTCAGCAAAAGAAGAAAGATGGTCATGGTTATTATGGGGAAGTTCCTTATTGCTGGCAGTGGATCTAGCCCCTGAATCTCCACCAAAGGATGCATAGCTATCTGCCACTTTAGTAGTAAAGAAGGTGGACAGTGCGTTACAGAACAGTTGGGAGGGTTCTACTCCGAGACCCGATGGAGGTGTAGATAAGGAGTTGACCACTGAGAACAGTTCTCTGGCCGAATTCCTGGCATTGTTTATTTGGCTCGAGAAAAAAGTCATTTTCCGAGTAGTGATGGCCTTTTTATATATGGTTACGGCGTCTTTGTAAGATTGCTTAGCAATGGGGCAATAGGATTTCCTCCAGTGTCTTTCTAAATTCCGACAATGTTGTCGGTGAAGTCTAAGCTCTTCTGTATACCATGCCGCCGAAGGCGACCTTCTATTAGGTTGGATGGACTTTTCTGGAGCGACCTGATCAGCAGCGTTCCTGATCCAGTCTTGGAAATCAGAGGCTGAGGGGACAGGATTGGACCCTATAGTAGGGGAGAATAATGTCAAGATATTTGCCATTTGAGGGATGTCAGCATTCTTCCAGGCACGAATTGCTGCCCTGGTAGGTGGTCTAGAAGCGGGGAGGTTGACTGGGCGAGTATCAATACCAAATATAATGGCCCTGTGGTCAGTCCAGGTAAGAGGTAAGGTGTCTAATATTGTAATAAGAGAGTTGTTCGTGAACACGCCGTCTAAAGTGTGTCCCGCCTGGTGAGTAGGTCCGTTTACCAATTGTTGGAGTCCTAGAGTAAGGAAGTCAGCAGTGAGTTGGGCAGTGTCGTGATTTCCCTGTTCTTCCAAAGGGAAATTAAAATCTCCCAATACTGTGTAATCAGCAGAGCTTATTGTGTAGTCGTTTAGCTCAGAGAGGGACCCAAGAAAGGAATTCCGAGGTCCAGGAGGTCGGTAGAGCAAAATGCCTTTAAAAGTTTGTTTGCAGTTGATGTTGATTGCAAAAGTTGCAGCTTCACAGTAGGTGGATAAGATGGGGTCAAGCGTGGTATAATACTGATTCTTGTAAATTATAGCGAGTCCTCAACTGCTCCTTCAACTCCGCCACCTTCCCGGATGACTGGAAACACGCCAAACTCACCGCCCTTCTGAAAAAACCCACAGCGGACCCCACCGAACTCAAAAATTACCGCCCCATTTCGCTCCTTCCATTCCCGGCCAAAGTCATCGAGAAAGCTGTCAACAACCAACTCGCCGCTTTCCTCGAAGCCAACAAATCCCTTGACTCCTCACAATCTGGCTTCCGAGCAAAACACAGCACTGAGACCGCCCTCATCGCAGCAACTGACGACATTCGAACTCTACTAGACAATGGAGACACAGTCGCCCTCATCCTCCTCGACCTCTCTGCAGCATTCGACACAGTGTGCCACAGCACCCTTTTACAACGCCTCAATAACATCGGAATACAAGGAAAAGCACTTGAATGGATCACCTCGTTCCTCACCGGAAGAACCCAGAGAGTCCGCCTTCCACCATTCAAGTCCGAGGCCACTGAAGTCATCTGCGGCGTACCGCAAGGATCTTCACTCAGCCCCACCCTTTTCAACGTATACATGAGCCCCCTCGCAGCCATCGCCCGCCAACACAACCTCAACATCATCTCTTACGCGGATGACACTCAACTAATCCTTTCTCTCACCAATGACCCCAGCACCGCCAAAACTAACCTACACGAAGGAATGAAAGAAGTTGCCGAATGGATGAAACAAAGCCGTCTGAAACTGAACTCAGACAAAACAGAAGTCCTCATCTTAGGTACATCCCCCTCTGCATGGGACGACTCTTGGTGGCCGGAAGCCCTTGGAAAAGCACCCATCCCGACAGACCACGCACGGAACCTAGGCGTCATCCTGGATTCTTCACTCTCAATGAACAGACAAGTCAGCGCCGTCTCCTCATCCTGCTTCAACGTTCTTCGCATGCTCAAAAAAACATTTCGCTGGATCCCCACCGAAACCAGAAAAACAGTCACCCACGCTCTGGTCACGAGCCGACTGGACTACGGAAACACCCTCTACGCAGGTACTACCGCTAAACTCCAGAAGAAACTCCAACGAATCCAAAACGCCTCAGCCAGGATCATATTAGACATCCCGCGCAACGAACATATCTCTGGTCACCTGAAAGACCTCCACTGGCTACCCGTCAATAAGAGAATCACTTTCCGACTGCTAACCCACGCACACAAATCACTCTACGACATCGGACCAGAATGCCTCAACTCTCGACTGTCCTTCTACACCCCCCCCCGCCAACTTCGCTCTTCCAACCAAGCCCTCGCCACTGTACCTCGCATCAATAAGACCACCATGGGAGGCAGATCCTTCTCATACCTGGCTGCCAAAACGTGGAACTCACTCCCCACTGACCTTCGCCTTACTCAGAACCACCTAGCATTCAGAAAGCAACTTAAAACGTGGATATTCGACAAATAATCCCCCTCCCCTTCCTAAGCGCCATGAGACCCTCTGGGTATGTAGTGCGCTATATAAATTATCTGACTTGACTTGACAGAAGGTTGTACCTGTTTGGTGCTGCTTTCCTCTCGTACCTCACCGCCACCTACTCGTAGTGGTGAAGTCTCAACGAATGCCGTCATCAGAATCGGTAGCCGCTGGGGACAACACGATGCATGAGTCGTTACAGTACCTAGCAAAGTATCGATATCCATTGGTACTGCTGATTGTAGTGTAAGACAGACGTCCAACACGCATTCTTCTCCGCATAGCAGACATCGAAGCACAGGTATGATGCAATCTTGCCAGATCGGTCTGAATGAAAGAAACCAGGTTGTACTCAGATCTCTTAGCCTGGCCAATCCGAGGACCTTAGTGATACGGTCTCGGTATCGTATTGCTAGGATCGTTTCTTCCATCATTGCTAGAGTCTTGTCTGTGGATTGACTTGCCATATCGGTGCAGAAGGAGCAAACATAAAATTCCTGCCACGAGTCCCAAGATTAAGGGTAGGCCGCCAAAGACAGAATGGACAAAATTCGGGAAGATGCCCAGAACTGTTTCAAAGGGTGCTAACAGTCCCGAAAAAACTGTCTTAAATACATGTGCGATGCCACTGGTATCAAACATGTTTAGGATTTGGCTTAACATTTCTACGAAATGCACGGGGCAATTTGTCGATAAAAGGGAATGTATCTCTGCCGATGTCCTTGCCACTTGCAGATCATACATTTCTTTCGATGGCGTTAAAGGCACAGTTGTCTGTAAAAGAATAGACTTCATTCTGCTTAAAGTATCAATTCGAATAGAAGAGATATTCAACGAAGGCCATAACGCAGCCCCCAAATCTGGATTGCTGTGTGGATACAATACTTGCATACAGCAAACGGCCCTGGAAGTTACAGTTGTCAGATAGGCTTTTCCTGGCAGCATGCCACAACAGCTGTGGTCACTTATTAAAACGTAACTGCCATTAGAAAGTGGTCTAAAAAATGGCTCTATCTGTTTTGCAGGCTTGCCATGCAGGTGACATGAAAGGTTATTCGAAGACCCTTCGCAGGCTCCATGCAAGTTAATACCTTGACACAGAAGTGTACCGCTTAGTGATTTTTTACAATTTTTACCACTAAGGAATACCTCCTTGTTCCCTTCACTATAACATCTGTGTGTATAAGGTAAATCCCAGGTTGATTTGATGTATTCTATACCCAACCTTTCATACTGGCCTGCAGGTATATACTCTTGGCAGTATTTAAACTGGAAAGTTGTTATCGGAATTGTAATCGTTCCGTGTATTATCCATTCAATGACAGGTCTCTCTGACATTGTCAATGGTAATCTCTAAAGTTTTTCAATGCTCAAAATCGTATAGTCTGCTCCTTTTTGTGCCAAACTGATTTGTTTATCCGTAAGGTTAAAGATACCGAATTATGATGTTGTGTTGATTAAACTATATGGTACGTAGCCTGAAGGCAGATTTTGCAACGTCCAACCAAGCTGTACAATAGAACGTAATTGAGACTGACCATGTTGTAACGTTAGTAAGTCCTGCTCTATTATATCAAAAGCAGATGATACAATGCTGTCCAGTGAATATATTCTGGAGGACAGAGTCGTTAACCCATTGTCCACTACAGAAAGTGATTTTTCCAAATTTATACAATCAATTTCTCGTATTTTTTCTGCTGTTTCAATTTGCATTACTTTCCAAGCTTCGTTGTACACAGCGTATATACCGGCCGCTATGAAACGTTTTTGACGCCGTTTGCGTGGTCCCATTATGAAATCACGCAAGTCAGCACCGTCTTTAAGTAAAGTCAAGTGTTGCTTAATTTCAACCAGTGTGGATTTCTCTAGCCACTCAAGGCATAGTTTCGCTACACTGTATGTTGTAACTATCCCTGGATGTTGTCTCTGGGAGTATCTAGGGTCTGGCCTGGTCATTTTGAACCCCTGTGTTTTGTTCAGGAATCTGTCTTGAAAGTTATTTGTGTCTGTTGGCCAGATCAACCACTTTTTCCAATCAGGATGTGTTCTGTTTTGGTGTAAAATATGGGATACCGCTATCTCCACATCTGTAGTGCTGTCACTATCAGTTATGGGTTTCGGAATAGACGGTGTATTTAAGTCTTTTATCCTAGCTAGGCCAAGACAAGTAGTTTGTTGAATTGTGTCATTCAAGAATATCATTTGTTCTGGGATCATGCAGGCCCTAAATAATGCTTCTAGGCCTTGTACTTGCCAATCTTTAGAACCCCAGATCGTTTTTGTTTCAATGGTGTTGTCAAAACCAAATGTAGACATTTTGTCATAATTTTTTTTAGAATAAATCAATTTAGTATTTGTCAACATTGTTTTTCATTCCTGTCTTAAAAAACATTTTAAAAGAAAACGTTTCTGGATCACTGTTGTTAAACCCTGAGAAGTACTGGAATTTCTCATAAAATTTTTTCAAGCTGCCTTTTGATGGAGTTGGACAGTGTTCCCATTGGTTATAAGATAAAACATTTCTAGGCTGAGCAGTTTTATGCAAATAGTGATCACCATACTGATTGTAACAGTATAACTCTTCATAATTCGATGAACCCTGTAAGTAATCATGTTCTGTAAATTTGGCTGACATTACTAAATCTGACATCATATTATTAATGTTTTCAAAGTCCCAATCATCAGAGAAGGCACTTGGTGTCACAAAGTCACTTAATGAAACCTTAAACTGGTGTGGATATTTCAAGAGCTCAACCGGGCCAAAAATGTTATAACCAGTTCTGTCCCATGCTACCCCACCGGGTGTTGGATTGGCTGAGATGTTTACAGATGTCAGTTCTCTTTTCTCGATGTGTGAGGATGTGTGAGGCTTTAGGACCAAGTTGATGTTCTGACTTGCTGTGTCCATTGTACTATATTTTCCATCAATGAATTTTCCCAAACATAGAAACATGATGAGCCAAAGCAGGAGAGTAAGTACACCTAACATAATCCAAAATTAAATCCATGGTGAAATCAGATATGTTTCTTTTAGTTGGTGAAAAAGTTCAATTACTTTGTCTTTGAAAGTTTTTGTTGGAGGCTCGCTTGGATCTTCAGAGAAGTCGTCGAAATTGATGAAGTAGCCAGATGCAGTTCTGTCAATTGTTGGAATTGTTTCCAGTTTTTAATTTGCTTTTACATTTTTCTTTATTTCATTAGCATAGTCAGAGGCTACATCATTGTAGACTGGTGTTTCTTGACGAACTGTTGCAATTTGGGTTTCAAGAGGCACTAGTTCCATGGCATTGTTGCATGGTCCTTTGTTATTCACTGCAGGTTTATCAAATGTGATTAGTCTCTCAGTATGAGCCTCTTGGATTATAGCAAATTTCGGTATTCTGCTATTTCTTGGGAGTCCACTTGGCCTACTACTTATTATTGGCCACATGATTGTGGTTTTACCAGGTTGATGGATACAACTCTGTTCTCTTTTTTACCAGCAAGGGGCAGTAGTACAACTGATCTTGTTCCGCTGAAAGACAGGTACTGCTTTTCTGTAAGAAGGCCCAAATTCCTTCTACACCGCGATCTTCTCTCTGACCAGATCCCCAATCTTTGGAATCCAGACAGGTCTTGCTGGGACAGGTGGTTTTTCTTCAGTGGCTGTCTGCTGTTGTTTCAACTTTATGTTACTCAGGTTTTTTCTTGTTTTATTAAAATCCTGTAAAACATCCAAACGATCTTTGATATCAAAGGATTTTTCTCTACCACTGAAGTGTGACAATCAAGATCCTGAATGAGCATTCTAGTGCCGAACAATAGTTTTTATGGATTGAGACCTTTTAGAGAATTTCTTGGCAGATTATTAAGACTACGTTGGATACTTGTTAAATGTTTGACCCACCCATCACCTGAAACTAATACCCTCGCCATTATAGATTGCTTTATGTCCCAGTTTTTTCTTTCCACTACTGCATTTCCCTCAGGATGGAAGGGAGCAGAGTACCGCAATGCAATGCCCATGCTGTTCATGGCCTCTTTGTAAGCGCGAGAGCTAAACACAGGACCCTGATCAGAATGTAGCATGCCAATTGCGTATGTGCGATAAAGACTCGCAAATCTTTTATAACAGTTCTGGCGTCAGCCGAGTACTGGGGTCTACATTTTAAGTGAATTCAGTCTTAATAATTATGGGGACGCATTCCTCCGACTGGATTTCTGCGCTATAGATAGCCTGATGCTATCTAATAGTGGTATCTGGGCTATTGGCTAGTCCGGTTCACAACTGCGATCTCTGTTGCAGTCCTCACAATTTTTTGCAAAATTGTAGATATCTAAGCTCATTCCCGGCCACCAGTACTCTGATTGTAATTCCATCAGAGATTTCAGAATCTCTTGGTGCCTCAGACCCAATCCCATGTGTGCGTCTTCAATCAAGAAAACTCTCCGGTTCGTGTTTGGAATTACTCTATCCCCCACTCCAGGGATTCGAGCAAACGAAACGGAGTTTGCATCAATTATGTATGTATTACTGAGTGGATAGTTGAGAGGTAATGCTGCATAATCGCCTTTTAATGAGGCTTTTACTGTCAGCATGGTTTCCCCATCTATGTGTTTTTCTGAACGCTTTTCAGTGGCTACGAAAGCCGGTTGAACCGCTTCCGCTGTGTTAGCCAATTAATTCCCTGCAAACTTGAACGCCATCAGGTCGATGACTCAGTGCATGTATCACGTGAGTCTTTCGTAGTTCTTTCTTTAAAAGTACTACTTGTTCCCAAAGCGTTTTATGCTTTATTGTGGCACCTGTGTCATCTTTGTAACCGTTATTACTCCATGTCTGCATGTCACTGTTGTATGATTTGATGCAGAAATACGAATCACACACTATTAGTGTGGGGAATTCGCGATCGGCATTTTCAAGTGCCATCTTTAAAGATCTTATTTCAGCTCGCTGAGCTGAACAGTTTCTGAGTGATTCAGTTTTGGTGATCATCAGTTTGAATTTACCAGAGCGCCAGTGACCTTTAACAATCGCGCACGCTGCATTGTAGGATTTTTTATCTACATCGTAGTGGTGTGCGAATCTGTCCATATAGATTACGCAGGTGTATTATTCCAGAGGCAGAATTTCGATTGGCAGAGGATATTCTCGTTCATATTCTAGATCATCTAGTTTTTTCAGTTTTGGGTCAATAGTATTTCACGTCTTCTGTAGCAAAATAATTTTCCTATTCTATCCATTTTGGATCTAAAGCCACTGTAATCAGATTACGTGGACTTGTTAATGCCTCAAGGGCTGATTCTGCTGTATAAACAGATATTCTTTTGCCTTGGGCTAGGGCTCTTTCTTTTGCTACAGCAGTTTGAACCGCTGTCAGAATTTTTTCTGTAGAGCTGAATTTCATTTCAGCTTGAGTGTACAAATGAGATTTGTAAGCTATAGGTACCGTTTCTCCCTCATTAGAGGTCAGGTATGTGAATCCGCATCTTCCTGGGATGACTCGGATTGCAAGATTGCGTATGTGTCCGCGAGTTTGTAATTTTGTTTTAGCTAACATGTCTGTTTGCAATGATCTCAAAATCTCTGTGTGTTTCTGAGTCCAATTGATTTGTTTGAAATCTGGTCTTATCAATTCATAGAGAGGTTTAACCCCCTCTGCAAAATTTAGAATGTATGTTCTTCCGAAATCAGGAAACCTAGTATTGATTGTAAATTCTTCAGCGTTTTTGGTGCTTGGAGTACAGCACATTTCTCTAAGAAATTGTCTGCCAGGCTTTTGCCTTTACTTGATAATTCATATCCTAAAAATAGGACTGTTAGATGGACAATTCGTGACTTTTTAAAGTTGAATTTGTAACCCTCTGATGCGAACCCAAGTATGACGGTGTTCACTTTTTTTAAGTGAGTCTCCAGGTCATCATCTGTGAGATAGATGTCATCGACATAGGATAATGCCTCATCATCATATATTTGTAGTAACTCTGTTACCCTTGCTGAGAATAATCCTGGGCTATTCTTGAATCCCTGTGGGAGTCGGCAAAATTATTTTTGCGATCCCATTATTGAGAAAGCGGTCGAATACCTGCTTTCAGCTGAAATATTTTGACAGAAGAATCCATTAGAGATATCTAATGTCATTTTATATTTTTTGCGCACAATGTTATTCATTAGTACTGCACTATGTGAGTTTTGTACTGAAAATGTTTTACTACAGGAGTTAAGGTGTCTGTAGTCCAAAACTAGATGATATGAATCGTCTGGCTTGGAGACAGGAAACAAAGGATTGTTCATTTGAAAGGTGCTTGTTTCGATCACCCCTTGATATTCAAGTTGATCTTAGATCTCCCTAACTTGCTTTTTAGCTTCTTGTTTAACTGGGTACTGCCTTTGTGCAGTGGGCTGATTTTTTAACTGGATTTTGTGGCGAGGAGAATCCTCATCCCATCCTACATGATTTTTGTATAAAGCAGGAGCTTAGGCCACTGCCCATTTTCTTGCCAATGCCAATTGCCAATTATGAATCGGAATATGATTTGAGAAGGCAGGCATAATTATTTCTTCGCCATGAGGGCACTCCCTGACAAACTCTGGTGGCCAGTCTTTCTCAGCTAACAGGATGTCATAGCCTTTAGAAAGTTTTTCCCAAAAGAGACCTTTTATTTTCCTAGTTTTATCTCCCTCTATACGTAATGTTTTTTCATATAGTTTATGGGGCACACTAACTCGTGTGTCTGCAGTTTCCACCTGAATGTATTCATTCATGTCCACTGTCTCCAGAAAATTCATCAGGATCTTGTGAGCTATTGTCACTTCTCCTGCGCTGTCTAGCATTGTCTGGGCCCACTCTCCGTTTTTCAGTTGTGTCCTCAGAATTCTAGGCATGTTTAATTTTAATATTTGCTACCTTCTTTCTGCGAAATTGTAATTTTTTACTTTGATGAGCAGGTTCCTTGTCTTTGGACTTGACTTGCTCTTCTCTGTGTTCTAACCGTCCTCTTCTCTCCGATTTCTGTGAGGAAGATCAAGAAAGATTGAGTGAGAGGATCGAGAGGCACGTGTTTCAACATCTTGATATCTGTCAGGTTTTCTTATTTTATCCCTATCTCTAAGGTTATATCTTTTTTCAGAGGGCTCCCTTTGGGGAGACTTGTCTTCTCGGTCTGGAGATCTCTCTCTCCGCTGAGGAGGCCTTCCTCTGGACTGGAAATGTTTTCCCCTGGGAGTGGATTGTTTATTACCATCCCAACTCTTTTTTGGAGTTAAAATTATTTTTAATAAATGTTTTTTCAGGATTTTCAGTTAGTTGGGGTTTTACCGGTTTCCCACCCAAACTATCTCTTCCTAGTTCATCATAGGATTTTTCTATGATTCAGGCGAGTTCAAATGGTTGGTCTGCTATATCTGTTTCCTTCAATTTCTGGCGGATCGCCACAGATGCTGCTTCTCCTTTTATGTTGGCTAATAATATAGCGGAGACCTTCTTGAAGTCTTTCAGTAATTTCATACCCAGAGTTAAAGCAGGTTCTGGACCGTATTCATTTTGAATCTGTCTTAGTACATCTGATATGACCGCCATAGATGGGACACCATGTGTTTTTGTGTAGATGGAAGCAAAGACTGTGCCCCAAGTGTCATAGTCCTCCACATGTGGTGCGATCCCCATTGGAAGACAGATAGTCAGAAATCTGTGTTTCTCAGTAGGAGTAGTATCTGGAAATACTGCCTCTATTTGAGTAATTTTTTGAGCTAACCAGAATGGAATTTGTTCCCGTTTTATGGGTACTTTACCAAGACATGATTGTATGTTCTGTGGTGTGATTTTGTTTGTTTTCTCCTGATGAGGGGTCAGCTGTGGAATATTAATTGTGGTTGGACCATTGAAGTCCGCATGACACATTGGACCAATTGTCTATGTATTTTAATTAAGAGTTTTAACTGAGCTAAAAGTTACCGGTCTGACATTTTATCAATGTCTGGATGTGGTGTGTAGCTGGCTAGAACCGGCCACGTTGCTCCTGGTCTACCTAGTGGACCGAGCCTGGTGATGTGATTATTATATTTTAGGGCGCCATTAAACCAGAGTAGGTGCTCTTGGTAATTTAGCGGGATTTCGATATCCTCGAAAGGAGTGTATTCTCCCGGAGGTTCCTCTATTTTGTAATAGTGGAAGTCTTTTGTCACAGCGTGTGCTGCAGGAAAATGTATCCATGAATAGAATACCTCTGCCTGCCAATATTCATGTGCCCCTGCCACGAATATGACTGTACCACCTCGTGGTGTCAGTCCGTTTTCTATAAGTTTAAGAGTTATAGTTCTTCTTACATTATCCGGGATGATAATTGCACTCGGTTCATTTTCATTAAACCCTGTAACATTGAAACCCGGTTGATTCGCATCTACTGCTGCTCCACCGGTTTCGTTGCTGTCTCCGTTAGTCAACATTTTGTTTAATGAAAGTTTGCAGAGCAGGTTTCCAAAGAAACAAAGATTAGGTGCACAATATTTTGGAACACTGTATCCTTCAACGTTGATCAAACCAAAAACTAATACATAGGATTCTCATCCTACTAAGTCCCGGCGGATATTAACCTGTCACCCACTCCAGACGTCTTTTGGAGTTTTTACAGGAAAAGGGTTATGTGTGAAAAAGCACGAGTGAGTTACTCTAGTGTCTTGCGTTAGATTATCGCCTTACCAAACGTTGAGCGCCATGTAGTGCAGTTCCTATTTTCCCAATAGGCTCTGCGCATTGGAATAACATAAACAGCAGTGTAGACGTAGGACTGAGGTCATCTAGGTCTCTACTGACTATGTTAAACTTAATTAAGGTTTGTGCCAGCTAGCTCAGAGGTCACTAGAAACTTTCTTGAATGAATAGGGAGGGATGAACTTCCCTGGCTCAGACAAGAAGGGATTCAGTTTCTGACAACAGCATAAACATGACAACTTTGCTCCCTCAGAATAAGAGTGTATCTCTAGAGGCGTGTGAAAACTATAGGCAGCTATTTCTAACCCTGGGCGGAGTTCGCGGAGTGGGGCTTCGCGGAGCTACGCGAAGTGGGCGAGAAACTACGCTCACCTCCGCACTCCGCGTAGCCCCACTCCGCAAAACCACTGGCCGGCAGCCCCGCAACCCGCCTCCCTCCCGCCCTCCCTAAATACTTTAAAATAAAAGAACGCAATAATTTTAAAAGCACTTACCTTGCCGCCGCTGGCCGCCGCGTTCCCCGGGGCTCGTTCTCTTCCGTCTTCCGTATTTTGCAGTAATGCGCATGCGCGGGCGGCCGCGCACGCGCATTTTCTCGTGAAAATGCGCATGCGCGGCCGTCCGCGCATGCGCATTACTGCAAAATACGGAAGACGGAAGAGAACGAGCCCCGGGGAACGCGGCGGCCAGCGGCGGCAAGGTAAGTGCTTTTAAAATTATTGCGTTCTTTTATTTTAAAGTATTTAGGGAGGGCGGGAGGGAGGCGGGTGGCGGCCAGCTACGCTCCGTCTGCGGAGCGTGCGTAGTGCCGCCTGGCTCCGCCAGCTCCGCAAAATGCGGAGTAGGCGGAACTACGCACACTCCGCAGACGGAGCGTAGCTGGCCGCCCACGGTTAGCTATTTCACTCAGTCAACCGTGCATACTTAGTTTTACCAGAGTGCAAAGAAATAGAGAGACGGGCGTTTTCAATAAAAGGTGTTATTTATTGAGCAGTCTTCTTTCTCATGCAAGAGAAATAAATTGCCACAATTGCAATACTTATCATGAAGTAAAGTGCGTACAGTAAAAGTAGCATTATGAAATAATACTGTAAAAGCATTAATAAGGAGTAAGTAAGTAGCAGTTTAAGTTAAGTTGGTAAAGATTGTTTTGCCAAGAATCTGCATCAAGAATTCTCTTAAGGGTTTAGTCAGCTCCGTACCTTGGTAATAGAATGTGGGAGGTCTGGTATCTCTTTCCTCAGGACTCGATCTCCCAGCAACCCGCAAGGGTAGGCTGGAAACACCGGAGCTGGATTTTCTCGGCTGGAGAAAAAGACAGCGTCTCCCTCAGTGCGTCAAATGGGAGGGGCGGCTTCCGTGGGCTCTCGCATCAGCTGGGCTCTCGGGCAAGTAGATGGCCGCTCTGCTCCAAACCACCGTGTGTTTGCTTAAGGCAACTGTTGGTATATTTATACCTAAAAGGTGCCGGGTTTGACGTAAGGTTGGACATAAAACGTCACTAAGAACTAACAGTTCTTTCTGGACTTCAGGAGTTCTTGTTCAAATCAAAACAAAAGCAGGGGGGATTTCCCGGGCTGCTGGTGGCTTTGTTTGTTTACAGAACGCGTTGTGCTTTCTAGGAGTCGATGGGAGTAGCCGTGCTGTGCTTTGGACTGCATGGGCTATTACTGAATATGGATATGATTCTTATGCCTTTATCAGGACATTATTGATTATAACCTCATAAGGGCAAGAATCGGGAATATCGAATTAGGGTCCTAGATAGAAACACAACACTATCTTATCCGTCGTTTTTTTGGTGGGTTTGAGGATACTTTCTAGTGTGCTAGTGATGTCTGATTTTTGTTTGATTGGGGAGTCCAAATTGCTCTCGGGTCTGTTTTTCTTTAGTTGTTGCGACACTTTACCATCGCTGCCTGCCATTTTATTTCGTCTCTTTGGTATGTTTTGTTCCGTGTCGGTTCTAGCCTCCACCGACTTTATGTTGTTTGGTGTTTCTGGAGCCCAGATTTGTTCTCCGGGCTGTGCTTCCGAGTGCTGTTTTTGTTCTGGTGCATTGCACCCTGCGCGGTATTTCCTTTTATGAGGCACTTTATCCGTGCTACGCTAACTGCGTGTCTGGAGTTGCGTGGTATAGCGCTAACTTCCGGTGGTTTTTATTCAGATCTATTGTAGCGCTTTCTTTCCTGTTGCTCCCTTTCGAAATTGGCTGCAGAGTTTACTATCTGTTTTGTTGTTTGTTGCTCACGAGCGCTTCCGGTTAGGTGGCGCAGTATGTGTTTTCTCTTTGTTACTCCTATGTGATGGCCGCCGACTGAGTTTCGGTTTCGGTAGCCACCTGGCTTGTTATTCTGCATGGCTCTCAAGATGGCCGTGCTGCGCCCTTTATGAGTTTTACCTTTGGCCCATGAGCTTCAGCGTTATTGTGCTTGTGATGCCACTTTTTCCTCCCCTGTGCGCCTCCTAGACTGGCCACTTTGTTTGTCGTTTTTGCTTTTCGGGCTTGGTTTTTATGTGGTGTTGTGCCGGTGTAGTCCTCTTTGTTTCCGGCTTGCCTCGTGCACTCTGCCTTGACTTCGTATTTTGGGCCGCTCTCTCCCCGACTTACAGTAGTTTGCGCCCGTTTTGTTGCTTATTTCCTTCTGTGCCCCTCTTAAGATGGCTGCGCTTTATTGTGAGTTTCGCTTTAGTCTTTTTGGCTTGAGGCGTTGTTGCTGCCATTTCACTCCTTATCGTCTTCGGCCAAACCTCGCTCGCTCTGCGATGGTTCGGCGCTCCGTTTGCCAAGCACTCCGATATGGTTACTGCCAGCGGTCTGCACTTGATTGGATCACCACTATCCTACTGTGCTGCTTCCAAAAGGGGCGCGCCTCTCCTCAGTTTTGTTTTCATTAACCAGTTCTCGAAATAGCTTTGCCCTTAGTGGGTTTCGCTTTCGTATGGCTTCTGGCACTATAGATCTACGCGTACTTCTGTGCATATGTGGTTCGTATTTTTATTTAGAAGGGGGATCCCGCGCTGTAGCTTCTCTTCTACTAAGCAACTTGCGCGCACTGACCTTTGGAGTCTTTTGCTTGCGAGGCTGGGTGCCGGCTCTTAGGTGTTTCAGTTCACGCGCGCCATTTTATGTTCGTTCTCGTATGGGCTGATGCAGAGGTGAGTGAAATCTCGGTGTTAGCTTGTCCCTGTGTCTCCTGCTGTGCTTCGTGTTGTTCCTGACTTGTTCAGATGACTGCGAAGCCGTGTTCTGGTTGGAACGGCGTTAGTTCTCGCTGTTAGTTAGGTTCTAATCCCGGGGTCAGACAGAGCTCCGGATTTAGGCTGCTGCTCCCCTACTGCTCGATGTGATGTGTCCTTTCCGCCATTAACACCCTCTGCATGAGGGAGGGTGGAGGTATTTGTGGAAATAGGTGTATTATGCGCATCATATGAGCCGCTCTCTTTAAGTACATAATACAGTTGAATAAGTACTTTTTTTAATATATAAAGCTTATGTAGGTGACAATGGAACGCTAGCTTATTTATTTATTGATATAAACGGCTTACTGTAATCAGGAGTACCTAAAACAGGAGCCGAACACAACGCATCACGCAATTCAGAAAAACTTTTCTGACAATCCTCAGTCCATGGCAAAGGAGTTGGAACATCCTTGCACGCGAGAGCTAACAATGGCTTCGCTAACAATGAAAAGTTTGGAATCCATTGCCTGCAGTATGACGTGATACCTAGAAAGGCACGTACATCTCTCTGAGTTGTTGGCACAGTTATTTGAGCAATCGCTGCAATTCTTTCTGGGGTCAACCTTCTTTCCTCCTTTGACAATAAGTGACCTAAATAGGTTACTTCTTGGCAACAATATTGTAGCTTAGAAGGTGACACCTTGTGATGTAAGTCACATAAGTGCTTTAACAACGATACTGTAGCAGTTTTGCAAATTTGCACAGTGTCGGCAGCCACTAACAGATCATCAACGTATTGAATCAAGGCCGCACCCGCAGGTAAGACAAATGAATCAACTTGACTCTTAAGGGCCTGACTGTAGATCGATGGACTCTCACAGTAACCCTGTGGTGCGCGTTTAAACCTAAAACTGCGACCACCTAATGAGAAACCGAATAGATCTTTGCTTTCCTCAGCAATCGGAATACTAAAGAAAGCATTCTTTAGGTCGATCACCGAAAACCAGGAGGCAGAGGCTGGAATCAGTGTCAGCAAAGCTGTAATGTCAGGCACCACGGGAAACTGTGGGATCACAATTTTATTCACTTCTCTCAAATCGATTACAAACCGGTACACCGGAGGCTTGGATGGGTCAGTTCGTTTCAAAATAGGTAACACAGGACTATTACACACATTTCCCCGAGTTTCTTCAATAACATCCTTCTCGATCAAATCATAAATGATCGCTAATAGCGCTCGCTCGTCATCAAGAGAGATACGATATTGGGGAATACGTGGTAATCTCACATTTGATTTCAATTGGACTACATAAGGTGATATGTCCAGTAGGCCCACATCATTGAGACCTGTTGCCCATAAAGACTCAGGAAGGGAACGCAATTCCGGTGGGAGCTTATCAGTTGATAAGTACATAGGAGAGATCACTCTCTGACCTAATGTAAGCTCCACTCCCGTAGGAGAGCAGTATAGAGTCGCATACAACCGCTTCAACAAATCCAGACCCAAGAGATTCTCACCACAACCAGTAGTTAAAATCAAAGGAGCCTCTAGCTCACGTCGCCCGATCGTAAGGAACAAAGGGCTAGAAACTGGATTGCTAACCGGGGCACCAGAGAATCCAACGGAAACATTCGTTAAGCCAGACAAAGGTGCGCCAGAGAGTTTCGAATGCATAATGGAACTTTTTGCTGCACCAGTGTCCAACAGAAAAGGCTCAACTACGCCCGATGTGGCAACTGCGACGTAAGGCCCTCTCTGATCAACCGGAACTGATACGACTCCCTCTCTTTGTCTATGGCTGTCCTAGTAATTGTTGTCCGCACCAATGTCATGCTCGACATAATAGTCATCCACATGATACTGCGCAGATCTACCAGACGATGTATTTCGCTGATCAAAACAATTGTTCGCGTCCGATGAAGGAGCAGAACGCTCATTTTGATTGTGAGAGGAGTCACGACCTCTACCTCGAGATGCTTGCTGAGAACCACCACGACCTCCTCGGACCGAAACACCATTCGTTCGGTCACGTAAAACAGGGCAATTGAACTTCAAATGGCCCTCTACCCTACAATATGCACACTGATTATACCCAAGCATAGATCTGGATGCAGAGGAGTCAGAACGTGACTGCATCCTAGAAGACTGCGCTTGCGGTCGATACTGCACATGCTGCTGTTGCGAATCATTCTGATTCAAGCGTGGAGGATACGCTTGCTGCAACAATACCTTAGTTTTTAGCTCTTTCGTTTTCTTATCTGCACGATCGTTCTCTTCTTTTTCCCTATTCTCATATTATTGAGCCGTTGCTAATATTTGAGCCGTTGTTGAGACAGCTCAAGCACTTTCAGAATTTTTCAATTTGTTGCATAACTCAGGCAACAAATTTAACACAAACTTATCGACAAACAATCGCTGACCTCCCTCAGTGCTCATATCCTGACCACTATGATCGATAAATGCCTCCTCAAACCTAGTAAAGAAATCAGGGACACTCTCATCTTTCTTTTGTTTGCAAGCAGACAATTTATCCCAGTTCACCCTCACCGCTGGCATAAGTGTTTTCATGAGCGTAATAATTCTTTGGGGCAAATCCGTAATTAACTGTTCAGGCTTAGCCCCACCAACTTGCCGTCCGTCTGCCGCTACAAGTGCAGCGCAATCACCACCTAACTCGGCTGCATGATTCTCTTGACGAATTTTCGCCCAGACTGGTTGCGGTACGACATTACCAAATAGCATGTCAATATCAGCAAGGTTCATAATAGAAGCATCCACGAGTTGGGATAACTCCTTATAATAACCTGCTGGATTCTTTCGTGGATCAGGCAAAGATTGCTTCACCTGCAAAACCTCTGATCGCTTCCATGGGAGGTGTATCCAAACTCTCTGGAAGTGTGGCAAAATTGGAGGAACGGCAGCAGCATTACCTGGCATCCACACTGGGGGAACCTCTCGCATAGGATACTGACCAGATTTCGCATTCGGGTCATCGGAGTCGTCATCAAACGACACTCGAGAAGGCACTTTGGACCTAAAAGCTAACAAACGCTCTAATGCACGCCGTACATCACCACCGACAATCATGCCGTTCGAAAACTGACTCTGAAGTTCAGTCATATCGGGCGGTACATTATCTAGCTCATCATTATCCCACTCTTCTCTCAATGATTTGCACATCTCCTCGAACACGAATCTCTGTGTGGGCTCATTAAACTGAGAGAATGTGTCTGATAGAAACTTCCTTTTCCTTCTCTGCCTTGTCTCACTGATGCTGTTCTGCACCTTGCATCATCGAAATAATACCTTCTTTCTTATTTTTCTTAATCTGCTTGATTTCTTTCTGTCTGGCCTCTTTGCGCCATAACCGGAAGGAATCAAACATTGCTGGCCTAGCTTTCTTTTTAAACAATTTGGCTTCGAGATTATCTAAAATCTCAGTTTCAAAACTACCATGGGGTGGCCAACTAAGGACACCATCCTTTCTTGTATAACGGATCCAGAATTCATTATAGACAATGGGGCCTACTCCATGTCGACTAAATAGCTCATAAATCAGAGTTCCAACTGGAGGTATCGGACACGAGTCCTCCAACCGGGAATCCGTGTTGCAACATTTAAGGAAACCAAACAAAATACTACGGCCAGGCATCGTGCACACTAACCGAGTTTCAAACTTCAAGGGTTATCAAATTACGATATCCTCGCAAAAATACGAGACCCTCGGTTTTTGGCAATTGCAATTGTCAAAGAAAAACCCAACAACTAAGAATCAACAACTAAGAACCACAAATGCAATGGAACCATGCAACCAACCAAGTTTCAACAACAAAAACCAAGTTTCAAAGTACGAAGCAAATGTCCCAAAAAGGAACCAAAGAACCAACAACTAAGGACTGGGAGCGACCCACAACTACTTAACTGAAAGAACAATGGCGTCACCAGGAAGGCCCATCTATCGTCTCGCCGTACAAAGGACTAAGCCAGGCGCCAAAACAGGTCGACAGTCAGGGCATCAGTCCGTCGCAGCCGTCAGGAAGCGGGAATCTTCGCGGGAAAAATCTTCTGACACTTATTTCGACAACAGGATCGATGAAGCGGGGTGCACCTTCCCTCGGAGATTTCACACGAAGTTCCTCACGATCGTCAGGCTTTGGACCGGTACCGCTGATGTCGCCCCACGTTGGGCGCCAACTGAAGGACTGGGCTAAATTAAGGCCCAGCGGTGCCAGGGCACAACACCTGAAACCTTCGTGGGGATACCTATTCCGGTGTACAAATTACAGAGACACGGGACACTTCCTTCGGCGTCAAAGATCAGCGTTTATTTACTGCAGGGACACAGAACTCGCTAGAAGTACAACAGAGTGTATGTTCAGAGAGTCTGCTTCAAATTGCAAAAGTGGATCGCTCCTTTTATACACATTTTCGCCATTGCACAACATACGAACAAAAGGTTACAACTCAGTTCTCACAGTAAACTTCAAAAGGGTGGCATTCATGTTTTCAGAAGCCCGGAACATAATTACAGTAGCATTGCCGGTTCCCAACTGTAAAAGCACTCTATCCCACCATTAGGCACATTCCATTCTGGTTGTAAACGAGCGAAGAGAAGGGACAGAAACAGGTGCAAGGAAAACAAAGACAAACAACAGATTGAAAAGAGTGTGGGGCAATATCGGAAGCATGATCACAGGATCAAAGGACTCGAGCCTAGCGCATGCAAGGCTGAAGCAATAGACCGGCGCGGCAAGATGAGCCTCGAGCGGAGCCATCTGCCTTTGCCGTGTCATTCCCCTAGTCATAAAGACACACTCAAAGGAATATGCATCTTCCGCAAGAGCTTGGGAGTCCCAGGGTCATCAGGCGGACATTGTTCATTCGCCGGCTACGTGAGGGCAAGAAACAAAATGGATGCCGTATCTAAAATGGAACCCGAGGGTTCGACTAAAGAAACCCGTAAATAAGACGAACCCTTCTAAGTAGTGTAGCGAAAACACGTACACCCACTAAACTCGTCATTTGCGGTTCGTAGATACCAAACTCATCCATATTCGATCAAGCCCAAAACGTCATTACGATTCTCACGGAACCTCAATCGATTGAAGAAAAAATGAAACTATCGAAGGCAAACTGCAAAAAAAACGTGGTTGACAGTTGGCAGCACTCTCGAAAGTCAAGAAGGTCCGGTGGTGCCAGAGAAAATGGAGGCACGCAGTGCGACGGCGTGCTGGGTGGCTCAAGACATGTCCAAGCTCCTCTAACACTGTAGAGAATTGGTACGTCACAGTACCGGCTGGAAACATTGCGAAGGCTGCAGAGCGCCATCTTAGGATAGTTTATTGAAGCTATCTGCTGCCATCTTGGAGCGGTTCGGCGCTCGTGCATTCAGGCAGCGTCGGCCTACTTAAGGCGGAACTTTCTGCGAGGTCAGCCTGGAGAAGGTGTCCTCGGTCAGAGTGGTGCTCTGCGCTATTGCTGACTAGTCGCGCGCATTTAGAGCGCTTACCTGCAACTTTTTAAATCGCCTGTTTTGTATTTTATTTATTTTGTGTTTCATTTCCCCTGTTTTTAAAGCGCCGCATCGGCCCCTCACTTGCACCATAATTCATCCTAAAACCCACCGCAGTTTTGCGGGTCCGGTTCCGGGGAGGTGTGGGGGAGCGCCATCTTAGGATAGTTTATTGAAGCTATCTGCCGCCATCTTGGAGCGGTTCAGCGCTCGTGCATTCAGGCAGCGTAGGCCTACTTAAAGCTCCACTTCCCTACGCGCAGCGGGCGCGCCTTCCCTGCGCCTGAGTCGTGCCAGAGTCCTGCCCGTCTGCGCTCGTCAGCGTCTCGGAGGCGGACGGGGCAGGACGGCTGGCTTATTTTCCTTTGGTTTCACGACTCTACCTGCTGCCCTAGTAAGTATACTCTCCTATTCCTCGGCGGACCTCCTTTCTCTGCGTGGCTTACGCGGCACTTGTCTTCATGTCTTTCCTGTGGGTCGGGCTCTCAGGAAGGGATGTTCGGAGTGTGGCTGGCGTCTGCCAGATTTGAAGGGATCCTCGCCGGATATTCCATCGGTCCACTACCACTGTCATCTTCTCAACACTAGGTCATTGAGCTGTCACTCCCTTAACATTTGGAACCTGTTGCGGGAGTCTAACATATCTTGTTTATTCCTCACAGAGACTTGGTTGGGGGAAAGTTCTGCCCCTGATTTGGCTAATGCCATTCCTCCTGATTATAATATCTTCAGGAGGGACAGAGTGACTGGTAGAGGTGGAAGAGTGGCGCTGATCGTGGACAAACACATTTCCTGTACGACCTTTCCTGTAGATAACATTCAGGGTTGAGAGGCCCTAGGTTTTACTCTTCACCTTTCTCCCTCACAAGCTTGTACTGAGATTCTTCTCTACAGAGCGCCGGGACCTCTTGGGTCATTCTTCGACGAACGTCAAGTGGCACTCTCAGTGCCGTGCCTTAGGTCAGAACATCGTATCTTACTAGGTGATCTTAATTTGCACATGGACAACAATTTGGACCCAGATGCTATAAAACTTGTCGATATTACGGCTCCGTTAGGGCTGTTCCCTTTCATCCAGGGGCCGACTCATAACAAAGGTCATACCTTGGACCAGATCTTCTCTACGAGACCGCTTAGTGTGTCTCCACCGCAGCCTGTCCTGTGGTCCGACCATTTTTTAATTAATTTTGCGCTGCTTTCCACTGCTACAACACGTATGAGGCCTCTAAGAGACACCACGAGGGCCTCTCGGCCTTTTCACCTGATCTTTGCTGATATGTTGTCCGATGCCCTCCATAGTTTCCCTTGTCAACTTTCTGGTAATCTAGAGGAGAATCTTACTCTCTTCCAGAAAAAATGCTTACGGCCAGACTGGAGGTGTTAGTTCCTGAGAAGAAGGCTAAATCCACTGAGAGGCGTATATCCGCCCCATGGTTTACTCCTCATCTGAGGGCCTTACGTCAGGATTGCAAGAAGGCGGAAAGGGCCTGGCGGCGTGTCTATGATCCAGCTGAGAGATTGAAATATAGAGTGTCGACTAGATCTTACCACAGGCAGATCTGGGATGGAAAAAAAGCTTATCTGGAGCGCAGAATAGATGAGGCCGAAAACGCCAGTAAAGAGATTTTTAGAATTGTAAAGGATTTTACCTCTCCCTCCCTAAACACTCCTTCTTACATGCACTCAGAGCTTTGGATAAATCAATTAGCTGAGTTTTTTGTTAATAAAATCAAATCCATTCAGGACTCCTTTCTTCCTACCTGCCCCTTGCCGGATGTTAGTTGTCTGTCCTCCCTGCCTCCTTTGGATGGGAATGGTCCCTTTCTTTGTGAATTTCCCCCTATGTCCCCTACCATCTCTCTGGACCTTTTGTTACGGTTGAAGTCTGGCTCGCCGCTGGATCCCTGCCCGGCGAAATGTCTGGGGAGAGTGGCGCCAGTCCTTAACACCTTACTGAATCCACTCCTTAATTCCTCTTTGTCCACCGGTATGGTCCCTCAGGCCTGGAAATGTGCCTTGATCTTACCGCTGATTAAAAAGCCTAACCTAGATCCCCTTATTCATGCGAACTACAGGCCGATCTCTCTCCTCCCTGCTCTGGCGAAAGTGACCGAGAAGCATGTGCATCAGTCGATCTCCAATTTCATCGAGGAGAACGACCTCTTACACATGTCTCAATCTGGCTTCCGTGCTAATTTTAGCACGGAGACTGCCCTTCTCGAGGTCACCGACGCCATCAGGGAGGTTTTAGATTCAGGAGGCAAGGCCATGTTGGTTATGCTTGACTTGTCGGCGGCGTTCGACACCGTTCCCCACGAAGGCCTCCTTTTAAGACTCTGGGAAATTGGCTTACGTGGGACGGTGTTGAACTGGTTTAAATCTTTTCTTACGGGCCGCCGGCAAACGATCTGGCGCCTCCTTATTCCGCCGATATGTCGCCGCTAGAGGTGGGGATTCCTCAGGGTTCCATTCTTAGCCCCATGCTTTTTAACATCTTTATGGCCCCTCTGGTGGTGGTGGTGGAATCATTTGGCGCCCAGATCATATCCTATTCTGACGACACCCAGCTTCTGTTCACGTGTGACAGAGGCGGGGCTTTCGACGGCACACGGATTATGGACTATCTAGGTACTGTCTTCGAGTGGTTCCGGTGGCATGGCCTAAAATTCAACTCCGACAAATCGGAGCTGCTTTTTTTTGGCTGTACCCCTGATCCCAGCTGGAAGGCCTGGTGGCCACAGGATATGTTTCCCCCGGACAATGTCTCCCTCAAGGCGAAAAACCTTGGAATTTTGATTGATTGTGACCTATCTTTCAGACCCCATATCATTGGGCTTTCAGGGAAATGCTTTGGCATTCTGAGGATGCTTAGGAAGTTTCTTCCTTTGTTGTCACTCCACCACAAAAAAACCATTGTGCAGGCCTTGATAGGGTCGCGTTTGGATTATGCAAACGCCCTCTACTTGGGTCTACCTAAATATCTTTTGACCCGCCTGCAAGTGGTGCAGAATTCGGCGGCTCGAGCCATCTTTGGGCTCCCGAGACGGGCCAGCACCGCTGAGTTGCTCAAAGCATTGCATTGGCTGCCCATCTCCAAGAGAATCTTATTTAAAAGCCTTACCTTGGCCTTTAAAGCCCTTCACTGTGTAGGCCCCAAGTACATTGGGAAACGCCTATCTTTCTACCTGCCTAGCAGGGCTTTGCGGTCAGCTTCTTTGGCCAAAGCGGCTGTGCCTGCCATCAAGCGTTCCAGAATAGGAGGCCAGTCATTCGGTTATCTGGCTCCGCGGGGCTGGAACGAGCTACCTCTGTCTCTAAGAAAGGCTAACAGCCTTCTCGCTTTCAGGAAAGAACTGAAAACTTGGCTCTTTGCTCAATAGTAGCGTTAGGTTCCCCTCAGTTTTTAGTTGTTGTGTTGTCACTCTGCACTTAGTGCTCTTCGCCAAAGCGCCGGGATGCTCTTGGGAGTAGTCGTGCGCTATAGAAGAAAATAAATAACATAACATAACATAACATGTCGTGAGGAATGAAGGGAAGTACAGGAGAATAGTGAAGGTAGGAGCGCGCGATCTCAATATGTGCTCGAGAAGTTTTGAAGGCTTTAAATGACGGTTAAACTGCCACTGGGAAGCGCAGTTCTCAGGCAACAAAAAACAAAAATAATAACAGACTTTGAAAAATGAAACACTCCCACTAGGATCACTTAAGATAGTCAAAGCGCATAAAGTGTGGAAAGCATAACATATTAGGAAATGACTTAAAACTACCACAATCCTACTCAAATTTAGCACATCAGTTTGTAATTATGAACCAAAGTGAAACGCTCTCCATCACAAAAAATATAGCAGGCAGGACGGCATCAGAGTGAAACTGTGGAATTCAATGCCAGACCCTTGCACTGCCGAACAGCAATCCCCAATCAAGAAACACAGCGAACAAAATGATCCTCCTCAGTAAAGATGCGGCAGTATCCACAACAGTAAACAGCAGGGAGGACGGCAACAAAGGCACGCTGCAGTGGGCAACAGGAAACACGGCAGGCATGTAGTGGAAAGGCATCGCACCAGGCCTCAGAAACAGTAAAGTTGTAAGTAGCAGGTTGGAGACGGATGTCCCAAGAAGCAGGAGGGACTTCCACAACAGGCAGGTAGCAGACAGTTCAACTTTAGTAGGGAGTAGTAAACAGAAGCAGGTAGCAGGAAGCAAATGTCCTGTTTGAAACAGGCAGTAGGATTTAGGCAGGAAGAAACAGGTTACAGGAAATCTACGCCTTGTCCATGGGCTGTCCGGTGAAATATGGACACTGGTGGGGCGGGAGGGCGTAAAATCCTTAACGTGGTCCGTTTTGAATAAAATCATGAATAAAAGTACCTTTAAGAAGCTTGAAAAAGGTCCTCACGCATAGTTTTGATTCCACCTCGTCGCCAAATTTATGTTACATCCTGGTAAGGAATTCCAGAAGACTTGGATAGGTTACAGATGATAAGTCTATTCTTCTTAGATGGTAGATAGGTTTTCCAGTATATATGTTATAATTAAAGCCCCACCAGGAGCATCCTCTCTGCTGCTCAGCCCAGGATCCAACTGACAGTCCACTGACAGCATACCAAACATTCCAATGATATCACATTCACACTAACATTCCACTCACACTGGCTGAACAGCAGAGGCAGAGAAACAGGGAAGATGTAAGGTTAAAACCTTAGATATAACAAGTTGGTATCGAGCAGACTTTGCAATGGAATTGATGTGGGAGATTAGATTAAATTGTTTGTCGTGTATGACACCAAGGGATTTTGTGCTGTTGATAATGATGGGTTTATTGTTAAGTAGATTCATCTGATCCATCCATGGTTGAACCGGAGGAGGAGAAAGTGAGGAGGAGAGGAGGAGGAATACAGTTTTGGAGGGATTCTGAATCAGTTGATGAGTTGACATCCAGTTTTGAATGGAGTCGAGAGTAGATCTTAGGATGGCGAGATCGTGGGTGGAGGCAACCTTGAGGTAGATTTTGAGTGTCATCTGCATAGAGATGATAGTGGATCCCGGATTTACTTAAGAGATTCTAAGTAGAGATTGAACAAAGTGGGTGCAAGTATAGAGCCTTGAGGGACACCTTGACCTACTGCCAAAGGAGATGAAAGACTGTTTGCTATTTTTATCATTTGGGATCTATCAGAGAGGAAGGAAGCATACCATTTAAGCACAGTGCCCTCCACGCTCCGTGCCCTCCATGCCCATTCTCTGTTGCAGAGTGTAGTGATTGACAGTGTCAAAGGCCGCAGAAAGGTCAAGGAGAATTAGAAGACAGGAGCCCCCCCCCAAATCAAGTATCCTCAGCACGTCATCAACCACTTGCAGTAGGACTGTTTCAGTGCTGCAGTTTTATATGAACCCAGATTGACTGACAATTGTCAAGAAAATCATTGTCCTTGATATGACGAGAGAGTTGTTTCACTGCACATCTTTCTGTGATATACGCAAGAAAGGGTAGGTTTGTGATGGGGCGGGAGTTGTTGAGGTCATTCGCATCAGCAGTTGTTTTTTTAAGCAGAGGGGTGACCTGCCCAGTTTTGAAGGAGACAGGAAGGGAGCCTTGACAGAGGGAGAGGTTGACCAGAGTGGTCCAATAGGAAAGAGAAGGGGAATAGAAGTTAATGGCAATGGCACTGGGGATGGGGTCAAGAGAATGGTTGGAGGGCTTTTTTGAGGATGCAATTGAGGAGGGCATCTTCAGAGATGAGGTCAAAGTTCTGCCAAATGGCTAAGGATTTGTGCTCCTCTGGAGGGGTAGGATGAGCGACCTGATCCACAAGGGATTTCACTTTTTCATCAAAGAATATAGCAAAATCCGCTGCTTTCTTTGTAGAATCCTCCAACTTGGAGGTTGGGGGAGATCAGTTAGGAATCTTGATGAGATTGAATCTTTTTTTGGGTCTATTTTTGGCTGAGTCAAGGAGGGTTCTGAAGTGCGACGCTTTCACAAGGAAGATGTGCTTGTGGTACTTGGATCTTGCTGAATGAAGCGTGGCCAAATTATCGGTGGAGGGCGCTTGCCTCCATTGCTTCTCCAGGAATCTTAGCTGCTTCCTTTCTTCATAGAGGGATTTGTTAAACCAAGGTGCTGAGGGAATGGGCCTTATCTTTTTGCTTTGGAGAGGAGCGACGTTATTGATTTCGACTGCAAGGACTGTGAGGCATTGGTAAGGTGAGTTTGTCAACATCTAGGTTCGGATCTGGACTTGGAAGAGATAGCAAAGCTGATTTACAAAGGGAACCGACATCCATATTTTTAGCATCATGGAACCAGGAGGTAGCCCTTTTAGGTTGGCCAAGAGTTATAGAGTGTGATAGGTGAAGAGAGAATGGGATGAGGAGGTGGTCAGACCAGTCTACATGAATAGGGGTAGTGATAGAAAGCATGTCTGCTTTAGAAATAACAAGGTCCAGGATTGAGCCCTTAGAGTGTGTTGATTCTGTGCGGTGTTATAAGATCGTTTGCAGAGAGGAAGGTGGCCAGCGAGTTCGCAGAAGAGTCTTGCGGTAAGCCCCATTAGAGAATGAAGTCACCCACGAAGATCTGATTGTTACTTTGCGAGTATTGGTCGCTGATGAAGCCAGTGAGTTCCTCCATAAATGAAGGGCCGCTACAAGGCGGGCGGTAATTGACATGGAATCTGAGGGGTGAGCGGTGGTGCAATTGAAGCTCAAGAGAAAGGCATTCAAAAATGTGGAAGGAACTGATAGGAAAAGCCTTCAGTTGAAGGGAGTTTCTACAGATGACTGCAATACCTCCCTCAACGTTGTCAATTCTGTCATTCCTAAATATAGAATAGCCTGGGGGTAATAGGAGATCAAACAAAGAGTGAGAGGTATCGTTGAACCAAGCCTCTGTGAGAAAGAGCATTTCAATATTGTGAAGGGTGATGGTATCGGAGATTTCAAGTTTGTGTTTTACTGCTGATCTGCAGTTCTCGAGCAGACAGCTCAGCTCTGTCAAGACTGTTTTGGAGACAGGGGCTCTTGGGCTCTGAAGGGTGATCGGGATATTGTACTTATACGGGGGTGCTCTGGAGGGTTTAGGTGGATGCTTGGTTCTGACAGAAGAGAGGGTCAGAATAGTGTAGATAGTAGGGTTACTAGGAGATGCAGGTTGAAGAAGGGTGGCGTTCAAGGGCTTGTGTGAGTTAACGAAGTTTGCAGACAACAGGTTGAGCTTGGCTTTAGTGTGGTGAGGGGGCGAGGTGCTTCTCGTGGGAAGGGGAGGGTTTTCCAAAGGAGTAGAGGTGTATGGAAAGGTGGAAATCTTAGAGCTTAACAGTGAAATGGCAGCTACAAGCCGGGATATGGAGGGGATAAGAGAGTCTAGCTTATTTTCCAGAGAGAGTAAGGCAGAGCACGGAGGGTTAGGTGGCTCGATGGAAACAGGAGGGGGTGGAATTGGTGGTGGAAGGCAGGGAGAGGTGGGGGGACAGGAGGAGAGTTGGGGTATTGGGTTCAAAAGTGGGGAAAGGTGGAGGTTGAGAGCGGGAGTAGGTGAATCAGAGGTGAAGGGAGAGTTGTCTTTGTTGGTGGTACAAGAAGGAAAGGAATTGAGGACATATTTAGGGGGAGATGGGTGCGGATCAAGGCGGTAGGGTAGAAGGAGAGGGGAGGGCTGTGTGGGGTCATGCAGTGCTTTAAATGGGGAATAATAAGTGCATGTACTCATTAAACTGAGCTAGGGGCGTGGCAGTGGGCGGGGCTAGAGGCGGGGCGAAACATGGAGATAAACATTTCTATCAATTATTAATTTTGCCCTTACATTTCCGTTGATAGTAGTTTTAAGCTTTCTATATCTGCAGATTAACATCTAATTATGGCATTTCTTTGAAACAACCTCCTGAAAGTGTCTCGATTCTCTTCCTGTCTGAGCTCCACACGCACGCACCCAAATACTCTCAAAAAAGGTTCAGTTGAGGTTATTCCTGAGTTACTTCACAGCAGAGGTGCAACTAGAGGCAGATTTCGAAGGGGGGGGGGGGATAAAAAAAATGTTCGGGGGGCCTGAAACTTTAAGCACTAGACAGAGTGGAGATGGGGAGAAACAACAACAAAACCTCTTGTAACATGTAATGGTCTTTTAAAGACCTATGAAGTGCTCAGGGCGTGTGGCTGTGTGTGTGCCCGGGAGCCGTCTGAGCCCGGGCTGCCACACAAGTGAAGGGGGGGGGGGGGCTGAAGCCCTTTGAGTCTAATGGTTGTTCGGCGCCTGCTTCACAGCAAGGACAGTGTGAATATGATTGATAAAGCAGGGGCTGAATGGGCCTGCACAACACAGCAGGACGGTGAAGTTTTCAACACCCGGGCATCCCTTGTATATGAGCCACTGCTGAATGGTTCAGCAGTGGCTCAGCTAAGAGCTAGAGAGACGATTTGCAAATTAGAATGCATCACTGACCTTACCTTCATGAGTATCAGTACTCTCCTTGTCAGTGGAGAAGTGCCGGTACTCAGATCGGTAAAAATAAGAAGTGCCGGTACTCAGTACCGGTGAGTACCGGCCCATTTAAAGCACTGGGGTCATGGGAATGTAGGAATCTCTGACAGAATATCGAGAGACAGGATATCGACAGACAAAACATCGACGCTGGAATATCGAAGGCAAGTATATCGACACCCTATCTACAACATGGTAAGTACAAAAATATCGAAACTAAAATAGTCAAGTCAAGTCAAGTCAAGTCAGAGAATTTATATAGCGCGCTACATACCCAGAGGGTCTCAAGGCGCTTGAGGAGGGGTGGGGAATTACTTGTCGAATATCCATGTTTTAAGTTGCTTTCTGAATGCTAGGTGGTTCTGGGTAATGCGAAGGTAAGTGGGAAGTGAGTTCCAGGTTTTAGCTGCCAGGTAGGAGAAGGATCTACCTCCCATGGTGGTTTTGTTGATGCGAGGTACAGTGGCAAGGGCTTGGTTGGATGATCGTAGCTGGCGGGAGGGGGTGTAGAAGGACAGTCGTGTGTTGAGGCATTCTGGTCCGATTTCGTAGAGTGCTTTGTGTGCGTGGGTTAGGAGCCGGAAAGTGATCCTCTTATTGACGGGAAGCCAGTGGAGGTTTTTCAGGTGGCTAGAGATGTGTTCTTTACGCGGGATGTCTAATATGAGCCTGGCTGAGGCGTTTTGGATTCGTTGGAGTTTTTTCTGGAGTTTAGCGGTAGTACCGGCGTAGAGGGTGTTTCCATAGTCCAGTCGGCTCGTGACCAGAGCGTGGGTGACCATTTTCCTAGTTTCGGTGGGGATCCAACGAAATGTTTTTTTGAGCATGCGAAGAATGTTGAAGCAGGATGAAGAGACGGCGTTGACTTGTCTGTTCATTGAAAGTGAGGAGTCCAGGATGACGCCCAAGTTCCGTGCGTGGTCTGTCGGGATGGGTGCTTTTCCAAGGGCTTCTGGCCACCAAGAGTCGTCCCATGCAAAGGGGGAGGTACCTAAGATGAGGACTTCTGTTTTATCTGAGTTCAGTTTCAGACGGCTGTGTTTCATCCATTCGGCTACTTCTTTCATTCCTTCGTGTAGGTTAGTTTTGGCGGTGCTAGGGTCGTTGGTGAGTGATAGGATCAGTTGAGTGTCATCTGCGTAGGAGATGATGTTGAGGTTGTGTTGGCGGGCGATGGCCGCGAGGGGGCTCATGTATACGTTGAAAAGGGTGGGGCTGAGTGAAGATCCTTGCGGTACGCCGCAGATGACTTCAGTGGCCTCTGACTTGAATGGTGGAAGGCGGACTCTCTGGGTTCTTCCGGTGAGGAACGAGGTGATCCATTCTAGTGCTTTTCCTTGGATTCCGATGTTTCTGAGGCGCTGTAGAAGGGTGCTATGGCAGACTGTGTCGAAGGCTGCGGAGAGGTCGAGGAGGATGAGGGCGACTGTGTCTCCATTGTCCAGCAGGGTTCGAATGTCGTCTGTTGCTGCGATGAGGGCGGTCTCAGTGCTGTGTTTTGCTCGGAAGCCGGACTGTGAGGAGTCGAGGGATTTGTTGGCTTCGAGGAAGGCGGCGAGCTGGTTGTTGACAGCTTTCTCGATGACTTTGGCCGGGAATGGAAGGAGCGAGATGGGGCGGTAGTTTTTGAGTTCGTTGGGGTCCGCTGTGGGTTTTTTCAGAAGGGCGCTGAGTTCAGCGTGTTTCCAGCTTTCCGGGAAGGTGGCGGAACTGAAGGAGCAGTTGATGACGTCTCGGAGGTGCGGTGCTATGATGGAGTCTGCCTTGTTGAAGATGTGGTGAGGGCATGGGTCTGTGGGGGATCCTGAGTGGATGGAGTTCATCAGGCGGATGGTGTCCTCAGTGGAGATTGGGTTCCAGTCATTAAGGATGTTCGAGGGGGGTGAAGGTCCAGCAGATGGTTGGATGGGTTGGTCTCCGGGTTGGTTGTCGAAGCTGTTGTGGATGTCTGCAATTTTGTTGTGGAAGAATGAGGCTAGGGAGTCGCAGAGGGCTTGAGAGGGGTTGATGTCGTTAGAGTTGGCCGAGGGATTGGTAAATTCCTTGATGATGTTGAAAAGTTCCTTGCTGTTGTGGGCGTTGTTATCTAGTCGGTCCTTGAAGGCGGTTTTCTTGGCCTTTCGGATCAGTTGGTGGTGTATGCGGGTGGTGTTTTTGAAGGCGTCCTTGGTGCTGGTGGTTGGGTCTTTTTTCCAGGCCTTCTCAAGGGAGCGGCAGAGTTTCTTGGATTTCTTAAGATCATCGTTGAACCAGGAGGCCTTCTTGCTGCCAAGTTTGCTTTGTCGTTTTTTCAGTGGTGCTAGGATGTCCGCGCTGTCGGATAACCATAAGGTGAGGTTGGTGGTGGCTTGGTCGGGGTTTGAGGGGTGGGCTGGGGGGTTTAGAAGAAGCGATGAGGAGATCTGGTCGATGGTGATTTTGTTCCAGTTTCTTTGCAGAGTTGGTTGGGGGTGGTTGTTGGGTTTGGGCTTGTTGTAGGTAAAGTGAACGCAGCTGTGGTCAGTCCAGAGGAGAGCCGTAGTGTGGCTAAAGGAGACATGATTGCTGGAGGTGAAGATAGGGTCGAGAGTGTGACCTGCGATGTGGGTGGGGGAGGTGACCAGTTGTTTAAGTCCGAGGTTGGCGAGGTTGTCCAAAAGGGTGGTGGTGTTGCGGTTGTTGTTCTTTTCAAGGTGAAAATTGAGGTCTCCCAGAAGGATGTAATCTTTGGAGGGGAGCCCGTGTGGAGTGATGAAGTCCGTGATGTCCTCACTAAATTGTGCGCGGGGTCCTGGAGGTCTGTAAAGGAGGGTGCCTCTGAGTGTGGTCTTGGGGTCGATGAGGATCTGGAAGTGAAGGTGTTCAGAGTTGGCGAGATTGACGTTAGAGCTGGTTGAGATGTGGATGGATTTCTTATGGACGATATCGATTCCTCCTCCTGTGTGGCCGGTACGGTCCTTGCGTACGATCTTATAATCTTCTGGGATGGCAATGGTGATGTCTGGGGCGGAAGAGGCGTTCATCCATGTTTCTGTTAGGAAGGCGACGTCCGGAGAGATGGTGTCTAGTAGATTCCATAGGTCAATGGCGTGTCTGTGGACCGATCGGGTGTTGAGCAAGATGCATTGTAGGTGGTTGGGGTCGGGAATCTGTGGTGTGGTCGTAGCGGAGTTGTTGTCGGTGCCGATGAATTTGCAGGAGTAGCATGAGAAAGGTCCATGGGTGTGTCCAGGAGCGGCTTGGACGCAGGTGGGGGAGCGGCCGGGGTTAAGGGCTAGGAGGGTGGTGGCATCGTAGGTAATGCGGGAGGGCTGGGCAATGCGAGGACCAGGGGGTCTGGCGCTGGGCGCGGTCCCGGAGCGGACAGGCGCAGACGGGCTTACCTTTGGCGCACCTTCGGCGCGGATTGGGCGCAATCGCTGCGCGTGAACGCTGCGCGCGGGAGCATCTGTCATATATGGAAGGTGGAGGGGGCGGGGGCGAGGCAGGGTCAGCTGGGAGGCGGGCGCGGGGTGGAGCTACGGTCAGGGAATCAATAAACAACAAAATGGCTGCAACGAGGGTGAAATCGAAACTAGCCTGGGGGATGAATTAGAAGGCACAACCGGGCACAGAGTGAAGCGGGAATCAGTTAGCAAAACGCAGGCTTGGCAGTGCAGCAAAACAATATACAACGCACAGTGCACACTATTCAATGAATAATGTAATTGAGCTAAGCAGGCAGCAAAACAGCGCACAGTGCACGCAATTCAAAAGCTTGTAAATTATAAAGTATATTGAGCTAAGCAGGCAGCGGCAGTGATGCGGGGGAGAAGGTCGCGCTGGGGGTGTGCTTCAAAGCGCTACGATACCACGGATCAGCTTGAGAGCGCTCTCTGTTCACAGAGTCAGGACGCCTTGCGTGGGTGGGGGAGCGACCTCTTCCGACCAGGTCAGGAGAGTCACGGCGCAGGGGAGGTGGTGTAGGTCCAAAACTATCTGCGGGAGGCAGGGTCAGCTGGGAGGCGGGCGCGGGGTGGAGCTACGGTCAGGGAATCAATAAACAACAAAATGGCTGCAACGAGGGTGAAATCGAAATTAGCCTGGGGGATGAATTAGAAGGCACAACCGGGCACAGAGTGAAGCGGCAATCAGTTAGCAAAACGCAGGCTTGGCAGTGCAGCAAAACAATATACAACGCGCAGTGCACACTATTCAATGAATAATGTAATTGAGCTAAGCAGGCAGCAAAACAGCGCACAGTGCACGCAATTCAAAAGCTTGTAAATTATAAAGTATATTGAGCTAAGCAGGCAGCGGCAGTGATGCGGGGGAGAAGGTCGCGCTGGGGGTGTGCTTCAAAGAGCTATGATATCACGGATCAGCTTGAGAGCGCTCTCTGATCACAGAGTCAGGATGCCTTGCGTGGGTGGGGGAGCGACCTTTTCCGACCAGGTCAGGAGAGTCATGGATATCGATGTTAAAAATATTGTAATTAAATATATCGGTTTTTTTTATTATTAAAAAAAGAAATATAAAGTAAATAATACTTTTATATAATTTAAACTAATGTAAAAATATTTTAGAATGTTTAAAATGAATAAATAATACATATTTAATGTTAAACATTTAATTAAAATTAAACATACAATATGTTATATATATTTAATTAATTATAATATTTATTATGTTTTTTAATTAATTTAAAAATATTAACAATTACTATAAATTACAAATACATCAACACTAAAATAATAACATAAATAATATTAAATATTTATATATAATACATAAAAACAATGAAATATACTTTCAATATTAAAAAAATTAATTAAACACAACATTATGTAACATAATAAAAATATCATAAAATACATAAATAAATATAAATTATATAGGATAGCGTAAGGCTAAAAATTACTATTCAAACTCCATAGGGTGCAACAGTAGGGAACGTGTTGTATAGCAAATAGGTAAAACTTACTATTCCCACTCCAATGAGTGCAACATTAGGGAAAGCGTTGGATAGTGTAAGGGTAAAAATTACTATTCCAACTCCAAAGGGTGCAACAGTAGGGAAAGCGTTGGATAGTGTAGGGGGTAAAATTACTATTCCCATTCCAGAAAGTGCAACAGTTGGGAAAGCGTTGGATAGCGGGTGGGTAAAAATTACTATTCCCACTCCAGTGAGTGCAACAGTAGGGAAAGCGTTGGATAGCGTACGGGTAAAAATTACTATTCCCACTCCAGTGGGTGAAACTGTAGGGAAAGAGTTGGATAGCGGATAGGTAAAAATGACTATTCCCACTCCAATGAGTGCAACATTAGGGAAAGCGTTGGATAGCGTAAGGGTAAAAATTACTATTCCAACTCCAAAGAGTGCAACAGTAGGGAAAGCGTTGGATAGTGCAGGGGGTAAAATTACTATTCCTACTCCAGAGAGTGCAACAGAAGTGAAAGCGTTAGATAGCGTGTGGGTAAAAATTACAATTCCCACTCCAGTGAGTGCAACAGTAGGGAATGCATTGGATAGCGTACGGGTAACAATTACTATTCTCACTCCAGTGGGTGCAACAGTAGGGAAAGCGTTGGATAGCGTTAGGGTAGAAATTACTATTCCAACTCCAAAGGGTGCAACAGTAGGGAAAGCGTTGGATAGTGTAGGGGGTAAAATTACTATTCCCACTCCAGAGAGTGCAACAGTAGGGAAAGCGTTGGATAGCGTAAGGGTAATAATTACTATTCCAGCTCCAAAGGGTGCAACAGTAGGGAAAACTTTGGATAGTGTAGGGGGTAAAATTACTATTCCCATTCCAGAAAGTGCAACAGTAGGGAAAGCGTTGGATAGCGGCTGGGTAAAAATTAGTATTCCCACTCCAGTGAGTGCAACAGTAGGGAAAGCGTTGCATAGCGTACGGGTAAAAATTACTATTCCCACTCCAGTGGGTGCAACAGTAGGGAAAGAGTTGGATAGCGGGTAGGTAAAAATTACTATTCCCACTCCGGTGAGTGCAACAGTAGGGAAAGCTTTGGATAGCGTAGGGGGAAAAATTACTATTCCCACTCCAGTGGGTGCAACAGTAGGGAAAGAGTTGGATAGCGGGTAGGTAAAAATTACTATTCCCACTCCAGTGAGTGCAACAGTAGGGAAAGCTTTGGATAACATAGTTTTTTATTTTAACAGACTTCTAAATAATGTTTATATTTGAAATAATGTATAATTATTTTTTCAAATACATCAACATCAATAAAAAACGATTAATAATTAATGAAACCAATTACATTTGAATAATTTATTGACAATAAATTAACAAACACCAATAAATGATAATTATTAATTATTACTCACCAAATAACACATATTAAAGAATAAATTATCTATCATAACAATAAAATATTATTTAAATTTAAAAATATTATATATTAAAATTTAAAATACATTATACAAATTAATATTTTTTAAATAAATTGTTTAACAATTATTTAATTAATTTTATTAGTTATTAAAACATATTGTCTAATTAAAATAAATATCTATTAAAATAATTATTTACCAATTAATTATTATTTAATATATTAATTATCCATAACTAAAAATGTATAAATAATTAAATATTTACAAGAAAATTACTTTCCACCCAATACCCCTATAAACCCACAACACGCTCAGGTACTAAAACATAACATTTAATTAAAATTAACAATAATTACCAATTAAATAATTAGTTTATCAATTAAAATAATTAATTGCCAACTAATAATTAATTACAAATTAAATTATACATAAATAAATATTTTATTAATTACAATTAAATTACTTCCCACCCTATTCCCCTATAAACCCACAACCCGCTCCGGTACTAAAGCATAACATTTAATTACAATTAACATTAATTACCAATTAAATAATTAATTTATCAATTAGAATAATTAATTGCCAATTAATAATTAATTACAAATTAAATTATACATAATTAAATATTTTATTAATTACACTTAAATTACTTTCCACCCTATTCCCCTATAAACCCACAACCCGCTCCAGTACTAAAACATAACATTTAATTTAAATTAACATTAATTACCAATTATATAATTAATTGATCAATTAAAATAATTGATTGCCAATTAATAATTAATTACAAAATAAATTATACATACATATTTTTTTTTATTAATTACAATTAAATTACTTCCCACCCTATTCCCCTATAAACCCACAACCCGCTCCGGTACTAAAACATATAATTTACTTATAAATAAATGAATTAATATATAAAATTAATACACATATAATATAATTTATTTTAAATACTTAACTAAAACATATAACACATAAATAACAAAAAAAAATACAAATATCGATATTAGTGTCATCAAAATTAGTTACATCGATATATATGCTATCGATATGACTAACTTCGATATTACTTACATCGATATAAAGAATTTCGATATTACTTACTTTAGGGTAGATATTCAAACCCTATATTTTGGTAGGTCGAAATTTAAAACTCGATATTTTGACTGTGTACCGGGATGTAGGAGGTTTGGGAGGAAAAGAGGGGAGGTGGTTGAAGAGGTCCTGTCAGCTAGAAGAGGTGGCCGTGAGGGAACAGGCATCTGGCAGAGTGAGGGGGGTTGGGAGAAAGGGAAGTTGAAGAAAGGAAGTGGTTCTGCTGGGCCCGAGGGAGGGAAATAGAAAGGGTTACCCACGGGGGAAGGGGGTAGCACAGCATTGCTGGAGGAGTGGGAGGAAGGAGAGAGATGCAACGGGTTTGTGGAGAAATCGGGGTGAGTAACGAGGGGAGGAGGGGGTAGAGAAGAGGGGGGAGGGAGGTATAAGGGGAGCATAGGGAAAGTTAACTGGGGGAGAAGATGGGAGCAGAGGTGGACTAAAAAGGGGGGTGGCAGGTAGGAATATGGGGGAGAAGAAGAGATTGGAGTACCTGGATGGTGCAGATTGGACGAGAAGCGTATTAGCTAGAGGTAAGGCTGAAGTGATGAAGGGGGGGACATACTGTGAGGGGGGAAGAATAGGATAGGTAGGCACAGGGAAGGGAAGAGGGCCGACCTGTGCTACTCAAGGGTGCAGCCTATTGGAGTTAGGGGGGTCAGGGGAAGAGAAAGGGAGTCATGGGTGGAGTTAGTTGAAGAGTCAGGGGATTACCCGGTAGCAGAGGTGGGGAGTAGGGAGGGGAAGAGGTGGTCAAAGAGCGAGAGACAGGTGTCTTTGCCTTGGATCATGACATTACCATTGTTATAGAGTGAGATAGTGAGGTAGCCGTTGATACACGCAGAGGAGGACATTTCTAGTTGTTTCCCATGAGGGATAGAGGAGGAGGAGGTGACTATTAGGGAATTATATAAGCTGGTGGACCAAGAGGGGGTGTTGTGAGTGAAGAAAATGAAAACGTTTTTGAGCCTCCCAAAACGACCATTGTAAAATTGATCAACAAAAAGGGAATCCGGGAAACGTGCAATAGTGTTATGCTTCAATCGTTTTACTGCAGCTTTAGTCTGGTCGGGAGAATACATGATTTTGTAGTAATTAATTCCAGCCTTAACTCGAGTGGTGGCCATGTTGGGAAAATGAGGTGGAGGAGGGTGGGGGGAATATGAGATGGGTTGCGGTGGTGAGGAGAAGTAAAAGGACATAAAGGGGCACATATGACGGTTAAGTTTCTGTAGCGACTGTAGCGATGAACATAAAGCGAGCCAGACTGGAGTTGAAGTCCTGTTATTTCTTTATTCAGTTTCAGGAATTAAACAGGACACGATGTAACAGGAGCCACTGCGGGAAGTTAAAGACAGAATAGTCAAAGCATAGAAGGGTTCTAGAAGATCGAATGAGAGGGAAGGATTAGAACGAGAAGAAAGGCAAAAGGCAGTAGAGAGGGGAGGGAGAAAAGGAAAAGGAGAGCTAGAAAGATATTACAACATCTCCCTTTTTTTTACAAACAAATTAAGACATAATGAAATCTTTATAACAATGTGGTATTCTGCTAATTCTTCTTGCTGGTGACACAGTAAAAACAGATGAAGGAGCAATAACAATGGGAGAAGACGTATTAGAAACATTCAATTGAGAATGAAGATCATTTATATGAAAAAGACATCAGACTGTATTAGAAACATTCAATTGAGAATGAAGATCATTCATATGAAAATGACATCAGACCGTGTCTGTCCTCAACAGACATGGTCGCTCCCCCCACCTCCACTCCTCCGGTATCGTGCTTATTGAGATTGTGCCACATTACTGCTTTGCACTTATTTGTATTGTACTTTGTATTTGCATTGCTTCGAAGCGCTCGCCACTGCTGGGCATTAATTTTGCATTGTTGTTGTTGCTTTTCATTGTGTGTATTCATCTGCTTCCTGCCGCCGAGCGCGTAGCGCTTTCAAACTTCTGCCTTTTGAATCCTGGTAACTTTGCGCTTTATTAGCAAAATAGCACCTTGAATCTCGCAGCATCTGTTTGTTTTTGCCACTGCTATTTTGTTTAGCTTCTTGTCCCAGACCCTCCCTCCACCTCGCTCCCGGCTCCCAGCTGACCCTCCCACCCACAGAGACTAGGAGCTGCCCTCGCCCTCGTGCAAGCTGTGACCGTCCTGTCCTCAACAGACACGGTCGCTCCCCCCACCTCCTCTCCTCTGGTATCGTGCTTATTGAGATTGTGCCACATTACTGCTTTGCACTTATTTGTATTGTACTTTGTATTTGCATTGCTTCGAATCGCTCGCCACTGCAGGGCATTAATTTTGGATTGTTGTTGTCGCTTTTCATTGTGTGTATTCATCTTCTTCCTGCCGCCGAGCGCGTAGCGCTTTCACACTGCTGCCTTTTGAATCCTGGTAACTTAGCGCTTTATTAGCAAAATAGCTCCTTGACCCTCGCAGCATCTGTTTGTTTTTGCCAGTGCCATTTTGTTTAGCTTCTTGTCCCAGACCCTCCCTCCACCTCGCTCCCGCCTCCCAGCTGACCCTCCCACGCTCCGCCCCCTCCACTATCCATTTAAGACAGATGTCCCAACGCGCAGCGTCCACGCGCAGCGGCCGTGCCGAAGGTGCGCCAAAGGTAAGCCCGTCTACGCCCGTCCGCGCCAGGACCGCGCCCAGCGCCAGACCCCCTAGCCCTCGCAAACCCATCGCCTCCCGCATCACTTACGACGCCTCCACCCTCCTAGCACTTAACCCTGGCCGACTCCCTAAGTCAAGTCAAGTCAAGTCAATAGATTTATATAGCGCGCTACATACCCAGAGGGTCTCAAGGCGCTTGAAGAAGGGTGGGGAATTACTTGTCAAATATCCACGTTTTAAGTTGCTTTCTGAATGCTAGGTGGTTCTGAGTAAGGCGAAGGTGAGTGGGAAGTGAGTTCCAGGTTTTAGCTGCCAGGTAGGAGAAGGATCTACCTCCCATGGTGGTTTTGTTGATGCGAGGTACAGTGGCAAGGGCTTGGTTGGAGGATCGTAGCTGGCGGGAGGGGGTGTAGAAGGACAGTCGTGTGTTGAGGCATTCGGGTACGATTCCGTAGAGTGCTTTGTGTGCGTGGGTAGGGAGCCGGAAAGTGATCCTCTTATTGACGGGGAGCCAGTGGAGGTTTTTCAGGTGACCAGAGATGTGTTCTTTACGCGGGATGTCTAATATGAGCCTGGCTGAAGCATTCTGGATGCGTTGGAGTTTTTTCTGGAGTTTTGCGGTAGTACCGGCGTAGAGGGTGTTTCCGTAGGTAGTCGGCTCGTGACCAGAGCGTGGGTGACCGTTTTCCTAGTTTCGGTGGGGATCCAACAAAATGTTTTTTTGAGCATGCGAAGGATGTTGAAGCAAGATGAAGAAACGGCGTTGACTTGTCTGTTCATCGAGAGTGAGGAATCCAGGATGACGCCCAGGTTCCGTGCGTGGTCCGTCGGGATGGGTGCATTTCCAAGGGCCTCTGGCCACCAAGAGTCATCCCAGGCGGAGGGGGAGGTGCCTAGGATGAGGACTTCAATTTTGTCTGAGTTCAGTTTCAGGCGGCTGTGTTTCATCCAGTCGGCTACTTCTTTCATTCCTTCATGCAGGTTGGTTTTGGCAGTGTTCGGGTCTCTGGTGAGAGATAGGATCAGTTGAGTGTCATCCGCGTAGGAGATGATGTTGAGGTTGTGTTGGCGTGCGATGACCGCGAGGGGGCTCATGTATACGTTGAAGAGGGTGGGGCTGAGTGAAGATCCTTGTGGTACGCCGCAGATGACTTCAGTGGCCTCTGACTTGAATGGTGGAAGGCGGACTCTCTGGGTTCTTCCGGCAAGGAACGAGGTGATCCATTCCAGTGCTTTACCTTGGATTCCGACGTTTCTGAGGCGTTGTAAAAGGGTGCTATGACAGACCGTGTCGAAGGCTGCGGAGAGGTCGAGGAGGATGAGGGCGACTGTGTCTCCATTGTCCAGTAGAGTTCGAATGTCGTCTGTTGCTGCGATGAGGGCGGTTTCAGTGCTGTGCTTGGCTCGGAAGCCGGATTGTGAGGAGTCGAGGGATTTGTTGGTTTCGAGGAAGGCGGCGAGCTAGTTGTTGACCGCTTTCTTAATGACTTTGGCCGGGAATGGAAGGAGTGAGATGGGGCGGTAGTTTTTGAGTTCGGTGGGGTCAGCTGTGGGTTTCTTCAGGAGGGCGCTGAGTTCGGCATGTTTCCAGCTTTCCGGGAAGGTTGCGGAGTTGAGGGAGCAGTTGATGACGTCTCGGAGGTGCGGTGCTATAATGGAGTTAGCTTTGTTAAAGATGTGGTGAGGGCATGGGTCTGTGGGGGATCCTGAGTGGATAGAGTTCATCAGACGGATGGTGTCCTCAGTGGAGATTGGCTTCCAGTCATTGAGGGTGTTCAAGGGGGGTGGGGGTCCTGCAGGGGGTTGGGTGGGTTGGTCTTCGGGTCGGTTGTCGAAGCTGTTGTGGATGTCTGCAATTTTGTTGTGGAAGAATAAGGCTAGGGAGTCGCAGAGGGCTTGAGAGGGGGTGATGTCGTTGGGTTGGCTGAGGGGTTGCTAAATTCCTTGACGATGTTGAATAATTCCTTGCTGTTGTGGGCGTTGTTATCTAGTCGGTCCTTGAAAGCGGCTTTCTTGGCATTCCGGATCAGTTGGTGGTGTATGCGGGTGGCGTTTTTGAAGGCGTCCTTGGTGCTGGTGGTTGGGTCTTTTTTCCAGGCCTTCTCAAGGGAGCGACAGAGTTTCTTGGATTTCGTAAGATCATCGTTGAACCAGGAGGCCTTCTTGCTGCCTAGTTTGATTTGTCGTTTTTTCAGTGGTGCTAGGATGTTGGCGCTGTTGGATAACCATTGGGTGAGGTTGGTGGCGGCTTGGTCGGGGTTTGAGGAGTGGGCTGGGGGGTTTAGAAGAAGCGATGAGGAGATCTGGTCGATGGTGATTTTGTTCCAGTTTCTTTGCAGAGTGGGTTGGGGGTGGTTGTTGGGTGTGGGCTTGTTGTAGGTAAAGTGAACGCAGCTGTGGTCAGTCCAAAGGAGAGCCGTGGTGTGGCCGAAGGAGACATGTTTGCTGGAGGTGAAGATAGGGTCGAGTGTGTGACCAGCGATGTGGGTGGGGGAAGTGACAAGTTGTTTAAGTCCGAGGTTGGCGAGGTTGTCCAAAAGGGTGGTGGTGTTGCTGTCGTTGTTCTTTTCAAGGTGAAAGTTGAGGTCTCCCAAAAGGATGTAATCTTCGGAGGGGAGCGCGTGTGGAGTGATGAAGTCCGTGATGTCTTCACTAAATTGTGCGCGGGGTCCTGGAGGCCTGTAAAGGAGGGTGCCTCTGAGTGTGGTCTTGGGGTCGATGTGGATCTGGAAGTGAAGGTGTTCAGTGTTGGCAAGATTGACGTCTGAGCTGGTTGAGATGCGGATGGATTTCTTATGGACGATAGCGATGCCTCCTCCTGTGTGTCCGGTACGGTCCTTGCGAATGATCTTATAGCCTTCCGGGATGGCAATGGTGATGTCTGGGGCTGAAGTGGCGTTCATCCAAGTTTCTGTTAGGAAGGCGACGTCAGGAGAGATGGTGTCTAGTAGATTCCAGAGGTCGATGGCGTGCCTGTGGACTGAGCGGGTGTTGAGCAGGATGCATTGTAGGTGGTTGGGGTCGGATATCTGGAGTGTGTTCGTAGATGAGGTGCCGTCGAACTTGCAGGAATTGCAGGAGAAGGGTCCATGGGTGTGTCCAGGAGCGGCTTGGACGCAGTAGGGGGAACGGCCGGGGTTAAGGGCTAGGAGGGTGGTGGCATCGTAAGTAATGCAGGAGGGGTGGACATTACGAGGACCAGGGGGTCTGGCGCTGGGCGCGGTCCAGGCGCAGACGGGCGTAGACGGGCTTACCTTTGGCGCACCTTCGGCGCGGCCGTAGCGCGTGGACGCTGCGCGTTGGTGCATCTGACATAAGTGGAGAGGTGGAGGGGGGCGGAGCGTGGGAGGGGGAGCAGGGAGGCGGGAGCATAGGGGGAGGGACGGGCTGCAGGCACAACAAAATGGACGAGGGGAAAACAACAGGATCGGGTGATGCGAGCTGGCGGTGGAAGACGGGCACAATGTCAATTACAGACACAAAGATAGCAATGCGGAGCGTTCCCAAATGCAGCACCAGAACACACCCATGGACCCTTCACCTGCCACTCCTGCAAATTCACCTGCATCAAGACCCACACCAAATCCACAAACACCAAACAGAGATCCGACACCAACCACCTTAAATGCATCCTTCTCAACACCCGCTCGGTTCACAAACACGCCATCGAGCTTTGGAATCTACTCGACACTATTTCTCCGGACATCGCCTTCCTAACAGAAACCTGGATGAATGCCTCATCAGCTCCAGACATCACCATAGCCATCCCGGACGGCTACAAGATCATCCGTAAGGACCGCACCATCCAAACAGGAGGAGGCATCGCCATCGTCCACAAGAACACCATCCGCGTCTCAACCAGCTCTGAAGACAACCTCGCTATCGCCGAACACCTTCACTTCCAGATCCACACCGACCCCAAGACCACACTCAGAGGCACCCTCCTCTACAGGCCACCAGGACCCCGTACTAAATTCAGCGAAGACATCACTGACTTCATCACCCCACACGCCCTCCCCTCGGAAGAATACATTCTACTGGGAGACCTCAATTTCCATCTGGAAAAGAGCAACGACAGTAACACTACCACCCTTCTGGACAATCTCGCCAATCTCGGACTCAAACAACTTGTTAACACCCCCACACACTACGCAGGACACACACTCGACCCTATCTTCACCTCCAGCAAGCATATCTCCTTCACTCACACCACACCCCTCCACTGGACGGACCACAGTTGCATCCACTTCATTTACAATAAGACCACAATCCACAACCACCCTCAACCAACTCTGCGAAGAAATTGGAACAAAATCACCATCGACCAGATCTCCACATCGCTTCTTCAAAAACCCCCTGCCTATTCAACGAAACCCTAACCAAGCCGCCATCAACCTCACACAATGGTTAACCCAAACCGCCGACAAACTAGCACCCTTGAAAAAACATCAAATCAAGCAAGGAAGCAAGAACGCCCCCTGGTTCAACAATGACCTTAAGAAATCCAAGAAGCTCTGTCGTTCCCTTGAGAAAACTTGGAAAAAAGACCCAAACACTATCACCCAAGCCGCCTTCAAAAACGCCACCCGCAAACACCACCAACTAATCCGAACAGCCAAGAAATTAGCACTCAAAGACCGACTAGACAACAACGCCCACAACAGCAAGGAACTTTTCAACATCATCAAAGAATTCACCAACCCCACCGCCAGCTCCAACGACATCACCCCCTCCAAAGTCCTCTGCGACTCCCTCGCCCCATTCTTCCATGACAAAATCGCCGACATTCATAACAGCTTTGACAACCAACCCGTAAACCAGTCCACCCCACTCACCTCCGAACCTGTACCTCCTCCGAATAACCTTCTCGACTGGAACCCAATCTCCACAGAAGACACCATTCGCCTGATGAACTCCATCCACTCTGGATCCCCTACAGACCCATGCCCCCATCACATCTTCAACAAAGCAGACTCCATTATCGCACCCCATCTCCGAGACGTCATCAACTGCTCCCTCAACTCCGCCACATTCCCAGAAAGCTGGAAACACGGCGAACTCAGCGCCCTACTGAAGAAACCCACAGCTGACCCCACCGAACTCAAAAACTACCGCCCCATCTCGCTCCTCTCATTCCCGGCCAAAGTCATCGAGAAAGCCGTCAACAATCAGCTCGCCGCCTTCCTCGAAACCAACAAATCCCTCGACTCCTCACAGTCCGGCTTTCGAGCCAAACACAGCACCGAAACCGCCCTCATCGCAGCAACAGACGACATTCGAACACTTCTGGACAACGGAGACACAGTCGCCCTCATCCTCCTTGACCTCTCTGCAGCCTTCGACACAGTCTGTCATAGCACCCTGATACAATGCCTCAGAAACATCGGAATTCAAGGAAAAGCATTGGAATGGATCATCTCGTTCCTCGCAGGAAGAACTCAGAAAGTCCGCCTCCCCCCTTTTAAGTCAGAGGCCACCGAAGTTATCTGTGGTGTCCCGCAAGGATCATCACTCAGCCCCACCCTTTTCAACGTCTACATGAGCCCCCTCGCAGCCATCGCACGTCAACACAACCTCAACATCATCTCCTACGCTGATGACACTCAGCTGATCCACTCACTCACCAAAGACCCAATCACCGCCAAAACCAACCTACATGAAGGGATGAAAGAAGTTGCAGAGTGGATAAAGCACAGCCGTCTGAAACTGAACTCGGACAAAACGGAAGTCCTCATCTTAGGTGCATCCCCTTCCGCCTGGGACGACTCTTGGTGGCCAACGGCCCTAGGAAAAGCTCCCATACCGACGGACCACGCACGGAACCTGGGCATCATCCTGGACTCCTCACTCTCGATGACCAGACAAGTCAACGCCGTCTCTTCATCATGCTTCAACATCCTACGCATGCTCAAAAAAACATTTCGCTGGATCCCCACCGAAACAAGAAAAACGGTCACCCACGCACTGATTACAAGCTGTCTGGACTACGGAAACACCCTTTACGCCGGTACCACCGCAAAACTGCAGAAAAAACTCCAACGCATCCAAAATGCTTCAGCCAGACTCATACTAGACATCCCTCGCAAAGACCACATTTCCGGTCACCTGAAAGACCTGCACTGGCTCCCCGTCAACAAAAGGATAACGTTCCGTCTCCTCACCCACGCATACAAAGCCCTCTACGAACTTAGACCGGATTGTCTCAACACGCGCCTTTCCTTTTACACCCCCACCAGCCAGCTGCGTTCGTCCAACCAATCCCTCGCCGCCGTCCCGCGCATCCACAAAGCCACCATGGGGGGAAGATCCTTCTCCTACTTAGCGGCCAAAACCTGGAATTCCCTTACCATCCACCTCCGCCTTATTCAAAACCACCTAGCCTTCAGAAAACAGCTTAAAACCTGGATATTTGATAAGTAAACCTCCCCCCCTTCCTCAAGCGCCTTGAGACCCTCTGGGTATGTAATGCGCTATATAAATTTTGACTTGACTTGACAGAAGCATGAGATTTTTCAACAGATGGTACTGCAGTTTTCTCAAACAAAATGAAATCATCAGAGAGACATGGTGCATGAATGTCAGCTTGTAAGTCAGATATGGGAACAAGCCTACCCTTGTTTTACCACCCCCTATCTTGCAAAAAACAACCAATAGGCTAACTCTTTCAATTTTACATGGAGAAGTAAAAGAGGATTCACCCTTTTTGACACCAAATGGTTTCTTGATAAGAACCCAAGCACCGACAGTGACATTTTTATCGTGAACATGTTGTAGATTATCATAGTAAAATTACTCTTGATATCTGTTTATCTTGTGCTGAGGAAACTGTGTGTCATGTAATAGAATCTTGATTGATATTGGAAGTGCCAGTAAAAACAAAGGGGGTCATTAGGATGGCGGACGGAAGTGCCTCCGCATACCCTGAGTATGCGGAACAGGCCTATTTTCCGTGCGCCCGTCGCGGACACTCCGTCCGCCAAATCAGGATACGAAATACGTGCCAAAATCCGTCCGCGGCGGTAGAACAAGGTCCGCCGCACCACCACACCCAACTACGCGGCGGACGTAACCTTTCCAGAGACTCCGCCGTACGGACTGACGACTAGGACCGTCCTCCAAATCAAGATGGCGGAAAACACACATAAAAGCGCGGCGGAAAAACAACCTGCCTGAACACGGCGGATGCTCCACAGCGACCATACCCACCACGAGCCGCACGCCGACATGGACCCTGCACTACAGGCTTACCCGATACTCTACGCGATCCAGTACGTCCTCGTCTTGGCCCACCATCGACGACGACGCAGGTAGGCACCTAAGCATTCGCTGTCTGGAGAGGAGTACCGGCAAGGGCGGTGACGTAGGGAGGGGGGAGTGACATGTCCCAAAATGCACAAATGCCTGTGTACGGCAACGCCTCCAAGGGCCGTGACCCAGGTAGGGGAGAGTGACACGTAGCAGAACCAGGGCTCAAGTCGGGGTACCACGCGGGTGGACGGCGTCCCCCCACTAATTTAACAGGGAGCATGATAACTATAAACTGCAACTGAGTGAAAGCCACCTTTTGTGTCGTCACTTCCTGTCGTGATTTCAGCGTCCCCCCACTTCTTTTTGCAGGACTTGGGTCCTGAGCAGAACCCACCGCCCCCAAGAAAATACCAATCCACACCAGCATCACACACGCAAGAATGACTCTGACAAAGCACGACACATCAATCCCAATTTTATTTACGCAGATTCGGAGCAAAGTCACAGTCTAGGATGGAGCATGGCCATAGTGGACACCAGAGCAGGAACATCAGATGCAGTACATCAGTATGAGGATAGCAACAGGGCAGTGTGGGCACCAGAGCAGGTACATCAGAGCCAGTACATCAGTATCAGAACAGCAACAGGGCAGTGTGGACACCAGAGCAGGTACATCAGATGCAGTACATAAGAGGGGCCAAGTGCTCCAACAGTCCATTGCACTGAAAACGTCCATCACAGGCAGCACATGAGAGGGGCTAAGGGCACCAACAGTCCATTGCACTGAAAACGTCCATCACAGGCAGCACATGAGAGGGGCTAAGGGCACCAACAGTCCATTGCACTGAAAACGTCCATCACAGGCAGCACATGAGAGGGCACAATGCAGTTTCAGAACAGCAACAGGGCAGCAACAGGGCAGTGTGGACACCAGAGCAGGTACATCAGATGCAGTACATCAGTATCAGAACAGCAACAGGGCAGTAACAGGGCAGTGTGGGCACCAGAGCAGGTACATCAGAGCCAGTACATCAGTATGAGGACAGCAACAGGGCATCGTGGACACCAGAGCATGCACATCAGAGTCAGTACATCAGTATGAGGATAGCAACAGGGCAGGGTGGACACCAGAGCAGGTACATCAGATGCAGTACATCAGTATGAGGATAGCAACAGGGCAGTGTGGACACCAGAGCAGGTACATCAGAGCCTGTACATCAGTATGAGGATAGCAACAGGGCAGTGTGGACACCAGAGCAGGTACATCAGAGCCAGTACATCAGTATGAGGATAGCAACAGGGCAGTGTGGACACCAGAGCAGGAACATCAGATGCAGTACATCAGTATGAGGATAGCAACAGGGCAGTGTGGACACCAGAGCAGGTACATCAGAGCCTGTACATCAGTATGAGGATAGCAACAGGGCAGTGTGGACACCAGAGCAGGTACATCAGATGCAGTACATCAGTATGAGGATAGCAACAGGGCAGTGTGGACACCAGAGCAGGTACATCAGAGCCAGTACATCAGTATCAGAACAGCAACATGGCAGCAACAGGGCAGTGTGGGCACCAGAGCAGGTACATCAGATGCAGTACATCAGTATGAGGATAGCAACAGGGCAGCAACAGGGCAGTGTGGACACCAGAGCAGGTACATCAGAGCCAGTACATCAGTATCAGAACAGCAACATGGCAGCAACAGGGCAGTGTGGACACCAGAGCAGGTACATCAGAGCCTGTACATCAGTATGAGGATAGCAACAGGGCAGCAACAGGGCAGTGTGGACACCAGAGCAGGTACATCAGAGCCAGTACATCAGTATCAGAACAGCAACAGGGCAGCAACAGGGCAGTGTGGGCACCAGAGCAGGTACATCAGATGCAGTACATCAGTATGAGGATAGCAACAGGGCAGTGTGGACACCAGAGCAGGTACATCAGAGCCAGTACATCAGTATCAGAACAGCAACATGGCAGCAACAGGGCAGTGTGGACACCAGAGCAGGAACATCAGAGGGCACAGTACAGCAACTTACAGCACACTATCAGGTGGATTGCGTGAAGTACCCGCATTGGACACACTGGCAGCACCAGAAACCGGAGTGTGACACACAGCCACAGATGTAGTGACTGACACGTGAGCCACAGACCCAGATACACTGCCAGCACCTGATACAGGAGTGTGACACACCGACACAGCCCGAGTGACTGACACATGGCCCATAGACCCAGATACACTGCCAGCACCTGATACAGGAGCGTGACACACGACACAGCCCGAGTGACTGACACATGGCCCATAGACCCAGATACACTACCAGCACCTGATACAGGAGTGTGACACACCGACACAGCCCGAGTGACTGACACGTGAGCCACAGACCCAGATACACTGCCAGCACCTGATACAGGAGTGTGACACACAGACACAGCCCGAGTGACTGACACATGGCCCATAGACCCAATTACACTGCCAGCACCTGATACAGGATATGTCTCGACTGATACCCTGCCACTAACAGACACATGCGAGTCAACTGCACCAGCGCCACTGTGACCACTGAAATGATGAGCCACAGGGCTGTATGGTCCAGGAGGCAGGGTGGCTCTGGGAGCGGGGGATAGTTGCAATTGGCCGATATCGGATTGGGCATGTGTCAATGCTGTGTGTCTACGCTTCTTTTGGACATGTGCCTGCACCCTGGACAGGACAGGACTCACAAGTCGACCGGACTGAGAAGCAATTTCACCCACCATGGGAGGTGCATGTGCTGGGGGGGGAATGGTCTCTGGGGACGTGCTGGAGCCTGCTTGTCGTTTGCTGTGTGGCTGCCTTGTGGCCTCTGCAACATGTGTCATGGGGGATGCCACGACAGGGTCCACCTGCATCCGTCCCTGACGGGCCATGATGGGAGTGGAGGTAAGGGGTGACTCCACTGCTGAGTCTTCTGTATTCCGTTTGCCAGAAAACAGCTGTCTCAGAGCAACTATGGGTGATGTATGCCTGTCCCTGACAGCGCCACTGTTCATGGGCGAGTCCTTGGGCCTTGGATGTTCCATTTCCGTAGGAGTACTGTAGTCTGCGGACTTGCCCTGTTCCCTGGATGGTGCCCTCTTCCAGGCAGCAGACTTGTCGTCTGTGGTGTACATATCAGCAGGACACCCCTTCTGCCCGTGTGTGTCCCTGCCCCTGGGACTGTCCGTGCTCCTCTTAGGTGCGTTTGTCTTGTGACTATTCTTGTCCCTGCCCTTGGGAGTGGCTCCTTCCTTCGTAGTCTCCCTGCCCTTGGGAGTGCCTACATCCTTCCTGCTTTCCCTGCCCTTGGGAGTGGCACCTTCCTTCGTAGTCTCCCTGCCCTTGGGAGTGCCTACATCCTTCCTGCTTTCCCTGCCCTTGGGAGTGGCACCTTCCTTCGTAGTCTCCCTGCCCTTGGGAGTGCCTACATCCTTCCTGCTGTCCCTGGCCTTGGGAGTGGCACCTTCCTTCGTAGTCTCCCTGCCCTTGGGAGTGCCTACATCCTTCCTGCTTTCCCTGCCCTTGGGAGTGGCTCCTACCTGCCTAGTCTCCCTGCCCTTGGGAGTGCCTACTTCCTTCCTGCTTTCCCTGGCCTTGGGAGTGGCACCTTCCTTCCTAGTGTCCCTGGCACTGGGAGTATGCGAGCCCTCCAGAGATGTATTCGTCTTCTCACTGTCCTCGTACAGGGTAGTGTCAATGGAAGCGGGAGTGAGTCTTGGCCTGGTAGTACCTTGTGTGTGGGATGGCTGTGCAGCATGTGTAGCCATTACACCCAACCCCTCTTTTGCCTCACGTGTGTGTACTCCACTATATCTGACGTTGTCCTTGTGAACAGAGTTACCTGACCTAGGGGATGGGGTCTGAGGCCTCCGTGCCTTGACGTGCTGGCTGACGCTGCTTCTAGTGCAATAACCTGTATTAGAGTCCAGATCAGAAAATTCACTCCCCCCTGACACATCCAGAGTTGTAGATGGTGGAACAGAAGTACCACCCAGTCCATGCGACTGTGCAATGGCAGACGACACACTGTTAGACAATGACTGCAGTGTCCTGTGTACACCAGCCAGATCACCATGCATACCTTCCATGAATGCCACCACCTGCCCCAACTTCCTATCGTGGTCTTGGAATGCATTAATCATATTGGTCTGGCCCACACACAGCTGTCGCAGCAGATCAACAGCCTCTGCACAAAGTGAATTTTGGGTCACCGAGGCTGGGGCAGCGGTGCCGACACCGAACGCCACTCTGCTCCCCCTACTCCTGCGTGCACGAACAGTACATGGTGCAGTTGCCGGCAGGGTGGGCCCTGTGTGCTGTGTCCCGACCGAAGGTGTTGGTTGCCCACTCCCAGTCTGTGACAACAGTGCTGACTCACCAACACTGTCGGAAGATGATGACGATGTTGTCTCCACATGCGAGTCCTCCGGGACGGTCCTGTCCCCCTCTCCGCCGCTTGCCCCTTCGGTGTCAGTCTGCGTGTGCGCGACGTCTGATCCGGATGCATTGCCTTCTGTAATCTCCGCCGTCTGTGGCTGAGTGCCCTCTGCCAAAGCTGAAAAGCACAGGAAATGGGTGTAAGTAATGGGCACACACACGTACAGTACTGCTGCGGAATCCCTAAAGCCACTGATGACACTGTTCATCGATCCCCCAACCTGCACACAGCCCACCCCAAGCAGTCATCCTCACAGGAATTCTGTGGCGTTGGCCGTAATACATGTACAGCATGCACACTGGGCATGAGGAACTACATCAGCACACAAGTGTTGCCAAGGGGTGACGGAGCACTACAGCATGTGCATGACAACTGAACAGCTTAGCAGGTGGCGTCTCAACATTCCGCAACTGCAAGTGAAAAGTTAACTGTGGCAATGTCACCAACATGCCATTGGAAATAGACTCACGATTGACGGAAGACCCTAATGTATGTGGGCAACCATACATGCATTGCACTCACAAGCAACATACACTGACAGTAAGCTTACCGCCACGTTGCTGTTCATCCACACGCAACCGCTCGGACAGGTCAGGATGCGTCACAGCTATGATACGGTGCATGAGAGGGGTCATTGAGCGTCGGGCCAGACGTGCCATCCGTGGAATCAGCCCTAGTTTCACTTCCGCTACATTCTTGCTCAGTCTGGAAATGTCGTCCCAGCGTTTGTGGCAGTGTGTATGTCGTCTATTGGACACCCCCGCTGCTCGTACTTCACGTGCAATGCTCCTCCACACGTCCTTGCGAAGGTGCAGCTTTACCTACCATGATGGGAGACAAAAGGGTGGAAGTCAGGGGACAGTTGGCCAGTCACACAGATAGGAGCAACACATTACTCTCAGCAGCCATGCACATATCGATTCTTTAGTTGTTCACACATCACACCGCCAAGTTTCCCAGAGACCAGGTGCCATATGACACCTCATGCACCACAACTCATCCCCCACGACACTTACCGCCTGTCCGGGTGCGCCGTACAGGCGTCCGTAGTTGCGTAGCACAGCGTCCACGAGGACATCCAGCTCCGCGGCGGTGAAGGGACGAGACCGGACCTCTTTGACTCCTGACATGGCAAGGTCACGGAGTATGGCACTAGAGCGGCAGTCGGTGGTCAGCTCCGCAGCAGCAGGTGGAGGTGATGGTCACAGGCAGCAGTCGGTGGTCAGCTCCGCAGCAGCAGGTGGAGGTGATGGTCACAGGCAGCAGTCGGTGGTCAGCTCCGCAGCAGCAGGTGGAGGTGATGGTCACAGGCAGCAGTCGGTGGTCAGCTCCGCAGCAGCAGGTGGAGGTGATGGTCACAGGCAGCATTCGGTGGTCATCGTAGAAAGTTTGCTTTTGCACATCACACATATATAGGGCCCTGTGGCCATGTCAGTGGCATACGGCGCCAGCCATTGGTCCGCCGTGAGAGCGTGTTTGGAATTGGGCCAATGATTGGCCCTGGTGTTGCGGTGAACACCATACGGTACTTGCCATTGGCCAACCGTGGCCCATGTCCACACCTCCCATTGGCTGCACTTGCACAGACCGTCACGCTCACACACCGGCAACTGCACGTGCTAGAGACCGGGACGGATGCATCATTTGCAACAAAGTTGTAACAGTGGCGCCACCATGGCGGGGCACGTATTCGGCGGGGGAGGTGGAGGCCAAAACAGCCATAAGCTGATGTCCATGCACATGCCACTTCATGACCCCCCTTACAGTGACATTGCATCAGCCAGCCTACACCGGCCGGCCCAGCTCTACCCACTACCGCCATGCCAGGCCCAGCCCATGACCGCCGTTGCGGCCGTGCCAACTACCGCCGCTTCAGGCCCCCTCCACTACCGCCGTGCCAGACCTAGCCCATGACCGCCGTTGCGGCCGTGCCAACTACCGCCGCTTCAGGCCCCCTCCACTACCGCCGTGCCAGACCTAGCCCATGACCGCCGTTGCGGCCGTGCCAACTACCGCCGCTTCAGGCCCCCTCCACTACCGCCGTGCCAGACCTAGCCCATGACCGCCGTTGCGGCCGTGCCAACTACCGCCGCTTCAGGCCCCCTCCACTACCGCCGTGCCCTGGCGGCCCTGGCACGGCGGTCATGGTCCGGGCCTGGCACGGCGGTAGTGGAGGGGGCCTGAAGCGGCGGTAGTTGGCACGGCCGCAACAGCGGTCATGGGCTAGGTCTGGCACGGCGGTAGTGGAGGGGGCCTGAAGCGGCGGTAGTTGGCACTGCTGCTACGGCGGTCATGGGCTGGGCCTGGCACGGCGGTAGTGGGTAGAGCTGGGCCGGCCGGTGTAGGCTGGCTGATGCAATGTCACTGTAAGGGGGTCATGAACTGGCATGTGCATGGACATCAGCTTATGGCTGTATTGGCCTCCACCTCCCCCGCCGAATACGTGCCCCGCCATGGTGGCGCCACTGTTACAACTTTGTTGCAAATGATGCATCCGTCCCGGTGTCTAGCACGTGCAGACAATTGGAATGTTGAACGCGGGCCGCGTATGGCCAGACGTCAACAGCGGAAGCAGTGCACCGCCGAACACTGGAGAGGCAAGATGGCGGCCGCCTTGGTCGGCTGAACGGCAGCACGACTGAAGAGATGCCGGCAGAGGAGATGACCCGTATTGTCGATTAAACCTGCATCCAGCATCCAGCTTTTGTTCAAACATACAAACGCGCATCCCTGCGGTTTGTAAAGGATTGGCCCCGGAAAAGTAGAACGGAGATTTTTGAACTCACCGTATGCCCCGTATGCTCCGTACCTGTGATCGACCGCTTAGGCGGCTCCTACGGGAGCTGACACTGACCGCGAGGAGGGTTGCGTCAGGAGGCGTAACAGGGGGAGTTTGATTGCGGAGCTCACGGAGTTCGCCGACTGGAAGCGGAGCCTGCGAGGCGGGCGGCGCTTGCTTCACAGGTCTCGGCAGCAGCTCCTGAGAACGAAGAAGAAACCGAGCCTTCAGGGGGAAGGAGAGCATAAAGGATTACGGAGCAAGCTGGAAGCTCCTAAAGAAGAGGAAGGAAGCGATCAGGACTCGAAAGCTGCGGGTAAGGTGCAATTTGGGGCTAAAGAGAGGAGAAAATTGATAATGGCTCCTAAAATGAGTGCTGCAGCCAAAGCGGCTGCAAAAAGGAAAGCTGCTGCAGAGCAGGCAGAGCTGACATTAGAAAAAGGGGGAGATGGAATAAAAAGGAAAAATCAAAGCCCAATTTCCCCAGCTAAAAAAGCAGCACAGCAAGGAGTGGCGAAAGCTAGTCACGGTACTACCCCAATTTCGAACATCTTCCAAAAGATAAGAAAAGACAAGGAGATTATTGGCGATATGCTGGAGGACTCGGAATCAGGGGCCACAGAGAAAGATAACTTGAAGGAGGAAATGACGGGTGTACAGGTCTTAGCTTTACAGAGTCAGTTGATGGGCTCCATAAATAAAGAGGAGGGCGGTAATGTGCTGCTACACGGAATGGAGAATATTGAAAATCCGGAAAAACCTATTCAACCTGTATCACAACCCGAGCCTAATATATGTACTATGTCGGTGCTAGACCAAGCCACTAAAATCCCAAATCAGGAGCTGGAGGGGGGATTGGAGCAGGAACAGGAGCAGGAGCAGGAGCAGGAGCTCAAGGAAAATGCAGAAACTGCAGAGAATGCAGAGAATGCAGAAAATTCTGAAGATAAAAAAGAGGCTCCTAGCGAGGCCTTCTTCTCACTCTCAGAGGGAGGGGAATGGTCGGATGAAGATGAAGGCAGCTTGGACCAAGAGGACAGTGGCTCTGCCTCTAAAGTGATCCTGATCGGGAAGAGGTTTTACCCTCAACATCAGCGGGAAAATCTAGTATAAGGCCTGGAGTATGCGGTCAGAGACATGATCAGCCTCAGCGTGATCCGTTAATAGAGAGCCCTGGTGGAGATTTAGCACAGATGTCATTGCTGGAGGTAATACATCAAGAAATATTGGCGCACAGAGAAGAGGCTCGACAAGAGAGCCGTAAGTCACAAGCAGCAGCCAGGAAAATACAAGGAGCGGTAAGAAAATTGGCAAGAGTATGTACGAACTTGGGAGAACGGGTGACTAATCTTGAGGAAAGAATTGTGACGACAGAATCAGAAACGGCAACTACCTCGCACAAAGTGGCTCAGCAAGGCGAGCAGCTGATTGACGTGCAGTGGAAGCTAGAGGCGTTGGAAAATAGAGCGAGACAAAATAATCTACGTATTCTTGGAATACCGGAGGGGTCAGAAAATACGGACACAAGAGCCTTTGTAATAAAACTTTTTGAGCATGCTTTCACTGAATTGAAGGGGTGGGATTGGGCGAAGGAGATACAGAGAGCACATCGTACCCCCGCTAGAGTTCACAAAAATGCTAAAGAGGGAGATAAACCCAGAGCGATTTTAATCTTTCTGGGTAATTTTAATCTGAAACAGGCAATTTCAGAAAAAGCAAGACCGGATTCAAAAAAGAATATTGATGGCTTTTCTTTCTTTGTCCGACCGGATTTTTGCCATGTCACAGTGGAGAGACGTTGGCGGCTCAGACAGATGATAAAACCATTTCAGGACAAGGGCATGCAAGCTTATCTAATTAATCCGGCACAACTTTAAGTAATCAATGGGGGTAGAACCCTGTATTTTTCCTCGGAGATCAAAGCAAAAGAGTATCTCGATTCTCAAAGTTCCTAGACTGTATTTTGCACATTGGATGTATGATGGTTGTATTATAGATGTGACTAGATAGAGTTGTACAGGGTGTTGGAGTTGGTGCTGGTGCTGGTGTAGGTGGCACATAGGTCTAAGGAGGTAAACGGGTCTACGGGTTCATGATGGTTAATATTGAATCTCTTCAGTTAGTACTGCAACCATCACATGCACAGACCTCTGGGTCTGAGCGCCACTGAAAAGGGGAGGAAGGGGAGGAGGGGGGGAAGGGGTGGGAGGGGCAAAAGCGTTGAAGGGGAGGTAGGGTGGAGCTGGGGGTTCAAGGGGAGGGCAGGGGGGTTGGGGGTGGGGAAAAAGGGGGAAAAAAACATTGAGACGAAAAAGGGCCAAATACCGGTTTGGGATGGATGCGATAGATGTATGTATACAATCAGGTTGGAATTGAAAAAAGATAGTAATGCCAGACATTAGGATATGCACTATTAATGTAGGGGGCTTAAATGACTGGAAGAAGAGACAGAGACTGAATCAATTTGTGAAGTTTAATAATATTGATGTAGCTTGTATCCAAGAAACACATTTACCCTGGGCTAAAAGGAATTTATTGAATATCCCTGGTTATAATCTACTAGGCTGCTCGTCCCAAACATCAACTACAAGGGGAGTTGCCATCATGGGAAAATGCAATCTGGGGGGAGTGAGACGCACCAAAACAGATGGCTCAGGTAGATGGGCTTTGGCTGAGCTGGAGCTTGGCATTACTTTGGGTGTAATTTATGGCGCAAATGAGGATGACCCAGAAGTGTTCAATTTGATGGAGGAGGAATTGGCTAACTGGGGTACCCCTGTAGTGTTATGTGGCGATCTAAACATTTCGGTAAATTGGGGTCAAAAAGACAATTACAAGGGACGTAAAAAGAAGGTATATAGAGCATTAAGCTCTCTTATAATGTCGCATGGTTTGTCTGATGTATGGTCGGAAAAAGTTATCGGAGACCCAGGATACACATACTTTTCATTTCCAGCTCAGAAATTTTCTAAGTTAGATTATTTTTTTATCTCTACGGGTGAATTAGGGAAGGTTAAAATTGCCAAATTGCCAAGACTGATCTCAGACCATAACCCCTTGATATTGACATACAGAGTATGTAATGTAGCTAAAAAGATAACTAAATGGACTTTTGAAAAGAAACTTCTAAACGATGAAAGATTTGTTACACATATAAAACAGTGGGCAAAGGAGTTTTTTGAAATAAATAGATATAGCTCGTCCAGGAATGGGGTTTGGGAAACTTTTAAAGCAGCTTTAAGGGGGGAAATCATTAGCTGCTCCGCAAGATTAAGAAAGGAGGACAGAAAGAAACTTGAAACGCTCCTCTTAGAGCTAACAGAATCAGAAAATCGGCATATAGAAGAAATAAGATTAGGTAACGATGGGAGGGAAACAGCTAAAAGTATTGCGCTGATTAAAGGGGATGCCCTAAGAATATTTACGCAAAAAGAGACTAGAGAGTACCAGACCTCGCGAGCTAAAAGATATGAGACAGGAGAGCAAGCTGGCAGGGTGTTGGCATTGCGCATAAGGCAAGATCTCAATAAGAATAATATAAAGAAGCTTGAAGAGAATGGAATTGGTTACACTGTACCTAGTGAGATAATGGGGGTCTTTCAAAGATTTTACCAAAATTTATATGATCAAGAGGCCAGTCAGATACCATCTAGACTAGATTTCGGAATTCCTTATCCAGTTTTAGAAGAAAGGGATATAGAGCAGCTGGAGAAAGATATATCACCTGAGGAGATCAGAGTTGCGCTACAAGAACTAGCGGCAGGTAAAGCTGCAGGCCCAGACGGGATACCTATTGAGGTATACAAAACTCTAGGGGAGGAATTATCGCCTATAATCCTAGATCTTTTTAATGGAATAGTTTGTTCAGGGAAGATTCCAGATTCATGGAAACAGACTAATATCGTGGTCTTCCATAAAAAAGGTAAACCGGAAGATAATCCAGGCTCTTATAGGCCTATTTCTTTAATAAATGCAGACACTAAACTGTATTCAAAGGTGTGGGCGAAGAGGATGGGAGGAGTCATTGGACAACTTGTCTCTCCTTGGCAGCATGGGTTTGTCCCGGGAAGAGGTACGACGGACCACATCTCGCGGGCAATTTCCATGTTCGATGCGTCGGCTGCCACGGGGAGGGAGATGGCCATGATTCTCCTGGACGCTGAAAAAGCCTTCGATCGAGTAGTCTGGAAATTCTTATGGGAGGTTTTGCTCAGTAGAGGGTTTGGAGGAAAATGTTTGAAAGCTATAAAAGCCATGTATGAAGATCCAGTAGCCCGAATTACAACTATGGGGCTACAGTCAGACGAAGTGGCTATTAGGAGAGGGACGCGCCAGGGGTGTCCCTGTTCCCCTATACTTTTCGCGCTGTACATAGATCCACTAATAAGAAAAATTCTGGCTTCAGATCAAATCTCTCCGGTTAAACTCAATGGTCATGCCACTAAAATATTGGCCTATGCAGATGACTTGGCTATAACAACTACCAATCCACAGATGGCCATGACAGAATTGATTCAATTAGCTAAAACTTTTGGGTCTCAATCGGGGTACAAGCTAAATGAAGGAAAAACCATAATAATCAGCACTAAGAATATATATAAGGCTGATCGAAGCTATGTGGATTCTGCAGTTTATCTGGGGGTGAGGATTAATGCGAATGTGGAGAAAATTGTACAAGAGAACTATGTACCCTTGATAATATCAATAGATAAAGAGCTGAGAAGAATAGACGTCCTACATCTATCATTAATCGGTAGAGTGAACGTTTTGAAGATGTCTATGTTCCCTAAAATTTTGTATCTTTTCCGGGCCATACCTTTACTGATAGATGAGAGTGTATTTAAGAAATTGGAAGCGGTTTTCTCACAATTTCTATGGCAATATGGGAAAATTCGAAGATCTTTAGCTAGACTATCAGCTCCATTGGAAGGTGGGGGTTTGACGGCACCAAACTTGAGATTATATCATTGGGTTTGTCTAATATTACAAATGAATGTTCTGTTTAAATATGATGATAATGAGGTCTTAAATATATTAGATAGAACTCCAACAATATATGAATTATTAGTTGGTAGAAATGCAGTGGGTTTGTTTACTCGAGAAATAAACTGTAGACATTTTAAAAGGAGTGGGAGTAGGTTGATGATGAGTGCCTGGGGTTTATGGAAAGCATTAAAGAGATATTTGAAGATCCAGAAAATTAATTGTATTACAGATATTTGGCATGCAAAACCTTTTGAGCATCTAGGGCAGAATAGAAACAGTAAGCGATGGAAGGAAGCGGGGATTAAGTGTCTTGGTGATGTTATGGTAGAGGATGAAATCTTGGGCTTTGATATTCTTCAACAAAAATTTGGTATACCAACTAACCAATGGTTTCTATATAGACAGCTAGAAGAAACAGTGAAGGCTGTTAGACCTAGGATTCGGATTCAGGAGCTCAATCCAATTCTGAAATATGTGAGGAATGGTGGTAAGAAGATAACAATTGGCTATAGCTATCTTCTCCAGGGCTTGGGGGATGATATTGGGCGAGTGGAATCAGACTGGGCGGAAAGAATTAATGATCCAGACGTGGATATTGATTATGTTCTTGCAATGAATAAAAAGGTATTAAGAGCTTCGAATTTAAAAGCACAGCATTATAAAACTATTTTTAATTTATATTATACACCTGCCAAACTGCATAAATGGGGTAAGAGGGATAATGATAGATGCCCCAGGTGTGATCAAGGACCAGCAGACCTACCTCATATGTTTTATAAATGCCAGAATTTGAATCCGGTCATTATGGAAACTGAAAGATTTGTAACAGGATTGTTAGAGGAACAGATCACCGTATCCCTTACTATGGTTTTGATCGGTAGGGATGCTAGTCTAAGGTTAGGATATGAAGCGGAAGCCTTTATCTTCATCTCCATGGCTGTGCTGAGGATTTTAATCTCGGCTGGATGGAAAGACCCGGTAGCCCCCACCTTCCAGCTGTGGATAACTAAACTGTTGGGAATACATAATAGTGAGGAATGTCTGTACGAGTTTAAAGGAAGAAGAATGAGGGAATTGGGTTTGAAGATATGGGCCCCGCTAAAGAAATGGAGAGAAAATAGATGAGTAAGAATGTAAGGATCATAATGATGAGATTTAAGTTATTAATATTATTATTATATGTTAGTCACATGTCATATTGTCTGAGTAGGTCGAACTTTTTTTTTTTTTTTTTTTTTTATTGTTTATATTCTGTTGTTTTGTGTACTTTTTCTGTATATCTGATTTGTATTTTGGTAAGTTATGTATGTATGTGTTTTTCTTTTTTTTTTTTGCCCTGAATCTTCTCAATAAAAAAAAAAAAAAAAAAAAAAAGGAAGCAGTGCACCGCCATGGCGGCGTCAATGAGTGCATGTCAGCTGACGATGCACGATGCACCATGTTTAATTGTCTGCAGCTGCATGATGAGGGTTGTGTGCGTGATTGCGTGACTCCACACTTCATGCTCTATCCCATGTTTTCCATACCATGCCCATCGGTGTGCCACTAATGACCGTCACTTTTGGGTCATGTCACATGCCTTGTTGGCAGTGATGTTGAGGTGCAACAGAGTGCATTGGACATGTTGCAACACATCATGTAGCTGGTGGGTGCACATTGCTACGTCAATCCATGTTGTTGTGACAATCAGAGGTGTCACACATATGCAAATCGTACACTGCCTATTACATGTTGGATAGAGTGCGGTGACATGTGAGTGAGTTGCACAGACATGCGTTGTATGTGAATTGACTTCCATTCCATTTACTCCCACACAGGAGGGCTCAAAATGTCCATCGCCCATATACTGTGCTGGAGGACATGGTGGACGAGGAGGTGATCCGGAAATTCAGGCTTGATCGACCTCGATTGCTGGAGCTTGTGAACAAGTTGTCTCCTCACCTGCAGCCGCGGAGAACTTATCCAGGCTCAATTTCACCCACCCAAAAGGTGATGGCGGCACTCCATTTTTTTGCAACAGGCACATTCCAGTACACTATAGGACATGCCGGGGGAATGTCACAGGCCATGTTCAGCACGGTACTCAAGGATGTACTGACAGCCATGATGCTGTACAAGCATGAGTACATACATTTTCCACAGGCGGCAGAGTTGGCAGCGGTCAAGGCAGACTTTTATGCACTGGGTCGCATTCCACACGTTGTGGGTTCAATTGATGGCACGCATATTGCGATCATTCCGCCACGGGCACGTGAGCAGGTGTTTCGGAATCGGAAGCACTTCCACTCCCTTAACGTGCAGGTGGTGTGCCAGGCCGACAACATTATCTCACATGTGTGTGCAAGATTTCCTGGCTCTGCACATGACGCCCACATCATGCGGAGCAGCATAGTCCCACGACTGTTGGCAAATCTGCGTCCGGCACAAGCCTGGCTTGTTGGTGAGTATGCTGTGGTGACTGGAGTGATATCTGGGTGGCTTGGTGTGGCCACATGTTCAGGTACTGATGTCTCTCTCTCTCTCTAATTCCCACATACACAGGCGACTCGGCTTACCCAAACAGGCCTTGGCTTCTGAGTCCAATTCGCAATCCCACCACAGCAGGAGAAATGCGATACAACGATGCCCATGGTAGGACACGTCGAGTGGTGGAACGAACATTTGGCCTGCTTAAGTCTAGGTTTCGGTGCCTAGATAAGACTGGAGGGGCCCTGCCTTACGCACCTGGCAAAGTATGCAAGATTGTGATGGCCTGCTGCATGCTCCACAACCTGGCTGTGCGAAATAACATAGCACTGATCTTGGACCCAGATGAACAGCAAGTTCCTCGCCCTCCCGACCCACCCATGTCGACTGATGAGTATAGTGGTGAGGAGGAAGGTGTGGACCAGAGGCGCCAGCTCATTGAACGCTACTTCCCTTGACTGTGAGTGTGCCCCTCTTGTGCTGCTTGTGTATGCCCTGTGTAGGTTTGCTGCTCTAGTGTCATTGTGTTGGGGATCATCTATGTGTTTTGTTATGTGATGTATGCATTTGTGTGTGTGTCTTCATTTATGAGTACATGCACTTCTCCATGATGTGTGTAGTGTCATCCATTCGTGTAGTGATGTGTGTGGTTTGTTGTAAGTTGCACTGCAGTGAGTTGGGATGAGTGTGATGCTGTTTACTAACGTCTGTTTGCGGGTTCTATGTTTCCCTAGGTCACTCCGTTGCGGCATGATTCTGTACCTGTTGGATCCCTGAACCTGGTTACGTCTGTTTCTGATGCAATCATGTGAATAAACATGGAGGCAACACATCATTGAGTGAGTAAGTGGTATTTATTTACAGATTGTGCATAGGTGTAGGTGCATATTTACAAAGGAGTGAAGGGGTGGGGGAGTGACAGTCCAAGGTAATGGAAGATGAGATGGCCGTGCAGACACCACATAGGGTGGTGTGTGCCTACTGCAGCAGGCCTGTGGCAGGTGGGACCGGATACTTTCCAGGTTGGATCGGAGGCTCAGGTACTCCAATGAGTCACTGTCGGCTCCTCTTGGAGCGTGTGCCATGTGCTCCGACACTGCTCTCGCCCACTTCCTGCCTCGGACGGCCCCTCCGTCTTTGTGTCGGGACGGGGTCAGCTAGGGGCGCAGGCTGATCCGGTACCACATCCGCCGCCAGGGGCGCAGTCGGCGGTGGCGGTGTTGTGGCCGGTGCCGTAGTTTGAGGGGGGGGGGGGGTGGTGGTGTTGGCGGATGCCCTGGCGCTGAAAATGTCGACCAGTTGGCCAAGCCGCCTCTTGATGGCCCCCAACATGGCAGTGTTGTCCACAAAGTCCTGGTGGGCCCGGTCTGCATGTTCCTGGCTACGTGCATAGCCCGCCTCCACCCGGACTAGTGCTTCATGGCACTGTTGTACAGCATTCAGTGTTGTGTCATCCGCCCTTCTTTCCGCCCTGCTCCTGCCTGCAGGATCTGCCCTTGCAGTGGTGGGTTGCCTCACTGTCTCCCTGCGTGGCTGGGATGGCGCTGCCCCAGCGTTGGCGGCGGGGTTGGGCAGGGTGGCAGGGGCAGAAGTGGTGGTAGTAGTGGTGGTGGTGGAGGTGGTGCTGGAGGCAGCTGTGCAGGTCCGAGTAGCCGGTGTTGTTGTGATGCCAGTGCCCGTTGTCGTTGTAGTTGCAGGTGTGACCTGCGTGGCAGAGGTCCCTGGCTGGCTGCTTGATCCGGCACCATCCTCTGCCCCGGAGGTGGCTGCACAATCGTCCCATGAGTGCTCGGAGTTTGGGGATGCTGGAGGCCTGGTGTCAATGGCGACAGTCAGATTAGGATCCCCTGCAAAAGAATAATGTGATGATGAGTAATGTTGCCTATACGTGTACATGTATTTATGGTTGACATTCAGTCGGCATTGGCACACACCCCACCCACCACTACCACCCTCTCTATGGACATGGGGGCCTGTTGGAAGTTGTAGTTCCGACCCCTCACACACCCCACCCACCCCCACCACCCTCTCTATGGACATGGGGGCCTGTTGGAAGTTGTATTTCCGACCCCTCACACACCCCACCCACCACCACCACCCTCTCTATGGACATGGGGGCCTGTTGGAAGTTGTAGTTCCGACCCCTCACACACCCCACCCACCACCACCACCACCACCCTCTCTATGGACATGGGGGGCCTGTTGGGAGTTGTAGTTCCGACCCCTCACACACCCCACCCACCACCACCACCCTCTCTATGGACATGGGGGGCCTGTTGGGAGTCGGACTAGTGACCCCTCACACACCCCACCCACCACCACCACCCTCTCTATGGACATGGGGGCCTGTTGGAAGTTGTAGTTCCGACCCCTCACACACCCCACCCACCACCACCACCCTCTCTATGGACATGGGGGCCTGTTGGAAGTTGTAGTTCCGACCCCTCACACACCCCACCCACCACCACCACCCTCTCTATGGACATGGGGGGCCTGTTGGGAGTCGGACTAGTGACCCCTCACACACCCCACCCACCACCACCACCCTCTCTATGGACATGGGGGCCTGTTGGAAGTTGTAGTTCCGACCCCTCACACACCCCACCCACCACCACCACCCTCTCTATGGACATGGGGGCCTGTTGGAAGTTGTGGTTCCGACCCCTCACACACCCCACCCACCACCACCACCCTCTCTATGGACATGGGGGCCTGTTGGAAGTTGTAGTTCCGACCCCTCACACACCCCACCCACCACCACCACCCTCTCTATGGACATGGGGGCCTGTAGGAGTGCTTTAGAGGTTGGTGAGTATGTGGACTGCATGCAAGGCTGGGGTATGTGGGATGTGTCTTCAGAGTTGTGTGGCCCACACCGTGTTGTTGTGTTTGTGGTGGTTGGTTGGTACTTACCAGCCTCTTCTCCATCAGGAAGTCCATCGAGGGTGTCAGGGTGCAGGATGGTCAGCACCTTCTCCTCCCACTCGGTGTATGGTAGGGGCTCCGGGGGGGGGTTCCACCGCCGGTGTGGTTGGCCCGGAGGAAGTTCCTGGCTCTAATAGACTTCACCCGGGTCTTCAGGTCGTGCCACCGCCTCTGGATGTCAGCCTTGGTTCTCGGGACGCTCCCGGAGGCATTGACCCTGGTCACGATACGGTCCCACAGGCTGTTCTTCCGAGCTATGCTCGTCTGCTGCACGAGGGATCCGAAGATGTGGGGTTCCACACGAAGGATCTCTTCCACCATTACCCTGAGCTCGGTGTCGGAGAATTTAGGATTCTTTTTGGGTGCCATGGTGCTCGGGGGGTGTGTTTGTGTGGAGTCGTGAGGTGCTGGTGTGTGCTGTTTGGGTATGGTGTGGTGGGTGTTTGTGTGCAGGGTGTGTTTGGGTGTGGGTTATGTGTCTGAATCAAATAGTTTGCTGTTAGTCAAGTCAAGTATTGTCTCCTGCTGTCAGCTATGCTGGGATGCAGAGGATTTCGGGAGTGGGTGGGAGTCAATTTATAGTCTGTGTGTTGGCCCTGTGTGAATGTTGATTGGCAGTCAGGTGATTGGTGGGTGTGTTGTCAGGTGTGGTCTATGCAGTTCTTGGGGGTGGGTCATTGTGTCTTGTGTTTGGTTTAGATGTGTCAGGTGGGTGGTCGTCCATTTTGCTGTGTTTGGTGATGGATTCTGTCGGTATGTATGCCATTGGATTGACTGTAGGGATGTTGGACTTCCGCTGTGGTGCCCCGTTTCTCATTGCATTGCTACCGCCGCGGACGTGGATCGCGGTGGCTACCGGGGTACTTGCGAGTTATCCTAATTGCGGACACGGAAAGTACGCAGGTATCGCGGGGGAGGTTGTTGTTCTCCTGGTCATGTGCGTATGCGGCGGTCGGTGTTTTGTAGGTTCCGTCCGCATGCCGCGGAATCAGGTGTACTTCGACCGCCGCGGACGGGGATTGTTGTGCTCCGTCCGCCGCGGTCAGCGATTCGGTCACATTTGATCCTAATCGCTAATGCGGTTTTTCCGCGGCCAGGTCCGGAGTATCTTGCCACCTTCCACGGCGGACAGAGCACGTTTCCGTCCGCCATCCTAATCGGCCCCAAAATGTTGCTCCAACCAAGAAGGTAGAAGTTTGGAACAGCATTTTCTACCCCTCAACAATTCAAAAGGAGTATAACCAGTGGTAGAATGAGGAGAATTATGGTAGGCATTCACTTTGTCTTTTAAAAACTGTTTGTAATCTAAATGTGAGGAAAGAGCAGTCTGAATGCCTTCCTTGAGAAAGCGATTAGTTCTTTCCAGTGCTCAATTTGTCCCGGTGCTTACCGGTGCTTAGCATGAGCACATATTTATCAGGGCCGGGTCTACTCAATTCAATTCAATTCAAGAGACTTTATTCGGTTACATTAGATAATAACCATAAAAGTTTACACATAATCACAATTTATAATACAATAATTAAATCACATAATTCATATTACTTAAAAGCATACAGTATTTATAGTACAATACCGCAGATCAATTACATGTATAATCATATATTTTCCAGAAATAAAAAACTCCTTTGAGATAAGCAGAGCCACAGTAAAAATATCATCTAATTTCATTATTGCTAAAAATGCAGGCCGGCATTGTCTAAGCTCAAAGTACCTTAATACTGGCAAAATCCACCTTTTCCTCGGTTTAGAATAAAATTTACAGAAAAATAAAATATGAATATCTGATTGTGTAGACAAGTTATCACAGGGACAATTACATATATTACTACTCCAATTATTAATAGAGGGAAAGCTCAGGAGTCTAAAAAGGATACCAAATCTGAAACGAATGATCAAAAATCTTTCATGATCTCTCATCTGCAGGGTTAAGTATGGTTGCGGAATAAGTGTCAGTTGGTGAGAGATCACGGTTTTCTTGGTAAACTCAATTTTCTCCCTGCATTGTTCCAAGTAATTTGAGGGTCGTCATAATACTCCAGATGATCGATATTAACAAGAAATGATTTTATATATCTCAACCATTTCACTCGGTGAACACAGTCCATTTTCAGCACATCTTCCAAAATGAGACGATTTAGTTGACATTCTTTTGTTGTCCACACCCTATGCCAAAGAAGAACTGGCTGAATCTTGATAATATCCTCTAAGTAGGGTAAGCCTAATTCAATATGGCAGTTATAGGTGGAAATACTTTCAGGTAGAGATAAAAGGTATCTAATGAAGCCATTTTCGGTTAGCTGAAGAGCAAGGACATTAGCATCCCCCCAGATTCCCGCTCCATACGTAGCAACCGCTATACAGCTAGATTTATATATGTAAAGGAGCTCTTTCACAGGTTTGCTCCCTAGCTTTTTACTAAACAGTTTAAGAGCCATAATAGATTTGGCAAATAGCAGGTACCTACTTCTGAGTGCACTACCCCACTGTCCAGTGCGGTCAAAAAGAATTCCCAAATATGGGAAGGTTTGAACGTGGTCTAAGGGTTTAGAATCAATAAACATAGTTCTTTGTTTCAGATTAGTTCCTATTCCACAATTCATACTAAAAGTTTTTGTACAGTTAACCTTCAAATCTAGCTTAGTCATAAAGGTACTGAATGTTGATATCATCAATTGCATAGCCGAGGTGGTCCTTGCCCTTAAAACTGCATCATCTGCATAGATGAGTGCAGGTATTGATCGCTTTTGTGCCGTGGGCATATCATGACAATCTTGAAGCAGGACACTCTCTAGCTCATTAATATATATAGAAAATAAGAAAGGTGCAAGGACGCATCCTTGTCTCACACCCCTCGCTATATTGAACATTCTAGTACACTCCCCCCTTTTGCCATATCTAATCATGGCTCTTGCGCCGTTATATAGTTCTCTAAGAAACTGATGATGTTGTTGTCCACGCCCAACCGAGTCAAGATCAGCCATAGTTTGCTGTGTGTTACACAGTCGAAGGCGGATGTTAGGTCCACAAATATTAAATATAACCTGACTTCTTTCACCTTGGTGTACTTCTCTTGGATAATAAATAGGTTAACCCCTTCGATGCTGGTGACCAAGCCAGCTCGTCATGGGCGTTACCTGTGCTGTGCGCATGGCGAGCTGGCTTTGTCACGTAACCCGCGATTTTCAAATTTCAGCGCACAGCTGGAAAACCCGCTAGCGCGCATGCGGTTAAGGCATTGATCGACTGTCCCTATCTCTTCTCTAAATCCGTATTGGAGATTGCTAATAACCTTATTCTCTTCAGCCCATAACTGCAGCCTATTTAATATGACCCATCCAATTATTTTGATAGTTGAATCAAGCAAAGATATTGGGCGGTAGCATGCACATCTGGCCCTGTCTCCCTTTTTAAAAATAGGGACGATAATTGATTCGTACCATGTGCTAACTAGTCCCACCTTATCTGCTGCATTAAATATTATAGTAAGTAGAGGTGCCCATAAGGCTATGTTGTTTTTGAAAATATCCACAGGAACACCATTCGGTCCGGGCGCCTTACCACCCAGACTGGAATTTATCCCCTTAGTAACCTCTGCTAAAGTGAATTTCAACTCCTCTTTATGTTTATTTGCAGAAGTGGAGTCCTTATCCAACACTAACATCTCATTTGATGGTGCACCATTTATACATGGGGAATCATAAAGTGTGTTAAAATAGTCTACCCACCCGTCTTCAGAGATAGCAATTTCTAGCCTTGCCTTAGTGTTATTTTTAAAATATGCCTTCCAAAAGGCTGTCATATCTTTCAGCTCGGAAGCGTCAACTAATGCCCCCACGCTTCCTTCTTCATCTTATCCCTTCTATTTTTTATTGCGGTTTTATAAATTCTGCGAAGGTCCCTGATCAAATTCGATCCCTCTGTTCGCATTTCAGGGCACTCTTAAGATTGGAATGTGCCTTAGTACATACTGGGTCGAACCAACCTTTAGGTTTGCTTTTTGGGTTCTTTAATTCTACCCATAAATTATTTTTAATACATATTGTTATTTCCCTAAAACTAGAGATTATTTCTGCATTATCAGCGCCCATATCCAGGCAGGTCTTAAAACTCTCTTTACAAGCCCTTATAATTTTACCCAGAAATTCTTCAGGCACCACCTTAGTCCACTTAAGTGCATATCCATTTTGCCTTTAAATGTCGATGTGCCTTGAATATAATCTAGAAACATTATCAGTTGTACCAGAATTGATACGCGGATCTGTTATGTCCACCCTAATAGGGTAGTGATCGCTAAGGGTAATATCCAGCAATTAAAAATACACAACACTATCTTTATAACAAGTAGATATCAAAATATACTAGATTACTGATGATAACCCTCTACCCAAAAAGGTAGCGGAGAAGGGAACTTCTGGTTGACACAGAATATTAGCAAAACCAATGTCATGCATGAACATTATTTCATTCAGAATATCCCCCGTTGCTGTGTGTTCAAAGTGGGTAAATAAAAAATCTCTTTCTACTGTTAATCCACAGTTCCCCTTACCTATTCTATTATAGAGGCCAACGTTAAAATCGCCCCCCATATAGTTAGAAACTCTTTGCTATTGTTATTAATTATGTTGCTAAGTTCATGTTTCAGGGCTTTAAAAACTCCAAGTATATTTACTTAAGGGACATTGTTGTACATATTCACAATCAAAAGACAAATAGTATTATTTAAATGTAACCCTACTATATGATAAAAACAATTATTATAAAAGGTCTCCATACTTTTACATTGAAAGGAATTTGAAACATATGTGCAGAGCCCGCCCTTGGCTCTGCCATGTAACGAACGGATAGCAGGAGTAAATATTGTCTTAAAACCATTTAAATGATGCTCTTTCCTTGCCCATGTCTCTTGTAGGCATATGACGTCATAGTCATTAGTCATTTTTACCCATAAGGGGTTATCCAGTTTGGATCTAAGACCGGCTACATTCCATGAGATGAAGGACCACTTTGTCCTTTCCTTTTTGCTGCCTTCCTCATTAATAATCACAGCATTTTCTGTCGGGACAGATTTTGGATCATCAGACAGGCTTTCATCGGGCACAGGAATCATATCATAGTATGAGGTCACATTGCTCACAAGTTCTGTATCCAATGGGTTCAAGGGATCCAGTAGCACCTGTGTAACCCTATCTGGCGGGGAAATCAGTTCAACATTATAACTAGCCTTTAAAGTCTCAGCTATTGGTCAGTCCACCTCCCCGAGCCCAGATGAAGGTTCAAAGCTGTTACTAGTATGAACATTAAAGTAATCTCTGCCTCAAGGATAATTTTTGATTTGATAAAAATCATGTGGAACAAATCCTATATGTCATTGCTGATGGGGCCTGGAGTTGATGACCTTGACGGGAATTTACCCTAGAATAATATCGATTGTATGGCCGTATTCCACTAATAACTCCTGGGGTATCGGATAAAAATAGCTCAGATCGAAAGAAAAAATGTTACCGGATTCTCATAATTGCTGAAACTGCTAATGAACTGCACTACTCTGGGATCTCTAAAATTAACTATAATGCAGTCACCATTGATGTCCTTAACTTTATGTCCTACCCAGTGCACTCTTCGTACATTTAGGATTTCCCCTCGCAAGTCTGGTCTAAGGGGTCTATTGTTAGCTAGCCAAAACATGACCTTGTTTTTTAGCTCGTGGAAGGATTCAGCCCTATCTTGCGTCCATTCTGGGAAACCCGCCAAAATGATAACATATGGGTATGAGGCTGGGGAAGATCAACTCTCATCCTGGGCCCATTTTGATTACTGGTTACTACTTTGTTTGTCCCCGATATAATTTCTGATGTCTCAGTAATATTGACAACTCCATTTTTTGGTCCACCCTGTTGCCCATCATTTACTTCACTTATATTTACTGTTGCGACCGTATGTGCAGCGTTTCCACAGTCTAGCTTTGGTGTGTCACTCCTTACTTGCCTTGGTTTCCCTTTCGAGGCTGTTACCTGTTTAACAGGAAGTGTTTTTTCAGTACTATGTATCTGTGTTTTAACCTCAGTCATCTTCTCCAGCATCGCTGAGTTGGCCAGAGTCATCTTTTCAAGTACCCCTAGCTGGTCGCCAATTCTTTTTGTACGTTCCAATAACGGCAAGATAAGCGATCTTACTAGATGTTCTATATGTTCTAAGGAAAAATCTTTACCGCTCAATTCTCTCTGTGATGTATCCACAATAGTTACAGAAGGACTACTTGGATTAAAGTTAGTGTTCCCTGCTTGTTTAAGTCTATTAAACCTATCTGTGTTTGTACTATTAATCGCGTTAGGTTGCGAAACTTTGGGCTTCTTCGAACATCCACCCTTCTGTATGTTGCTGCGCCGCTTCTGCTTCAGATTAGTACCTAGCACCTGTACTGGTATTTGGGGATTATAATCTGGGGATGGTGTATTAGCTATTTGTATGTTATCACTCGGGCTATGGATGCTCTAGGTAAGACCATGAATAATTCTATGCTTAAATCAGGTCCACTAGTGTCTAGAATTATAGATAGATCTTGTTGTTGCTGTGTAGTGATTACACCCTGAGAGGTTAGAACTGTTGGTTGTTGGGGAGAAGGTACTAAGGCTATCCCCGCAGGGAGGATCTTCTCAGAGACATAAAGTCGGAGGATATACGCCATTCAGTTTGAGAAATCTCCTTTTCTAATATAGACGCAGCCCTGGTAATAAATGCGTCAAGAGTGCCAGTTACCCCATCGCCTTGTTTTCTGGCTTGTTCCCCTTAACGTTTTTTGGTGTCATTGTCATGCACAGGGTTTTATGTTTAGGTCGAGAATTTAGGCGCAATTAGGAAGAGTCAGTTTGATAATAAAATACAGCTATAAATAAAACCACAATTAAACACAATAATATAAAGTCTCACAAGTTAAGAAAGATCAAAGGGAGTGGCCCAGTCCAGTCTCTTCCTGCCTCTGACGGCCACATACGGTCCCGCCCTTGTCCCTGGCTTCTCCCGGGACGCTCCCGCGCGCTCCCCCGACGCGGGGTGTAGTGCCTCAATTTAAGCGCCTCCTGGCGTGCTTGCCCGGGTTGCAGCTTCCGGCCGCACTGCCTGTTGGGAGGTGTAGCTCCTCCAGGTGCCGCAGACCCCCCTCCACTCAGCGGCCACACAGAGATGGGGCTAGTGTGCGGCGGCGGGAGGCGGGCGGGCACAGCGCGAACAGCGGCAGCAGCGGGACTGGCGTGACAAAACAGAACAAGTAGCGGTAAGGGTTGCAAAGATTCCCCCCGGGTCTACTCTAACCTGAGTGCCAGTGCCACCTCACATCAACAACTGCAGTACTGCACTACGTTTGTTACACATATATTATTTAAAATCAACTGTTCACAATCACACTGTCTTCCAGAAGAAGAGCTGAGCGAGCCAATAAAAAATCTATGTAGATGCCTAAGTCTGTGTTGCCAGTGGGCCAGCCATTGATTCTAGGCTTGTTTTGGTCCTGTGGGGCTGTGGTAGCTGCAGCAGCGTGCGTAACAGTTTTTAAATTCCACGACGCCGACCCACCCAGGCACACGCACAGGGTGGCGCCAGCAGTCCGACACTGTTATTTGAAGCAGCGCAGCATGTCATGCAGTGTGGAGCAGCAGCAAACCTCTTAGGCAGTAACAGCAACTGCAGTTACTTTACAGTAAGTGACCAATGCTACTTTTCTTGAGTGTAGTGGTTGGTAACATTACGAAAATGACGGCTCCGAGTAATCATTCCCCCGGGCACAATGTGCAATCCCACAGTAGAGAGGCTCGAAGGTTTGGGGACGGGCCGGTATTCAAGCAGGGGGCTGGCCTGGTTTTGTTACTGGGAGCCTATTTGTGTTTTTTTAGAAAAATCGTCCCACGGGGGGACCCAGGGAGAGCCAGGCGCGAGCTGGTCTTTCCCTGGGTGCGTTCGCACGAGCAATCTGGGAAGAGCAGGTGGGGCTGATTAGGGGAGATAATAAAAGGGGCTGTTAGGCAGGCGGTTGGGAAGTGCATAGCGGGAGGCAAGGGAAGGGAGGTTCTTTTTGCTGCCTTGCTCTTTGTTTTCCTTACTCGGTGGGCCATGGAGGAGGCGTCGGAGGTGCGGAGGGCTGTCCAGCTGCTTTGCGCTGCCGGGCGCGAGGACCTTCTGCGGCCCGGCGTGCGGGCGGAAGTGTGGGTGGGGTTGGCCCGCCCCCCTCGCAAGGCTTCCGAGGGCGTGTCGCGGGCGGTGACTGTCTACTTGTCACCCGGCCCGAAAGAGGAGGAGGACGGTGAAGCTGCCATGCCGGCGGTTTTGCCGCTGCCAGCCCAGGTTCCCGCAGCCTCGGAGCCCCCGCCGGATGACCCGGGCGCCCACCAGCAGGTATGTTTGTTGCAGCTGGGGAATGCTGGTTTGCGTGGGGTGCCCGGGGGGAGGCGGGGGCGCTCTGTGGGCCGGCAGGCCCAGCGCTTGGGCGGGCCCCCTCCTGGTAAGGCGAAGAAGCCTTCGGTGTGTCCTGGGGCACGGCGGGGGAGGAGCCTCGATTCTCAGAGCCTCCCCCGGGCCCATTTCACTGCCCCTGTGCCTGGGGTCACTCCATCCCGGTGTCTGTGTTGCCTGATGGGGCTTCGCCCTGTTTGTGGATTAATGGACAATGTTACTTGCTGTCTCCTGCCCCTACTGGGCTGGGGCAGGCTCAAACCCCTTTACCTGGTGTTGTGGTTCAGGGCTGCCTGGATGTTGCGGCACCCCATGCTGAGTTGACAGGTTTTTCCCCCCCGGGGCCCCCCTTGGCCTCTGATGCTGTCCACTTAAGTGATGTGTCATTCCCCCCACCTCCCATGGCCCCCAGGTCCTCGGCTCTTGGTTATGTTGGCCTCCCTCCTGCTCCACAGCAGTCACAAGCTTCTGGTGGGTTGGGTCTGGACCTTCGGGGGGCGCCCTCTGCTTCCAGCCAGGTGATGTTCCCGGCTTCTCGTGAGATGCCCGGTGTTTCCCAGGGTGGTTTGGTGGTGGCTCTGGGTTTGCGACTGCGGCCGGTTCTTCGGTGGGTGTTTCCCTTGGCTCTGTGGGGGGTGGCATTCTTGCAGGTTCTTCACAGTCCGGCTCGAGTGGCCGCAGTTTTCATGTCGCGAATCCATCTGGGCGGCTGTTGGCTGGTTCTACGGGCTTGGGAACTGTCCCTACGGCTGTTTCCAGTGGTGGAATCACGGGAGAGTCATCTGGAACGGATCTCTCTTCTGCAGTTCTGCGCGCGCGGCGCTTTAATGACATGGATTGGCAGTTTTATGATGGGGGAATTGGAGATGGGGCTCTGCCAAGTGGCAGTGCACAAGTTTCATTTTCTGGGGATGTTTTGCACTTGGATATACAAGATGATGATTTGGAAGAAGGGGTATTAAGGGATAAGGATGTTGGGCTTTTGGCAGCACGGGCCAAACGGGGTGGGCTGGGGCAACTCCCTGTTTCTCGTATCTTGCAGGAGTCATGTGCGGGCCACGCAGCGGTACGTGAGGCAGCAAGGAGTAGACAATCTCAAGGGCATCATGTTGATTTTCAGCAGAAGTCGGCCCAGTTGCCAAGAGGTAAGGATGGATGGTGGGCTGTTTGGAAACCAGGGGAGAGTCTCCCGGCTAAGCGTACCAGATCAATCGGTACGGGTGATGGGGTTATTGGTGAGCGAGTCGCTCTGGCACCGAGGCTTGAGCGGCCGGTGAGTTTGAATGTTTCTAATGTGCAAACTACAGGGGAAGTTTCTACTATTGCGGTTGGGGTGGCTGCTACAAAACCTGTTACGGAGGATATTGCCTTATTCTGGGGTGGGGATGACTTTGGGGTCCCATTTGTCTGAGAAAACTAAAACTCGCATCTGGAGTGGTGAATTTGTGGATGTTTTTCGGCTTCTCCATAGAGATGTCCAAGCTAAGGAAGGGTCGAAGGAGGAGGAATTGGAATTGGCTCGGAGGCCGCGAGTCCCGAAGTCTATTGAGAACTGGACTTCGGCCTTTTTAATTTATGCCAGCGTTTATTGCCAGCGTCATCCGAGTAAGGCGGTAGACATGTTTAAATATGCTGATGTCATACATAAAGCTCATAGTTATTTTGGAGGCTTTGCCTGGTTGTCGTACGACGAGGAGTTCCGGGCCCGTATGAGTGTTTTTCCAGAACGTTCCTGGGGCGAGGTTGATGCGGAATTGTGGCTCCAGTGGATGGCATCTGCTCACCCGCCCGCTACGACCCACACGGCTAGCGGACAGCCGGTGCATTATCGGCCCTTTCCATTTCGCCCCGCTCTTTCTGGGGCGGGGGTTTGGGGCAGAGGGCAGTCCTCCTCCTCTGGCGCGTGCTGGCATTTTAACAGGAGTTCGTGTAACTGGCCAGCATGCAGATATAAGCATGAGTGTGCGCAGTGCGGGAGGTGACATGCTCTCACCCAGTGTTTTCCCGGACAGCGTTTTGGAGACCAGGGGAGTGGTTCCGGGGTAGGGGACAACCTTCGCACTTTGTATCTAAGGGCTCCCACTCCTATTAAACTGGACGTACTGGATTTGTGGTTGGTGGACTATCCTGATTTTGAGGCGGCTAAGATTTTGTCCTGGGGTTTCAGAGTTGGTTTCAGGATTGGGTATCAGGGCCCCCGGTTGGGCAGGTGGTCTGACAATCTCAAGTCTGCGAAGGAGTTCCCCAGGTTGTGCAGAAGAAGTTGGATGCTGAGCTTGCAGCGGGCAGGATTGCTGGTCCTTTTCTTAGCTGTCCTCTCCCTGATTTGATAGTCTCTCCGCTGGGTGTGGTACCAAAAAAGGCGGCTGGGGAGTTTCGCCTCATCCATCATCTGTCTTGGCCTGAGGGTGCCTCCATCAACGATTTCATTGACCCGGCTGATTCTACAGTGACATATGCTTCTGTGGACGATGCCTTGTGGCTCGTTCGCGCAGCAGGTATTGGTGCCTTGCTGGCAAAGAGTGACATTCAGTCGGCTTTCCGGCTTCTGCCCATTCATCCTTGGGATTTTGGTCTCTTGGGTATGCACTTTGGTGGCTATTTCTATGTGGATAAGGTGTTGCCAATGGGCTGCTCGGTGTCATGTTCCCTCTTCGAAACCTTCAGTACATTTCTGCAGTGGCGCTTCACTTTCGTCAGCGGCCACGCCCTGTTCTGTCATTACCTTGATGACTTTCTTTTCATTGGTGAGGGTCAGTCTGGGCAGTGTCAGTTAGCTTTGGAAATCTTTCAGGCTATGTCCGAGGAGCTGAGCGTTCCTTTGGTGCCGGATAAGACCGAAGGTCCGTGTACATCTCTGACTTTCTGGGGATTGAAATCGATACCCTGGCTATGATGGCACGCTTGCCTGCTGATAAAGTGCGGGAGATGTCTGATTTCATCAGGTTGGTGTTGGGTGAACGCAAATTGGAACTGCGGAGGGTTCAGAAGCTTTTGGGGTATCTGAATTTTGCGTGTCGGGTTGTTCGGGCGGGTAGGACGTTTTGTAGACGTCTTGGCCTCTCGATGTCCGGCGCCAGGCTTCCTCATCATCGGGTGCGCATTACAACAGCTGTACGTGCCGATTTGAGTATCTGGTTACGTTTCCTGCAAGATTTCAACGGCGTGTCCTTGTTTTTTGCGGATGAGGACATTGTGTGGCAGGTGCAGCTATTCACGGATGCATCAGGAGCTCATGGCTTCAGCATCTTTTGGGAAGGTCGTTGGTGCGCGGCTGGCTGGCCAGTGCATTGGCGGGAACAGGGTCGCAGCATTGCGTTTTTAGAGCTCTTCCCGTTGTTGGTCGCTTTGTACATCTGGGGGGAGGAGTTTCAGAATTGTTCTGTATTGTTCCATGTGGACAATATGGCTGTAGTTGACCTTGTTAATAAGCAGAGGGCCCGTGATTTGCGTGTATTGAAGCTCTTTCGCACTTTCATGTTGCGGTGTCTACAACTGAATATTGTCTTTAAAGCTCGGCATGTTCCAGGAGCCACTAATTGCATCGCTGATTATTTATCTCGATTTCAGTGGTCAGAATTCCGCAAACTGGCTCCCAGGGCGGACCTAGAACCGACGGCGATCCCACAGTACGTATGGGCATTGGGGGATTGAGGGTACACCATTTGGTCGAGAATTCAGTGGCTGCCTCCACCCGTCGGAGTTATTTGAAGGCCTGGCATGAGTTTTTGCAGTTTGGTGAGGAGATGGCGGGTCCGGCACGGGCTGTGTTATCTGATGAACAATTCTTATTGCAGTTTGTTTTGCATTTGGCGGACAAAGGCCTCTCCCACACGACCATTTTGGGAAAGTTGGCTGGGGTGTCTTTTTACGGGCTGCTTTGGTGGGGGAGGGATCCTGTTGGGGGCGTGTTGGTTCGGAAAGTTTTAAGAGGTTTGGGTAGGCTTCAGGCTGGTGCTCAGAAGCTACGGCAGCCGGTGACCTTTGATTTGCTTAAGCTGCTTTTATCGCAATTGGAGGTGTGCTGTTATGATGCATTTGAGTGCCAGAAATTTCGTTTGTGTTTTGTGTGGTTATTCTTTGGGGCGCTTCGAGCCACTGAACTGCTGGGTTTGAGGGATAGAGTGGGTATGACCAGCAGTGAGGTAATGGTGGAGCATGACAGGGTGCGTATGTGGTTGCGTATGTCCAAGACTGATCAGATGGGGAGGGGTAAGTGGGTGTTTTTGGGAAGGAGCGGTGTGTCTTCTTGCTGCTCTGTGGGGGAATGGGAGGTTTTTGTGTCATCCCCTCACTTTGCTCCGGGGGCAATTTTTTGTCATGCTGATGGCAGCCCCATTATTGTTTCTCAGTTGTTGGCTGTTCTTCGCAAGGTTTTGTTGGGTCAGGGGCGGGATCCTTCTCAATTCGGTACCCATTCCTTCAGGATTGGGGCGGCGACAGAGGCCGCCAGGTTGGGGTGGGATTGGTCCCAAATTCGTCGTATTGGGCGTTGGCGCTCGAGATGTTGTGAGAAGTATGTGAGAAAGTAGTTCGCCTTTGCTTTGCTAACATTTCTTTTTCTCCTAGGTCCTTGGCCTTCGGTCGCTGGAGCAAAAAGGAGGGTGTGGATTCTTGGTCACTCTTTTGTTAAACGGGCTGCTGTGGCCGCTGCACGTCAGCTTTGTGGTAGATCTTTTGGTTTAAGCAGTCTGACACATGAAGTCTCCTGGTATGGCACAGGGGGTATGCGTTGGGGCGGACTCTTTCCCGCCTTGGCTTCTCTGGTTTCAGGGGGTTGGGGGGGGCCCACCGGATCTCCTGGTGTTGCACCTTGGGGAAAACGACTTAGTTTCTCTATCTGGTTTGACGTTGCTAAAATTAATGAAACAGGATTTCGACATCATCAAGACCACCTGGGTGAGCACCATGGTGATATGGACTGAGTTTGTGCCTCGACTGACATGGCATGAGGCAAGGAGTTGTTCAGCCATGGAGAAGGCCAGACGCAAAGTGAATCGAGCCATGAGACTTTTTTGTAACCATTTATGTATATACAGTTTGGCTCATCATCATTTGCAAGTTTCAGAGACGCATTTATTCTGTGAGGACGGTGTCCACCTGTCCAAATTGGGCCTTTCATTTTACCTTTTAGAGCTACGGGACTTGATAGCTAAGGTTCTTCAGGTGCAGTTGTGGTGTGCTCCTTCCCTTCCTCCCTTGTCTTTGAGTGGGGCAGGAAAATGCTAAAGGTTTTCCTGGGTGGCGGGTTTTGCTAGTGGGGTGGGCAGCCTGGAGCGGGTTGGCCATCCTGAAGGGTAGCTCATTGGGTAATCCAGGGGGTATTCGTCAAGAGTTAGTTTCGGGTTCAGTTAGGTAGGGATGTTTAGGCATACTGTGAAGATTTGAATTGTATGAAATAAATAAATAAATAATGTGTTCAAGAAATGTATTATGCACCTGTCTTAAAATAAAGTGGCCTTTCTTGCTCCTAGAAGAAGTGTAGACAGTGATTTCTTGCGCGAGGGGGGACCCAGGGAGAGCCAGGCGCGAGCTGGTCTTTCCCTGGGTGCGTTCGCGCAAGTAATCTGGGAAGAGCAGGTGGGGCTGATTAGGGGAGATAATAAAAGGGGCTGTTAGGCAGGCGGTTGGGAAGTGCGTAGCAGGAGGCAAGGGAAGGGAGGTTCTTTTTGCCCCACCCACCCTCCCCCTTTTTTTCTATTGTTAGGTTTTTTACTTTCTGGTAGGAGATAGCGACCATCTTGGGCCCCACTTTGCATGTCAGTGATATTTATCACTAATGACATGCAAAGTAGGCGTGCCAAGATTTTAGCGACTGGAAACAGTCGATAACATCGCTATCACCTATTACCAACTTTTGGAGATATTCGCGCTAAGCGCGAATATGCCCAAAAGCTAACACCTGCCCTGAGCAGTTCTTAGCCATGATATCCAATAGGAGGTGGATAACATGGCTAAGAGCATTAGCTCGGTAATGCATGAATATCGCGGACTTTTCAGCGATATTCATGCATTGCGGCCGATTTTTATCGCATTTGCGATAAACCTTGGTAATACCAAGGTTTATCTGCAATAAAAATCGCCGCAGCTCAGCTGTAAATTTTTGTCTCTAACCAAGCAATAGAGATAATTATCGCTATTGCTTGGTAATATGCCCCAGCATTCTTTCTTGCTGTAGAATATTCAAAACCATCAATACCAATAAGATAGATTTTAAAAATATGGATCCATTGTTTCCAAAGAATCTCCGGCTTGCCTGGTTTAAGCAGGAATGGAGGAGGATGTAAAGCATTGTCAGCAGACAACATGAATAAAAATGTAGAGTAATGTAGCAGGAGGAAACAAAAGTGTAATTGGAAGGGAGCACCCACAAGCACCTGAAAACAAAGTTGACCTCCGTACTAGGGTTGTACAAGTAAAATAAAAATAGTTGGAGTGGAACTCCCACAACTACTTAAAAAAATATATATATAACCCAAAATAATACCAAGAAACAGCAAGTACAAAATGCTGCAAAGGCTGCTTTAGTGAAAATAAGCGTAAAATGCCTGAAGGAAACAAAATAAATCCAGTCTGCAGAGCTGAGTGTTAATTAACTTTATGATAAATAAAAATAAAGTAGATTGATGTACAGCACAGCCAGGCTCCAGGAAGAGTGAAACAACAATGAGTGCATCACAATGCTCAAAGGAAATTCCTTAGATTTCTTAGGATGCAAGGATTGTAGGCAGCATCATAATGAAGGTGCATCACAATGAAGAGCAAGTTAGAATGTTGCTTTGAAATCAAAGCCACGCTGCTATGGTTGTCTAAGAGACATACTGTGCTGGATACCACTCTTGGAGATGTAGGCCTGCATTGGTAGCCTTGGAGACGCTGACAACAAATATTGAAGTGTCATAAACAACTCACGATTAGGAAATTGAAAAATGCGCTGGCTCGAGCAAGCAGGCAAAAACAGTAGAGACTTGCGAAGAAATTAAATAGGCACACCTGAGCGCTTGTGGGTCCTCATGGAAACAGGAGTGGCAAAGTATGGAAAATCGATAGGGTGTAAAATCGCTGGTGTCGCAGGAGATGTAGCACGGGTGGCAGGCGGCAGTTGGAAGATGAAACTCTTTCCTCTCTCTTTACCCCACTCCTGGTACCAAAATATATAGCGACTGTAGCAATGAACAGAAAGCGAGCCAGACTGGAGTTGAAGTCCTGTTGTTACTTTATTCTGTTTCAAGAATGAAAGAGGATACAGTGTAACAGGATCCACAGCAAAGACATTAGTACATCACGTAGTCAAAGACAGAATAGTCAGAGGATAGTAGGGTTCTAGTAGATAGTATAGGAGGGAAGGAATAGAAAGAGAAGAAAGGCAATAGGCAGTAGAGAGGAAGGAGGGAGAAAAGGGAGAAAAGTAGGCCACGCCCCCTGCCGTCGCCTACTTATAGACGCCGAGTTAAGGGCTCTAAGTAGAAGCTTGAGACACACTCCTGGTGGCGATTCACTTTTAAATATTCTAAAAACTGTCACAAATTTAACGTGTGTACTGTTGATTTAAAAACTTACTTGTTGGGAAATTGGATGCTAGAGGCAGAGGAGCCAGCGCTGACCCTGCACTCTGATTGACAACACTCCTCGCGCCACGAGCCGAGGCCACGCCCCTTTTTTAGACCACGCCCCCTGCCGTCGCCTACTTATAGACGCCGAGTTAAGGGCTCTAAATAGAAGCTTGAGACACATTCCTGAGGCGGAAGCCGGGAGCGATTCACTTTTAAATATTCTTAAAACTGTCACAAATTTAACGTGTGTACTGTTGATTTAAAAACTTACTTGTTGGGAAATTGGATGCTAGAGGCAGCGGAGCCAGCGCTGACCCTGCACTCTGATTGACAACACTCCTCGCGCCACGATCCGAGGCCACGCCCCTTTTTTAGGCCACGCCCCTACGGTCCCCCCCCATCGAATCAGCATAAATAATGTGCATTTTCCGGTCGCGCAGCGGGCGCGAAGTTTGCGCGCCGAAGACGCGCCTAAGGCAAGCCTGTCTGCGCCCGTCCGCGACCGGCCGGGGCCAGGGACCACCCCCCCTGCCCAACTATCACGCCAGACCATCACCTATCACCCGCAATCATCAATTAAACCAGACAGTTGGGCCATCCTGTCTACACACATGGGATCCCTCTACCCAACACTCCGTCTGCAACCATTGTGGCTTTCACCTTTCTCATGGTATCAAGAATCCCACTTCATTCTCCATGATGTTGCTTAACTGCCGTTCGCTCCCTAAACACTCCGCAGAAATCTCTCTACTATTAGAGGAAATAAGTCCTGACGTCTTTTTCGCTACCGAGACCTGGTTACAGGAACATTCTGAACCTGACCTAGTACAAGCACTTCCCCCTGGCTATCAAATATTCTGCCTCGACAGGAAAAAAGGCATTGGCGGTGGTCTGGCTATAATTCACAAATCAAATTACACTGTCACCAGCAACCCCGTAGACTTCCCAGACTGCGAATGCCTCCCATTCTTCATAAAATTAAGTGCCACACATACCTTTTCGGGTATGCTTATATATCGCCCCCCTGGACCACAAAGGCAATTTCTTTCAGACCTCACCTCGATAGCGGCAAGTCTTTCAGTCAGCACTGCTAATTTCACAATTCTCACTGCTAATTTCACAATTCTGGGTGACCTTAACATCCACCTGGATGACCCAAGTGACTCTATAGCAAGGGATCTGTCTTTGGGCCTAAGTGCCCTTGAATTGCACCAACGTGTCACCGGGCCTACTCATCAAAAGGGTCATCTCCTGGACCCCGTTTTCAGCAACTGTAATAACCTCCAAATTGGAAATTCCTCTCCCCTCCCCTGGTCAGACCACTTCCTTATCCCGTTCACCTGGACCCTGCCCGATCACTCCCCCCCCAACCCCCGTTGGCGCAACGCTCACGTAACTGGTCTAAACTCCACCTAGCTGAGTGGAAGGAACTCCTACTAGGCACTATACCCACCAATACATCTATCCCCACTCAAGACAATGACAACTTCAACCTGTGGATCACCAGTTCCCTGGATACAGTTTTGCCACTAAAAAATTCCCACCCTAAACGGGGCAATCCTACAGCCCCGTGGTACTCAAACGAGCTACGAGAGGCAAAACGTGTATGTAAGCGACTGGAGAGGAAATGGCGCCTCAGCTACCTCCCTTCAGATAAATCATGCTATAGAACAGCAATCAAAAACTATAAAACGGAAATTCACCAGGCCCAGGCTAAATACTTCGAACTCAAGATTGAAAACGCAGCGTCCAAACCCAAAGAAATCTATCGAATAGCCAAAACCCTTCTACAACTTCCGGAACCACCGAAGGACCACAACAATACTCAGGCCCATTGCCAGGAAATAGCTGAGTTTTTCCACCAGAAAATTGAAACAATCAACTCCTCTTTCCCCCTCCTCGTCACTCCACCCACAGATTTCGTCAACACAGGTAGCCCACCAGTCCCTCCCCAGGATCTGAACAGCTTTCCTCCTTTAGAACTTACTAATTTGGAGAGACTTATGGGACAGGTCAAATCTGGATCACCCGCCGACCCTGCCCCCCCTAGTACCCTCACACAGATCACACCTTTGATCTCGCCTATTATTCTAGACCTGCTCAATTCCTCACTCTGTACTGGGATCGTCCCTTCCCTATGGAAAAGAGCAATGGTCAAAGCCCTTCTAAAAAAAAACAATCTTGACCCATCTAACCCCGCCAACTACCATCCCATCTCCCTCCTGCCATGGCTCAGTAAACTCCTCGAGAAGCATGTCAACTCCGCTCTCACCAACTTCTTAGAAGTCAATACCATCCTCGACTCTTCTCAGACCGGCTTTAGGCCCCGTCACGGAACGGAGACGGCATTGATTGCAGTGACGGAGGAGGCACGAAGGATCCTGGACGATGGCGGTTCTACGGCCATTGTCCTACTCGACCTAAGTGCCGCCTTCGACACTGTCAATCATAACATCCTACTCCATCGTCTCGGAGAAATAGGAGTGACCGGGACCGCCCTCAGTTGGATGAGTTCCTTTCTGACTGACAGATCCTTCAAGGTTTTTGAGAGAGACATCTCCTCTGCCAGTAGACCACTTAATTGTGGAGTGCCTCAGGGCTCGTCCCTGAGTCCCACCCTTTTTAATGTCTTTTTAATGTCTACCTGCGCCCCCTAGCTGATGTCGTCCGCCCATTTGGCGTAAAGATCGTCTCCTATGCGGACGACACGCAGCTAGTGGTATCTCTGGACCCCCCCCCTAAACTCTCAACACAGCCTACACAAATGTCTGGAAGCAGTCGCCACCTGGATGTCCAGCTCTTGTCTTAGGCTTAATGGGGAAAAAACTGAGATAATGCTCCTGGGTAATAACATCGCCAAAACCATCGACCCCACCTGGCCCTCCTGCTTAGGCAACCCCCCGCAACCCAAGGAGCAAATCAAGAGCCTGGGCATCTGGCTTGACCACACTCTGTCCTTCAACCATCAGGCCACTAAGCTAGCTGCGACCTGTTTTGGCCTGATGAGACTGCTCCGCAAAATTCTCCCTTTGCTTCCATTCCATTCGAGACGAATCGTGGTTCAAGGACTGATCCTCTCCCGCCTCGACTGTGGCAATGCCTTATACCTTGGAGCACCTGTAATGGCCGGATTTTCTGCTCAGCCCCTGGGGGCCGCTCTAACCCAGCCAGAACGTACTCACCTCCCTCCTTAGAACGTATTCACAATGGATATAGATATATATATGTACCAGTCGTACCTAAGGATGGGGAAATAGCAATAAACATGCATAGGTTTTCTACCATATCTTATTCACATCAGTTAGTCTCGCGGCCACTCAGACCCAGACTGATCTACCCCAGGGCAGATATGACACACAATCCGGTGTGTCTACACACGGGCCTGCAGAACCCAATGCTCTCTTTTTCCAAACGGTTTACAATCCGGCAAACCTCCACGTTGGTAATCCCCCCCAACGCTCTCACTTACACACGGCCCGCAATCTGGCAGACCTACACGCTGGTAATCCTCCCCAGCGCTCTCATTAACGCCGTATATCAACGACGACCACATTCCTATGAACACCTTCAGTTTTCTGTCTCTTCACTAAGGGTCTGCTACTACAATAATATTATGGGATAGCCGAATTACTTAGTGTCAACAATTCCCTAGCTCAAGGGCTCCCTGTTCTCCCTATTTATTCAGACTTACCGGATCAGGGGCAGCATCTGTTCTGGCTGTAACATCTGACTAGGAGAAAAAGGTTACCTATGCTTTGGAACAGAAGACGCTGTTTACAGGATTATGGGATGGTGTACTAACTTTGTCCCTTAGTTGCAGGTCTCCTATCTCCCTAATTATTCACTATTACTTACCTGATCAGGGGTAGCATCTGTTCAAACAGTAATACCTGACTAGGAAAGAGGATTACCCTCACTGTATGGGGACAAAGATATACACACTATGTGATTGAGTTATTCCTTGATTTAAGCGCTCCTACTCCCTTCTGTTAGAAGACAGGCTGGCCTTATCATAAAAAAACTCATACACACTAATTCACTAATTAATGGGGAAGTTTATTGTAACAATAACAAAGTATACACACACAAAACTATGGGGTCTCTATAACTAGCAGTAACTTTAACACACCGCTGAAAGAAAAGGATTAGACATACAATTTATCTGCGGGGTAACAGGAACACACCGCTGAAAGGGAAAAGATTAGACATACAATAGCCTAGGGAATAAGAACAAGATTAAGGTGTAAGTGTAAAGGGGTCTAGTTCAGACTACCTCACCTATTAGAAGGAAGATTTCTCTCTGCCTCTGGTGGGATTAGGGCTCTCTCTGTCTCTCCCTCCTTCACCACATCACCACGCCTCTAGTTCAGTTGCTCCAGATGACAGCCTTCTTTGATGCTCTCTGCACTGCTCTCTCTCCTCATCTTCAGCAATCGTCTGACTTCTTTCTCCATTCCAGAACTGCACTCTATGCTGCAGCTCCAGCAGACATCCTGTTCTCTCTCCAAGCTGAACTGAGCTCCAAGCTGAACTAAGCTCCAGGCTGAACTGCACACAAGCTGGAATGAACACTCCTCCTTTCCTGCAGCTCGCTAATATGGAAGCTTGTCCTTTCATGGAAAGTTACGGCCAGTAACCTGCCGCTCACCAAATTCTTGTACCTCCCCGTACCAAGGACACGTTCCCAGCTGGCCAGCCTGAAGTTGTGTCTTCGGAGTGGAGAAAAAGACATTCCTTCGATAAGGGCCAGCCTGAGCCGGTTCTCTCCAAGCGAACAACAGCTTTAACTATAAACTTTACCTTTACTCTAAAAGCCTCTCAGCTCCATCAAGATGGAGTCCCTCTAGTTCTAGGCCTGTAGGCCTGAAAGGGATGACATACCCCTTAGCTCTGTCAGAATACCTACATAAACCATACCAATGTGTAATATAAAGTTAGGACCACAAGATCCAACCTCTACTATAAGCAAGTATGTCAAAGCCAATAGGCAATAGACAGATTAGAGTCAAGAATAAGGGATCTATCATCATATTAAGCAGCTATCCTCTTCTAGGTCTGGAAAAAAGGGCTTAAAAGGGCCAGCACAAGCTAAGAATACCTATCCTAGATGTGAGCAAGATTAAAGTCTATATCACTGCTAAATAGAGCCAAAAACCCTGCCATTACATTCCACCCGTAGATCTTTATCTAGCGAACATCTATAAACAACAACATCCATATCAACATAATCTATCAACAAATCAAAAACCAAAAATCTCTCTAAAATGAATGACAACTTAAAGAAATTCCACCTGAAACTCAATGTAGGGAATACAAATCTAACAACCAACTGAAAACAAATCAAAGCACCCTTGACTTGAATGCTGAAACATATCTAAGATTCGATCTGATAACAACAGAAACTAACCAAAGCATCCTCAAACTAAATGTGCCTCAACTTCTAGTGATAACTGGTGAAATCTAGTGATGTAGGGACTTATGTGTTGAATGAAAACAGCAAGGGGCCTAAATGGGGCCTACCTACTTCGGACAACTTAAGAACTAAATGTACCTCAACTTCTAATGATAAAACAACAAAGGGCCTAAATGAGGCCTACCTACTATGGTCAACTTAAGCTAATGATAACTCATGAAATCTATTGGTGTAGGGGCTTGTTTGTGGGATGAAAATAACAATGGGCCTAAATGAGGCCTACTGACATTGGTCAACTTAAGGAAAAATTTGGTGAAATCTGAGAAGTAAACATGACAAACGGTTCTCAAGGTCTGGGCAAACATTAATAGGACATAATCATACTAAAAGACACACCTCCCAGGACAACCTAAAGTCTAGGGTAACCACCCTTGGATCAATCAAAGTGAAAGTGTAATAACAGGAAAATAAAGACAACCCCATTCCTACAAGATATAGAAATGTGATGTATATATATAAAAGTACAAAACAGTTAACACCCAGTTTTCATCACACCGTGGAGCACATATGTGCACCACCATTCTTTTTTTTTATCCCTCCATACTGTTTTGCAGAAAGCAGGAAAACTATAATAGGTGACTGCATCCTAAAAAGCAAAGATAGTACTACATAAACATCAAAACCATGAAGACATGTTTTTTTTTTTAAAAGTGGGGCCTGTTCGTAGTGATTGCAAAGAAAAACATGGGAATAATGCAGGCCAAGGAATAACAAAATCCTTTTGCGGGAAATCATATCATGATGGGTTCGCAGGTTGTAAGTCCAATGTCCTATTGTTGTGGTTCAAGGCAGTCAATTTTAGGACATCAGTGTAGGTCACCACCCTGCATCTTCGGTATCCGGTCACTTCCTCCGATGCGGCCATCCGCCACCAATCCGGTCTGGTCTGGTCTTGTTCCATCTTCCAAAAATAATAAACTAACATAAAAACATGAAAGTAAAAAACTAAAATAAGAAAGGAAGTGGGGGGGGGTGGGCCGACGCACGCACCAACACCACAACCCAGCAACCTAGGACAAGAAAACAAGTATCATTAATCTTGCAAAATAAAATTTTCCATTTAAAAAGCACCCCAAGTGCTTTTCATTGTTGAAAAGAAAATATCCTAATTAATTAAAAACATTATTCTGAAATCAAGAAATAATTAAAACCATATACTTTGCAATTTGTTTGAGCAAAATCTAATTTTTAAACACATCCAGAAGGGCCTAGTTATACCCTAATCCTCTGTGAGACAGCCCCTCCCTTCAGAAGGAGGTTCGTGCTCGGAGTTTTGAATCTGCTCCAAAAAAAAAATACGCAGAAGCCAGGCTACAGTGTGAAGTAATTTGAATCACTGCCAAGTGATGATCTCATAGCAGGAGCAGGGCGCTGCCAAGCACTCGGTTCAAGCCTCTCTTTCTCTAATCAGGGAAGCCTGCCCAGGCCTACTGTATCTAACTAACTCCAAGGGCCAAGAATCAGTAAGTGTAAGTGTAAAGGGGACTAGTTCAGACTACCTCACCTATTAGAAGGAAGATTTCTCTCTGCCTCTGGTGGGATTAGGGCTCTCTCTGTCTCTCCCTCCTTCACCACATCACCACGCCTCTGGTTCAGTTGCTCCAGATGACAGCCTTCTTTGATGCTCTCTGCACTGCTCTCTCTCCTCATCTTCAGCAATCGTCTGCCTTCTTTCTCCATTCCAGAACTGCACTCTATTCTGCAGCTCCAGCAGACACCCTGTTCTCTCTCCAAGCTGAACTGAGCTCCAAGCTGAACTGAGCTCCAGGCTGAACTGCACACAAGCTGGAATGAACACTCCTTTCCTGCAGCTCGCTAATATGGAAGCTTGTCCTTTCATGGAAAGTTACGGCCAGTAACCTGCCGCCCACCAAATTCTTGTACCTCCCCGTACCAAGGACACGTTCCCAGCTGGCCAGCCTGAAGTTGTGTCTTCGGAGTGGAGAAAAATACATTCCTTCGATAAGGGCCAGCCTGAGCCGGTTCTCTCCAAGCGAACAACAGCTTTAACTATAAACTTTACCTTTACTCTAAAAGCCTCTCAGCTCCATCAAGATGGAGTCCCTCTAGTTCTAGGCCTGTAGGCCTGAAAGGGATGACATACCCCTTAGCTCTGTCAGAATACCTACATAAACCATACCAATGTGTAATATAAAGTTAGGACCACAAGATCCAACCTCTACTATAAGCAAGTATGTCAAAGCCAATAGGCAATAGACAGATTAGAGACAAGAATAAGGGATCTATCATCATATTAAGCAGCTATCCTCTTCTAGGTCTGGAAAAAAGGGCTTAAAAGGGCCAGCACAAGCTAAGAATACCTATCCTAGATGTGAGCAAGATTAAAGTCTATATCACTGCTAAATAGAGCCAAAAACCCTGCCATTACATTCCACCCTTAGATCTTTATCTTGCGAACATCTATAAACAACAACATCCATATCAACATAATCTATCAACAAATCAAAAACCAAAAATCTCTCTAAAATGAATGACAACTTAAAGAAATTCCACCTGAAACTCAATGTAGGGAATACAAATCTAACAACCAACTGAAAACAAATCAAAGCACCCTTGACTTGAATGCTGAAACATATCTAAGATTCGATCTGATAACAACAGAAACTAACCAAAGCATCCTCAAACTAAATGTGCCTCAACTTCTAGTGATAACTGGTGAAATCTAGTGATGTAGGGACTTATGTGTTGAATGAAAACAGCAAGGGGCCTAAATGGGGCCTACCTACTTCGGACAACTTAAGAACTAAATGTACCTCAACTTCTAATGATAAAACAACAAAGGGCCTAAATGAGGCCTACCTACTATGGTCAACTTAAGCTAATGATAACTCATGAAATCTATTGGTGTAGGGGCTTGTTTGTGGGATGAAAATAACAATGGGCCTAAATGAGGCCTACTGACATTGGTCAACTTAAGGAAAAATTTGGTGAAATCTGAGAAGTAAACATGACAAACGGTTCTCAAGGTCTGGGCAAACATTAATAGGACATAATCATACTAAAAGACACACCTCCCAGGACAACCTAAAGTCTAGGGTAACCACCCTTGGATCATTCAAAGTGAAAGTGTAATAACAGGAAAATAAAGGCAACCCCATTCCTACAAGATATAGAAATGTGATATATATATATAAAAGTACAAAACAGTTAACACCCAGTTTTCATCACACCGTGGAGCACATATGTGCACCACCATTCTTTTTTTTTATCCCTCCATACTGTTTTGCAGAAAGCAGGAAAACTATAATAGGTGACTGCATCCTAAAAAGCAAAGATAGTACTACATAAACATCAAAACCATGAAGACATGTTTTTTTTTTTAAAAGTGGGGCCTGTTCGTAGTGATTGCAAAGAAAAACATGGGAATAATGCAGGCCAAGGAATAACAAAATCCTTTTGCGGGAAATCATATCATGATGGGTTCGCAGGTTGTAAGTCCAATGTCCTATTGTTGTGGTTCAAGGCAGTCAATTTTAGGACATCAGTGTAGGTCACCACCCTGCATCTTCGGTATCCGGTCACTTCCTCCGATGCGGCCATCCGCCACCAATCCGGTCTGGTCTGGTCTTGTTCCATCTTCCAAAAATAATAAACTAACATAAAAACATGAAAGTAAAAAACTAAAATAAGAAAGGAAGTGGGGGGGGGGGGTGTGGGCCGACGCACGCACCAACACCACAACCCAGCAACCTAGGACAAGAAAACAAGTATCATTAATCTTGCAAAATAAAATTTTCCATTTAAAAAGCACCCCAAGTGCTTTTCATTGTTGAAAAGAAAATATCCTAATTAATTAAAAACATTATTCTGAAATCAAGAAATAATTAAAACCATATACTTTGCAATTTGTTTGAGCAAAATCTAATTTTTAAACACATCCAGAAGGGCCTAGTTATACCCTAATCCTCTGTGAGACAGCCCCTCCCTTCAGAAGGCGGTTCGTGCTCGGAGTTTTGAATCTGCTCCAAAAAAAAAATACGCAGAAGCCAGGCTACAGTGTGAAGTAATTTGAATCACTGCCAAGTGATGATCTCATAGCAGGAGCAGGGCGCTGCCAAGCACTCGGTTCAAGCCTCTCTTTCTCTAATCAGGGAAGCCTGCCCAGGCCTACTGTATCTAACTAACTCCAAGGGCCAAGAGTCAGTAAGTGTAAGTGTAAAGGGGACTAGTTCAGACTACCTCACCTATTAGAAGGAAGATTTCTCTCTGCCTCTGGTGGGATTAGGGCTCTCTCTGTCTCTCCCTCCTTCACCACATCACCACGCCTCTGGTTCAGTTGCTCCAGATGACATCCTTCTTTGATGCTCTCTGCACTGCTCTCTCTCCTCATCTTCAGCAATCGTCTGCCTTCTTTCTCCATTCCAGAACTGCACTCTATTCTGCAGCTCCAGCAGACATCCTGTTCTCTCTCCAAGCTGAACTGAGCTCCAAGCTGAACTGAGCTCCAGGCTGAACTGCACACAAGCTGGAATGAACACTCCTCCTTTCCTGCAGCTCGCTAATATGGAAGCTTGTCCTTTCATGGAAAGTTACGGCCAGTAACCTGCCGCCCACCAAATTCTTGTACCTCCCCGTACCAAGGACACGTTCCCAGCTGGCCAGCCTGAAGTTGTGTCTTCGGAGTGGAGAAAAATACATTCCTTCGATAAGGGCCAGCCTGAGCCGGTTCTCTCCAAGCGAACAACAGCTTTAACTATAAACTTTACCTTTACTCTAAAAGCCTCTCAGCTCCATCAAGATGGAGTCCCTCTAGTTCTAGGCCTGTAGGCCTGAAAGGGATGACATACCCCTTAGCTCTGTCAGAATACCTACATAAACCATACCAATGTGTAATATAAAGTTAGGACCACAAGATCCAACCTCTACTATAAGCAAGTATGTCAAAGCCAATAGGCAATAGACAGATTAGAGTCAAGAATAAGGGATCTATCATCATATTAAGCAGCTATCCTCTTCTAGGTCTGGAAAAAAGGGCTTAAAAGGGCCAGCACAAGCTAAGAATACCTATCCTAGATGTGAGCAAGATTAAAGTCTATATCACTGCTAAATAGAGCCAAAAACCCTGCCATTACATTCCACCCTTAGATCTTTATCTTGCGAACATCTATAAACAACAACATCCATATCAACATAATCTATCAACAAATCAAAAACCAAAAATCTCTCTAAAATGAATGACAACTTAAAGAAATTCCACCTGAAACTCAATGTAGGGAATACAAATCTAACAACCAACTGAAAACAAATCAAAGCACCCTTGACTTGAATGCTGAAACATATCTAAGATTCGATCTGATAACAACAGAAACTAACCAAAGCATCCTCAAACTAAATGTGCCTCAACTTCTAGTGATAACTGGTGAAATCTAGTGATGTAGGGACTTATGTGTTGAATGAAAACAGCAAGGGGCCTAAATGGGGCCTACCTACTTCGGACAACTTAAGAACTAAATGTACCTCAACTTCTAATGATAAAACAACAAAGGGCCTAAATGAGGCCTACCTACTATGGTCAACTTAAGCTAATGATAACTCATGAAATCTATTGGTGTAGGGGCTTGTTTGTGGGATGAAAATAACAATGGGCCTAAATGAGGCCTACTGACATTGGTCAACTTAAGGAAAAATTTGGTGAAATCTGAGAAGTAAACATGACAAACGGTTCTCAAGGTCTGGGCAAACATTAATAGGACATAATCATACTAAAAGACACACCCCCCAGGACAACCTAAAGTCTAGGGTAACCACCCTTGGATCAATCAAAGTGAAAGTGTAATAACAGGAAAATAAAGACAACCCCATTCCTACAAGATATAGAAATGTGATGTATATATATAAAAGTACAAAACAGTTAACACCCAGTTTTCATCACACCGTGGAGCACATATGTGCACCACCATTCTTTTTTTTTTATCCCTCCATACTGTTTTGCAGAAAGCAGGAAAACTATAATAGGTGACTGCATCCTAAAAAGCAAAGATAGTCATACATAAACATCAAAACCATGAAGACATGTTTTTTTTTTTTAAAGTGGGGCCTGTTCGTAGTGATTGCAAAGAAAAACATGGGAATAATGCAGGCCAAGGAATAACAAAATCCTTTTGCGGGAAATCATATCATGATGGGTTCGCAGGTTGTAAGTCCAATGTCCTATTGTTATGGTTCAAGGCAGTCAATTTTAGGACATCAGTGTAGGTCACCACCCTGCATCTTCGGTATCCGGTCACTTCCTCCGTTGCGGCCATCTACCACCAATCCGGTCTGGTCTGGTCTTGTTCCATCTTCCAAAAATAATAAACTAACATAAAAACATGAAAGTAAAAAACTAAAATAAGAAAGGAAGTGGGGGTGGGGGGTGGGCCGACGCACGCACCAACACCACAACCCAGCAACCTAGGACAAGAAAACAAGTATCATTAATCTTACAAAATAAACTTTTCCATTTAAAAAGCACCCCAAGTGCTTTTCATTGTTGAAAAGAAAATATCCTAATTAATTAAAAACATTATTCTGAAATCAAGAAATAATTAAAACCATATACTTTGCAATTTGTTTGAGCAAAATCTAATTTTTAAACACATCCAGAAGGGCCTAGTAATACCCTAATCCTCTGTGAGACAGCCCCTCCCTTCAGAAGGAAGTTCGTGCTCGGAGTTTTGAATCTGCTCCCAAAAAAAAATACGCAGAAGCCAGGCTACAGTGTGAAGTAATTTGAATCACTGCCAAGTGATGATCTCATAGCAGGAGCAGGGCGCTGCCAAGCACTCGGTTCAAGCCTCTCTTTCTCTAATCAGGGAAGCCTGCCCAGGCCTACTGTATCTAACTAACTCCAAGGGCCAAGAGTCTACCAACTTCTCTGCATGTACAGGGATCCCTTATCTGGAGGCAATGAAGCTGTCTGCGCCGACAGCAAGGAAGAGCGAGTTCACCCCTCCCTTACATAAACATTCCGTCCGCGGAACAAAATTGGATGTTGGCCAATCATAACAAGACAGGCAGTGTTCGGAGCCTCTAGAGGGAAAAAAAACCCCTTTACAAGACATCTGGTCTGCAAGGTCAAACATATTTCCTGGAAGCCAAAACAATTCTGTTCCCAGGCCAAATTCTCTAACTAACGAAAGCTAGCATTTTAAAAATAATTCTGTTACAATGTACTGCTACTTAAAAGCTCCACTTTCTAAAAAGACTTTAGTCTAACTAATTCAGCTAAAAGGCAAAACATTTGAAACATGGGCATTTATTTAGCATGCAGATCAACACACAAAAAGGAGCAATTTACTTCTGCACACAAGACTATGCATTCTGTATTTGAAAAAACGAATTATCATGGACTATTGGGTTTAATATTTCTCTGCACATATATCTATCAGGCAGCATGTTTAATAAACACTGCTTTTACCGTGCAAGGTATTACCTTTCTATCAACAGCTTGTCAAAGTACATAGGCGAGCCTTGTAACTAAATGCAAATTAAACTAATGTAAGGGACACATAGATGGTAGTGTGTTATAGTTATCATTTTTAACAATATATTCTGCTCCACCCAAACTATACACACTAGCATCCAAAAAATAAAAATATATACTGTCAGCTGTTGAAAGAGAAATAAATTTAAAACAACATAAAATGCAGACACATTTCACCATTGTATTTTGTTCAACCAGGGGCAACATGTAATTTTGCATTACAGCGTAATTAATCAGGCAAGCCATTCAATCCAGTCTAATAAAAGGGCCAAATTTATATATTATCAAACAGCCATTTATTTTCTAACTGAGTGGGTTAACTTACAAATGCCGGTTTTGCTGCATATCAAAACATCTACATTTGAAAAAAGGTTCAGCTTGCATCAGGGAAAATAATAATGAGAACACATTTATTTTAAAAGCACACGGTTGCCTTTCACTAATTAAAAGCACATGTTACCATGCACTGTCGGGCAAGATTGATTATTCTCAACCTGTGATTATTGCAAAACATCGGCCAGCACATTCCTTTCTAGATGGAAAACCCTCAAAGAAATAATTAATGAAAACAGCCCGTAGCATGCGCACACCAACTGGGCCACCTTCTAATATTTCACTCATTTTAAATCATGCATTCAAAAATAATTCTCCACACGTCTGTGGATGCATATTAAGAAGCACATTTAAAAGAACACAGCTCTCTCCGTGCAAACCCTTATCTCAATCCGACTGGTTGATTTATAACTTACCGACCTCTAAGAGTCAGACACATGAAGTCATCAGTTCCAAGGCAAACCCACACAAATTCGTAGACGCATTTCAAAAAGAATGTTAAATGAACAGAGCCCAACGCTCAGCACAAGATGTTACCTTTCCTTCAAGAAGCTGACAAAGCACGTAGGCAGACCCAGGAACCAATAAAAGTCAAAATCAAACCATCAATCATCAAAATACTCACTGACTTTTAGAGTCAGCTCAAATAACCATGCATGTTAAACAGCATGTTAAAATAAATACTGCCATCTCAATTCAAGATATTAACCCTTTGGCAGCTCAAGCACAATCATTCCCCAAGACTGCAGTACATGGGAAAGTCATGAACTCATCTCTCCACGTTTACAGATAACACGTACGCACATCTTCAAAACGTTATCCCCAAGCACCCGAGAGAGATCCAGCTCTCTCCTGCCTAACGTAATGATAACATGCCCTGTCCAAGCCATGACCACATGGCGCTATTCCCAAGCCATATTTACAAGACAAGCTCTTCACAAGTAATATATCCAAGGTGCAATGCACAAGGAACACAGCAAATCAACATGAGAACCTGCACCTCACAAGCCACATTAACATGGCGCTATTCACAAGACATATTTACAAGGGGCTATATACAAAGAACTCCTCAAGTCATATTACAATGAACACATTTCACATTGCACAGCATAAGCAGACGCAGCAAGCAATTGAATGGGCAATTTAAAAACATTATTTCACACACATTTATAAAATTGGACCATCACAAAGATGTTACTGGCTCCCTCATGTATTGTCATCCTTCAACCCTGACAGTTCAAACACCAAGATGAAAACCATGTCTTCCACCCTGAATAAATCAAATGCCATGATGTAATGCAATCTCCTCACGCTGCAACTGTTCAAGCCCATAGGTCACATAGGCTACATACACTGCAATATTACGCCAGATGGAACCGGCGCTCAGGGCACTCCCTCACAACACATGGGAAACTCTCTAAGCACATGGCCAGGCACACAGGATTCGTAAGCAGCCGACTACGCCAGATGTAATGGCCGGATTTTCTGCTCAGCCCCTGGGGGCCCCTCTAACCCAGCCAGAACGTACTCACCTCCCTCCTTAGAACGTATTCACAATGGATATAGATATATATATGTACAAGTCGTACCTAAGGATGGGGAAATAGCAATAAACATGCATAGGTTTTCTACCATATCTTATTCACATCAGTTAGTCTCGCGGCCACTCAGACCCAGACTGATCTACCCCAGGGCAGATATGACACACAATCCGGTGTGTCTACACACGGGCCTGCAGAACCCAATGCTCTCTTTTTCCAAACGGTTTACAATCCGGCAAACCTCCACGTTGGTAATCCCCCCCAACGCTCTCACTTACACACGGCCCGCAATCTGGCAGACCTACACGCTGGTAATCCTCCCCAGCGCTCTCATTAACGCCGTATATCAACGACGACCACATTCCTATGAACACCTTCAGTTTTCTGTCTCTTCACTAAGGGTCTGCTACTACAATAATATTATGGGATAGCCGAATTACTTAGTGTCAACAATTCCCTAGCTCAAGGGCTCCCTGTTCTCCCTATTTATTCAGACTTACCGGATCAGGGGCAGCATCTGTTCTGGCTGTAACATCTGACTAGGAGAAAAAGGTTACCTATGCTTTGGAACAGAAGACGCTGTTTACAGTATTATAGGATGGTGTACTAACTTTGTCCCTTAGTTGCAGGTCTCCTATCTCCCTAATTATTCACTATTACTTACCTGATCAGGGGTAGCATCTGTTCAAACAGTAATACCTGACTAGGAAAGGGGATTACCCTCACTGTATGGGGACAAAGATATACACACTATGTGATTGAGTTATTCCTTGATTTAAGCGCTCCTACTCCCTTCTGTTAGAAGACAGGCTGGCCTTATCATAAAAAAACTCATACACACTAATTCACTAATTAATGGGGAAGTTTATTGTAACAATAACAAAGTATACACACACAAAACTATGGGGTCTCTATAACTAGCAGTAACTTTAACACACCGCTGAAAGAAAAGGATTAGACATACAATTTATCTGCGGGGTAACAGGAACACACCGCTGAAAGGGAAAAGATTAGACATACAATAGCCTAGGGAATAAGAACAAGATTAAGGTGTAAGTGTAAAGGGGACTAGTTCAGACTACCTCACCTATTAGAAGGAAGATTTCTCTCTGCCTCTGGTGGGATTAGGGCTCTCTCTGTCTCTCCCTCCTTCACCACATCACCACGCCTCTGGTTCAGTTGCTCCAGCTGACAGCCTTCTTTGATGCTCTCTGCACTGCTCTCTCTCCTCATCTTCAGCAATCGTCTGCCTTCTTTCTCCATTCCAGAACTGCACTCTATTCTGCAGCTCCAGCAGACATCCTGTTCTCTCTCCAAGCTGAACTGAGCTCCAAGCTGAACTGAGCTCCAGGCTGAACTGCACACAATCTGGAATGAACACTCCTCCTTTCCTGCAGCTCGCTAATATGGAAGCTTGTCCTTTCATGGAAAGTTACGGCCAGTAACCTGCCGCCCACCAAATTCTTGTACCTCCCCGTACCAAGGACACGTTCCCAACTGACCAGCCTGAAGTTGTGTCTTCGGAGTGGAGAAAAATACATTCCTTCGATAAGGGCCAGCCTGAGCCGGTTCTCTCCAAGCGAACAACAGCTTTAACTATAAACTTTACTTTTACTCTAAAAGCCTCTCAGCTCCATCAAGATGGAGTCCCTCTAGTTCTAGGCCTGTAGGCCTGAAAGGGATGAAATACCCCTTAGCTCTGTCAGAATACCTACATAAACCATACCAATGTGTAATATAAAGTTAGGACCACAAGATCCAACCTCTACTATAAGCAAGTATGTCAAAGCCAATAGGCAATAGACAGATTAGAGTCAAGAATAAGGGATCTATCATCATATTAAGCAGCTATCCTCTTCTAGGTCTGGAAAAAAAGGCTTAAAAGGGCCAGCACAAGCTAAGAATACCTATCCTAGATGTGAGCAAGATTAAAGTCTATATCACTGCTAAATAGAGCCAAAAACCCTGCCATTACAGCACCCCAATCCACAATCAACAGACTCCAGGTTATTCAAAATTGCGCAGAAAGAATTCTTCTGGATATCCCTCGCCGAACGTCAGTAAAAGCCAGACTGAGAGATCTTCACTGGCTCCCGGTGAGATCTAGAATCGAGTTTAAGAGCATGTGCATTGCACACCGCTCTTACTGGGGAACAGGCCCCCCCAATAACTCTCCCCTTGTGAAAACCTACCAGCCCACTCGTTCTCTCAGATCTGCGACCTCCTACCTCGCCTCAGTACCACGCATCAGGAAGGCCAGATGTGGTGGTCGTTCGCTCTCCTACAACCTGGCCAAGATCTGGAACTCCCTCCCTCTCAATCTCAGATCCGAACCCAACCTCCTCACCTTCAGAAAAACTCTCAAAACCTGGTTATTCAGCAAAACCTCTGTTTAAAACCAAACCTAGCCTCCCTCTTCCTACCCCTCCGGATTAGCTCAAGTTCCCTACAGCGCTGGGACGCCCCTGGGTAGCCATCGCGCTCTACAAATCCTCATTCCATTCCATTCCATTCCAGAGATAGAAAGATATTACAGTTTCCAGTGTTGTAGTTGTGCTAGCCTAATGCATTTTATATGTGGTAGTAATGCTTTGCTTCGATTGAACTATTCAGGCCAGCACATCTGAAATCAGTGAATTGTAGGTGAAAAGTTAGGTTTAGATGCAGTATCCTTAATTAGGGGTTCCTGGAAAGACAATAGAAGACCCACCTTTCATATCAAATATTGGATGGAAATCTGTGAGTGATTCAATGTTATCCTCAATTTCTTCCTGATCATTTTTAGCTATGAATATGGAAGCAAGACCAACCCCTTATCTGACCACAGGGAGAACCCCAGAAAATCCATTCTCGTTGCTGGTGTCATTTCCAGCTTCTCTCTGTGGATTAGATCTACTGCCTGCACTTGTGTCAGCAAACAATCCCTTTGCTGAACAATGAATGTTATTTCATACAGATAAATCACCATCCTCAGTCCCTGGGACCAGAGGACCTCTGACACCGGCTTGAATAGCTTGGTAAAACATCACAGAACGGAAGATGGACCAACAAGGTATGAACTTGAGCCTGTACACCTGACCTTGCCAAATAAACCTGAGATACTGTCTGTGACTGTAACATAGCTGCACAATTAAGCAGGCATCTTTTATATCTTATTCTGGACCCATCATCTAATTCCCCAGGAAGAAGGATATACCTTAGGATTATCACTGGCCTGAACTTCTTGTTTTTCTTTTGCCCTAGAACAAATATTGCTGAAGTAGGGCCTCTAATAGTATGAACGGTCAGCAAAACAGTCCCTGTTATCTGCCAGCCGTAGGAAAACCCAACCAGACACCTTCATCAGTAAGGATGGGCTTCGTCCAATGATGCCTAGGCCTTCACAAAACAACCAATTCCTTGAATTAAACTGTCCACAAAGAGTGAAACTTCAGATTTCCCACTGACCTCTGACCCGACAGTGCCCCAAGTTAGGGTCTATTCTCAACAGAAGCCCCTTCCATCTTTTAAAGCACAGCCCTACGTTCACATTGCCCAAAAAGCTGACTCCTCTCTAGGCCTATTTGGAAATTGCTCCTGATCGAGCTGGTCTCCTGAGTTTTTTGCTTCCTCTGACAGACATAATATCTTTGTCAAGGGGCCAAGGCTATATTAAATTTCAACCCAAAATAAGAGTGTGAAGGCTTAATTAAGGCTTTACAACTAAGCCACACCCACCCCCTTTGCACAATTGTGTCACACCAAAGTGTGAGGCATGAAGCAGACTGCAGACTGACAGCTGGCAATGACAGGGATTAAGGCAGGCCTGGCCTCCAGTGCTTGTTCTAGAAATACAATGTATCAAGCTGTTCTGTCTAGCAAGAATTTGCAGCCTGTAGCAGAATATATACTGACAACTGAAAGGGACATTATTGAAGGGCAGGTTTGCCTGTTACAGAAATACATTGTATGAAGTTATGCACCTGCGAAATGTCTGAATGAAAACAAACAACCGGGAGGTTACAAATTAAACTGCCGCCTATGGCAACCCAGTTAAGTCAAATTGATTTAAAGCATATTTGCTGTTTGGTTTTAGCGGGAAGGAACAATGTGCCTGTGCTCTAAATCAATTGTCAAGCAACCTCGTCACACACTTAGTTTATTTTTCAACCTGCAAGAAAAGAGGAACTGTCCTGTTTATAGTGTGGGGCGTTGTATTTGTTATTGCTACTTTCTGCTTCGGCGAGTAGGATTTTGGGAGTTGTAGTTGCTTTAAAAAATGTTGTAAAAATAAAAAGTAATAAAAGGGACTGCCTAATAATTTTACATTAGCATACAAACATAACTATAGATGTGCAACTGTGAATTATGGGGTGTTTTTCATTGACGTAAAATCAAATACACAATGAGTACAGAGCTCCAGATAACTATGATGTCACTCAGAACCCTACTAAAAAACAACTGCTTTATTCACAATTATCCCTCTTTAATTTGGTCATGGCCCCTTCATGTCATCTCCCCTCAATCTCAACAACTATGCAGCGTTTGCGGAGTATTGTGGGAGCCGCCGGGATTTTATGTGGGATCTTACATGTGATGTTTAGTGGTACGGCCTGATATGCTAAACGTTGACCATGTCATAAGCATTCATTGAGGCTAGTTCATTCCATTGTGGCAATTGCTGGGCTGATTCTACGGCCTTGGGCATCCTTTTATTTTTGTGGCAATAAAACTTGTTAAAGAGACTTTGCATGAACAGAGCAGGTGCAGGGTCAGAGAAAGTCGTATCTGGCAGGGTTATATGATTATACAACGCTAACATTTACCACGCATGGCATTACCACACGAATTTTACTTCGCAAGTGGCTTTACCAAGCATCTTTTTAGAACGCAGGATTTAACATCGCAAAAAAAAAAAAAAATACGTTACGAAGCATCTAACGTCCCTTAGGCACATATGTCATTGAAATCTACATAACGATAGTGATTGGCTAAATAAAATTTTCCTAACTGCATAACAACCCAATAGATCGTTTATTTAAACAATGAAAAACAACTGATTACCTTAGATTTATAAATTCAATAAATTTAAAGTGCGCTTAAATATATATATTTTTTTAATAAAGATTATATTCTTACCGGACACCTGCACGCCTTTCACCAGCAGCCCTTACTTCCATCCACCACGGAAACAAGCGTCAAAACACGTCTACCAAAATTAAAAAAGGACTTCTATTATGACGTACACGCCACGTCTTTGTGGAGGCTCTTTCGTTCAACGTCAGAGGCACTGAAGAGCGTTTTTATTTTGTAAGTAACCCGCTCGTTGTTTTTTTTTGGGCGGGGGGAGACTCCCCCCTGCCACCCCAAGCCCACGCAGAACGTACAGGCAGGACGACTGGATGGAATATCACTTGCGTCGTAAAGACGGTCATAGAAGGCACCCGCGTTGAAAAGACGTTTGCGTGGTAAGTGTACCATAGTAAACGTTATGCGAGGTAATGCCTTCGTAGTAAATGATGTTTCCCATCTGGCAGAGAAGCAGCAACTGAGATAACTCAACATCTGGGGTGGAGTGTTGTTGATAGATTGACACTCAGGCTGCGAGTTGTGCTTACTGCTGCAAATTTTTACGGGGGAATTCTTTTTTATTAAAAAATGGTATTGTTGTTGTTTTAACACTGCCGACCCAGGGACCTATACACTCTCCTGGGTAGGGACATTAGAACCCTGCGGCGTCTGTCTGTAAGAGCGGACCTGCCTTCACTGGGTTAGTGCACTAGTCTTTCTCTCTTAAACTCCTTTAAAACTCACGCTGGCGCGAACTCGCAGCGGGCACGCTGATGGCGTGCCGAAGGCAAGTCCGTCTGCGCCCATCAGCGCCCGGAACATGCCCAGGGCCAGGACCCCTGGTCTTTTCTTAACCCTCAGCTATTCAAGAGAAGTACTGCTGAATCTACGGGGGAAACGCTGCAGGGAGGGTGCCACGATCAATTTGGATGGTGAGAGGGGAACGTTTCTCTGCACGCAATGTTGTTACCGATTTGATTGCAACTCAGTTCAGAACATCGGAATAAGGGGCAGGGAAGCCTGCTGTATGCAAAGCAAAAATGCAGAGGGTTTTTTCCCACATAAACACACATCCCCCTCCCCAATGATCAAGGGTTGGCAACAGGGCCGGTGGCCACTTCAGTAAATAGGCTTCTGTGCATCCTTTTGAACACTTGTTCTTTAGTCCAACATAACTTGCAGCGGCGGTGCGTCCATTGGGGCGTTGGGGCGTTGACCTCCCAATGCGCACTGCTGACATCCGGAACCGCCAACGTGTGACTAAATGACACATTCAGCTACTAGTTTCTGGCCGGCCGGTCACTGGGCCGGACCAGAAACCATCAGGAAAAGGGGGGGTGGGGCTGTGCAGACACGCTCAGGAATCTGCCTTCATACAGCGCTAGTGTGCATGTTCGCTTTCAGACTGGTCATTTTTATGTCCGGCGCGAACATGCGCACTAGCCTCCCCCTTGGGAGACTGGGGGTTGCCTCATGCCACAGCCCCTGGTCTCCTAATGGGGCGGTGAGTTTGGCTGCTCAAGCCAATCTTGAGCTAGAGTCCGACCTGCCTGATGACGCCTAGCATGACGTGACGTCACCTAATCTTTAGTCTCACCCCGCACTCGCAGCCACTGCCACACACAGTGCTGCCTGCTTCACACCTCACCTGGCGTGCGTGCTCCTGATGGTAACTCTTCCTGCCTCGTCGTGGAGCTGGACTACTACCGTTACCGTACTGGACATCAACAACTTCTGCAACGAAAACTACTGAGGTGAGCCACAATATACTGCTGGTGATTACCGCCTTTTTGTATTTCAAACTCCCATCCGTTAAGTATTACCCATGATCCCCCACAGCTGTACCCCTGAGAGTGCCATGGCGGGTTTGGGCTGATTTGGTAATTGGTTCGCAAATGTGCCCAAAAATCTAACTTGATGCAGGTTCCCCTAAGCTAAGCTGCTGGCTGGACGTTGTACTGTGCAATTATTTAAGCAGAACAGCTTCACATTTTTCCTTGTGGCAAATCTATTTGAGGCATATTTAAAAAAAATGTATAAGTTGACTGTAAGACTGTTTTTTTTAATGATTCCTCCCCTCGTAACTACACTCTCTTTCTCTGCCACACATTGACCACTCTCACCCAATTTATGGGCCCCCAGAATAAATAGTTTCCAATTCCTGCACTGAAGTGACAAACAATGTGTGCAGCGCCTCGATTGACGCTAATGGGGTCTAAGCTTTGCTGGAAATCCAGGAAGTGCGTGTAAGAAACAAATCACACCTGAGCCAGAGGTCAGTTGGGCAAGTTTACAGCGCAGCGGTCCTCACGGATTACTTCCTCCCCCGCCCTACCTCGGAAGTACGGTCCTTTGTGGTAGATTCCTGCGCTCCGAAAAGGTCTACTAGGTGTTTTAAGCCACTTCAGAATCTGTGGACGAGGTGCGCCAAAGCAGAGGTTCAGCCGGTTGTCTTTTACAGCAATCGTACGTTTTGTTTGTTGCTTATTTAGGCAGTGTGCATTCCGCTTCAAGCCTGTCCTCTTCAAACGCTTGACAAAAGGGGCAGAAAAAGGGTGTTGATTCATGGCTCTAACAACGGACGTAGCTTGAGACATATGGCATTTGCTTTTTGGGACCTCTAGGTGGCTTCATGTCATCACGAGTCAGGACATCATTGGCAGGCGCGCGCATCGTGCATAGGGTTATAGGGCTTCGGCGAGCCCCTCTACCCCCTCCAGCCATGGATGCTGCAAGCTTCCCGGACACGCACAATTCTTTATCGGATATGTGCTGAGCTGTGCAGGGATTGTGGCTTCAGGGACAGTCTCGTACAAAGGTTTAAGTGTGTATAAAATGTATGGGGACAGCGATAACACATTAACCAGCCCCAAATTAATTTGACTCGGTTGAGGCTGACTGGGCAGGTGTGCTTTCTCCCCATAATCTACAGTGGTGAACCAGAGGGTGCTGTGATGACCCAGAAGGCGCAGTGGTGAACCAGAGGGCAGCAGTGGTCAACCAGAAGGTAGCAGTGCAGGGTTGCATGCTGAAGTGACAAGTGGCTCGCTGACCCTCTCTGTTCCGTGTGGCTACTCGCTGATTCCTGCTCTCGAGGAACCTCCCACTGCTCTCCACTCGGCGTACGGACTTCCGGATTCCATAACGCCAGAGGAGGCAATCGTCTAACAGGAAGAACGAGGTGAACGCAAAACGCAGACTCAAACGCTGAATCTCGGAGCTTTGAAGGAACCGCACCGGGAATTGAAAACTGCATGAAGTACGGATGCAATAGCGGGAGCGAAACGGGCGGGGGAGCCGCACAGGGTGAACTTGGTGGCCGGCACTCTTAAACCCTCCGCGAGCTGTAAATTGCGAGGCTGGGAGCAGGTGTATTTAGCATTCTTAAGCCGGCCTGCAGCCCGCAGCTGAAGCGGCCCTGGGCAGGCGCACCTAAAAGTCTAACCAATTGAAGGCATCGAGGATAGCCAATTCTGCGGCAAGCCCAAAGGGGTAAATCCTTGTGTATCCTAGTGTGGCCGTGTATATAGGCCAAGAGGCAGTACCTAGAGAAAAATTGCTGTGCAGTGGTGGAGGTGAGAGCGTGGGCCCACAGAACAGAGGTAAGTGAAATCCTCCCTACTTTAAGAAACGTCAAGAGGAGCTACACTGCGGGTATTAGGAAAGGGGGTGGCTGTGCACCAGAAGCCCTGGGGAATAGAAAAGGAAGTTAAAGAAGGACAACTCCCGAAACGTTGCTGTACCCCGGAAAAAAGGAGTGAAGGGGGTTGAAAGGGATGGCTTTGGGAAAAAATAAGCCACGCAAGGTTCCAAAAAACCCCAAGAAAACAGGAAAAAAAAGCCCTGGGGCGGAGGGCCTGACTGAAAAATCTAGAAGTGTGGAAAAGACTAGTAGGAATGAGGCAATTTCCGTCGTCAGTAAAACACCAGCGAGAGGGACTACCCCCCCGCCCGGACAAAGCTCAAAGAAGGTGGGGGGGTCCCCAAAGAAAGCAGGCGTAAAAGGCGGATCGGCAGTCTCAAAATCTATCAAGGACTTCCTAGGTAAACATTTTTAAGCAAAGGAAACGCCAGAAAAGGAGCCAAATGTGGTTGACCCGCTGCTTATTACCGAGGACCAGGCAGCTAAAAGGGTGGAATCCCTAGATCAGACTGATTTTGACATTGCTGAAATACCGCTGGAACCCCGCTTGTCATCTTCCCCACAGTTATTTCAGTCGTTAATAATTCAGGAAAAAGAGCTAGATGTGGAGGGAGAAGGAAGGGAGAGTCAGAGCACTATCTCGGGTGAGGGTGGTTCGGCCCAGACGAATTACAGCCCACACGTTGATAAAATAGGAGAAAACCTCTATGCTGCTCGTACTGACTTGCTAGGCATTACCGCACATAGTCTGGAGGTGACAGGATCATCTAGTTTATCTATGCTCGAGGTGATGCTAATGCTCCAGAAAACCTTACAGGGCATTCTAGAGGTTTCAGTGTTAAATAATGAAATTCTAAAAACACATAGTAATCATTTCAAGAATATAGAAGGGGAACTAACTCAGATTAAAGCCTTAATGCCCACTCTAGTAAGAGCAGTGGAAAGTCAGGAGGATTTGGAAGAGGATGGGGAGGATGATGGGGTAGGAGAGGAGGAAGTGGTAAAGGAGGATGAAGTGAGAAGGGAGGAGGAAGTGATAAGGGTGAGCAGACCCAAAGAAGAGGAACCAACAGTATATATCTCCCGTTGCCCGATGATTATAAAGAGATATGGGAAAAGGAGGTGTATAAAACAAAAAACACTGAAACGGCAAAAGGGTAAAAAGGCTCCATATACTTACCACTCGGAAGAGGTTCAGGAGGCTGGGAAGGGGCCATCCCCAGACCCTAGGATCCCAGAGAAGTTAGTGCAATTAGAAACAAAAAAGTTATCCTTTGCAGACAACAGAGAAAGAGCCTATAGCTCTGAGGGCTCTAAAAAGGATCTAGGGAAAAGTAAGGTAAAGAATACCAAGGCCCCTTGGAGGAATCACCCCAGAGGAATGGTGAATGGAAAATTAGAAAGTGGGATTGAGACGCTTATATGTGTAGGGCACAGTAACCAATCATCTGACTTTAGCTGCAGGACTATCGATAGAGAAGAAGTAAAAAAGAAAGGAAGGGCTGATGAAAGATCCCAATCCTTACAGCAATCTAGGATGCTGGACACCTAGTTATTTGTAGAACCCATAGGACAGGAAAAGGGGGGGGAAAGAGCAAAGAAACTAAAGCCCCTAAATCGGTCCCAGCTACTCGTATTATTTGCAAAATGCCCTAGTTTAAAATATGTTAGCACAGATGATCTCAAAGAAGTAGGGTTCCTGAGTAACATCAGAGGGGATGAAGTAACAAAGGTCCTCCTTCACTCAGCACTAATAAAAGTTGCTATGGAAAAAGCAGAGGCTGAGATGATAAAGGAAGGGATTAGAATATTGAAAAGAGAAGAGGTGATGATGGTGAATCAAGGGAAAACATTCCTCAGGAACCATGCGGGGCTAGGAGAACGACAAATAAAAATGATTACATCTGGTCGGGGTACTAAGGATGCCCTTGAAATTACGATAATCCCAAAAAATTTAGACTGGGAGGATGATGATCTTCTGATGGAAAATAGATACAGAGAACTGGCATATATGGGCCATGAGGAAGAGGGGTATCTGAGCAGCAATGACTAGGAAACTGGGTCGTCGCACAACCTATCTATTGTGTCCTGGAACATAAATGGATATAAAAGAATAGTGTTAGAAGAAGATTTTAAAAATATCCTTGGGAAGTCTGACATTGCATGTTTCCAGGAGACTTGGCTTTGCGACGAAACCCCAGTTACCGAAGGCTTTGCACATCATGTAAGGCCTGCAAAAAAGAATCAAGTAGGTAGGCCATCAGGCGGCCTGATGACCCTTGTGTCAACAAGGATAGCAAAAGACATACAATCACTCCAACTTAAATGTAATTGGGCATTAGGCAGCAGAGTATTGATATCAAACAGTTTTGCAGGTGGGGGAGGGCTATGCATAATCAATGTGTACATACAGAAAGGGAAATTAAAAGAGTATAACGTGGAGTTGGACTGCTTAAAGAAGGATTTGGAAGGATTGTATGACATATATCCTAAAGATGTGCTCGTAATACTGGGGGATTTCAATCATAGATTAAACCCCCATAAAATTGACTCATGGCAGAGTGACGTGCTAAGAGCCTATAACATAGAATTTGCGAATTTCTCTTACAGTGATAGCTCTACCCAAGATGTAAAGCTTGGGCAGCTGTTGGGAGCTATGGGCCTGATCTGTGTTAACGGAAGGAAAGAAACGGATCAACCCGCTAAACGTACTTTTAAGATAGGGCAGCAGTTGTGCCCCATAGATTATGTATTTATTCAAGCTTGGTACTTCTACTTAATAAACCACTTTGAAGGGTAGTGACCATTTCCCACTGCTGATGGAATTACAGATAAACAGGGGCTCGCCGAGACAGAGGGTGCTACAAACTGATGTGGATTACCCAAAGCGGCTTACAACCCGGATTAGTGAGGAATTTCTAAAGAAACTGAGAGCTCTCCAATTATTAGTTGGGCTAGAAAACCCCCTACCAGGGGAGGCTTTATCCTGGTATGAGGATACAATAAGTCAAATGGTGGAATGCCTTAGGATAAAAATCAAACAGGGAAAGTATGAGCAAAAAAGCAGAGTTAGGGCTCCCCCAACTAATAATCCTTGGTTTGATGATGAATGTCGGTATTTAAAGACTGTTATCAGGAAACACGAAAGAGGCCTTAGGGGTAATTATAATGATATTTCATCATCAGAACTAAAAAATCTAAGGTTAAAATATAAGACGACCATTAGAGATAAAAAAGGTTATTTAAGGAAAAATGTTGGATGAGCTTACTCGAGACTATTGAAGAAAAAAATGTTAAAGGATTCTGGAAACTGATTAAGGAATGCACGGGTGAGGTGGCGGGATCCATGCTGTGCTCCGTCCCAGAGGCCAAGTGGGTAGCCTATCTAGAGGAAATATATGGTAAATGGCCGAGCAAAGGGGAAATAATTTCATCAAGCTGGCCAGAAGTGAGGGATGATATACTAGTGCATTTCACCTCAGGAAATATTAGGAATGTAATAGCTGGCTTAAACCTAACCCGAGCGGCCGGACCAGACAATTTACCAGCAATTATCATAAAAACTAACTCAGAATGGTGGGCTGAGTTTTTTTCAAATATGTTTCAGGGGATATTAAAGACTGGTATCATGCCAGAAAGTTGGAAAGGGGCAATCATTAGACCTGTTCATAAAAAAGGCGATGTAAATTCCCCCAAAAATTACCGCCTAATAAATCTCCTCGATATTGGGGAAAAGGTATTCTCCAAGGTAATCCTAGGCCTGCTAAAGGATTGGGCAGAGGATAACCAGTTAGTACCCCCAGAACAGGGTGGGTTCAAAGAAGGGCATTCGACGGTGGACCACTGCTTTGCTCTCTGGGTCATCGCGCGGAAGTCGATAGAACAGAGGGGTAATTTATTCTGCTGTTTTGTGGACTTCCGTGCGGCTTTCGATCTTGTGGGTAGGGAGCAGTTATGGGCAACCTTGGAAGGATACAATCTACACGGAGACCTTTTGGCCATCATAAAAGCCTTACACACAGAAAACTGGGCCCAGATAATCTTGGACGAGGAGGGTGGATTGTCTGGGAAGATCCAGATTGGAAATGGCTTGAGGCAGGGTTGCGTACTTGCCCCACTGCTTTTTTCTCTGTTTTTGGCCGACCTACCAGCAATACTAAGTGAGGTTAAAGGGGCAAGTCCAAAATTGGGAGGTAATCATGTTTCGTGCCTATTATACGCGGATGATCTAGTGATTATGGACCTGACACAGATAGGCCTCCAGAGGAAATTAAACATGTTCAATGAATACTGTCGGAATAAAAAGTTAACAGTGAACATGGATAAAACTAAGATTTTATGCTTCGGTAGGAGTAAAACTAGCTTCCTGTGGTATCTGGATACAAAGCCACTCGAGAGGGTGAACGAATACAGATACCTGGGAATCTGGTTTATGAGTAACCTTAAATGGTATACCCATCTGGAGGCTCTCAAAATGAGGGCATCTGCCTCTGTGAAGGGGCTAAAAAGATTTAATAGTGTGTACGGAGAAAACTCAGATAGGCCGGTCATAAAAGCCTACCTAGCAATGGTCCCCCCCCAATTCCTGTATGGGGCAGAAGTGCTCTATTTAAGTGGGAAAAAAGGGTGGGATAAAGAGGAGGGAAATATTTTTAAAAACCTGTTCTCTTTGCCTAAATCCTCTATGGTACATGCTGCAAGACTGGAGCTGGGAATTACCTCCTGGGCAGTAACTGCCTGTATGGCACTAATCCGCTTTTGGCAGCGCCTAGGGTCTGGAGAGCACTTAAAAATTTCACAGTGGTGTAAAAGTGAAATATTTCGCGAACTGACCTGGGCGAAAGAAACAAGAGCCGCACTAAGTGAAGCCTATGGTGTGTTGGGTTTAAAACTATGCCCGGAACTGGGTCATCCACGTATAGCTAGGAAGGAACTGAGGTCATTGGGAGCCAAGACGTCCCGCACATATGATAGAGAGTATCTCTCGCAGTAAGTTTCGGTGTCGTATATGACCCTGGCCTGGGAACTTAACCAACAGTACCCCTACTTAGACAGATTGCCCAGCTACCGCCTAAGACGTGAGGTCCTAAAAGTGCGAATGGGGATAAACCCCTGCTATGGGAACAAGGAAGCCAAAAATGTTATGTTGAATAATAATGGAACCTGTACTTGCGGGTTGGGTACCCACTGCGATATTGTACATATTTTACTAGACTGTATGATGTTTTTAGATTTACGAAAATACATTTTATGACCGATTTTTAAAAAATACAGGATCAGAAATAGGATGCAAGCTGCTAGCTTTATAGCTGAAATGAGGTATCTAGATATTGCTTGTGCTATGGGGAAATTTTTGAGTAAAGTCAAGTTGTTCCTAAAGTGTTCAGAGTAAATATCTTATGCGGTGCTCATGGGGCGAGGATGAGCTTGTACATGTAAAGGTTAACGCTATGATTTGGAACCTTTGGAATTGATTTGATGCTGATGGAAATTACCTGACTTAATTACCCCTAGGGCAGAGGTCTTCAAACTTTTTGATGCCGAGACCCCCTTGTAAAACCTTTTTAGGCGTAAGGACCCCCTTCCGACAAAAGATTCTAGAAACTGGTACTCCTCATCATAAACAACTATCGACAACCATAAATGCGCCTGTTAGACCTCATCACATCCATCCATCCATCATTCATCCACCCACACTTCCACACATCCATCTATCCTTCATCCATCCACCCTTTCATCCTTCCATCCATACATCCTTCCTTTAGCTATCCACCCGTTCATCCACATACCCACCTTTTCACACATCCATCCATCCATCATTCATCCATCCATGCAACCTTTCATCCATCCATGCAACCTTTTATCCATCCATACATCCATCATCCATCCACCCTTTCATCCTTCCATCCATACATCCATCCTTTACCTATCCACCCGTCCATCCATCCATCATTCTTCCACCCACCTTTTCACACATCCATCTATCATTAATCCATGCAACCTTTTATCCATCCATATATCCATCTCTAATCCATCCACCCTTTCATCCATACATCCATCCTTCATCCATCCACCCTTTCATCCTTCCATCCATACATCCATCCTTCATCCACCCACCCTTTCATCCATCCATCCACCCACCCATCCATCATTCATCCCCCACCTTTTCACACATCCATCCATGCATCCATCATTCATCCATCCATCCATGCAACCTTTTATCCATCTATACATCCATCCTTCATCCATCCATCCACTTTCATCCTTCCATCCATCCTTCATCCATCCACCCTTATATCCATCCATTCACCCATCACTCATCCACCCACCTTTTCACAAATCCATCCATCATTCATCCATGCAACCTTTTATACATCCATACATCCATCCCTCATCCATCTACCCTTTCATCCTTCCATCCACCCTTTCATCCATCCATCCTCCATCTACCCACCTTTTCACACATCCATCCATCCTTCATCCATCCATCCTTTCATCTTTACATCCATCCACTCATCATTCATCCACCCACCTTTTCACACATCCGTCCACCCTTTCATCTTACCGTCCATCCATCCACCCTTTCATCCACCCTTTCATCCATACATTCTTCATCCGTACACCCTTTCATCCATCCATCCACCCATCATTCATTCACCCACCTTGTCTGTCTCACTCATGGGGGGTCAGTATCTCTCTGCTTCGTCTTCCTCTCTCATGGGAGGGCATCTCTGTGCCTCCCTGCTGGGGGGGGGGGGGGGTGGCAGCCGTCTGTGAAAACATCTCACCATGAAGAACAGACTCTCAGCCACATTTCTCCTGCACAGGCGCCAGGTATGAGGGCTCGTGGGACTTGAACCAATGATATGATTGTAATGTCCTTCTGCTGTCCTTCTGCTGTTTACTGTGTATTTGTAAAGCGCTCTGATACCTACGGGTTAAACTAGCGCTATATAAAACGTTAAAAGTAAAAATAAACCCACATCTAAGTCCATTGAACTCAAAGAGCACAGCCTCCTCCCCCACCCCCCTCCCCCCCAGCTCCTGTATGTCAGCCTGGCTGAAACAGCTTGTACACACACAAAGGCACACCAGAGTACTATCACAGGTCTTTAAAAGACCTTTACTTGTTAACGAGGCTTTGATGTTTTTCACACCTCGGTGTGAATTAGGCGGCCTCCGCCTTGAGCACCCTCGATCAGCCCGACGCCAGGAACTGCACTCTGGCAGAATCTACGACCCCCTTCCAGGGACTCCACGACCCCCCTGGGGGTCGCGCCCCACAGATTGAAGACCTCTGCCCTAGGGGAATCTTTGTATTTAGTACGAAGGAATGTACTATTTTACGGGAAGTACAAATGCCATGTTTTTAATATGATCTTGTTTAAGTTTTAACAGTAATTTTATGTATAGGGTATACTTTTAAGGTTGTAATTAACCAAATAAAGTTTTCTTACTGACTGAACCAGAGGGTGGCAGTGATGAACCAGAGGGTGGCAGTGGTGAACCAGACGGTGGCAGTGGTGAACCAGAGGGTCACAGTGATGAACCAGAGTGTGACAGTGATGAACCAGAGGGTGGCAGTGGTGAACCAAAGGGTGGCAGTGGTGAAGCAGTGGTGAACCGGAGGGTGCTGTGATGAACCAGAGGGTGGCAATGATGAACCAGAGGGTGACAGTGATGAACCAGAGGGTGCCAGTGATGAACCAGAGTGTGGCAGTGATGAACCAGAGAGTGGCAGTGGTGAACAAGATGGTGCTGGGATGAACCAGAGGGTGGCAGTGATGAATCAGAGGGTGACAGTGATGGACCAGAGGGTGGCAGTGGTGAAGCTGTGGTGAACCAGAGGGTGCTGTGATGAACCAGAGGGTGGCAGTGATGAACCAGAGGGTGACAGTGATGAACCAGAGGGTGACAGTGATGAACCAGAGGGTGGCAGTGGTGAACTAGAGGGGGCTGTGATGAACCAGAGGGTGGCAGGTATGAACCAGGGGGTGAAAGTGATGAACCAGAGGGTGGCATTGGTGAAGCAGTGGTGCACCAGAGGGTGGCAGTGGTGAAGCAGTGGTGAACCAGAGGGTGCTGTGATAAACCAGAGGGTGGCAGTGATGAACCAGAAGGTGACAGTGATGAACCAGAGGGTGGCAGTGAGGAACCAGAGTGTGGCAGTGGTGAACCAGAGGGTGCTTTACTAAAAATTGTCATTACCACTCCAATGACAACAGCAGAGTCGGAACAATGTTTTTCGACCTTAAACCCGAATAAGACATTCCTGAGGAACACAATGATTCAGGAAAGACTGAATGCTTTAGCAATGCTTTCTATAGAGAGAAAGCTGCTCAAAAGAATACCAGAGTTCAACACACAAGTTATTGAAAAGTTTGCTGCTCTTAAGGACAGACGTGTTGATTTTAATTACAAAAAGTAACTATATGGGAATGCTGCTAGTTTGCGACCTGTTTACTTGTTTTTAAATAAAAAACCTCTGTGAGGTAGTCAGAAATGCATTATATCTCAAAGTCTGTTATGAAGCCACATATTGAATTAGCAGGTAGCTACCTATGTTGTATGACATCTCTTTATTACTGTCATAACTGCACTTTCACAATTTCTTTATTAAACTTCCTTCCTTCTCAAAATTGCTTGCAAATGCACCATTTGTCCACTCGATTTGCACATTTTTCTCTGGGGGTGGGGGCGGGGGGTGTTCGGGCACGCGCGCTGCGCTCGCAAGCTACAGTGCGGAAATCACTTTCCGCCTCACCACGTTCAAATGTCACCAGCCGCCACTGAACATAAGCATGAGCTGGAAATACTATTGAATGCACACAGTCCTGATATGGTCTTCTTAACGGAGACCTGGACGGATATAACCTCAATCCCTGATCGGAATGTCGCCTTACCCTCGGCTATTCTTTTTTTAACCAAGACAGGTCAGGTAGTAGAGGAGGCAGCATCGCCATTATATATAAGGATGGCCTTAAGATGCAGACGGAAGTAGTTGCTGATCTCCAGGTGGAAGCAATGCAATTCTGTGTTAGGCTTAAGGATGACACTGTATTTCATGGCCTACTGGTCTACCGGCCACCGGGAACCAGTGCTGCTTTTTCAACAGCCCTTAAGTCCTATATGAAATCTTGTATTAACTATACATTTTTTACAATCTTAGGTGATTTCAACTATCATCTGGAAATGGTTACTAATTCGGACATGGGTAAACTGCTAGATCTAATGGAAGCGCATGGACTGCATCAACAAGTGTCTGAACACACGCAGGTAAGCGGCCATATTTTAGATGGGCTTTTCTCTAACCACCCGGATATTTCACTAGGTGGTATAGAGACACTCCCGTGGACAGACCATAAAGCAGTATTCTTTGAGATTAGGGCCAGGGAACCAGAGAGGTGTTCCTCTCATAAAGCAACTATGGTGACGTTTTGTCACTGGAGTAAGGAAACCAGTAGGAGCCTAGGGGCTGCCCTTCACAATTTCCCTCCAATTTTAGACAATGACAATGAAGTGGCTGCTACTCAGTTCAATAAATGGATTAGAGGAGTAGTAAACTGTGTCGCCCCGAGCAGACCGCCATAGCAAACAGGCGCCCTTCTGGGAGGCCGTGGTATGGCCCTGAACTTAAAAGACTAAAAGTTGAATGCAGAAGGTTCGAGCGTCTTTGGAGGGTAGAGTACAGTAAGATCAGTAAAGATGCTAACAATCAGGCCTTGAATAGATATAAGGATGCCATTATGGCTGCTAAAAGGGTGTATTTCACTTAGAAAATCCAAGAAGCCGGAAACTCTGCAAAGGAGTTGTTTAAATCTGTGTCCTCTGTGACTAAACCTCAGCAGGGTAGCGGGTTTAAGCCTGTTCAGGCGTTTTGCAACCAGTTGGCGTTTTTTTCCACAATAAGGTGCAAACTATATATGATGATTTGGCCAACTCACTAAATTGTCAGCCAAGTACATATCAATCACCTTTGGAGGATGAAATAGTGCCATGTAATTTGCTATGTTTTTACCCCTTATCAGAAGACATGGTAATAAACATTTTAAAATCCATTAAATCTGGCTCATTTTGCGATCCCTGCCAGCCAGCCATTATGTATTTGGCGGCGGAGAGGATCAGCTAGACCCTTACTTCCCTGATCAATCAAGTTCTGACATCCGGCATTTACCCTGTAGCTTGGAAGACAGCTAGTATTAAGCCAATTTTGAAGAAGCTCACCTTGGAGCCTACTGAATGTAAAAACTACCGGCCAATCTCAGGTCTGCCATTGGTAGCCAAGATCCTGGAAAAATCAATTCATAAAACTCCAACGGAATATCTGGACAATAATAGGTTACTGGACCCATCCCAGCACGGCTTTCGCCCCAGACACTCTACTGAATCTGCCCTGATTGCTGCAGCTGAGGGGATTAATACAGTAGTTGATGGGGGGATGAGGGCCATTCTTGTTCTCCTTTAACTGTTGGCCGCATTCAACACCGTGAATCACACGGTGTTGGTGCAGCGACTACAGGAGATTGGAATCAAAGGGTCGGCTCTTTCCCGCCTTTCCTCGTTTTTAAACAATAGGAAACAAAGCCTGAACTGGGAGGGTCTACAATCTGGTAGTTTGAATTTGCCCTGTGGGGTTCCGCACGGCTCAGCTTTGTCTCCAACTTTGTTCAATGTTTACGCGAAGCCGCAGGCTAGGCTTGTAAGGAAAACAGAACAGGATGGCTAGTCAGGTTTGTTCTCTAGTGAATTAGGACACACACAGCCAGTTTGTGCTGCGTGAACCACACGTATTAAATTACAAAGTATTTTATTTTCATTTTTAATTGAGTTTCATAAATTCATCCATATGTCTTCAAAGGAAAATCCTGGCAAAACAGTAGAATCAACTACATACAATTGTGTGCACAATATATACAAGTGTAAAGAAGTTCACAATGGATACTCAAAATTCATAAACACCAAAATACAACTTATTACATAGGTATTACATGCAAAACAAATTACAACATAAAAGACCTTAAAACAAGAAAAAATGTGACACAAAAAGAACCAGTCCTTGAACTTAAATGCCAGTGGACAGGCGGAACTAAGGATAGAACAAGACTGCCTGCCTGTTTCACAGAACCTTTGATAAAGTGTTTTTAGGATTGCCAGCAAGGGCCCACTACAGTGGTATCAGTTATTCCTTAGCTGCACCCTTCTTTCTTGTCACAGGCTGGGGGTCAACGCGTTTCGAACCGTAGATATTGAAGGTTCTCCTCAGGATGGGGCCTGGGTGTGATCTTCACTGCACAACGCGTACAAGGGCTGCAGGAGTGGAGATTAACTGCACATCAAGTGTATTTAGTCTGGGCTTGAATATGGATGTAGAATAAGGAGGATTCATAAATCAGGGCGCCCGTGGAACTGTGCGAGGCCGGTGAGTGAGACTGCTCACCTTCTCTTAATTAATTGCTGCGTGCAAGTGCAGAAGCAGGTAGACGGGGACGCCCGGCGAGAAGTCCGGGAGTTGCAGAGATGGACACTCTTCTGCGCTACACCGTCAGGCGGTGACTGGATTCAATCCATACTGCTGCCAGCGACATCGGGCTGTCTTCCAAGCTACAGGGTAAATGCCGGATGCCAGAACTAGACCCTTACTTCCCTGATCAATCAAGTTCTGACATCCGGCATTTACCCTGTAGCTTGGAAGACAGCCCGATGTCGCTGGCAGCAGTATGGATTGAATCCAGTCACCGCCTGACGGTGTAGCGCAGAAGAGTGTCCATCTCTGCAACTCCCGGACTTCTCGCCGGGCGTCCCCGTCTACCTGCTTCTGCACTTGCACGCAGCAATTAATTAAGAGAAGGTGAGCAGTCTCACTCACCAGCCTCGCACAGTTCCACGGGAGCCCTGATTTATGAATCCTCCTTATTCTACATCCATATTCAAGCCCAGACTAAATACACTTGATGTGCAGTTAATCTCCACTCCTGCAGCCCTTGTACGCGTTGTGCAGTGAAGATCACACCCAGGCCCCATCCTGAGGAGAACCTTCAATATCTACGGTTCGAAACGCGTTGACCCCCAGCCTGTGACAAGAAAGAAGGGTGCAGCTAAGGAATAACTGATACCACTGTAGTGGGCCCTTGCTGGCAATCCTAAAAACACTTTATCAAAGGTTCTGTGAAACAGGCAGGCAGTCTTGTTCTATCCTTAGTTCCGCCTGTCCACTGGCATTTAAGTTCAAGGACTGGTTCTTTTTGCGTCACATTTTTTCTTGTTTTAAGGTCTTTTATGTTGTAATTTGTTTTGCATGTAATAACTATGTAATAAGTTGTATTTTGGTGTTTATGAATTTTGAGTATCCATTGTGAACTTCTTTACACTTGTATATATTGTGCACACAATTGTATGTAGTTGATTCGACTGCTTTGCCAGGATTTTCCTTTGAAGACATATGGATGAATTTATGAAACTCAATTAAAAATGAAAATAAAATACTTTGTAATATAATACGTGTGGTTCACGCAGCACAAACTGGCTGTGTGTGTCCTAATTCACTAGAGAACAAACCTGACTAGCCATCCTGTTATGTTTTGCAATTGTTGAGGTCCAGGCTGGTCAGTTGTAGGATCCAAAACCTTCTTTTGTTCATAGTTAGGGTTGTAAGGAAACATGGCTTTATGCTCATGTCATATGCGGACGACTCGCAGCTGGTGATATCCGTCCTAGATTAGCCGGTGCTAACAGCGGAAGGATTCCATGCTTGTCTGAAGGACGTCATAGAATGGATGAGTCGGAGTTTTTTGAAAATCATTTCTGAGAAAACAGAAGTTATTAAATTTGGGAATGGGTCACCAATCTGGAATAATCGGTGGTGGCCGCTGGAAGCCGGGGAATGTCCTTTACCTGTAAAGTAAGTGAGAAATCTTGGGCTCATCTTTGATGGCAAATTGAATATGTCAGCCCAGGTGAACAGTTTAACATCAGCTAGTTTTTTCCTACTCAAGACCCTGCAGAAAATCTTCCCTTTCATCCCCCTGACACTGCAGAAAACAGTTATGCCCGTCCTTTTTATCTCCAGACTGGAATATTGAAATGCGATGTTTTTGAGTATTGATAAGCATCAGATTAGCAAACTTCAATCACTGCAGAATGCTGCAGTTCAAGTGATTTTAAAACTTCCGAACGGCCATCCCACTACCCAGGGTAGGTGAGCTCTACACTGGCTCCCCGTCCAGCAGAGAATTGAGTTTAAAACACTCTGCTTGGTGCATAAAGCACGGTACGGAGGTGGCTCAGAGGACTGTTAGAATAGTTTCAGGCTCTACACACCCTCGCGAGACCTACGCTAGGCTAATCTTGGCCTGATCTGTATTTCTAGGTACAGACGATCCAGATAGGGGGGCCGTTCATTTTCTTGTTGTGCGGCCCAAATCTGGAACAAACTACCAGTGGCCTTAAGACTTCAGCTGAACCTCTCATCGTTCAGGAAAATCTTGAATTCCCGGCTGTTTAACGCCAGGTAGCTGTTAGTCTATTTGCCTTGATCTGCCTCACCTACACACCTCAGAGCCAAGACACCTCGGCATTCGAGCGCTTTATAAGCATTTATAACATAAAATAACATCCGCTCAAGGCTCCTGATCCTACCAAGTTGCGAGAAATCTACAAGGGACTGACAAAATTCTTCACAAAACCAGAGGTAGTGTGGGATTGGTTTGGCATAGCAGGGAATACGGGGAGTCAGGACAGAGGAGAAAAACCCTGAAGTGTAGCAGACCCTGTGAATCAACATAAAGAAGTAGATGAGACATGATGATGGAGCGACCTGCCACCCGGGTCAGGGTCCAGTCAGATGGTACCTCAGGAACTGATTGATGCTGTGGAGCCTTATGCTTCTGGTATACCTTGGCAGAACATGGTGGCTCTCCACTGGCACATGCCCTAGCACCCTAAGGGATGCCAAGCCTAACTGGTGCGATCTCTATTACAGGAGACCGCTCAACAAAGGCCATGTTGAACTGCAGACTGAAATAATGGCAATGTAGTTTTCAATTGGAATACTGAGTCATGTATGAACAAGTAGGGCCAAATGTACGACCCTATTTTGCTTACGCAAACGGGTTTGCGACCCGTTTGCACATGCAAAATGTCACAGGGTCATGTACAATTCCTAAATAGCACGTCACAATTTATTTTCGACTCGCTATTTAGGAATTGCGAGTAGCTATTAGGCAAGGGTGTTTCCTTCATAATAGCGACTCAAAAGCCATGTACGAGTGGTTTGCGACCGCAATTACGGTTGCAAAACAGTTGCAAATTACCAACCACTTCAAGAGGATGGTAATTCACTCGCAAAAGGGAAGGGGTCCCCAGGAGACCTGTTCCCCTTTGCAAATGCAGCGGGAAATATTTTTTAGGGGTAGGCAGTGGTCCCAGGGACCACTGCCTGCCCTCTAAAAAATGAAACGAAAATGCTTCATTATTTTATTTAAATGCATCCCGTTTTCCTTTAACCCCTTCGCTGCTAGGCCTTTTCCCCTCCTGTGCTAAGCCATTTTTTGGCGATTTGGGTCAGTGTGCGCTTAGGCCTCTGTAACTTTTTGACCACATAAGGTATCCTCGCCAAATTTGCATCCTTTTCTTCCAACATCATGGGGACTCTAAAGATACACAGGGTTTGTGGATTCCCTTGGAGGGTCCCAGAAATTAAGCAAAATACAGTAAAATGTTCATTTTTTTCAGAACAATTGGGAAAACGGGTTGCAAATGAAAGCCTCTGGGTTTTCCCTGCAAATGTTATCAAAAAAGGGGTTCTGGGCTGAAATCAGCATTTTCTCAGCTTTTAGGAAATGACAGTCTTTTGTCAGAGAACCAACATTTTCACACAGTTTTGGCATTTTTCTGGGACATAGCCTATTTTTGCTATTTTTAGTGCTTTCAACCTCCTTTCAGATAATGGTAGAAATGAGTTTGAAAGTAATAATGGATCCTGAAATGCTATACATTTTAGAAAAGTAGACAACATTCTGAATTCAGAAAGGGTTCATTTGTCTAAATCCATGAATGTTTCTTTATAGAAAATTTGTTGAAAAAAACAGCCTTTAGTCTCAACGTTTTCACCTGTAACTTCTTGTAACTTTCTCAGCTCTTTGAAAGCAATATACCGTTACATCCGTTGGACCTTCCTGATTGTGGGGATATACAGGACTTGTAGTTTCGCCAAGAACCTGACGAACCCAGAAACTGAGCAGCAACTTGCAATGGTTTTTGATTATGTACCGGGTATAGAGCAATTATTCTGGGAAAATGTATACATGGAAAAATCGTAATGAAAGACACCTATGTAATTCTGAATTGGGTACAAATTATAGAGTTTAGAAACAGTATATATTTCCACATTTTCAAAATTGGGAATACTCATACTAGCATGAGAATTATTGGTCATTTTTCAAAATGATTTTTTTTACACAATGTCTTTCATTTTGAAGGGAGAAATGCATTAAAACTCAATAGGTAATAACAGTTGATTTACAAATCTGAATTACCCTAAGTCTCCGGATAAAAACGGTACCTCACTTGTCTGGGTCGGCCTTGTGCCTGCGATAGGAAACGGGGCAAAATGCAACGTGGTCATACCTCAATTTCGCCGTTAAAAATTGACCCTTTTTTGGCAAAGTGCCTACCTGCAGTTTTTGCACCCTAGCTCTGCCGGCACCTAGGGAAACCTAGCAAACCTATACATTTTTCAAAAGTAGACACCCAGGGGAATCCATGATGGGGTGACTTGACTGCTTCCCACCAGGTTCTGTTACCCAGAGTTCCTTGCAAACCTAACAAAAGTGTACAAAATAACACATTTTCCCCACATTTCTGTGGTGAAAAGTTGAGGAATCTGCGTGGATCCACAAATTTCCTTCCATACAGCCTTCCCCAAAGTCTTCTGAGAAAAATTGTACCCCACTTGTGTGGGTCGGCCTAGTGCCTGCGACGGGAAACGGCGCAAAACGCAACGTGGTCACACCTCATTTTCGCAGGGACAAATGATCATGTTTTGGCAAAGTGACTAGCTGTAGTTTTTGAACCCTAGCTCTGCCAGCACATTTTTGAAAACTAGACACCCAGGGGAATTCAGGATGGTGAGACTCCACTGCCTCCCACCAGGTTCTGTTACCCAGAATCCCTTGCAAACCTAAAAAATTGGAAAAGAAAAACGCATTTTCCTCACATTTCTGTGGTGGAAAGTTCTGGAATCTGTGTGGATCAACAAATTTCTACCCTCCCCGCGTTTCCCAAAGTCTTTTGAGAAAAATGGTACCTCACTTGCCTGGGTCTGCCTAGTGCCTGCGACAGGAAACGGCGCAAAACGCAACGTGGTCGCACCTCAATTTCGCAGTGAAAACTGGCCCTTTTTTGGCAAAGTGCCTACCTGTAGTTCTTGTACCCTAGCTCTGCCAGCACCTAGGGAAACCTAGCAAACCTATACATTTTTGAAAACTAGACACCCAGGGGAATTCAGGATAGGGTGACTCCACTGCCTCCCACCAGGTTATGTTACCCAGAATTCCTTGCAAACATAAAAAACTGGGAAACAAAAAGCATTTTCCTCACATTTCTGTGGTGGAAAGTTCTGGAATCTGCGAGTATCAACAAAGTTCCACCCACCCTGCGTTCCTCAAAGTCTTATGAGAAAAATGGTACCTCACTTGCCTGGGTCTGCCTAGTGCCTGCGACAGGAAACGGCGCAAAATGGAACATGGTCGCACCTCAATTTCGCAGTGAAAACTGGCCCTTTTTTGGCAAAGTGTCTACCTGTAGTTTTTTAACCCTAGCTCTGCCGGCACCTAGGGAAACCTAGCAAACCTATACATTTTTGAAAACTAGACACCCAGTGGAATTTAGGATGGGGTGACTCGACTGCCTCCCACCAGGTTCTGTTAACAGAATCCCTTGCAAACCTAAAAAATTGGAAATAAAACGCATTTTCCTCACATTTCTGTGGTGGAAAGTTCTGGAATCTGCGTGGATCAACAAATTTCTACCCACCCACCGTTCCTCAAAGTCTTATGAGAAAAATGGTACCTCACTTGCTTGGGTCTGCCTAGTGCCTGCGACAGGAAACGGCGCAAAATGCAACGTGGTCGCACCTCAATTTCGCAGTGAAAACCTGCCCTTTTTTGGCAAAGTGCCTACCTGTAGTTTTTTAACCCTAGCTCTGCTGGCACCTAGGGAAACCTAACAAACCTATACATTTTTGAAAACCAGACACCCAGGGGAATTCAGGATGGGGTGACTCCACTGCCTCCCACCAGGTTCTGTTACCCAGAATCCCTTGCAAACCTAAAAAATTGGAAAACAAATGCATTTTCCTCAAATTTCTGTGGTGGAAAGTTCTGGAATCTGCGTGGATCAACAAATTTCTACCCACCCCACGTTCCTCAAAGTCTTATGCAAAAAATGGTACCTCACTTGCTTGGGTCTGCCTAGTGCCTGCGACAGGAAACGGCGCGACAGGAAACGGCGCAAAACGCAACGTGGTCGCACCTCAATTTCGCAGTGAAAACGGGCCCTTTTTTGGCAAAGTGCCTACCTGTAGTTTTTGAACCCTAGCACTGCCGGCACCTAGGGAAACCTAGCAAACCTATACATTTTTGAAAACTAGACCCCAGGGGAATTCAGGATGGGGTGACTCCACTGCCTCCCACCAGGTTCTGTTACCCAGAATCCTTTGCAAACCTAAATAAAATTGGGGGAAAAAATGCATTGTCCTCACATTTCTGTGGTGGAAAGTTCTGGAATCTGCGTGGATCCTCAAATTTCCTCCCACCCAGCGTTCCCCCAAGTCTCCCGATAAAAATGGTACCTCACTTATGTGGGTAGGCATAGTGGCTGCACCAGGAAAAGGCCCAAATTGTACGGTGGAGACTTAAATATTACCTATAGCAAAACAACCTTATTTTGTTGGGGGGGGGGGGGAGGGACGGGACACCTGAGTTTTTGGCCCCATGCTCCGCGGCCATCTTTGGAAACTACCAAACCCAAACAGGTCTAAAAACTAGACACCCTGGGGAGTCCAGGTAGGTATGGTATGCGTGGGTCCCCCAACGTTTTCCTACCCAGAATTCCCTGCAAACCTTAAATTCAGGTAAAAAAAGACTTTTCCAGACATTTCTGCTTGGCATCTCCATGCCGCCACAAATGTCCTACCACCCAGCGTTCCCCTTGTTCTACCGAGTAAAATGATACGTCACTTGTGTGGGTGGGCCAAAGCAGAACAGGCCAAAAATGTATTTTTAAAAAATTGTAGAATTCGGTATTTACAAGAAAGCACAGATAATTCTACTGTTTTGGGGTCATCCTAGTCACAGGCCTTTGGCCCACTCACACATGTGAGGTATCATTTAACTCGGGAGAACAAGGGGAACGCTGGGTGGTAGGGCATTTGTGCTGGCACAGAGATCCCACGCAAAAATGTATGGAAAGGTGTTTTTTTAATCTAATTTTAAGGTTTTAAGTGAATTCTGGGTAGGAAAACGTTGGGCGACCCACGCATGCCATACCTCACTGGGCTCCCCCAGGTGTCTAGTTTTCAGAACTGTTTGGGTTTGGTAGTTTCCCAAGTTGGCCGCCGAGCCCCGGGACAAAAACTCAGGTGCCCCCCCAAAAAATAATGTAGTTTTGCAATAGGTTATTTTTAGGTTTCCACCGTACGATTTGGGCCTTTTCCTGTTGCAGCCACTATGCCTACCCACGCAAGTGAGGTACCATTTTTATCGGGAGACCTGGGGGAACGCTGGGTGGGTGGAAATTTGTGTGAGCCCAGTGATGCCACACTTTTACACACAAAAATGTTTGAAAAAACTAATTTTTTCAGCTACATTTAAAGTTTGCTAGGGATTCTGGGAAAAGGAACATTGGAGGATCCACGCAAGCCATACCCCCTTGAAAGCCCCCGGGTGTCTACTTTCCAGAAATGTGTGGGTTTGCTAGGTTTCCCTAGATGGCAATCGAGGAAGGAGTGAAAAACCCATGTGACCCCCCTAGCTAAACCAATTAGTTTTGACAAAATTAGTTGTTTACTTGTACAGCGTGAAAATTTGGGCGCAATATTGCAAGGAAAATATGACGGACATTGTGAGTTTTTCAGGATATTGTGGATTAAATTAATTGTTAGATTTCACCAGAGAGACATCACCATGTACTCCCATGGGTTTTCAACAATATCTAATTGGTAGGTTATTCGTAGGTGGAATGTACACCTTGGCAGAGAGACTAAAAAAAACAAGATCCCTGCACAGCCATCTAATCCTCAAACACACACACATACTGTTTGGATTTGGCACGAGGGCAAGTGATGGTTCAGTATATATAATTTTATTAACAAGAGATTTCACAAAAATGAAATGCACTGTAAATTACATGGACAAAAAAAACTGAACCAATGATTTGCAGCTTGTGAGCTGTAAAGCCACTTCAAGGCACCAACCGCTTTACAGGCCATTCACACATCTTTCATACCTGACACACAGAAGACCATTCACACCACCAGGCACAAAAGCAACACATCACAACATTTACAAAAAAGTGACAAGGGGCGTCCTGCTTCAAAAAGAAAAAAATAAATAAATAACTACACAGACATCAAGTCCTCAAACACACACACATACTGGTTGGATTTGGCACGAGGGTGATTGATGGTTCAGTATATACCATTGTATTAGCGAGTGATTTCACAAACAATGAAATACACTGTTAATAATTGAAAGGACGAGAAACTGAACCATTAACTCACAGCTCGTGAGCTGTAAAGCCACGACAAGGCTCCAACCTCTTTACAGGCCATTCATACACCTTTCATACATGTGACACATACAAAACATTCACACCGCCAGCCGCGGACCCATCACATTACTACACTTCCACCAGCAGACAACGCCAATCAAGGGTCCATCACTTTCACACGTCCACATCCCTGACACAACAACTACACAAGCTCATGGATTGCATTGAGTGGCGCTCAGCTAGCACTGTGTGTAGTAACCAGCATTAAGTCACTTCCCACACACCGCCAGCTGAGCACCAGTCCACGCACACCACCAGCCAAGCACCAGACCACACACACTGCCAGTCAAGCACCAGACCACGCACACCACCAGCCAAGCACCAGTCCACACACACCGCCAGGAAAGCACCACTCCACACACACTGCCAGCCAAGCACCAGTCCAGGCACACCACCAGCCAAGCACCAATCCAAACACACCACCAGGCAAGTGCCAGACAATGCACACCGCCAACCAAACACCAGACCATTCACACTGCCAGCCAAGCACCAGTCCACACACACAGCCAGCCAAGGACCAGTCCAGGCACACCACCAGGCAAGCGCAATACCACGCACACCGCCAACCACACACCAGACCACGCACACCACCAGCCAAGCATCAGTTCACACACACCACCAGGCAAGAGCCACTCCCCACACACCGCCAGCCAAGTACCAGTCCAGGCACACCACCAGCCAAGCACCAATCCCAACACACCACCAGGCAAGCGCAAAACCACGCACACCGCCAACCAAGCACCAGACCACGCACACCGCCAGCCAAGCACCAGTCCACACACACTGCCACCCAAGCACCAGTCCACAGACACCGCCAGCCAAGCACCAGTCCACAGACACCGCCAGCCAAGCGCCAAACCATGCACACCGTCAGACAATCGACACTACACGCAAACCAACATCATACTTTAGTTTTTTTCAATATAAATAAAAAACAAAAACACATTGCAAATTGATACAAATCTACTAACACAACAACTAAAACTAAATACACTACACAAATGCCAACTTTGAAACTGAACAATAAGTTTTAAAGAATAGAGACCAGCCAGTTCACTTTACCATTCATGGATGCTCCCAAAAATTATTTTGCGTGTGGTACATTCTAAAACAAGCAGGTACACACAGCCCAGGGTTAGAAGGACAGTCGGGGCAGTACATACGAACCTCCTTCCGCAAACCTCTTAGCCAACAGACTCTACATCTCCGACTGGGAAAGTCTTTTGAGGTTGTAGGAGGAATTTGATCAGGAAAGTGGCGATCTTTCAATCTGGCAACATCCTCCACCAGTCCAACTCTAGGAACACTTGCCTGTTCCACTAAAACAAGGCTGCCTATTACAGACTCCTGAAACTTTACAAAAGTCATCTTTGACTGAGGACAAGATTGCTGGAACACAACAAAAGCATTAAAGGTTGCCCAGTGGAAAAGATGGATAGCCAACTTCTTGTACCAAATGTAAGCCTTACGAAGAGCAGCATATGTTCCAGCCTCTGATCTACTCTGTCAACACCACCCATGTGCCTATTATAGTCTAAAATGCACACAGGTTTGCACGCTTCTGCAACCTGACCCCAAACAGTCACCGGTGCAGTGCTTTCATCATGTATGGAAGTCAACATGTGGACATCTCGCCTGTCTGAAAACTTCACAGCTAGAAGCTCCTTACAACGCAATGCACTGCACTGTCCCCGAGCAAGCTTTTGACAAACAAGTTATTTTGGGAAACCTTTACGGTTAGAGCGGATTGTGCCACAAGCAACAGTGTCCACTTTGGCCAATTCCCTGAACAACGGCACACCAGTGTAGAAGTTATCTACATATAAATGATGGCCTTTGTTAAAAAATCCTCTACCAAGTTCCCACACAATTTTCTCAGTCACTCCAAAAGTGACTGAGAAACCAGGGGGTTAATCCTGGATTCCTTACCGGTGTACACCTTGAAATTAGAGACATATCCAGTCCGACTGTCACACAGCATATAAAGCTTAATTCCATAGCGTGCCCTCTTACTAGGAATGTATTGCCTAAATACCAAGCGGCCCTTGAACAACACCAAAGACTCATCCACTGCAATTTCTTTCCCAGGAGCAAAGATCTCAGGAAATCGATCAACAAAGTGATCAATGACAGGCCGAATCTTGAATAGACGGTCACAATCAGGGTGATCTTGTGGCAAAGCAAAACCATTATCAACAAAATGCATCATCCGAAGCAGAAGCAAATACCTATCACGACTCATTACTGCCAGAAATATAGCTGTTGCCATCAAGGGACTAGTAGACCAATATGAAGCCATTGATGGTTTCCTAAGAAAGCCCATCAAAAAAGTTAAACCCAAAAACTTTTTCATCTCTTCCAAATTTGTGGGAGTCCACCGGGTAGCTCTAGCGTGGGGCTTAAGGCTGGCACTGTTCTCCCTCAAAAACTGTTCTGCATACAAATTAGTCTGCTCAACAATCTCTGCCAGAAACACATCATCCATAAACTACTGAAAAAAATGAATGTCTCACTAAACCAACGTGAAGTCTAGCAGCCCCAGGCTGTACCCGAGATGCCTCTTGCCGCACTATCGGCACAGCAATGTCCTCCTCTAACACAGCCCCTTCATCCATACCAAAAGTAGCTTCATCAGAACTCAGAGTATCTTCATCATCAGACGATGCGATGTGGAGAGAAAACTCACTACCAGAATCTTCACCTCTCACCTCTGCCTCAGAATCAGAGTTAGTCTCAGCACCATTGTCGGAGGAAGAATCAAAAAGCATTCCAACAACTTGCTGAGCGGTAATCCGGCGGCTAGCCATTATCCTCAATAAGAAAGGAGACTGCACAAACAACTCAACAACCAACACTGTGCAGAGTAGGTAAAAAAATGTAAGCCTTTATCACAAAGATCTATTAACTGAATAACTATACAATTCACTTACAAAATACAGCCACACTCACCAGCACCTACTCTGCAAAGACACAGCAAATAGTCAACGATATCCCACTAGAAAGAAGAAAAAAAACCTTAAATCTACAAAAAGCAGCGGGCGTGGCTTGGCGCCCGTAGGTGATGGCGGCGCCTGAGTGAGGCTCTGCCGCGACACCGGGAGACGCGCCTGCTAAAATCCCCGGTTCCTGTTTCTGAAGCCTTGTTCTGACGTCAGAGTGCCTCCGCAATGCCCTGACACCTTTGTGGCATTTTAATTCCTGCGGGAGAAGACGGTACAGGCTGCGTTGCTCCTGAGGGCGCTCTGCTGCTCGCGGCCGCCATTTTGCGGGTCCCGAAGCGGAGCGCTACTCTCCTGCTGATAAACGCGTCTTGCTCTCTTTGCATGCTCGACGGGCGCCTGACATCTGGGAGACCCTCGTAGCCTTCACGAAGTGGGAGACTACTGTTAAATTTAACACGAAGGTTCTACAAGTGAGTGGATGTATTCATTTCTTAGCGCGGCCGCCATTTTGTCCATCTCGATGTACAACTATATATAAGCTGGCATGCTTGTTTTACATTCTCCACACCTAATGCCTCCGCCTGGATTCTTCGGATGCCTTAATGTTTAATTCTTTATAAAGGTCTGCATTATCTTTAGTCAGCGTTCTAATGCACTATAGAGGTGGTAGATTACTTGCCTTATCTCTTTGCATGTGCATTTTCCTGACAACTTACCTCAATGTCGCAGAAGCTTTCCTATTGGTTGTACCTCGATTGGTTGGCAGTTTTACTTTCACCAATTACCTCTTCAATGCAGACTTTGCTTTTTTTGGATACCCTTTCTGATTCTGCTGGCTTTTTACATACCTTTATTTCAGCTATGTAATACGCTTATTTTGCCAGCTTTGCTGATATGTTTTTGCTCTTATTGGATCAGTATTCCTGCCTTTGTGACCTACCTTCAGTTCATGACCTCTCCTTGAATGCATCTTCAACTTGAATGCTTCCTCATTTTGTCAATTGCACCTGCTGTACTCCATACTTAATCCACCTCCTCATAATACTCATAATACTCATGATTGACGCTAAGTAACTGGACCTGCCTTTTAGTGACTTTTTCTTGTTACATCCAGTGTCTCCTTCTTCTGCTGTCCCGTGCTATTGCGACACACTTCCTGTACATTTTCCCTTGGTTTCTGCAGCTTCTTTTTATGGGGCGATTAAAACATATGTCTCGCCCACCATCCAAATCGACTACAAAGGTGGCTTTTGTGAAGAACTCTAAAGTTTTTTCGGCTCTTTCTCAATTAGAGGATTCCCTCGCTTCCTCTGGATCGGAGGCAGCCATGGATTCGTCTTCTCAGCCAGTGTCGGGGAAAACCACTGTTAAAAGACTGAAAAAAGACCCTCCTTCACCCCCTAAGTTCTCGACACCTGTCTCTATGGAACTTTTGTTGGAAGAGATCCGATCATTTCGCCCTTTTCTCGAGGAAATTGGATCCCTGCGCCCCTTTATGGAGGAAACCAATGCCAAGCTTCAGGTTCTAACAGACAATTGGTCACAAATTGAGACGAGGGTTTCTTCGGTTGAACAATCTGTTGCATCTTTTCAAGAATCACGTGCCACGGTTTCAAATTTGTCTTCGCAGGTGGGCGCTCTTCAGAAGCAAGTGGAGGAGTTAGAAAATAGGGGAAGGCGTAATAATCTCCGCATTTACGGCTTGGTGGAGGGTCTTGAAGGTTCAGACCCGCCTGCTTTCTTCAAATCTTTCCTTCCCAAGTTACTCCACCTGCCAGACAGTACGTCGCTCAACATCCAGCGTGCTCAACGTGTTGGCCGACTACCCTCGTCTCCTTCCATGTCACAACGTCCAAGAGGCGTCATTCTCTACTTCTTGGAGTACACCGATCTCTTGAAAGTTCTAGCAGCTGCCAAAGCTCTTCCCAAACTGACATGGTCTGACTCTCCGTTGTTTTTCGCCCAGGACTACGCCAAAGCAACTGCAAATCGTAGGAAAGATTTCCTAGGCATGAGAGAGGTCCTTCGCTCTATGGGTGCTTGTTATGGCTTGTATCATCCTTGTTTGTTTAAAGTCACCTATAACAACAAAACGACTGCCTACGAGGATCCAGTGAGATTGCAAAGCTTCATTAATGCACACAAGACCTCTGCCATGGATGCCTCTGGTCCTTCTTCTTCTTCCCCTGGCTGATTCGTAGTTTTGCCTGTCTTTGTATTGTTTATCTCACGTCTCTGACTGACTCGTGATTTGCCTGCTTATGTCCTTTTCTTACGCTCTGCCGTCATGGTTACTCCCTTTTGATGTTTTTTCATCTGTTTGACTGTTTTTTTTTCTTCCTCATGTTGAATTGTTGCATTCCTGAATGTTTATCTCATGGTCTCTTTATAGTTTGTTGTTTTGTAACACACTTTTGATTTTCCCCATCTTTATCTCCACAGGAACCCTTTCTTGTCTGATGAAGTCTTCCTGGTTCCCTGCCCGGCCGACCTCAGTTGTGTTGCCTTACCTATTTGGCCCCTTCCTCCCCCGACTTCTTCTCGTCTTCCCTTTCTGTAGGTATGTTCCCCTCATGTTTTTTATGTCTTCTTTGTTTTTTGTTCCACTCCTCTTCCCCTTCCCACATGAATCGATGACCTTCTTTATATAATGATGACGACTTTCTTCTATCAGGTCGTATTTTCTCCTCTCTCCTTCTTGATCTTTTCTTCTCTTTACTTTCTCATCTACTCTCCTTTGATGCTTTTCTTTCTTCTACCTCTTACTTTTTAATCTTGGGTCTTTTCCTCACTTATATGCATATTTTCTTTGCTTTTTGCCTTCTTCTTATTCAACTCTCTCTTTTCTTTCATCTAATATCACTGGCCATTTCCTTTTTCTTTCCTGATCTACTAAATCTTATTGATTGCATTTTTGATTTCTTATTTCACCAATTTGTTGCTTTATTCTATCAAATATGTCTTTAAATGTAATCTCTTGGAATGTTAAGGGTATTAATTCCCCAATTAAGCGACAGCGCATTTTATCCCATCTAGCTAAATTAAATGTTGATATTGCTTTTCTTCAAGAAACTCACCTCTCTGATATTGAATCTGGAAAGCTTAGGAGGGGCTGGGTGGGAGAAGTCTTCTACTCACAAGGTGATGGCAAACGGAATGGTGTTGCTATTTTATGTCGCAGGTCACTCCCTTTCACAGTTATTTCCCAAGATTCAGATAGTAATGGTAGATGGACTCATGTCAGACTATCGATTAGGGGTGTTCCAATCTCTCTTCTTAATGTTTATGGTCCCACAAATGGTGAACCCCTTTTTTGGGCTGAGTTTTCTCCCCACATAACCCAATTCATGGATGATAATTTCATCCTTGCGGGGGACTGTAATCACCCTCTTGATCCCTTCTTGGATGGGAAGTCTGATGCCACTTATATTCCCACAAAACCACACAAACTGTTTACTCAAGCTATTTCACAACATAAGCTTGTTGACTCTTGGCGTTTATGTAACCCGTCTTTACAAGAGTTTACTTTTTACTCGCCCCATCACTGTTCCCAATCTCGACTTGATTATATTTTTGTTTCCCACGCACTTGCCCAAACCCTTCTTGCTGCGGAAATTGGTCCGATATTACTTTCTGATCGTGCTCCTGTAGTAGTTAGTCTTGAGGTTATTCCCAAAATTAACGGCCCTAAAAGATGGCGTTTTAATAATGCCCTTCTTCTTGACCCCAAATTTTCCACTTCCTTCTCTACCTTTTTTGATGAATTTTTCCTTTTTAATGATGTTCCTCCAGTTTTAAAACACACCCTCTGGGATGCTTTTAAAGCATCTGCACGCAACTTTATTATTATTTTTGTCGCTAAGAAGCGTAAAACTGCTCGCCAATTTACTAAAACCCTCCTTCATGATATCAAGAGATTGGAACACGCCTATTTCACTTCTCATTCCTCAGATAGTCTGACATCTCTGGTTGCTGCTAAGATCAAATTTAATGAAAAGTCTACTGAAGATGCTTCTCTATATCTCCTTAAGTCAAGTGCCAAATTTTATGGTGGTAGAAAAAAAGCTGGGAAGATCCTTGCTAATTATTTAAAGGTTAAACATAATAAAGTGTCTATGACACTAATGCACGCTTACAACATAGGGATGCTGATATTCTGGCTATTTTTTCCCATTTCTATGAGACCTTATACACTTCCGACACTCACTCCTCTCCCCAATCTCTCGCTCATTTCTTTTCCACCATTCAAACTCCTGTATCATTTCCTCTTGGCCTCTCCTCCTTAGAATCTGATGTCTCACAAACAGAACTCCTTACCGCTCTCCAACGCCTTAAATCCAACAAGGCTCCTGACCCAGATGGTTTTACTGTTGAATTCTACCTTCACTTTTCCAAATTATTGATTCCAAAACTTCACTCCCTTCTCCACTCTTTTACTGAATTTGGCTTCTCTTCTGGCACTTTCTCAGACACACACATTTGTCTAATACCTAAACCCGGGAAAGATGTCCACCATTGCAAAAACTATAGACCCATTTCCCAAGTTAATATTGACTATAACATTTTTGCTAAATCATTAGCGATCCGACTTGATCATCTACTCCCCGACCTTTTAGGGGATGAACAATCAGGTTTTGTTAAAGGTCGTTACATTACTGACAATACCAGACTTCTATTTAATATTCTAACAAAATCCTCCCATCTCCAACACTCTCTTGCGGCAATAGCCCTAGACGCTGAAAAGGCGTTTGATAGGGTTGAATGGCCGTACCTTTTTCATACCCTTAGTTGGTTGGGGTTTGGCCCTAAATTTATTTCCTTAATTTCATTACTATATTCTCGCCCTCGAGCTGCGGTTTATGCAAATGGTCAACTCTCTCCTTATTTTGACCTTGGTAGAGGTGTTCGCCAAGGCTGTCCTCTTTCACCTTTCCTTTTTAACCTGGCTCTAGAACCCTTTCTGTCCAGACTATGCCAAAATCCCAACATTCACGGTTTTCAAACTAAAGATCTCTCCATAAAACTTGCTGCATATGCAGATGATATTTTACTTTTCATCTCGAATCCTGCTACTTCAGTCCCCGCTTTTTTGGAGGAAGTGCAAACCTATTCCTCTATTTCTGGTTATAAACTTAATCACGACAAATGCGAAATACTGCCCTTGACAAAGTTTACCTTTAAGCCTGACTTTAGCGCCTCAAACTTCACCTGGAGCTCTTCCCATATTAAATATTTAGGATTGCATATTACCCCTTCCATCCATGATACCATTTCCCTCTGCCTTACTAAATGCATCCAGAAATTGTCCGACCTTACGGCTAAGTGGCACCCTCTTTACTTGTCTTGGTGGGGTCGCTTGGATACTATCAACTTGATGCTTTCCCCTATTGTTCTTTATACTCTTTCCAATAATCCTATTTCTATTCCAGCTAAGTTTTTAAAAAAAAATCAATTCAGTTCTATCCTCCTTTTTATGGCATAATAATAAACCTAGAATGTCTCTTGTCAAACTCACCCGTCCTGCATCTGAGGGAGGTGTCAATTATCCTGATTTCCTGGCTTATCGTAAGGCTTTTTTGATGCGTCAATCCTCCCTTTGGCTGCAAGATCCTGATTCTCCTTGTCCTTTGTGGACTAAGGTTGAGCGCCTTTTCCTCGCACCTTTTTCCTTTGCCGAATGTATCTCCTTTTCCCGCAAGCCCTCTTCAATCCTTACTCCCATTCATAAATTCACTCTTAAGCTCCTTTTATCCTTCAATCCTTCTCCTCCTGTATGTATAGCTGACTTTCTTTCCTCCACCATTTGGCATAATAAATACCTTTTACTCCGGGGTAAGCCTATTTTCTGGAAATCTTGGAGAAACAAGGGTTTGCTTTGGATTTCACAATTATTCTCACAATCCACTTTTTTGCCCTTCCACACACTTCACTCCACTTTTGATTTACCCCTCTCTTTTGCTCCCAAATACCTCCTCCTTAAAGCGTCAGTCATGGAGGTTTATAACAAGCTTTCCAACTCTACCCCCTCTCCCATTTTACCTGAGCCTGTTACGCAACTTCACTCTACTTTACGCACTCTTCCTAAAGCCTCTGTTATCTATAAAGACCTTCATGCCCACACAAGTCCTAGACCCAAATCCAAGGTGGAAGAGCTTTGGGAGATTGATTTTTCCACATCATGGCCAATTTCCCTTTGGGACAACATTTGGATAAAGATTCGCAAAACTTCTAGGGCTGCATTTCTAACACAATCTATATTTTTTATTTACAACCGTTTATTGCACACCCCCTCTACCCTTCACAAACGCTTTCCTACCACATCAGATTCATGTTGGTCTTGCAATTCACCTAATGCTACTTTGTTTCACATGCTGTTCATTTGCAAGGAGGTACATACCTTCTGGTTACAAGTTTGGGCTCAAATTAATGTTATTTTTTCTACTAGTATCCCATTTTCTCCCATCCAGATCTTTTTAGGTAGTTTATCCCCTTGTTGGGACAAAACTGATCTCAATGTTCGTATTGTGGACTTATTATTGGCTGTTGCATTTCAACAAATTACTGTTAATTGGAAGTCTACATCTGCTATTACTTCCAAAGCCTGGTGGTATAATGTTTGTCATAATCATAGACTTGATACTACTTTTGTTTTTCCTGCCCAGTTGGCAGATAAACGTGCTGAGTTATGGCTTCTTATTTCGTTATATTTAGATAACTGTACAGCTCGCTCCTTTCGTCCAAGCCCTGCTCAGCAGGAGGTTTCTAAACCCCCTTGATACCCTTTCTTATTCCTTACGTTCTATCAAATTGTCTAGCTGAACAGTTACATTTGCATTTGTTTTCACTGTACATTTACTATACCCTTTTTTCATTATTCTCCTCATACCCACGATTAGTTCATTATGTTTCGAATTACTAATTTCACCTTGCATTGTTTCTTCATTACCATTTTTCTGATTCCCCTTCCCTTCCCATCCCTTTATTATTTTCCCTTATAACGTTACGCCTGTATTTTGTATTATTACCTTGTATTATTATCAATAAACTCATTTTGAACCCCCCCCCCCCCCCCTCCCCCCCCAGGTCCAGATCGGCCAAAAAAACGGGTGATCTGCTCTCGGGGGGGGGCAGAAAAGTCTAAAATATTAATTATGCACCCAGTAAACAACCATTGGCCATGGGGTCGCTTCCTTTTCATAAAAACAGTAATCCCTGGTGTCTAGTGGGCTTTTCTGCCCCCCCCCTCCCCCCGGGTCCAGATTCGGTGAAAAATGCGCGATCTACCGCCAAGGGGGGGCAGAAAAGTCTGAAGAAATAAATTATCCCCCTGGAAGCGACCCTTGCCCAAGGGGTCGCTTCCTTTTTTCAAAAATACATCCCTGGTGTCTAGTGGGGGCATTCCTGGTGCAGGATCGCGACGCTGTGCGCGATCCTGAACCAGGAATGCCCTGCATCGGGACATCAGGGGAGAGGAAACAGTGTTTCATCCCCCCCGATGCCTCAAGGCACTGAGAAACTACCCCCCCCCCACCCCACCGGAGAGCAGAAACCTTACCTGTTCGCTGGACGCGCTGTAAAGAAATGGCTTCCAGCGCGTCCAGCATTTCCTAATGATGTCGGCGCGCGCTGAGCGTGCTGACATCACCAGGAAGCTCCCCCGAGGGCTGTGCCGATGGCGGAAAGGTTCCGTCATCAGCACAGCCCAACCGATGCTGATGACGGAACCGCTTTGTCATCAGCATCGAAGGGGTTAAGGAAAACGGGCTACAGTTAAATAAAAAAACGGCTTTATTGAAAAGCAGTTCCAGGCATGGTGGTCTGCTGAGTCCAGCAGGCCACCATCCCTGGGAGGACCAGCAATTCCCAATGGGCTCATAAATTGTGAGTGGCTCATTAATATTCATGAGTCTCGTATTTTGCTATCCCATTGGGAATCACAATCAGTGTCTCTGCCACTGTAGTACATTGTAACGTGTGCCTCGTAATTTGTGACTTGCAATCGAGCGCAAATTGCGAGGCGCAATACACAAGGATCGAACATCTGGCCCGTAGTGTCTCATAGGTAGACTTTCCTGTTTTCCGTTTCTATTTTTGGCAAATTCTGGTGGGGTTTTTTCTGTGTTTTCTAGTGATTTCAATACCTCAAAAAAACAGTGCTTTTCAGTGGTTACTCATTTTCGCACCAGAAAAACAACTGAAACAGTGTTTTACCGGTGTTTATGGAACGCTTTGCTTTTATTATTGCTTTTTCCATTTTTCATCAGAAATTGTATACTGCTCTACATTTCAGAAGCTTAATACAGTCATGAAATACTTTCCATTGTCCTTTGATTCTGCAGTTTAGATTTAACAAGCATATGCAATTGGTGTCACATTTATGCAAGTTTCAGCTATTGGCATTATAAATGACAAAGCCTTTTATTTATGTTTTAAAAACGAAAACAAAAATAAAAGGCATTGTTATTTGCAATGCCAATAGCTCAAACTCGTGTAAATGCAAGAATAATTGCATTGCAAATGCTGGTTTTAAATGAAAGCTGAATTGGTCACTCTGCAAGTTGGAAGTTACAGTCTGTGTCCCAGAGTCGCTACCTTTCTCCTGCTCAGAGAGTGCTGTATTGCATTGTATCATCGATCTAGTGCCCTCACACGTGTTGTGTGCGCGAAGTGCTGTTTGGCACTTCATTTGGTGTCTTTCAAAGGAATGTCTGACTGTGCACATATTGCATTTTCTGCGTTGTTTACACGTGGGTACCATTGGCCGCCTGTGTCATAGGATCCAATATCTAAATATGGTGCACCCCAAGGTCACATATAGCTCGAATACCTTTGCGCACTCCTTTATGCACAACAACAAAGCCTTGTTAATTGTAATTGTACTTGTGGATTTGTTCCTTATTGCCACATAATGTGTCATCTTCAGTTCAATCTGCAGGTTTAGTGAATCAATACTATCACAAAATGTGGCACATTGAGCTGCATAAGTGTTATTTTTTGCAGCTTAATGTAGTCAACAATGCCACATAATGTGACGCTTTACTGCCTCAGAATACCAGTAGCAGTACTTTTCAACCACATACAGGCAGTCGTACATGTGAAAATAGCACGTTGTCAAACCAACAGACGGGACAACGTTAGTTTAAGGCCACACGCAGAAAGTGAGGGTGGGGTGGCCCAAGCAAACAAAAAACACCTCATGCACGAAAAACCTTTGGCATTCGCTGACACGTAGAGCAAATACAAGTTAAGGACTCACTACCACTCTCAGTCACTCACTTCTATTTATACTAGGCAGCGCACATTCAACAACCAATCAACAGAAGTACTGGACATTAACAGAAGTGTCTCTTCTCTGTGACTGTGTGTTACCAGGTAGTGTGACTGCTTTTTATTTGCACGACTTTTGTTGGGGACATGTTATGCATGCTTCTCCTGGGAAGTGGCCAACTGAAGTTGTTTTTTTAACTAAAACATTGGGGTTTTCAGTAAATATATTTATGTACATAATGCGGTGTCTCCGAATTCGATCTGTCTTTGATGAGGCGTTTCAGGGCTCTATCTACTACTAAAGTAGCCAGTGTGGATGTCTAAGGAGGTGCTAGTCTGAGAGCTCATCTTGTGTGAGAAATATCTCTGATTCACAATTACCATGTTTTTTTCACGGCACGATATTTCTTCGGATGTACCTTAAATACCCCTTTGCTGTAAGCGTCGGTTTGCGCCTATTGCTGTGAGATTTTGAGAGGTGATTCTGATAGCTGTGGTCAGATATGACATTGTTATGTGTGGTTCCCTCAGAAGTTACTTTGCCGCTGAGGGTTTTCACACACTGGAGTCTTGCTGTTGCGGATGGGTAAGGCATAGTGGCCACACCGCCAGCGCTCGCTCCACCTTGCGCCCCATACACTTACATACCAAGGAGACTCATGAGACATAATTGTGGGAAACGTTGGTGCAGGTTTATTTTGCATAACAAGTAGCAGATAAGGTGGGTCATCTTACAGGCGATCCAATGCGGCAGCCCCTCGCTGACCCGCATGCCTAATTAGCCATCTTGCACGGTAAGTCGATGCTCTTGACGGTGCAATACGTTGATATTTTATCTCGTTTACTCCCGCCCCCCCTGTCAGGGCGGAGCGATGAGGCACACCCCCGGTCGGTTCAGGCCCCCCGACCGCCCGAAGGACTAACGGGGCGCCGACGCTGTTTCCTGGAACCCCCTCGGCTCCAGGTTCTTGGCTCAGGCACCCCTACTGTGCCAGGCAGAGGTATTGCTGTCTCCTTCTGCCGCAGAGGTACCCTTACTGTCCATCTGCTTCCAGATCGCCCTGTACTCCGCCACAGCTCTGGATGAGGCCCCCGTCGAAGACAGAGCCCCCCACCCACTTAGCTACTTCCTCTCGCTCTCTTTCGCTCCACTTGTACTTCCGGGAGGGATATGTTCACCCCAGTCCCGACAAGTGTACCCAACCTAAGAGCATTCTTACAAAGCAACAATTGTATAGCCCGCAGATGGTGGGGCCGTGTAACCAGGACGCCATCGGGAAAGCCTCTCTTAATTCCCTGTGGAACCGTTGCCACGGTATTTCGCCTCCAATAGTACTCTGTTACTCTTGTAGCCTGCCTCTTTTCACTTTCCCTTCTGAATGCACTGTTAGCTACCTCATGTATTTGTTCACCAATGGCGTTACTTATCCCCGCCCATCACATTCAGGATCTATTCCAGGGGCACCCTTCACTTTGAACCCACCATTGCCGTTGTAAGCCTTACTTTACCCCCTATGCAGATGCTAAAGCCTGATAGTGACCATTGCATGAGGGTGAATGATTTAGTCTCTCCTCCTTGCTAAGCCTTTGGGTACACCTCTACCATAGTACCCTTCACCCCACCGCTATGGAGATCCTGGACGGTTCTTAGGACACGCCCCTAGTTGCATAAGCCGCACCTCTGGTGGGGATTGCTCAGATACGGTTCTTAGGCCACGCTCTAAGTTACCAACCACACCTCTTAAAGAGATCCCTTGGCATTCAGCTGTTTTGTCCGATATTTGTCCCTGCAAAGTAGGGCTTGAGAAAGACCTGTCCCATGCTGCAATAATCATGACCGTGCATGTCCTGGCAACTCACTGCAAGGTTGTTATCTGAGATTGGTTAGAGCCCGCACTAGCAGATGCCCGTAGCCGTCAAATGTCATTCCCAGTTCTCTGTTGTATTGCAGTGTTTCCCTCCAATTATACTGTATTTTCCCTTGTAACCGTCGTATGCCTTTGCTGCTTGCCCAAGTATTTTACCTCCCGATGTACTAGTCTCTCTTGCAACCCGTACACCTATCACTTGTCCCTCTGTAATGCACTGTTTCTACCTCATATAGTTTGTTTGCTGCACACTTGTCACTTTACCTCATGTGACTTAACGTCTGCTTTTGTACGATATTCCCTGTGTAACACCCGTGCTACATAAAACGCATAACTGACGTAAATAGCAAAAGTTGACATCGAGCAATAAAGGACTGCCTCATTCAGGATGACGTGCTTGTCAACCATGCATTGCATGACGATTTTGTTCGTGGGAGCCAGGAAGGGGGGCTGTGCCGCCTGCTAGAGCACTTGGTGTTAAAATCTTTACTGTCATCTTTGAATATATGTGCATAAAACCAATTCCTTCTCCCTAAGGGGCTGGTAGATAATTACCACTGAGCCTGAGCCTGTCTGTGCACTGCTGGAACAACCAGCTATATTAGCTAATAACTGTTACATAACGTATCAATCACTGTGCCTCGATGTCACCTACCGCACACTCTGCCATGCATGTACCACCAGCTCGCTCCTACAATGGATGCATTCTCAATGTATACATAAACTCGCTCTGGCCTAACGATGGAACTGTTTAAATTTAAAACTCCAGCAGGTGTGTGACGTAGACAGTACGGAAGACACCTAAGCTAGCCTGAAATGTCGTATACACTTAGATTTAAAACCTGAAGACACCATTGCGTCATAATCGTTACCTGGTGGATGCAGTAATGCTTTCAGTGGCATTGGACCCGAACCAAAATAAGGGCAAAATATACTTTAAGGAGGAGTGCTCTTTCAGACTGCTGCCCGTTTGGTTGAATGATATTGCATTAATATGCCAAAACGTTCGGAGTGTACACCTGAAGTGTTGTGTGTTACTGCCTAATACTGCAGTGCCTTTTAGGATTACATGTGTGAGTTTAGACACATTTGGATCTATGCTTGCATTTAAACTCGTGCCCAAGCCTAGTGGTGAATGCAAGATAAGTGCTTTTATTTAATTAATTCGTTCCAGCCATCTGCCCATTACCCTCTCCTTCGTCCCTGCTGCCCTCGCCCTCGACTGAATAGAGATCACAGTTGTGCCTATCTAGTAGGATAACTGACCCCATTTGTGGTAATTTAAACCAAGTTATACGAAGGTACTTTTGAATAATGATTAATACAACGATACTGGAGTTTCCTTTCCGGATACCTGCGTTTGTCCGTTGCAAGAGAAAACTCTCAAACTGTGGCGCTTTGCACTGGGCACCACCAATTCTAAAGCTGGTACTGATGTGTTTACTCACACCTTATCTACGGCAATCTCTGAGACCACCAAGCCAGTACAATTCTCGAGCTGTGGTGGTAAGTTAAGGTAATGATTAAATTGAACCACCCCTTCATGGATAATCAGGTCTGGTCCACCAAGCTGTGCGGTCCAATGGTTTTCTGAATTAGAGGCTGCAATTGCCGGTGACTTTCCTCTCTGGACACACATTTCGTGCATACTTACACGGGAGCGGCTGCGCATTCAAGAATTATACTTGAGAATGGAGCTACAATTTAATTTGACAGGGAAGAGGTTGTTAGACAAATTAAATCTGGTAAGAAGGTTACCATAGCCTATAACTTACAATGTTTATCCCACCTGATCTGAAGTACCTTCCATTGAGAGAGGTGTCCTGGCATGTGCTGGGAGTGTAACGCACCGTAAAATGGCATGTACATATTGGGTAAAATATTCATTAACCAAACAGATCGCAACCAATGCTATCACTATGCCATAGCAGTGAGCTCATTGTAATGAATACTTACTTACCTCTGCAAGTGTCCTGCAGAGTATCCGTGTAATAACGCATGCACCCGGTATAAGTAAGCGGCACCGCTGTGTCGGTAGCATCTCTCGCTGAGCAGCCGTGGGTCACCTAGGAGTTGTTATCCGAGCATACACCTTGTGTAGCGCCCGTTCACTACATGTTTACCCCCTCCCCGATCTTGGCTCGCCCTTTCACCCGTTTACGCCCTAGCAAAAGGGGGAATTATTGTGGGAACTGGAGCAACTGCACGGTACTTTTGCACGTATTTATTTGTTACACTGCAAAACCAAACCAAAAACAATGATTTGCATGTTTTTGTTGAGTTGCCCATGGGCTCGCCCATACCTTTTGCAAACCCAACCTTTTGATGTCAGTGAAGACATGTAACCCTTGAATAAGAAGCACAAGCTTCAAAGGCATAATGCGAAAGAGCCTTCGGTTCCTCTTTTGTGAGATAAGATGAATAAATTATTTGTGCAAGCAGAACACGTGTTTGCAACAGTTTTCATCAACTCCTCTCAATAGGCTTTCAGTACTAAACAAATTATTAAAATAACCAACAGCAAAAGATAGCTCTTGGGCAAACGCTGAACAAGTAAATCATTTTATACTGTACCGGGGACCAAACAAGCTACACTTTGTGGACCTTACATTAAGACCCAGATGAGAGAGGTTTAACGTTTAATAACCGGATCTATTTCCATAAAAATTGGTGTGCATCACATTTGTGTTGGTTTGGAAATTATTTTATATGATGTATAATCTTAGTTCTTATTTATTGTATTTCGGCATTGAAATTATGTGAAATAAAGTAGAACACTGGACTGGTGCTAGTTTTAGGTCTTCTGTTGTATTCGAAATAATTCCAGTGTCATTGGCACTACGATGCTAGGCTGTGTGCGTTGGTGCGGGAGTGCCTAAAAGCCAGATAACAACTCTTTGCCTGCTCTCTGCTCTTCATACGAGGTGAGGCAGATGCTAGTTATTTGAACAGACACATTGTGTGTTCATACAGAAATTGTCCGTTATACCCAGCGGGTACCAAGTAAAGGCCTTTGCCACAGCCTTGACGCCGTGTGTCTCACTTGCACAAACTGGACACTGGCTACGGACACCTGCAAGCATGTGTCCCCGCTTCATCCATATTTTGAAAAATATTATCTGGAGGATGTGAGGACATGCAGTTCCGGTGTTATCACAATCATTTTATCTGGTAGGCTCAGCGGCGGTCCATCTGTATGCAAAGGCATCGTGGGCGTCCTTGGAACTAGTTATACAACGCCCCGAAAATACATATATTTAAAATAACTAAATGCCGACCCTCGAGGCTGCGCAAAACGGCCGGAAACACAGCGGCTCAATCCAACGCCCCGAAAATACATATATTTAAAATAACTAAATGCCGACCCTCGAGGCTGCGCAAAACGGCCGGAAACACAGCGGCTCAATCCCGTCCGCCCCGAAGCAGAAAGCGCCCCCTCCCAATGCAGCCCAGGCCAGGACAAGAACAACAAAGGTCCCGCAACAAACGAAAGATCCTATGCGGCCGCACATCCTATCCCGCCGCTCAATCTGATCGCGACCAGCCACTACCAGCCCCCCCGTGGTCGTACCACTGGGCCCCATCGACCTGGTCATGCCCAGGGACGGGGCCGGGGGGAGGCCTAGTAGTGACCACATACCTTCTTTTTACCGACGAATCGACACGACGACGCACAACAGCGCAGAGCAGTCCGGAAGAAACGCGGCGAGAAGAGGCCGGGCAAAGCCACGCTGGCCCAGATAAAGGCCCTGGGTCCGCCTCCCGCCCTACGCTCTCACCCTTCATTGGCCGCTACCTAAAGGGGGCGGCGCCCTGGCCGGCGCGCTGCTGACGTTCTACTCGCGCGGCATGTGTCACTAAGACGCTGTCTCGCGTTATCTCCCCTTCGTGTCGCGCGGCCAGCGGCATAGATTTTGGTTCGGAGAGCAATCTCAGCTTCTGACTGTGGTACACTTCACAATGTGCAGCACAGTGGGGAGGCCGGTGGTGTTTCCATAAATCCACCTCACCCCGTGCACTGACACTTCAGCCCCAGGCAGCCTACCAGCCCTGGGTGCTACACCGAACCATCACGGAAATAACTCCGCCACCATTTCCCAACCCATTGCTTCTAACTCATATACATACTCACTGTGAAACTGTATATCCCGACTAGCATCAAACAGTTACGAATGAGGAATTCGAGTAGCGGCTCTAATGCTTGGCACTATGTGTGACCTACGGTACAGGGACTGGCTGGAAATAGATGGCTTGGATGATTGGAGAGCAAGCCTTCCCTGAAGTGATACCCTCTTTCCACCCCGCCCCACCCCACCACAGTGCTACGGCTTCTCCTTCAAGTCCCGGGAACCGGAAGGTCCAGCATTGATGTTTGCAGTGCTTTGGTGGCAGGTGACCTCATGCTAAGGACTTCCTGGGGATCGGACCTTCCTTACTCCGCAGGTCGGGTTATGTTGGTTCCACACCAGAGGCGCACACCAGAGCCACATTTCAGGGGGGGGGCAACTAGAACATGTGGGGGGGGGGTGGCGGCGGAGGCTGACTCTTCCTGCAATATGCAGATTGGGCATGAAGGGTCTTTCAGAAGGGGTGATAAAACAACAAAGCCTCGTTAACATATAATGGTCTTCGAAAGACCTGTGAAGTACTGGGGTGCGGCTGTGTGAGGGCCTGGTAGGTTGCCTTAGCTCGGGCTGACACACACGAAAGGGGAGGAGGGGCTGAAGCCCTCTGATCCCGCTGGGAGTGGCGCGCCTGTTCCACAGTGTTCGCTTCTTGCTATGTATCCTCTTGCGCATACACATATTGTGCCGGCCTGGGCAGGCGGCACGCCCCGCGCGCTCACTTCTACAGCTGCTGCACATATGTTCCTCTACCTGTAGCCAAGTTGACTATCAGCCCAGTGTACACAGGAGGGGCGTGACCTACACGGGGCGCAGCAAAGACGATCAGAGTGCAACAAGCGATAAGGAGGTCAGAGGTCAACCGATCAAGTGCTGAATGCACTCCTATATATAGCTGTACGGGTCCCAGAGTAGTGCTGACGGACAGGAAGCTCCGATATGCCCTGTCTTCATCCACAATATTCCTGCTTCCTTCTCTCTAATGTTTTGGATCCATCAAGTGGCCAAGTGGTGCAACAGCAATAAAAATCAGTGACACTCGGTTTAAACCGGGTCAGCTGATTTTCATCCGGTAGGGTACTAAAGGGCAGAGTCGTTTTTAACTGAAATCCGGACAGCCTACTCATAGGCTATCAGATGCATACAGAGAAGATGTATTATATAAATGTTGGGGGGAGTTACACAACAATTACTGTTACCTTAAATGGGTGGAATGTTAATCCAGATGGGGATACCCTTCGGCAGCGCAGACCCTGTAAAGAATGATTGTATTGGGAGTAGTGAATCAGAACGCTGGGGTCCAGGTCTCTACGAATACTGTGGACCAATTGGTTAGCAGGGCGAGGTGATCGGACAACTACTCTCCTGTTCAATGGTATACCCAGTAGGAGTTTAACATCCTAGGAGTTACCCTCGATTGACCATTTAGTTCACACTTCGTTTTCTTATAAAAGGATTATAGGAAAGCAGCAAGTTGTGTGTTTTCGGGGTGTTTACCCCGAGGGCGGAGAGGATTGTTCATTTACTCATGCACATGGAGATTCACACTTGCTTGAAAATTACTAGGACACGGTACTTTACATGCACGAATGTCTGAGTTCTGGGCTGGATTCCACTCCTATTAACAAGCATTGGAAATGCAATAGGTCTCGCATTAGGAAAGTTTGAGCTATTGATATTGTAAATGACACTTTTTAGGTTTTGCCTGCAAGTGCACACGTAGTGTGCATGCGCTAAAAAACCTTTTGAGTTCTATATCGGATCGATGACCCGCCTCTGGCTCTCATTGGCTAGCTCCATAAATGGAGGCTAGCCATTGGGCGACAGAGGCTGTCAATCACGCTTTCCCCTGAAAACGCGATTCGGGGGCGTTTCTCGGACTTTTTTAAGCCCCGCCCCTTTGTCCTGGGCCACGCTGTGATTGGCTGCCGGCCCGGGACACCCCCGTGACGTCATTCCCGGGCCGCGCTGTGATTGGCTGGCCGGCCCGGGACCTGACTTGTTTAAAGGCTCCTGTCACTGTCGTCTGAACGCACCCCTCCTGTCTTGCCTACAACCGGAATACACTGACCATTGCCGTCTGAACACGCCCCCATCCCTCCTGTCTTCCCTTAATACACGAACAGCGGCACATAATGCATAATATAAGGGGTAGGGGAGGTTCACTGAGACCAGAGCTAGAAAGCGCAATTCCTGATAAACCGGGTGTAACATATGCAGGCAATGAACGATTGATAGCTGGTAGGTGTTTAACGTTTCTTTATTTAATTAACAAGCTCTCTCTCGAGGAGCGCCGGCCGGCGCTACCGTCTCGTCTCTGCTCGGCGCGCTAATGCCTTGCGCGCGCACCGCCGCCAACATGGCCGCCGCACGTCACGTCCTAACGTGACATGCATCAACTAGAGCGTACTCTACATATCTCCCCCTTTTAATAAACAATAAGCAAGCACTTACAACCCATTGTCCCCTCCGCTGACTACATCCTCCTGGGAGACCTCAACTTCCATCTGGAGAACAACAACGACCGCAACACCAGCACCCTGCTCGACAACCTCACCAACCTGGGACTCAAGCAACTGGTGTCCACCCCCACCCACCTCGCCGGACACACACTCGACGCTGTCTTCTCATCCAGCAAGGACATCAACTTCAGCCACACCACAGAGCTTCAATGGACGGACCACAGCTGCGTCCACTTCACCTTCAAGAAAACAACGACCCACCACCACCAGCAACAGACCGCCCGCAGAAGCTGGAACAAGATCACAGCAGACCAGCTCGCCACCTCCCTGAGCCAGCACCCTCCTGCCAGCTCAGCGAACCCCAGCCAGGCCGCCGACAACCTCACGAAGTGGATCAGCAACTGCGCGGACGAACTCGCCCCACTGAGGACCCCGCCCAGCAGACCCGGCAGCAAGAAAGCCCCATGGTTCACCGACGAACTCAAGAGCTCCAAGAAGAACTGCCGAGCCCTCGAGAAAGTCTGGAGAAGGGAACCGACACCGGACAACAGGACCTCCTTCAAACTTGCCACCCGGAAACACCACCAGCTGATCCGCGCCGCCAAGAAAACAGCATTCAAGGACCGGTTGGACAACAACGCACACAACTGCAAGGAACTCTTCAACATCGTCAAAGAGCTTTCCAACCCCAGCGCAGGAAACAACGACATCACCCCATCGCAAGACCTCTGCAACTCCCTGGCTTCATACTTCCACAACAAGATCGCGGACATACACAACAGCTTCAACAACCAACCAACGCACACCATGACCGAACAACCACCCCCCACCACCACCCTCCACGCCTGGACCCCGATCAGCACCGAAGACACCATCCGCACGATGAACTCCATCCACTCCGGATCACCGACCGACCCCTGCCCTCACCACGTCTTCAACAAAGCCGACGCTGTCATCGCACCCCACCTGCGAGACATCATCAACACATCCCTCGACACCACCATCTTCCCCGAGAGCTGGAAACACGCCGAACTCAGCGCCCTACTCAAGAAACCAACAGCGGACCCCACCGACCTCAAGAATTACCGCCCCATCTCGCTCCTCCCGTTTCCAGCCAAAGTCATCGAGAAGACCGTCAACAAGCAGATGGCCGCTTTCCTCGAGACGAACGGATCCCTCGACCCCTCACAGTCCGGCTTCCGAGCCAACCACAGCACCGAGACCGCCCTCATCGCCGCCACCGACGACATCCGAGCCCTGATGGACAATGGAGAAACAGCGGCCCTCATCCTCCTAGACCTCTCCGCGGCATTCGACACGGTCTGCCACCGCACCCTAGTACGGCGCCTCAGCAACGTCGGAATCCAGGACAAGGCGCTGGAGTGGATCACCTCCTTCCTCGACGGGAGAACACAGAGAGTCCGCCTACCACCGTACAAATCAGAGGCCACCGAAGTCATCTGCGGCGTCCCCCAAGGATCATCTCTGAGCCCCACCCTCTTCAACGTCTACATGAGCCCCCTCGCGGCCATCGTACGCAAACACAACCTCAGCATAATCTCCTACGCCGACGACACCCAGCTGATCCTCTCCCTGACCAACGACCCCGCCGCCGCCAGAGCCAACCTGCACGAAGGGATGAAAGAGGTAGCCGAGTGGATGACGACCAGCCGCCTGAAACTGAACTCGGACAAGACGGAGGTCCTCATCCTGGGCTCCTCTCCCTCCGCCTGGGACGACTCCTGGTGGCCTCCCGCCCTGGGCACCGCACCCAAACCGACAGACCATGCACGCAACCTGGGCTTCATCCTGGACTCCTCCCTCTCCATGACCAGGCAAGTCAACAACGTCTCCTCGGCATGCTTCAACATCCTACGCATGCTACGGAAGATCTTCTGGTGGATCCCCACCGAGACCAGGAAGACCGTCACCCAGGCCCTCGTCACCAGCCGACTGGACTACGGCAACGCCCTCTACGCCGGGACCACCGCCAAGCTCCAGAAGAGACTCCAGCGGATCCAGAACGCCTCAGCCAGACTCATCCTCGACATCCCACGAACCAGCCACATCTCCGGACATCTGCGAGACCTTCACTGGCTCCCCGTCAACAAAAGAATCACCTTCCGCCTCCTCACCCACGCACACAAAGCCCTACACGACCAAGGCCCGAGCTACCTCAACAGCCGAGTCAACTTCTACGCTCCCAAACGCCACCTCCGATCAGCCAACCACGCCCTCGCCGCCGTCCCCCGCATCCGAAGAGCGACTACAGGAGGAAGGTCCTTCTCCCACCTGGCCGCCAAGACCTGGAACTCCCTCCCGACCGACCTGCGCCTGACCCAAGACCACCTCTCCTTCAGGAAGAAGCTGAAGACCTGGCTGTTCGAGCAGTAGCGGCTCCCCCCCCCCCCAGCGCCTTGAGACCCCACGGGTATGTAGCGCGCTTTATAAGTGTCACTGATTGATTGATTGAAAGTCTCTAAATCTGGAGGGTCTCACCACCTGCCTTCCGCTTCTGGTAACCCGGGCGGGGTTCTCCTGAGTCCCAAGATTTTGCGTATCCGCTCCTTCCGTTTCTTCACTTGCCGTTCCACCGTCATTCATGCCTCTCTCGGGCCAGTCCCTCTCTACTCCTTGACTCTCGCTTAACTCCTTCCCTTTCTCGCACCGTCTCTGTACTTACTCCATCGCCATGTTCTCTTTCGTCTTGTCCTGCTTCAACATTTGGATCTTCCATCTCTTCCCATGTCCTTCCAGGTTGCTCCCAGCTCAATATCTTGCTGCATCGGGCCATGCGGTCCTGGGACCACACGTTCCCATCACTCAGCAGTGCTGCTCGTTCGTACACTTCCTTGACTTGCATTGGTTTGCTATATTTACTGTCTCCTTTCTTCTGCAGGGTGGCAAGTTTTACTTTGACCCACTCTCCCTTCTCCAGACCTGTTTCCTTCACGTTCCTTCTTTTGTTGTAATGGTTGGTGTAGATAGTTTGCTCGTGGAGGGAGTTACGGTGGGGCAGGAGGGCGGGGAGGGGGAGGGGCAGGGCGGAGGTTGCTAAAAACCGGCATATGGATAATTGCAGGTAAGTAAACAATTTAATTAATAAAACGAATTTCGTAGCTCGCACTGCATTGCATTTTGCGATGCAAGGCGCACTACGAAATTCGTTTTATTAATTAAATTGTTTACTTACCTGCAATTATCCATATGCCGGTTTTTAGCAACCTCCACCCTGCCCCTCCCCCTCCCCACCCTCCTGCCCCACCGTAACTCCCTCCACGAGCCGTCGCTGGTTTGCGCCCTTTCCAAATTAGCTCGGACCACTGCGGGAGACCATTCACTCGTGATGACCTTCTCCTTCCAGATCCTGTTGTCATGCGTAAAGGGCTCTCGTCCTCTCAATATTTGGAAGGGGCTGTACCCCGTACTGGTGGGCGTTATTCTGTAGGCCCACACCATGTTCTCTAGAGCTTTCTCCCAGTCTTTATTGCTGGATATGGCGGCTTGTACGGCTCCCATCACTACCCTGTTAAACCGCTCCACTAAGCCGTTCCCAGCAGGATGATAGATCGCGGTGTGTTTGCTGATAATGCCATTTCTTAGCATGAATTGGTTCCATCTCTCCGACGTGAACTGTGGGCCATTGTCGCTTAAGATGGATTTGGGGATTCCTTCCCTTGTGAAAGTTTCGGACAGGAACTTCAAGATATTCTCAGTGTCCATGGACTTGTCCACTTTCAACTCTGGCCACTTGGAGTATCGATCTATGAGGATGCACACGTACTTCTGCGTGCCCTGGTCGTCTAGCACAGGTCCTAAAATGTCTATAGACAGCTCTTCCCACGGATTGGAAGGAGAATCGAACTTTCCAAGAGCTGGACGTAGTAGTTTCAATGTTTTGTCAGCTCCTTGGCATTTTGGACACTCCCTGACGTGCCTCTCCGCTCTTATGTCCATACCTGGCCACCAGTAATTTTGTTTCGATCTGGCCTTGAGTTTTCCTATGCCCAAATGACCTTCGTGTAGCAAGTCCAATAACTTGTTGGTACGGTTCCTTGGGGGGATCACCTTGTCTCCTCTGTAGATGAATATCCCCTTGTCTCCTACTGACAGTTCCTCCCTCACTTCATAATATGGCCTAAGGCTCATTTTCACATTTCTCTTGTCTGGCCATCCTTGTATGACGTGCGTCTTTACTTCCTTGATGTCGGTATCCTCCTCATATGCATCGGTCCATTCTTGTTGGCTGATTAGTTTCTCCTGGTCTTCTATGAGGGCTACCATCTCCCCTCGGTCTACATTGTCTTCCTCTCCGGGCTCCATGGCAGCTGCTCTACTCAAGTAGTCCGCTACTCGGTTCCGGTTCCCAGGGATGTATTCCACGTCGTACCTGAACTCGAGCAGCTTTAAGGACATTTTGGATATCCTGGGTGTGGCACTGGCGTGTCCGCTCGATGTTAATACTTTTACCAACGGCTTGTGGTCTGTCTTGAGTAGGAATCGGGTACCCCACAGGAATTGCCGGAACCTCGCCATGGCCCACACCACCGCTAGCATCTCCTTCTCGATCACGCTGTATTTGCTTTCGGTATCCGTCAATGCCCTGGATGCAAAGCTGATTGTCTCCATGTCCCCTCTTCCTCGGTCTTGCATGAGCATAGCGCCCAGACCTTTGTCGCTGGCATCGGTCGTGAGCACGGTGGTGCCCTGTGGGTCGTAACCTTTGAGCGGTATGGCTCTTGTGACATCCTTTTTGATGGTTTCGAACTCTGCTTGGGCTTCCGGTGTCCACTGAAACGCCGTGCTCTCCCTGGTCAGCAACCTCATGTTGTAGGTCTTTGAGGCAAAATGTACCACAAATTTACTATAGTACTCCGCCATTCCCAAGAACGACCTGACTTCTTTTTTGTTCTTGGGGGGCGGTGCTTCAGCGATGGCCTTTTCGTTCTCTGCCTTTGGTGTGACCCCTTGTTGTCCGATTTTGTGGCCTAGGTACGTCACCGATTGCAGGCCCAACCGGCACTTTGTCCATTCTGCTGTAAGGCCCTTGACCTCCAGTGTTTGTAGCACCTTTTCTAACTTCCGATCATGATCCAGCCTGTCACACCCCATCACCAGGATGTCATCCTGGAAGTACTGGACACCCTCGCAGTCTCTGAATAGTTGGTGCATCATTTTCTGAAAGACTGCAGCCGCCGAGGCCAGCCCGAACGGCATGCGACAGAACCAGTAGCACCCGAACGGGGTGATGAATGATGTGAGGCTTTTGCTGTCCGGATGCAGTGCTATTTGGTGGTAGGCCGAGGTCAAGTCAATAGTGGAGTACCACCTTACTCCTCTGGTCTTGGCCAACATCTCCTCGATTCTGGGAAGGGGAAATTTCTCCACTACAATGTTTTTATTCAGTTCTCTCAGGTCCACGCAGAGCCTGACCTTCCCATTGGGCTTCATTATGACCACTAAGGGCGCCAGCCATTCAGCGCAGGTGATTGGTTCTATTATACCCTTCCTCTCCAATTCTTGGAGTTCCGTCTGGACTGCTTCTCTCACTGCAATTGGTACGTTTCTCACTTTGTGGGCTACAGGGATGGCTCCTTCCTTGAGCACGATCTTGTGTTGGAATTTCTCCATTCTCCACACTGTGCCTCCGAACACCTTCGGGTAGGTCTCCTTCCATTTGTTCATATCCGGCCATTCCTCCTGTTCTGTGAGTAGTATTTGCTCCTTCCCTCCTGGGTCTAGTTTTATTCCCAGGTCGCCCTGGTCTAGCCATCCTAAGACGGAGGGTCCTCTTTCCGCGATGTATAGTTTGCACCACGCTGATCGGCCTCTAAACTCGAACAACAGGCGTTGGAATCCCAACATGGGAATGCGATCCCCATTGTAGGTGACCGGCCGAATGTCTAATTTCTCCAATTCTGGGCCCAACTTGGGTTGGAACTCTACTTCCCATACTGCCCGTTGTACAATGGTAAATGGAGATCCGGTATCTGCCACCACTGTGATGGTGATGCCGCCCATGGACATGTCTAGGATAGGTTTTGTTGACCTCTTCCCATCCACGCTCAATACCTGGTCGTATATGCATAAGACGGTGACCACTTCTTCTTCTGTGACTTCCTCCAGGTCTTCTTCACCTTGTTCGACATATTTCACCATTCCCTTTTGCTGTTTCTTCCGACACACCTTCTCGTAGTGGCCTATGATGCCGCAGTGTAGGCATTTGGCCCGGAACGCCGGACATCTTCTATCATGTGCTTCATGGGACCAACTTCCGCACCTGTAGCACGTTTTCTTACTCTCATTGTTCGCTTGCTTCCCTTGCCATCTGTTGGTTCCTTTGGTCCCTGGTGGCTTGCTTCTCTATTCTTTGCAGTGTTCCTCTTCTTGTATTCTGTTCACCATGGTGGGGGTGGCCACCTCCTTCTTGGTTGCGTTTGCGCACCTCCATGCGAGTTCCGCCCTCTTCACAATGACCAACACATCTTTGAGTGTGGTGTCGCCGCTTGCCCACAGCTTGTCTTGTACATTTGCGCTCGTGGTGTGCATGACAATCTGATCTTTGATGAACTCATCCTCCCACAGTGCGTATTTGCACGTGGCCGCCAGTTTCCTCAGGGCCGCTACATATTCTTCGATAGTTTCTCCCGCCTTTTGTTTCCTTTGCTGGAAATTATATCTGTCCACTGATACGCAGATGGTGGGACGATAACGTTCATCCAGGTCTTCCACTGCATGCGCATACACATCGTCGTCGGTGTCTTCTCTCTTTTTGGGCACCAGACTCTTGTAGATTCTGAGTCCCTCCGGACCCAGATTCAGCAACAGAATACGTTTCTTTCTTTGGGGGGTGAACTTTTCCTCATTTTCATCCTCCAGGACCCCTATGAAATTATCTATGTATTCTTTCCAGTCCTCCCACTTCATCAGTGGTTCTCCGGGTTTCGGTAGGAATTGCACAGGTGCTATTGCATACCCCGCCGGTGTGCTCATCTTTACCTCCCTGGCGCCTGATGTGTTGGTGTCCTTGCCAGTGGGGCTGCCTGGGGTGTTGTCCTTGAACCCTGTGCTCTTTTCTCTCTGGGAACTCTTGGTGTTGGTCCCCCCTTCCTCCACCTTAGTAGCCAGCGCTGTTCCTACCTGGCGTTGTGTGACAGGAATGTTACGCGCTTATTCTGGCCGCTGCGGGGTATCTGTGCCACCACTCCGAACCTCTTCGCTGCCTCCGTGTGTGGCTGTGGCTCTGCCACGCTCCTCGAGTCTGCCGTGTCTTGAGTGTGTCCTGCTGTGTCCCTGTGGGCCTTTGCGTTGGCTGGGTTGTGCAGGGTCGCCGCGCCGTGGCCCAGGTCTGGCTTGGGCCGGTTGGCTGTTTCCCTTGCTGCTGCCCACGTGGGTCCGTTTTCTTTTTTTTTTTTTTTTTTTTAATTGTTGTGGACCTGGCTGGTCCTGTCCCGACCTCGTCGCCACTGTAACATATGCAGGCAATGAACGATTGATAGCTGGTAGGTGTTTAACGTTTCTTTATTTAATTAACAAGCTCTCTCTCGAGGAGCGCCGGCCGGCGCTGCCGTCTCGTCTCTGCTCGGCGCGCTAATGCCTTGCGCGCGCACCGCCGCCAACATGGCCGCCGCACGTCACGTCCTAACGTGACATGCATCAACTAGAGCGTACTCTACACCGGGTTTTACGGCCATCCTTTTTCCCCAACAACCTGCTCACTTTCCACTCCATCTAAAATCTGACAATGTCTCCCCACAAATTTACCTCTGGCGTCACAGCAAGTCTTTTATGGTCCGGAAGTATCGCCACCTCTCAGTATCTCTCATGTCCATTGGTCAGCGTCACACCGAACCGAACCGGACCATGAACCAATGGTTGCTCGTTACTGAAATAAGTACCGGGTTAAGCTCAAACTCCGTACAGGAGAGTGGGTTTTGCCATAGAAATGTGTGCGTGAATGAGAACGATATCGTTGATCAAAAAAGTTCTATAATAATACTGTGACTCAGTGCCTCGTCGGGTCTGCGGGAGCAAATATAGGCACCGAAGAATCCACGCCCTCTGAGGCGCCCAGGCAGACAGCCGCTTCAGCTCAACTTGGCACACTCATGGCAGTGAGCGACTGAGTGGAGTTGCAGTGACACCCAGAAGCGCAGCAGTGAGGGGGTGCTCAGTGTGCTGCAGCGAGTGCCGCCTGCTCACGAGTCATGCAGTGAGACCCCTGCGTGTTGTAGTACGTCAGTGAGCAAGGATCCAAAACGGCTCCGTGAGTGACAGTGGGATACTGAAGCCAGTCAGAGACGGGCTCAAAAGCATTGGAGTGCACGAGTGAGTGAGGCCCAAGAGCTGTGGTCGTGACACAAAGAGAGGTACGCCCTGAGCCATGCCATACGTCCGGGAGTTATTGCAGTGTGTCACTGAGGCACAGTGGGAGTTCTACTTTTGAATCCGTGAGTGAGACTCGGAAATATTGTAGGACATCAGTGGGAGAATGGCAGAGGTGCTGCCAGTGAACCGGAGGGTGTCACTCTGTAGTTCAGCCGGGCATGAGACTCCGCAGCGCAGTGGTTCAGATGTCAGACTGCAACACTCTGAAGACCTCACCAAGCGACAAAGAGGTTCGCCGCGGGAAACACCCGTTACAACGAAATCATTACATAGCGCTTCCATCACAACGCGACTAGAACATCGCAGAAGGCTTCAGAACGCATGCAATTACGACGCATGCTATAACATCGCATGGACCATCACGTCGCAGGCTATTACATAGCATTCCGCTTGAAATTGAAGGCAGCAGCATTCCGCTTGAACTTGAAGTTATGTAACGTGAACAGAAAGTCCTTTAATAAAATTAATTTTGTACTTGAACATGAACTTATGTAATAAATAAACCATAAACACGGCTCTCGGTTGCAGTGGCATTCGCAGGTTAGGGGCATTCGCAGGCTATTACTTTAACATAAATTCATTTAATCAATAAAAAAATTAAAAAGCGACATAGCATTTCACTTGCACTTAAAAAGCATTGATCTTGGTTGCAGGGGCATTCCACCTCGCTAGTGACAGGCCCGTGATATTCCTAATATGTGTGCATGGCCTGGGGGAAATTATTAATAAATAGAAATGCAGGGGGATAAGTGAAAGGCGTGTAAAATACACGGATAGCGCTGACGACTTTGGTGCTGGGAACCAAGGCTCGAGCCTCGCCAGAGCCACATAAACAAACAAAAATTACAAGTGCATTAAAAAACGACCCCGTGATATTCCTAATATGTGTGCATGGCCTGGGGGAAATTATTAATAAATAGAAATGCAGGGGGATAAGTGAAAGGCGTGTAAAATACACGGATAGTGCTGACGACTTTGGTGCTGGGAACCAAGGCTCGAGCCTCGCCAGAGCCACATAAACAAACAAAAATTACAAGTGCATTAAAAAACGACCCCGTGATATTCCTAATATGTGTGCATGGCCTGGGGGAAATTATTAATAAATAGAAATGCAGGGGGATAAGTGAAAGGCGTGTAAAATACACGGATAGCGCTGACGACTTTGGTGCTGGGAACCAAGGCTCGAGCCTCGCCTGAGCCACATAAACAAACAAAAATTACAAGTGCATTAAAAAACGACCCCATGATATTCCTAATATGTGTGCATGGCCTGGGGGAAATTATTAATAAATAGAAATGCAGGGGGATAAGTGAAAGGCGTGTAAAATACACGGATAGCGCTGACGACTTTGGTGCTGGGAACCAAGGCTCGAGACTCGCCTGAGCCACATAAACAAACAAAACAAGCATTGGAAATGCAATAGGTCTCGCAGCATTAGAGTTAGTGCTTTTAGAATTGTTTATGGGTTTTTTTTGTAAATCTTTAGCATTTTTGTTTCCTGTAGCCAATGCTAAAGAATTACAAATAAAAAAAGCCATAAACAAATCTAAAAGCTCTAACTCAAATGCTCCGAGACCTATTGCACTGTGTGAGGGTGAGGGGTTGAGGGTGAGTGAGGGTGAGGGTGAGTGAGGGTGAGTGAGGGTGAGTGAGTGAGGGTGAGTGAGGGGTTGAGGGTGAGTGAGAGTGAGGGTGAGTGAGGGTGAGTGAGAGTCACAGGCTCTCGTAGGTGAGACTGATTGACTTTGTCAATGTTTATTATGATTTGCACCATATAACACCTGTGGTTCCCTACCCTGAAAGCACACATCTGTCTTATGCAAGTAATTAGCATGTCATCTTATGGAAAACAAGCTGTGTCTAAATGAGCTCATATGGTTAATTATTTGCGAAATGGTATTCAAGAAAAAGGTTTATAAAAAATTATGTTTTAGAAAGGTTTTGCACTGTTAAAAGCTAAACCACGAGAGCCGAATGCAACAAAAGACGCATAAAACGTAAGCACAGTACCTCATGGTGATGGAATATATAGGTCTTGTAATTTTATTCTATTTAGGACTATTCAAATGTTAATAGTACTTTTGTGTGGTTTTTTTTTTACACATATACAGTGAAAAATAAACTTCGAAATCTGGTAAACTCATGTAAGATCTTTTCATTTGTTAATCAAGTTATTTTACACTGTCCTTGAATAAAGCATTTATCAAAGTCTGCATGGGTCACTCTGGGCCGGCTGCAGGGGAGTTATTCATACTGTGAAACAGAAGGAACGTCTCGTTTATTTATTGCCCAACATCAGATCACCTCACCCAGTGAGCAGTGAAATCGAAGACCTGTCTTGAGCAAGCTTTGGGCTGGCAGTCGTTACGTAACCCATGGGATTATTAACCAAGCTGTGGAAGTAGATTGCCTGCACGATCCAACTTTTGCCACTGTTGCAATTTGACTGCTCCAAAAAAAAAAAAGTCACGCCACCAGCTTCTGGCCCATATAACCCCTGAAATGCCAGCAGATACCCAGTCGCACTGGGAATCACCAACCTAACAACTGCCCTGCGACTCGAGGAGGCCTCTGTACAGTTTCGGAGATGCAGCACCCGAAAAACTGCCTCGCCTCCGCCATGGCCAGGTTCTCCGAAGCCGCCTGCAACATGGAGCACGAAGTGATGTTTCCCAGCCTGCTGCTCGATGTCCCGCTGGACCAGGCGCAGGGCACCGGCCTCTCTGACCTTTACCAGAGCTACATCATGCTGAAGTCCATCCGGATGACGGTAGAAACTGGGCTGATCCCTCTGGACGGCTGGCCGGCCAAGGCCAACACCGCAGACCTGCACCCGGAGACGGAAGAGAGCCCTGACCTGGAAGTGCTGCTCCAGTCTCACACCCGAGGACTGCTGCACGTTCTGAGCCGCCTGACCAACCAAGCCCGCGCGCTGACTCGGAGGTACAAAGACATGATGGGGATGGCTCACTGATGACAGGTGACGTGAGCACAGCATTGCACCAAAGGCCCACGACTCAACCAAACTTGGAAATGAAGAGGGTCTACAACAAACAGCACAGAATAATCCACCGTCATCGATGAACCATGAATCGTTCACTTCAAGTGCTGCCAATAAGTGCAGATTATTTTAACCTGTACATTTTATGGAAAAAAACGCAGACTCTAGTCTTCCTTGGTCCGTGCTGTGTCCAAAATTAGGTAAAGTAACAAACTGAATCTAATTCATAGCATCAAATGTTTGTAAGAGACCACTGCACCACATGCTTTAAAGTCTAAAGACGGAGGGAAGAGGGGGTAGGAGAAATGCGACACGGCGGGAAGGGGAGGGGGCGGAGCGGGTAAAATAAACAAGACGGAGGGAAGAGAGGGGAGGGGGGAGGAGAAATGCGACACGGCGGGAAGGGGAGGGGGCGGTGCGGGTAAACAAAGACGGACGTGCACGCGCTTTTAAGCTCAATGCGCATGCGCATTGAGCTTCAAAGTCACGGGCACTGCAAGGAATCGCCACGATTCCTTGCAGTGTGGATAAAGAGTGGATAAGTCCCAATACTCTCGCCTTGCTCGATGCGCATGCGCATCGACAGGCGAGACCTAAAAATTACAAGTGCATTAAAAAATGACACTTACAAATGCTCCATCCATTCATCCACGCACCATTTCATTCATCCATCCTCCCACCAATCCGCCATTCATCCAGCCTTTCACCCGTCCAATCATACACCCTTCATCCATCCACCCTCTCACCCATCCATCCACCCATCATTCATCCCCGCCTTCCATCATTCAGCCATCATCCAGCCATCGTCCATGCACCCATTGATGGACATCACGAAGCAGCTTTATTAATAATTATACAGCTTACAATAATTACTGTGTTAATGAATTTTTCATGTGCACGTGTGCCGAATAGCTTTAATTCTGTCCCTCAATTGTTCTTTTTGCATGAAGCAATGCAGACAGCAAACATGGTTGCTCCTGTCCCAGCCTAAAAAACAGGCCACCACCAGCAGTAAAACGGACCCCCACCCTGCCAGTCCAGCAGAAAAAAAACAGCAGCCTGGTAGGGCCTAAGCCTGGACCCATTACCGCTCACAAATCAGAACCTCTGAAAGCTTGAGCGTCAGAAACTCATTTCCTCTAGGAGAGCTGCTCTTGCAATAACCGGTACTGTTAATACACAGCATTAATTTTATTAAACAGATTGCATACAGAGGCAACAGGGGGATAAGTGAAAGGCGTGTAAAATGCCAGACCTGCAAAGCGAGATAGGAGGTGGCAACACGGATAGCGCTGCCGACTGTGGTGCTGGGAACCAAGGCTCGAGACTCACATGAGCCACATAACAAAAAAAATTACAAGTACATCAAAAAACGACACTTACAAATGCTTCTTTTTTATATGTCGCATATATGATTGCCAGCTGTTGATTCGGATTATACCCCAGAATGACACCGTTGGGTGGATGCAGGATGGGTGGATGGATGCATGATGGGTGGGTGGATGAATGGGTGGATGAATGCATGATGTGTGGGTGGATGGATGCATGCGTGGATACAGGATGGGTGGATTAATGGGTGGATGGATGCATGATGGGTGGGTGGATGGAAGCATGGATGGATGCAGGATGATGGATGCATGATGGGTGGGTGGGTGGATGGATGCATGAGTGGATGCAGGATGGGTGGATGGATGCATGATGGGTGGGTGGATGAATGCATGGGTGGATGCAGGATGATGGGTGCATGATGGGTGGGTGGATGAATGCATGGGTGGATGCAGGATGATGGGTGCATGATGGGTGGGTGGATGGATGCATGGGTGGATGCAGGATGATGGATACATGATGGGTGGGTGGATGAATGCATGGGTGGATGCAGGATGATGGGTGCATGATGGGTGGGTGGATGGATGCATGGGTGGATGCAGGATGATGGATGCAGGATGGGTGGGTGGATGAATGCATGGGTGGATGCAGGATGATGGATACATGATGGGTGGGTGGATGGATGCATGGGTGGATGTAGGATGATGGATGCAGGATGGGTGGGTGGATGAATGCATGGGTGGATGCAGGATGATGGATGCATGATGGGTGGAAGGATGGATGCATGGGTGGAGGCAGGATGATGGATGCAGGATGGGTGGAAGGATGGATGCATGGGTGGAGGCAGGATGATGGATGCAGGATGGGTGGATTAATGGGTGGATGGATGCATGATGGGTGGGTGGATGGGAACATCATGGGGGGGGTAATTGTAATTGCATGCGTTGTGAAGCCTCCTGCGAAATCCTAGTCGCGTTGCGATGGAAGCACGATGTAATGCTTTCGTTTTAACAGGTGTTTCCCACAGAAGGGCAAGGAATGCTATGGAAAGTGTCTCTTCCTGGTCACAGACAGTTGACCAGTCATCCTCAGGTTCCTAACAGCAGGTGCAGTAAAACTGAGAAGAAAGAGAAAGGGTTTGTGTGGACCACTTGACATGTTGCATTGAGCCACAGCAGGCAAAGATTAACAGCACAGCTGGGCAGAGTAGTGGGCTCAAAGGATAGCGTTTCTTTGTCAACAGATGGTAATCGTCATGGGAAAGAGTGCCTATCCAAGCGTCCCTGTGTGCGTTTTCTATGAATGTATGCATACGTTTGACAGCGTGTGCACCTGCATATACTGTGTTTGACTGTGTGCGCACCTGTGTACTTCGGCCAACGGATTGTTCTGCGCTTGCAGGGCCTGTCCTACCTACAAAGGTGGAGGGCGAGACTTTTGTGCAGGTATTTCTTTACCTACGTCGGCATCTAGGACATTATGGGGCCTACATATGAAAAATGCTCATGCTGCCATTATGCAGAGATATTCTACAAACATTCGACCACCGTTGTCTGGCCATGGCGTAAAGGCATGGTGTGAAGCCTGTAATTCCTGGTAAATATGCACAATTAATTAAGGTGACTTACTTCGAATTGCGGAGGTCGCTGCACACGAACGTTGCTCTCACGTCTGGGCCACTGGACTAGAGACTGCAAAATGGATTGAGGGGGGGGGGGGGGCACTCCTTTTATACAGCCCTACCCTCCCCCCCCTCCCCGTTCCTCGGAAAAAAAAGTAATATAAAAGTTTTACATAAATAGGGTTGCATTACTTGCAATTTAACAAATAATAATATACGATACTAAGAAAGTAAGAAAATTAGAAGATTTGGTGGCGAGGGGGACGGGAAGGGGGGGCAGGGGTAGAGTTGGGTTCATGCGGGATATACAAGAAATCGCGTTGTTTTGCCCTGCGACGTAATCGACTGCGGGGTGATGTTCGGGCTAATGGGAGTCAATGCAATCGCGTTGCAAGGGGATGCGATGTCATAGATCACGATGTAATGGCGGAAGCGATATAATAGACGCGATGTTACAGCGTGCGATGTAGCTGACCGCGTTGTAGCGTCATACATTCAACGCCGCATCTTGTCAATGAGTGGCTCCCGAGTGTGATTCAGTGAGTCAAAGAGCTGCAGCCAGTAAGACAAGGGTACTAGGAACCAGTGACGTAACCAGTGTGTCATGAGATCTAGGAAACGGGCCCTCCGGCCGCTGTTTGGACTGGGCAATACAGCAAACCCCAGGATTCAAGGGGTCCCAGTGCCACTGCACCTGCTGCCTCGATGGAAGCTATGACGTCATGCAAGCTGACGCTGCAGAGATGCCCTTTTCCCAAAGTCGCAATGTATTCACTCACATGAATCACTGACTCAACGGATGTCATGCCTGTTTGCACGGTTCGTTCTCTAGATTAATGTTCCCCGCCTGCCTCACAGCCCTTGAAATGACTGCTGTCTTTAGCAATAAGAAAACACGCGCGGCAGGGAGGAGGTTGCAGGGGTTGCTCTGTAGACTAATGACACCATTTTAGACAAAAATTCCTGCTAAAACATATTTCAAAGTTCCCATCTAGAGGCACACATCTTAAACGTGCTTTGGATTTTCCAAAGTTCATGAACCGAGCCCTCAGGCAGCACATCTTAGCCTCGCGTTAGAGAGACAGTAAGTACATGGTAGGGCTCAGATCTTTTCTACCTCCTTACACAGTTTTCTTTCTCTGGCAGCTGAATATTCCCTCTGAAAACAAACCGTAAAAACTCAAGTTTTTGACTGCAGAGATATCCCTCCGGTTATCCACATCATCAAGGCTAAGGATTCACAGGACAGATTTATCCCCGTGGATATATTTAGCATACAGCTGAAAGATTCATAAAGCAGAGCTACCCCTCAATTTACACATATCGTGGGGGCTCGGGGCCTCCAACAGACCCCCTATGCCACAATGTATGCTGTGCTACGGGGTTGTACTGGGAACGGACAGAGCAGATTTATTTTCCCTATAAGGCACAGACAGACAGCAGAACTACCCCTCAAGTTACTTTAAACTTAAAGGTCACGGGCAGCGTGCAACCTTTTTAGGTCTTGCCTGAGCCAATGCTCTTGCGCATTGCTCTGGCGAGATTATAGTAAGCGGAAAAGAACAGTCTACCAAAACGGCTGCAGATCGCATACAGTTCATGTGATCTATGCACGTGCACACATAATGCCAGCCACATAACACACCACCATTTGTCTGTGCCTCGGCATCAGACTTCACAGGCTGCTGCTCCCCCACGTGCACATCGCACACCACCATTTGTCTGTGCCTCGTCATCAGACTTCAAAGGCTGCCGCTCCCCTGCCCCCCGCATCAGACTTCAAAGGAATGCGATCCCCTTCCCCCCCCGCCACAGCAATGCAGAGAGCTTGTTTCTGGACGAAAGTGAAAGCCTACCGTGCTTGTTTAGAGTAGCCTTGCTCCTCAAATGCTGTTGCTGTGTTGCCATCTCTCTAGGGACACTCAGCTTGAAAACACTCGACTTGCTAGCTGCAATGCTACATCCGCTATGCTTTGCCTCTAGACACGTTGATCCCTCGCAGACTGTGCTGACTGCCCCTCCGGATTCTGAAACTGACCAACGCAGTCAGCACGCAGTCTCTTCTCTCTGTCTTATGATTTCTGCCCTGCCACCATTTACTGCGGACCCTCACCCTCACACCTCCTCACCCTCACACACCCTCACCCCCGTCACCCTCACACCCCCGCACCCTGACACCCTGACACACCCTCAATCACCCTCACAACCTCACACCCCTCACCCTCACAACCCTCTCACCCTTACTCACCCCCTCACACCCCCACACACCCTCACCCTCACACACCACATCACACAGGGACAGCACCCCATCACTCAGTGACACTGCCACATCACTCAGGGACACCACCACATCACTCAGGGACACCACCACATCACTGAGGAACACCACCACATCACTCAGGGGCACCACCACATCACTCAGGGGCACCACCACATCACTCAGGGACACCACCACATCACTCGAGGACACCACCACATCACTCGGGGACACCACCACATCACTCGGGGACACCACCACATCACTCGGGGGCACCACCACATCACTCGGGGACACCACCACATCACTCAGGGACACCACCACATCACTCGGGGACACCACCACATCACTCGGGGACACCACCACATCACTCAGTGACACCACCACATCACTCGGGGACACCACCGCATCACTCTGGGACACCACCACATCACTCTAATACACCACCACATCACTCTAATACGCCACCACATCACTCTAATACACCACCACATCACTCTAATACACCACCACATCACTCAGCCCAACCACATCATCACTCAGCACCACAACAGCACTGTCCTTGCTTGCTATCAACAAGCATTGCCATAGCCAATAGGACTCGCATTAGGAAAGTGTAAGCTATTGGCTTTGTGAATAACAATGCTATTAATTTATATATTTTCAAAGCCAACACATATAAAAAAAATTGTCATTTACAATACCAATGGCTCACACTTTCCTAATGCAAAACCTATTGCATTGCAAATGCTTGTTTATTTATGTGTTGGTTTTGAAAGTAGCAAAATGAATAGCTTTGTCAGTTACAATGTCAATAGTTTTAACTTTTGCAAATGTGACACCTATAGCATTTGTAATGCAATATGTGTTGTATTTACGTGACTTAGATGTATTGATATTACAAATAACAATGGCTTTTAATTTTGTAAATAATTAATACTTAAATAAAAGTTATTGTAATTTATAATGGCAATAGCTTAAACGTTTGTAAATACCTTTTGTGAAGATTATGTTCAGTGTATTTTATTGTGACGAAAATCCAAGAACATTGCATTTGCACCTAAACACACACAGAGCCACACACATATAGATGTGGTGGTGGTGGATCTGGGGGATATGGTGGTGGTGGTTGTGGTGGTGGATGTGGTGGTGGTGGTGATGGTGGATGTGGGGGTGGATGTGGTGGTGGTGGAGGTGGTGGATGTGGTGGTGATGTGGTGGATGTGGTGGTGGTGGATGTGGTGATGTGGATGTGGTAAAAGTGGTGGTGGATGTGGTGGTGGTGGTTGTGGATGTGGTGAAAGCGGGATACATGAGCATACATGAGCTGTCGGTACGCGAGGCCTTATGCGAGGCCTAAAAATGAACGTATGTAGAACTTGGGGAAGAGGTGATATGACTTTGTGCATAATACAGATGATAGCAGAAGAAAGGTAAATGTAATCTAAGTGGATTCCGAGGTGGCAAATTGGTGCTCTTTTAATCATGGATAATGGATGAAATATTTTTTGAAAATGTTCAAGAAAGATGTATTCAGATTTTTTTGAATTATAGAAATGAAGGTGCAAGCATTATGTGTAGAAGGGTGTTGCTCCATTTTCAAGGCGTAATACAGGTTTGCTTCCTTGATATTTTATTTTTCACACTCCACCTATAAGTTAGTGATCTGTTAGCTCATTGTATTGGTTTAGATCAAGGGAGGTGTTTGGATGAAAAGCTTCTGATCTAGAGCATGGCTGTTGTATTGAATGACATGGATGTTACACACTCAACGACATGCTTTAGTTTCTGGAACAATTGACTATTTCAATTTCAATGACAGCTCAGAAACTGGCTTTAGACTTGATTGCAGTAGTCATGAATTGAATAAGGGATGTGCAAAACCAAAATGTCTCTCTAGGAAACTTTTCGTAATACTTGTGAATGCATAATTGCTACCTGGAGTTAGCAGAGTTTTTTACATTTGTGTTTTCAAATTAAAATCAGGACTTTTGCTTCCCTTTTAAAATGTCGTGAGAAAATAAAGATCTCCAACATCCATCAAATTCGCGAGGCAAGTGGTGTTGAAATAAAATTGCGAGAAAGGAGTTCAACCACTTTCAGTGCCAACTTGCACTGAGAAATAATAATGTCATTTTGCAGGGAAAACTGCGAACTGACAAACATGAGGAAATGAAGAAAAAAAGTCGGGGAACATATGAAGGGCAATAATCGGGCGCCGTGTTAGACTTTCCTCACGTATTAAAATCTATGCAGGCAACATTAACCGTTTGTATCCTGCCTCCTAGAGGATGTTTGGAAGAAAGTGGTGGGAAATACTAACCTATTTGAATTATAGAGGGTTGGTTACAAGAGAGTGACGAATACAAGAGAGGGTCAAAGCACAAAGCCCGTCCAAGATATAGTCTCATAGCCCATAAAAGGCACGTCCTTAGCACTGGACAGGAGCAGGGAGAGGTTTTGCTTGTGATCGTGCTGAGTTGGAGGCCGTGCTGCACGTAATCAGAATGGCTCGTTTTCTGCTGTCTTCGCTTTAACAGCCCCGCTAAAAGTCTTGGCCGACAACGGCGGTCCCACTAGGAAGTTATGACGAACATAAGAGGCCCCCAGAGGGGTCTCTCACACGCATCATTTGCAAGCAGCAACATTTGAAATTAATTGGCCATTAAGGGAAACACAATGCCGATTGGGAAAGCAACAACTGCAGAGCAGTCTCACAAAGATGCTTACTGCCGGCTGAAAACACGCACAGAAGCAGCTCTTTGCTCACTCACACTGCCTATCGCCATCTTTAACCACATGAGCGCCCATGACCTATATCGTCACGGAAGCCTCTCCACAGTGCACACCGGTGTGTTAAAAAATACTAGCTAACATCCTGCACACCCCAAAACGTGGAACTCAGCAAATTCTTCATTTAACGCAGGTTTATCTCCCTAGTTATTGAGAAAAAATCAGACAGACACAGACGTGCGTTTTCACAGGAAGACAAAAGTAAAGAAGGTTGTGCTGGGAGAGAGAGAGAGTGGGGAGGAGAGTAGGAGGAGGAGGGGGGAGGAGAGTAGGGGAGGCACGGCCTAGCGGCCGTGCAACCAAGAAGTGAGGGGGCGGAGCTGGGGGAGGCTGTGAGAGAGAGAGTGGGGAGGAGAGTAGGAGGAGGAGGGGGGCCAAAAGAGACAAGACGGAGGGAAGGTAGAGAAGGGGAGGGGGGAGGAGAAATGCGACACAGCGGGCAGGGGAGGGGGCAGAGCGGGGAGAGGTGCGACACGGCAGGCAGGGGAGGAGAGTAGGAGGAGGAGGGGGGAGGAGAGTAGGAGGAGGAGGGGGGAGGAGAGTAGGGGAGGCACGGCCTAGCGGCCGTGCAACCAAGAAGTGAGGGGGCGGAGCTGGGGGAGGCTGTGAGAGAGAGAGTGGGCAAGGCAGGCGGCTGGGGGCATGTGCACGGGAATAGTTCACTCAACTGTTTCTCTGAAAACACAGGCGCGGACTGCGTTTTATCCGGGCCAGTTGCAATTGGTCTAAGGTGCCCAGATGGAGTCACGCAGAGTTCGGCCTTGCAGTTCTTTCTGATGGAGGTGGTCGAGAGGTTGCTTAACCACCGTTTGATGGATGTTGCCATGATTTGCCTAAGTGAGCAGCGAGGGCGGTTAGAAAAAAGAGCGGGAATCAGGCACAGAAGAAGGGGAGTGGGTGCGCATGGCGGAAAGAGGGGGGCGGGCCCGGCAGAGGGAGGGGGTTGCGGAAGGCGCGAGGAGGAGGGGGCGCGCGCGCTTCGGTCGGGGTTACTCCTGTGAGTGTTTGGAATTTCAATGCGATTACGATTTGCGCTCGAGAACAGTGACGTCATAGACAGTGCGGGGCGACGTCACGCGGTGCGCTGCCAGTCGTCTGTGAGAAAAGAGTGATGCTTGCGGGCGACACCAAAGTGGCACTCATAAAACTGTCTAAGCTTCGGGCCGGAGCCCTGCCGTAACGAATCGCTCGGCTTCATTCTTTTCACTGTGCCGGAGAATGGTGCCACATAATTTGTTATTTTATACACAGGTGGATGCTCTTTTTCGGCTATCATGTGGGTGGTAATGGTAGCCTCCGCGCATTCGCAGCTATGCTTCACCGTGTGCATGTTCACTCCAGGCCTTTCGTTCTCAAAAGCTGCACCTCTGGGTTCTCGAAAGAGGAAGAGCTCGAGTGGCTAGGGAGTGTGTCACGAGCTTAACGAAATTAGTTTGCTGCAAATTTTTTGTGCGCGGTTTGGAATGTTTAGTGATTTAACAGGCAAGCTTCTGTGTTCTGCGACACGGCGGGCAGGGGAGGGGGTGGAGCGGGGAGAGGTGCGACACGGCAGGCAGGGGAGGAGAGTAGGAGGAGGGGGGAGGAGAGTAGGAGGAGGAGGGGGGAGGAGAGTAGGGGAGGCACGGCCTAGCGGCCGTGCAACCAAGAAGTGAGGGGGCGGAGCTGGGGGAGGCTGTGAGAGAGAGAGTGGGCAAGGCAGGCGGCTGGGGGCATGTGCACGCGCTTTTAAGCTCAATGCGCATGCGCAGTGAGCTTAAATTTCACGGGCACTGCAAGGAATCGCCACGATTCCTTGCAAGTTGGTTAAAGAGTGTTTAAGCCCTCATAGTCTCGCAAGCTCGATGCGCATGCGCATCGACAGGCGAGACCTAAAAACTGGAGGGAGCAAGGCCAAGTCCACCTGACAAGGATTGTTAGTGATGGCAGATAGCGCTCTAGGAACACTTCATATGACTTCTGGAATGGTAGGGGACTTAGGGCCTGATTTTGAGTTTGGCTGTTGTGATGGATAACCCATCCACCACATAACATGTGCATTATATCCTATGGCACTTGTAATATGGCAGGCCTGTTATCTATCATATTTGTGATAGAGTAACCCATTTGCCAAAGGGTAAATCAGGCCTTTATTGAATTCAAAAAGTGCAGTACTTGAATAGGTGTAGGTCTGCATGCTCTACTGTGCTGTCTGATCACTCTACCGTACTGATAGGTTCTGGGAGCAGTGGTTGTACTGAGCAGCACCATACTTGGAGGCTGAACTCGGAGGCCCACTGAGTAATGTAGCATTCTTTGGGGATGTTAAGGAAGCCCTCAAAACATATATGAAGCACTATAGGGTATATACAGACACATGAGTGACTTAGTTGAAGTCACTAAAGGCAGCGCTAAGGGGGGGAGTGTATGTCTTAGACATATGGCATCTGACAGCACCTATTTTGAACCCTAAACCTACAGAAGATAAAACAGACACACTTGTAGATAGAGAGCACAGGCCCAACACAACGAGAAACCTCCTAGAAATTAGCCGTGACATAGGGGCGTCATGGGATACCATAGGTAATCTGTCACTGGAGGAGTACCTGCAGAAACTGCACAGAGAGGGGGATAAATTGGGTTGTTTGTTGGCCTGCTTTTTGAAAAAGGGAAATACCCCGATACCTTCACTGGATAATGGGATGGCGACAGTGACTCAGGTGAGCACAAACAAAATGCTAGCAGACTACTTCACGCACCTACATAAGAGACAAGGGGTGAGGGAGGCAGTACAGACTAAGAACTTCTTGGACAGCCTAGAGATATTGAGATTAGCCCAAGTAGACAGGGTGGACTTGGAACTGGATATATCAAGGGATGCAGTACTGGCCACCATCGGCTAGCTACCACAAGGGAAGGCCCTGGGTGAGATGGACTTCTATTGGAATTCTACCAGATGTATGTTTACCTAATAGTGGTGCTAAAACTCCAGGTGTAATGTACTTGTCTAGTTTTCCCCCGATTGATTCATTGAGCCTAGAAACCTTAATGAGGAAAACAAAGTCAGGCTCCCCAGCCGACCCATGTCCTCCCAGTGCGTTTCGCCTAGCCCGCCTCAGCCTAGAAGAACGCATTCTGTCCATGCTAAATAGGTCATTGAACACGGGACAGCTGCCAGCTAGCTTTAAAGAAGCCCGGGTGAAGCCCCTAATCAAGAAAGCTGGGGCCGATCCCAAAGTATTAAAAAACTATCGGCACATCTCCCAGCTTCCATTTCTTTCCAAGGTGCTTGAGCAGCATGTTCTGAAGTCCCTGGCTGCGTTCCTGGAGTCTAACCATCTGCTCCACGAGATGCAGGCAGGGTTCCGTGCCCACCATAGCACCGAGTTAGTCATGCTCTCGGTGCTGGACGACCTTAGAGGGTTGGCTGACCGAAAGAAACCAAGCGCCTTGATACTTTTAGACCTATCAGCGGCGTTTGATACCGTCAGCCATACCATACTCCTGGATAGGTTGGCCAGGTTTGGGTTTCGGGTCTCTGCTTACCTCTGGCTGGAATCCTTCCTGTCCGGGCGAACCCAGAGGATTCAGCTGGGGGAGGAGGTATCAGGAGCAGGAGACCTGACATGTGGGGTACCCCAAGGCTCCGCCTTGTCCCCCTTATTGTTCAACCTATACTTGCAACCACTAATAAGCACCTTGGTTGAGATGGGCTGTCGGGTTTTTAACTATGCAGACGACACACAGTTGTTGCTGAGCATAGATGACACCGTACGGGCCCAGTCGCTGGCACAGGAGATTCTCAGGTACACAGTCAACTGGATGTCCAGGAATCTCCTGAAGATCAACCCCGAGAAAACGGAGGTGTTAATTGTGTCATCCACCTGTTCTCCCTGGTGTGACCTCTACTGGCCCCAGGAATTAGGGCCCACCCCTAAGCCAGCAATCGCGGTCAAAAGTCTTGGCATTAGAATAGACGGCGCCCTCTCAATGACCAATCAAATCTCTGCGGTAGTGGGTACTTGTAACGGCATCATAAGACAACTGCGCAAATTTGTTCCACTTCTTTCCCAGTCCATGCTCCGCACGATAGTTTCTGCCACCATACTGTCGAGGCTGGACTACGGAAATGCGCTCTACCTGGGCTTACCTAAAGCCTTAACAAACAGACTGCAGGTAGTCTTAAATGATGCGGCAAGACTAATTTTTAGACTTCCAAGGAGATCACATGCATCCCCGCTGTTGCTGAGTCTTCACTGGCTCCCAGTGACGCAAAGGTCGGCTTTCAAGAGTCTCTGCATAGCCCATAAGGCTATCTACGGGCAAGCCCCTTCCTATATTAAGGAAAGACTAGTCATCTACAGGCCCGAAAGAAGTCTAAGGTCCTCCGAGGCTCAGTTGCTTGTATGTCCTCGGTTCAGGCTAGCAACAAAAGGAGGGAGATCCTTTTCGGTCCTACTGCCCAAAATGTGGAATGAGCTGCCCGAAGCTCTTCGCAAGGAAGGAAACCTGCTTTGCTTTAGGAAAGCCCTAAAGACAACTCTATTTAGAACAGCGTTGAGCTCAGTATAGACCTAACTCGCCTCCTGTTGCTGCCCGAGCTATGATGTCATTGCGGTCAAAAGCGCCCTGAGACCTGTCGGTGATTTGGCGCTATATAAACCGACATAAACATAAACAAACATTGTTAGAGGTTAATCTGGAAGACTACCAAAGGTCAACCCGACCGGAAACTATGTGGGAGCCCATCATTGTTATGGTACGAAAACCAGAGAAGGATCCGATGACACTGGCCTCTTTAGCGACTAGTACTTGCTAAAGAGGTCCCCCTTTGCTTTCTAAACGTGGATACAAAAGTGTTTGCTAAAATACTAATAACTAGACTTTTACCCAAATAGGCTCCCATGTACACAAGGACTGAGAGGGCTTCATCCCAAGCCTCAGCAGGTTGATGAGTCTGAGATGCATGTCATAGCCTGTATGGAGGACTTACCAATGGAAGGTGCCTTGATTGCGCTTGATATTGAAAAAGCCTTTGATTCCCTCAGTTGGAATGTTTGTTTGAGATCGTTACCTAGGTGGGTTTGGTTCTAATCTGATAAACTGAGTTGACTACCTACACAAGTGAATGCTGGCACAAGTCAGAGTAGGTGGAAACTCTCACAGAAATGTACCAATAGAGAAGGGAGCAAACCAGGAATGCTCCCTGTCCTCGCTGCTCTTTGTGTTAGCAATGGGGCCCCTAGTTATAAGACTTCTTCAGAGGATGCTGCCCTGGGGATGGGAGAGTGGGAGATACCTTCCATGTTGTATTCATGTAGGCTGAGGACAGGTTGTTGCTTCTGACCCAGGCCCGTGATCCAACCCTATTCTCCTTTAGGACCTGGATCTCTTCACTGCGAACTCAGGTCTCTGTATTAATAGACAGAAGTTTGTATTATACACCTTGGTGTGACTGGGAGACACTCACCAATCGGATTTGCCAAATGACAGTATACAATGAGAATAAAATGAATTTCAAATTAATACCTGGGCGTGTGGGTGACTCGTATTGCCATGATGCACTGGCAATGTAATATTGACAAGGTCTTGCAGGGACTAAGGACCTCAGTAGATTTCTGCAACATGCTCCCGTTCTATATAATGGGAATAGTGGTATTGGCATTTAGAGTGCTTTTACCCCTATATGTATTGCAAAACGCCATGCACCCAATACTGAGTACTGTCTTTTGAGAAATAGACAGCTCGCTTGTCTTGTTGGTATGGGTGGGAAAGTGGATCAGAGTCTGTCTGGAAGTAATGAGGCTGGACAGAGAAAAGGGAGCTCTGGGCTACCCAGACTTGGAGCTATACTATATCGCTCCCGAGCTGCAGCATGCAGCTCAGTGGTCCGAAGAGACACTAGACTGGTAGCAAAGACTCATTGAGGGTCCATAGAGGAGGCCAACCTTCAAATTGACTTGATGAGAGTTACAAACCAGTTTGAAGACAGCACTTCCTAGGTGGTATGGCAGGTGGCTATGGCACAGATGCAGCAGTCAAGCTGGTACTGAGGCGTCATCTTTGAGTAGATCATTGCTGATTGAATGGTTGCAACCGTTTCATCGGACCCACGAGGTGATGGCCCTGACTGACCGGAGGAATAGGGTTTGACTGACGCTAGGTGATGTTTACCCGGGGAATGGGTTTTTAACCTTTGATGACACTGGGGTGACCTTTTTGGTTTCTGTTGGACGATTCTTACAATGTGCCAGGTTGGCACACACTGCTAATGAAGTCTACACTTATTTCCCAGCCACACCACAAGCCTTTCTCAAAATGGAGTTGGTAGCTTGTTTCATGAATGTATAAGGTATTTAAAGAGGATAGACCAGCAATGCCTGTGGCCTCTGAGACCAGGGCCGTATTGGGCTACAGATTTGCAGACCCCCTGACTGTCATAGGATGTACTAGGGCGTGTGCACAGGTTCAAGATGGCACACTTCAATTATCTGCACCACAAATTTCTGGGCCGAGCAGAATACACAGGATATACTCTAACAGACCCTCATCCTGCACTAAATTCAATGAGAGGGAGGCCACCTTCAAGCACCTGATCTGGACGTTGAATACATTAGTGGGATATTGGTAAGAGGTGGTGACTCTGCTCAACCAGTCATTGATACATCACTGTCCACTGAGTGCTGTGCTCAAACCCAAACAAGGGAAACTATCACACAGTAGAGCAACTCTGAGACTCCTCCTGGCGAAACGCCACATATCATACACTGGTTGTTGGAGAGGGGGCCCAGTCTATCAAAGTGGTCTGCGGATGTGTCGGAGCGAGCTTGCAGAAGAACTTGATTATACAAGATCCTAACGGATGAGAGAGTGGAGATATCCTAATGGAGTGGGGGGAGATGTTAACCCTGATAATAGATGATCTTGTAATTTATGATGAGTGAGGTTGACCCGAGTGGCAGGATGTGTGGATGGGGGATCCCGGGGATCCTCTCAGAGAGAACTTCTAAATCCTGCCAGAGCAGAATTAGAAGGCGCTCTGCATTAGAGACTTGGACCAGCCTCGAAAAGGAAGCCTCCTAGTCAGGAGAGCGTCCACATGGGGCTGCTGTCATGGTGGGGACCCAAGGCGGAAATGTATAGATGTCTTTGTGTCTTGACTATGCAAATTGAATTGGGTTTGTGCTTGCTGTAGGCAATACTTGTTTTGATATCATGGAAGTCAACCATAAAAGACAATAAAACAGCTCCACAAACAGCCTAAAAACCAGCCCACACAGTGACCTGTCAGACCAGTCTATCAGGCAATGCCCGATTACCCTGTATGCCAGTCCAACCCTGTGCACTGTTTAGGTGCATAAAGAAAGAACATCTTGAAACATCTCTCGAATCCTTCAGAAGAGCAAGTGGAGCTTGTTGAATATGAGGCTGCCATAAAGCAAGTGGGTCTCAAGTATGAAGAGAAGAACATTAGAGGTTGTGCGAAGGCATCATTTTCTGTGCAGAGGAAATGAATTCCTGAAACCCGTGGACCACTTTGTGGCTGGTTTACCTAGACTTGCTGTGAGAAAACACTACAAGACCAACAAGTGCAGACGATCGCTAGAAAAGAAGTGAAGAAGAATTGATGTTGGCCAAAAATCCAATAGGGCCATAGAAAGTTTTGAATTAGTGTCTCAGGACATAAAACAATTAGAGGCTGAGGGGAAGGAATTAGGGGATGTATAAATAATTGAAAACCAGGGGCAGCATAGGAAATAACAATGAAAGAAAGATAGAGGAATAATGTATTTTGCAGGTTTATGGAGTCATGCGCCCCCATATTGCAATATGAGGCGGAATGTCAAAGTTGTGCGAGTTATAGTCAACTCTGACCTTCAATATGCTTTGATTGATAAGCATGGTGAATATTTATCAAGTTGATGTCCTACAGAACGAAAACCATAGAGATTCTTGGGTGTAGTGAAGCGGCAATTGAGCACAAGGGGTGAATGGTAGGTAAAGTTTATGTGGCTAAGGATGGTCAGTGTTTACTGGGATGACCCCAATGGAAAGAAATGGGAGCAGTCTTAGAACTCAGACACACGGAGCAGATGTTGAGTGTATGTGAGGAGGAAACAAGGGATGTATACAATGCATGGAGAAAAATATCTTTAGTGACAAGTTGGGTCTTTGAAGAAATTCAAATATAGATTCATATTGCAGGAGGGTACAATAGCTGTTCCATTACACCTGAGGGCAGAAATCAGGGAGGGGCTTAATAAGTTGGGTGCCAATAGTATCAAACATCCCTTAAAAGCCTCAGGGTGGTTCTAGCGCGGAAGGCTGGAGGCAAAATAAAGTTTGTCGATCTAAGGGACCTCAACCAAAACAACTGGGTTGATTGCATTCCTTATCTAACATTAATGAAATGTTGCGGACATTTAAGGCAGCATTAGTGTTTCCAATGCTGGATCTCTCCTCTGCCTCCCGCCAGATCACATTGGAAAAGAATTCCAAACATTTGTTTATTGCACCTGAAGGCACTGCTATGCTCTGTCATGTGTCCTTCGGTCTGGCCTCTACTTTGGCAATATTTTAGAAAATGATGCTCAAATTGGTGTGCGTTTTTACTATTTTTGACGCTAGCGGTCTCACAATTAAATATCAAAAGCTAAGGTTAGGTACCAAATGTGTACATAACTTAGGCCGTCATATTCCTTGTGATGCACCAGGCTGAGAGGAAGTCTGGGGAGGGCACCAAGTAAATCCCAAGGAATAATGAGCAACTTTACTCATTTCTTGAGCTGGTGGTGTTGTAAAAGGATATGAGATAGGGGTACTGCCAAAATATGAACCAGTTCATTTTTACAGATGCTAGCGTCTACAATCTGGGTGCAGTTTTCTTGCAAGTGAGAAGTGATTGGGAGGTTGTAATGGTCCATGTGTTAATTCCATTGAGGTTGGCAGAACACAGTTACTCAGTGCTGAAGAAAGGAGCATTGGCCTGATGGTAGGCATTACGTATATATATATATATATTTTTTAAAACCTTTATTTCGATAGAAAGACACATTTGCAGGCCTACAACCACAGGGGCCGGCCGCCACTGAAGCGAGACAGAAACTCAAAGTTGCATGGTTACACAGCTCTTCAGCCGACAGCCCGGGGGCCCGGCAGCAATTCAATATATTATTCTTAAGAGGCCTGTGGTGATAAGCAGGATGATTTCGAGAATTCACATTTTGATTTATAAAAGTAAACAATGAAAATTAAACCAAAAAGAACAAACGAGGCAAGAAAGGACTATACAGTGAGTCTCCGTCCCAGGGGGGGGAAGTCGTGTCAACGAATGATGTATGCAATGTAGGTAGATAGGATCTTGGGAAGAGGGGGGACCGGAGGCGAGTGAGCACAACGACAAAAATAAGAATTGTAAACTAAGTGAGGAATGCTCGGCTACGGGGACGGCGGTATTTCTGGGGCTTCTACCAAAGGAGGAGTACAGACCTCCCAGCGGTATAGATTCCATTGATTCCATATTCTCCCCCACTTCTTAGGTCTACCCTGTGCAACATATACGGTTTTCTCCCTAAACATGCACCAGTCCATGGTTTTTTTCCAGGCTGAAATCGTGGGTGCTCTCTGGGACCCCCATAGTTGAGCTATATCTCTTTTAGCTACCATGTTCCCAAGGGTAGCCCATTGCGTCTGTGTCACATTATAATCATTTGGTTCCCATACATTCAAAAGACAGCGCCGGGCCTCCGGCAACAACGCAACTCCCGTCACCTCCTCCATGACGACATGTACACGATTCCAAAAAGCCACCACATCAGGGCATTCCCATATGATATGGAGGAAAGTGGCAATCAGACCACACCCACGCTTGCATAACCCATCCACAGAATAACCCATACGCAGCAACCGGGGACCTGTTATATAAATACGATGTAGGATTTTTAATTGCACAAGCTGGAGACGGGCCGGGATCGCGACCTCTTTAGGAGATGATATCGCAGCCTGCCAGTCTTCATCGTCCAACTCCAGTCCATCGCCAGTCCAAGCACCCCGAAGCTGCAAAAGCAAGTCTGATCGATCGTTAATAAGTTTTTTGTATATGAGGGAAATAGTGCTATCCGGGACATGTCCGTCAAGTACTCTGTCCTCAAGAGGGGAAGATTCCGGAATAACGGTCCAGGCCGGGAAAACCGAATCAAGCGCATGGCGGATCTGAATATACCCGAAATGTTCTGTGTCGCTAAGCGCATATTCCGAGTTAAGCTCGTCAAACGTCTTGACCCTGTTCTTAACCCAGAGATCCCCAACTCTGCTAATACCGATAAGGTCCCACTTCTCAAAGCCCTTCGTAGTCCAAAGACTACCCAATCTTTCCGAAGCGTAAAGCGGGGTCGCTCTAGTCAATCTGTCCGACCACCCCATGGCTGCATTTGCGCTGGGCCATACCCTCACCGCGACCCCGGTGGGTCCAGTCAATGTCCTACCGGACAATTTAGAATACAACGCCCTGTTGTAGTTCCCTTCCGGCAGCTGCCATCTATCCATTTGAATGCAGGGTTTGGAACAGAACCGTACATGGCATGATTAATTGCGCTCAATTGGGATGCCCAGTAATAACGTTTCATGTCAGGCAGCGCAATGCCTCCATCGTACAAGGGCAAAGTCAGCTTCGCTAGGGCAATGCGGGGACTTCCGCCCCTGATCAACTTCCTCTGTAGGCACTCTATCTCGCGAAAGTAACTAGCCGGTACAAAATCAAGCGTATTCTGGAGGGCATACCAAAATCGGGGTAGGGACATCATCTTGAAAAGAGCGGCCCTCCCAACCGGGGACAGTGGCAGGCCGCACCAAGCCGTTACGTCGGATTTGAGCCGAAGAAGCGGAGGAAGCAGGTTCCGTTCGTACCGAACCGCGGGGTCTAGCGATATAAAGATCCCCAAATATATACGCGGCAGGGAGGGTACTTCCCCAGTAAGTGAATAAATACTAGATTTGGCCCAGTTGATGACAAGACCAGAATTTTTCCCGAACGAACTAAGCACATCAAACAGCACCCCCAATGACTTTCAAGGGGAAGTAAGATATAACAGAATGTCGTCTGCGTACAACGATATGCGATCTTCAAAATCAGGGGACCACCTAATGCCTTTAAGCGACGGTTCCCATCGCAGCCAGGCAGCAAGGGGTTCCAAAGCAAGTGCAAAAAGCAACGGTGATAAAGGGCACCCCTGTCGTGCACCCATCCCAAGAACAAAGGATTCCGAGACCCTGCCGTTAACCACCACCTGAGCAAGCGGATTCTCGTACAGGAGTTAAACACAACCAATAAACCCAGGACCAAAACCAAATTTTGCTAGGGCTGCCCACAGATATGGCCATTCCACGTTATCAAAGGCCGTCTTGGCATCCAAGGAGACCAAGATGGCCGTCTCACGCAACGTCCCGCTAGGACGCCGTGAAGTCGACGCAGGTTAAGTGCGGTGTTGCGGCCGGGAATACACCCAGACTGGTCCGGGTGTATTAGGTTGCCGATTACTTTTATTAGCCGGTTTGCCAGAACTTTTCACAAAATCTTGGGGTCTATAAGACGCACATAGGTCCCGGGGTTTCCCTTCTTTGTGAATAACAACGATGGACGCCAGCCTCTGGTCTCGGGGAAGGGACCCGACATCTCGCGATTCCAGAAACATGTGACGGAGGTACGGCGCCATTTTGTCAGGACGCAGCTTATACAATTCAATGGGGATGCCATTTGGGCCCGTGGCCTTTCCCGAGCAGATGAAGCGGATGGGGAGCGCTATTTCATCGTTAGAAAATTCCGCCTCCATAAGCTCTTTGTCGGAATCAGACAAGCAGGGCAGTGTGATATCTCTGAGCAGCAAGTGCGAGTCCTCCTCCGGCCTATCCGAGACCGGCGCATACACCCCCTGGAGATGATCTGCGAAACTCTCTACTATCTCAACAGGATCCACAACTCGCACTCCATCCGCACTCTCGATAACAGGCACAACACGACTCAGTCTTTCTTTTTTATCTAACCAGGCGATCAGTTTCCCCGCTTTATCTCCAACATCATACAGTCCCCCCTGCTGCTCACGACTCATTGCCTTGGCCGCATCAGTCACCAAAGCTCTGTAGTCAAATTGTTTAAGGGACAAGGCATGCAGTTTATCCTGTGTGTCACCAGACCGCAGCTCCGCTTCCAAGTCTGTAATTTCAGTCTCAAGTCATACAACCTCCTCATTCTTACTTTTCTTCACACAAGCAATCAACTACAGAGTTTGGCCACGGATTACCGTCTTAAAGGCTTCCCATAATGAAACAGAGGAAGACACCGACCCCACAGTTTCAACAAAATAACGATCAATAGACTGAACCACACCCGCCATGGTTTTAGGATTACGAAGATGCCAGGGATTAATAGGAGCCACTCGACCCCCCGCCCCCAGCTGTATGTCGATGGAGAGCCACAGCGGGGAGTGGTCCGAAATACCCCTGGCTAAAATGTTTGACTTCTCTCACCGAGACGGCCTGCGCCGCCGGCACAAGAACGTAATCAAGCCTAGCAAGGCTCCCGTGTGCTCCTGAATGAAAGGTATATTGTGCCTGTCTGGGGTGCATTAACCTTCAACAATCCCCCAAACCCAGTGTCTCAAGGAAGTTACCGAGCCAAGACTGTGATCCCGTAAGATCCCTGGGGGGGGCTGCAGTCCTCTCTGCCACATACAACAGAATTAAAGTCTCCACCCATTACCAAAATCCCTTCGGGGAACCCCAACACCACCTTTCCCAAGTCAGAAAACGTCGTAGTTTGTAAACCTGGCGGGACATACACCGAGAGTATGGAGACTGTCTTCCCCTCCCACCTGCCAGTGATAGCAGCATATCGTCCCCTATCGTCCAGTATAGTATCGTCTATTTCCAGGGGGAGTGAGTTCCTGACGAAAACGCCAGCCCCCCTCGACCCAGTAGTGAAACCCGAGTGCGCTACTAGACGATATCCTCGCCTATTCATTGCATGGCATGTGTTCCCTATCAAATGAGTTTCCTGTAGCAACACTACATCAGGGAAAAGACGCTTCAAAAACTGCAATACTATATCCCGTTTTATTATGTCCCCGAGACCATTAACATTCCAACTCAGTATCCTCAGCCCCCTACCCCCCATCCCAAAAGAGAAGACAGATTCCCTCCCACAACGAAACGGACACCAGATTCAATATATGCAACAATACGTAGCCTCGAAACAAACCAATACCAAACAAAGTTCCCCCAACCACCCCCAAAGAAAGCCTCTGAACACCCCCCCACCCTGCACCCCTGCGTTAGACCAAAAAGCCATCCCAACTTGCAGTGTGCCTGTCGCCCTAACATTTAACTATTCTACAAAAAGAGAGAGAAAAGAACCCCCAGAAGGAGGAAGAGTCCCAGTTCCCCTACCGCCCCAGGGTATCTACAAATATATGTACAAACTCAAAAAAAGTCATCAAACCACTGCTGCAAAGTCCATATGGCGCGCTTGCCGGTAGACGGTCACTCCTCCTGTTCCAATGGACCACCATCAACGCCCCCCGAATGTTCCGGGCGGTCTCGGTGCGTTGGTAAAGTATCTAACAAGTCACTGACGACCTCGGGCCGGTCAAAAAAGAACGCTCGTTCATTGTATTCGATCCGTAGTCGAGCAGGGAAAAGCATAGCATATTTCAAACCCAGGTCTCTAAGTCTCCGTTTCACCCCCATAAATCCCATCCTTTGTTTTTGTACAGATTGTGTAAAGTCTGGGTAGAAACCAATAGTCACATTCTCAAATTTCGTGGGGCCATTGGCCCGCGACGTCTGCAGGATAGCGTCCCTGTCCCTGAAGTTGAAAATTCTGGCTATTATAGGCCGCGGAGGGGCGCCCGTTTTGTGCTTCCCGCCTGGGACTCTGTGAGCACGCTCGACCGCAAAAAAGTTACTGAGGCCCTTGGGGGCCAGATGGTTCAATATCAGGTCCTCCACAAAAAGATCCGTCGTAAGTTCAGTGGATTTCTCCGGTACTCCGATGATACGCACATTGTTGCGCCGAGCTCGACTTTCGAAGTCATCCAGCCGACGGGCAAACAAGTCGTTAGAGGATCGCAGATTACGGATTTCTGTTTGAAGATCGGACATGTCGGTTGTGAGACTGGTGGTCTTGACGTCCAAAGATTTGACCCGTTCATTGGTCTTCCCCAGATCAGCTCTGATTAAGTTGACATCGATCACCACCGTGTCAAGCTTTAAAGCCAATGTTTCGCATTGCTTGGCCCATGGATGCCTTCATTCTGGCAATGGCGCGCATGACGTCTCTCAGGGTCAGTTCTTCCGTTAATGAGGAACCATCTCCGGTCCCTTCCAGAGCTTTACTGACACCACTGGGGGATGCTTTTGGACGAGTATAGCGATCCACGATATTGGTTTGGGCGGCACCCCTCGGTGCGTAACTTTGGCGGTTCGCTTCTCGCTTTCCGACTTGCTCGCCATATTGAGCGACGCGCCCCGGAGGGGCCTTTGGGATCGAGTTAGAATGGCTCCCCACAGGTCTGACTTGCAAAGTCTAGAGACGAGGCGCAGCGGGCGAGCACACGCCCGAACTTAAAGCACGGGCCAACAGAGTCAAATGGTGGCTAGTTGCAAGCGACAGGTCGCAAGAGAAGAGGACCAAAAACGAAACCGAAAGCACTTTGGGGGCATCAGTCGGCTGCCACAGGCCGTTGTTGTTCAATTGCCACCTGGATGTCTCGGGGACTCGAGTCCCGGGCTGCTCTTCGATGTAGGCCGCAACTTTCGGAGTGGAGGAAATCCGGTTCCCGGCAGCGAAATCGATTTTCTAAAAGAGCTTCTATGTCAGCAGGGTCATATCCATAAGAACCCGTCGTTTATATCAGGATCAGTGACAGGATAGGTGCGGGAGGCAGCGAGGGTCTCGGGAGCCCTTTGCTCACGCGACCATCTTGGATGCGCGCTAAGCATCTCCCATGAGGCACAACATATTTTAAGCAGTGTGTGAGAGTGTGAATTTTCTTGTCCGTACTGATCACAGAATGTTAGTGGATGTATTTAATTTCGAAAGGTACTGGTAAAGCAACTCCCCATATAGCAAAGAGGTTGTGTGATGGTTGAGTGGAAAAATCAGAAAGATGGAGTGCTGAAAAAGATTGGGGAGTATGAGCACACACGAAGGCCTAGGATAAATCTCCTTGGGGAGGAAGAGATGTATCATGACAATATAAAAATAGAGTTGTTTGGCTAGATGGGATTTTCTAGAAGTGGGTAGTATTTGTGATTCTCCTGATAAAGAGAAAAAGAATTATAGCTATGTCTCATGAGTACCATGTTGGAGTGAGGATATGTTGGCCAGGGGTGAAGAAGGATGTAGAGACTATGATAAGACATTGTTTGGTTTTCATGTGGAGTGAGAAGACTAAAAAAACAACCATGTATAATCCCCAGTAAACTAATCAGTGGAATACATTTGCACCATTACAAACGTTGCGATCAGGGTTCACTGTGGTAGTCTTAAACTATTATTCATGTTGTTCTGAACATACGTTTATCCAGCTTGTTGAAATGAGAATTGATGTTGTGTTTTTGGAGGAGTTGTTTGTAAGAAAAGGAGTACCTGCAGAACTGATTATTCACAATAGTGTAAAATTAGTGTTCATTACATGAAGAAATGCCTGGACTAGTCTGGTCTGTAAGTGTTGATAGAAGGTGTACAGTTGCCTTTATGTGAGGAAAAAACTGGTGTACGGTCATGAGGAAATGATCGCACTACACTGAACAAGGCCACGGGAGAGATGTCTTACAAACTTATGTATGGAAGAACTTTCTATTTAACACTTTGGCAAAACTGAAAGTCAGTAAAACATGCTCCGTGTAATAAAAGAAAGACAAGAAAATCTGGTATATTGAAGGGGTTTGGATGTATGGTTGGTAAATGGGCCAAAGTGAGACTTGAAAATAGACACCGCTTTTATCGGCAGGAAACTGCCGAAAAAGCGGCGATAATGGGCTTGATAATATGCTCTATGGAATTGCAATCGAAGCCCATGTTAGATGACTTCACATCTAACATGGGCTTCAATTGGAATTCCATAGAGCATATTATCAAGCCCATTATCGCCGCTTTATCGGCAGTTTCCTGCCGATAAAAGCGGCGATAATGTATCGAGCTTTCTTGATAATATGCCCCAGAATCCTTTAGTCAGGAAAGTGGTTGTCTAATTTTTCCAAGTTTTTGTCTAGTGTGGTGAACATATGCAGAAGGTGGGGACGCATTCCAAAATGTGTTTTACAAAGCCTGGAGAACCTGCATATGATGGAAAATGGACAGTCTGCTGGGAGTGTGTCTCGAGGGATTTGTGAGAAAAGGCGTTTGGGTGAAAAGGGTAAGTCAGATGCCAAAACATAGCCAAGGTGGGCGGCACCATGCGGAGCAGCCTGGGACCCACATTTAACCAGGATAGTTAACCAGGACACATCCTTATAGTTTGTGTATGTTCTCTTAATATGTGTGTGTTTTCGCCAGCATACCCTGTATTTCTTTGAGAGGTGTGGTGCAGCGGCCAGGGCAGCTGACTTCAGAGCACAGGGTTCACGGTTCGATCCCCGGCGGCAGCTCAGCTCAGCACCATGTGACTCTGGGCAATAGCTCACATAATTTCTACAATGGCCCCCAGGGCCTTGAGACCCGTAAGGGTGAGTAGTTCATACTTTACAACTACGGATTTGCATTTTGTAAATTAGTATTCTATATATGTGTTTATAGTTCTATCCACATTACACAGTTAGTGTTGGAGTTGGCCTTTCTGCAGGGTCATCACCAGGCATTTTTCCTTCCCCTTCCAATTTTTTGCTAACTTCCTTTTTGTTGGCATTAGGACTCTGCACACTTTAATTTACTTATTCCTAATTGGCATATTTAATTTATTTGCAAATTTCTTGTAAAGTGGCACTATCTTTTCCCAGGGACTGTAAATTAAATGCTACTAGAGGGTCCTCAGCACTGATTGTGCCACCCACTGGAGTGGCACTTTAAACATGTGGCCTGTGTGTGTGTAGTATTAAACTGCCATTTTGACCTGGTAGGCTCAAACCTTTTATTTTAATATATATAAGTCACCCATATGGTAGGCCCAGGAAAGCCCAGAGGCTAGGGAACAATATTTTTCAAAAAGTAGAACATGTACTTTTAGGTTTTACATATCCTGGTAGTGAACAACTCTTAAATTCATTTTTCAGTAATGCAAGAACTACCTCTCATATTGGGTAGCATGGGAGTTACCTTATTATATTTGATAAGTGTAAGTTTCAAATGGGAACAATTTTACAGTGCATGTTTGGTGTCTTTGTAAATATAGTTACAAATCCTAACTTATGGTGAAGTCAGATTTTAAATTAAAAAAAAATAAATGCAACTTTTAGAAAGTTGGCATTTTCCTGCCTTGGTCATTTGGTTCCTGCAGCCTGTTGCTGGATCACATGACTGAGTGTAGTGTACGATTGGGCTTTATGTACTACTCCTATACAGGCACACACAATAGGGAGCTTAGGTGTGCCTGGATGGGCCATCACTGGTAAGATGGAAGGCAGGACCCGGGCTCAGCCCTGCTTACACACAAAGAGCTGCATACCCCTTGTAGTTATTCTAGAGCCATGGCCAGGAAGCTAGGGCACCCTTGTACTTTAAAGGCCTACCTCTGCCACTTCAATGGCACAACTACCCAGTTGCGCCAGTACAAATACTGGACCTCAGATACCAACTCTTCAGTATATTTCTAGACCTGTGCATACTCTGCCAGGAAGAAGGACCATTTGCTGAAAGGACTGCCACTATGCTTGACTGCTGCTCCTAAGGACAGCTGCCCTGCTGTGCTAACATTCTGCCTGCTGCTCTCTGGCCTGAGTAAGAAGGACTGGACTTGCATCTCTTGTACCCAGAGTAACTCCAAGGGCTAGTTGGCTGGCCTCTTGATCTGAAGCCTCAGGGATAAAACAGGCTTCCAACAACTTTGCATCTCAACCTGGACCCGTCTGTGAGACTACTCTGCCAAGTAGTGCCGCCACAATCCTCTACTCTTGGAAGTGGGCTTTAGGTTCTCCACCAGCCTCTGTGAATCCAGCAGAACTGACACATTTCCTCTGCTTCATGGAATGTATGCATTGTGAATGTGAGGGTCAGCGGTTTAACTGACAATGCAGAATACTGAGCATGTCACAAATAATTAATGAGGCAAGCAGATACCTTTCTGGTAGTGTCAGGCTTGGTCCATTCTTTTTTTCTGTCAATAAAGCCTGCTAAATGAATGTACATAACATGAGACCACTTCACGAGCCCACTGTTGCCCTGCCAACCAGCTACTCAACCTCTTACCATTCCTCCCTCCACCACCCAAAATTTAAAAACTTTATCTGGCATCCTATTATCTTCTAACACCACCCTCAGCATTGCTTATGTTCCTCTTCCGAAATATTAAATATTCACTGAAAAAAACAAAGGTTAGGGTGAAGTTATAGTTAGGTGAATATGTCAGTGCAAACATAATTGTTTGAGCTAAAAAACTATGGAAATTCACCAGTTATATTTAGCAGAGCTAACCATAACGTTGACTCCTGCCATGCACTGCTTAACACCTCACATCTTATATTTTTCATGACATGTTCTATGAAATCATTTATGAGATCATAGATGACACCTCAAATGACAACATTGATGTACTAAAATGTCCCAAAGTACAGTTTAAAATGAAATGGCAGGCCGTGGGTGGGATCATGTGAAAAGCCAATTTTTATAGTTTTGCCCTCTGGGTCCCAACACAGAGCCTATATGTTATGTATACACGTGCCCTTTCTCTCGGGCGCTGTGTGTATTCTATTATCTCGCGCATTGTGTTGCTCAGTCTAAGGATGATGTAAGGTCATTTTTGGGGCTAGTTGAGTTCTATGCTAAATACGTACCTGATTTTTCTTGTAGGACATTTAACATCAGACAGTTAATTAAGAACAGGGTTACTTTTGAGTGGTCAGGAGAGTGTGAGAAAGAATTTAGTGATGTGAAGAATGCTATTTGTTCTGCTACTGCACTTTCTTGTTTTGATCCTTCTTTGCAAAATATCATTACCACAGATGCTAGCTCAAAAGGACTTGGTGCTGTTCTTATCCAAAGAACCAAGAATGGTAAAGAAGTCATCATTGCACATGCCTCCAGAGCTCTCACCCCTTCCGAAGAGAAGTATTCCACGATAAAAAGGGGCAAAGTGGCCTTAAAACAACATTGTTGCCTACAATTTTTGCAAAGACAGTCATTATTCATCCATATAATGACTTGTCATCTCTATGTACCACGGTACTTCCTCAAAAGCTACTGCACTAACTGATATCACTAAGCTTAAAATGCTAATAACTACTTACCCTTTTTTTTTGTAACCACAAAAAGGACCATCTGCACAACATAATTTTCAATCCTGCCAAATTTGATCAAAATGTGACTGATTGTTTTTGCTTTACGTCTGATACAAAATGTCAATGTAAAATGCATTGCATTGGGCAACGTACCCTAAGGTAACTATAACTCACACTCCTCATGCACAGTTTTCTCATCTATAATTTCATTGCAGTTGTTGCAATGATATTATCACTAACGTCATAATAGATGCCATGAGTGATGTAATATGTGCAGTGATTAGCAGTGCATAGGTAGGGTGCGAGTTATAGATACCGTACGGCACAAGTTGTTGTTACTCAAGATAACTATAACTGCTAAATTTCTGTGTTTTTTTAGAGTTTAAAACATTACGTTGTTACTGAACATTACACCTAAGTATAATATTTCTTTAGCCTTTGGTTTTATCAGTGAATTTCTTTTTTAAACGTCAGTGATATTTTATTACCATATGTACAGCCAACCCCTGCTGATAGCCAACACCATGCTGTGCACGTCCTGCAGCCAGGCCCTTCATTCACCCTCAAAGGCAGCAAAATCTCCCCTACCCCCTCTACACCCAACGCTCACCCTACATATAAAGCAGTTCTATCATCTTTGTCCCAAAAAATAATTGTAATCAAACCTATAGTTCATTAATGACTTAAATAATATTTAAGACATTTGTATTTAACTACATAAGTGTGCCTATTTCTTTTTACATAATTTTTTTATTACATTTTGGTGGTGAAAAATTTGAAAATAAATAGTCAGAGATATATTTTGTGTTCTTTATGAAACCAAAAGAAAAAAATATGCGTCTGTTTACCTTTTCACATTTTACAAGAGCTTGTATATTATGTGCTATATCTGTAAGCCTCTAGGTGGCACTGCAATCCTTGCTCTAGAACAAATGCACCCAACCATTACTGCTTAAGAAAGAAATTCTCCTGTAGTCATGGCTTCAATAGCCCAGGAAACAATTTTTTTTTGTGCTGATGGGGAGCTGAAATTCTCCCAACAGTCCCCCTCCACCCCCCAATATAAAAATGATTTTGGAAACTGACTGTGGCACCTCATTTATTATTCACTTTTGGCTTTAAAAAACAACTCATTCTGGATGTCCTGGTTCCACCTGGGACACCCACAGTTTTTTATATGGGGCCGTGGAGGGAGCCTAGGGCCCCCAGCCCTCTGACCCCACTGGCTCTCTGCTAATGGCAGCTAAGGAGCAGGCATTTCTTTTTTTCCACAGGGAGCTCTGGGGCGTTTAAATCCAGTATTTATTTTTTGGGCTGCAGGGAGGACCCCAGGCCCCCCGCAGCCCACGGGAGTGCCACGGTGCCCACCCATGGCAATCCAGAAGTTGTTCTGTTACTTTTTTTGTTTAAAGTGGCATGCCTCAGTGCCCACCCAGGGCACGCCACAACTAGAGTAGTTTTGTTAAAATCTAGTTTGCGACATCAACATTATCGGCGCCATCTTGTCCCTTTTTAGGCTCATATGTGCGCGTAAGCAGCAGCCATTTTGAATGCCTTGGCCTCTCTGCCCACTGCCGACAACAGGCGCGTCTCTCTCCCTCTGACCTCGCAAGCATCCCCCGCGCACTGACAGCCCCCGCTCTCACATGCTTGGGCCAAAAACCACCCCTTCAGCGCGGCCCTGCTTCGGAGTCACGTCCCGTACCCGGCTAACACCTCCCTCCATCCCTTTCATGATCACGCATCCTTTGATGAACCCCCTTCCACTGTGCCCGAATGTCCGACCCGATCCCAGGCCATCACCTAGCCCAGCGGATGCAGTTTATTGCCCCCTACAGTAGGAAGCTGCCCCTCTTCAAAGGACCTACGACTGATCAAAGCCCCCACCCAATGAGATCCGATCAGCCACACGCATTCCGGGAGTCGACGGAATGTCCAGCTGCGCGACAGTCCTCACCTACTGAGATCGTGGTGGGGACTTCTACTGTAAATGTGTGTGGGAACGGGCTTGAAGCGGGGATTCCGAGGATGTCTTTCCGTACATCAAAGTATTGACAAGAATGTGTTTCATGCAATAAAGCCATAAACCTGTGTATAAGAGGCCAGGCCTCAGAGATGCGGTTAGAGCACCTCGAGAAGATACCCTGTTGTCTGATTTGATGTGTTCTGCTCGGTCGGAATAAAACTTCTGTTTCCTGCCTTCCAGTCTCCAGCGCCTGCCTCTTTGTTTGATAATCTCGAGTGGTATGAGAGGCGACTAACGCCGGGCAATACATAAAGGTTCTCGGTCGGAATCGGCCCTACCTTTTACAAATTGGCGTCCCAAACGTGGGGCCCATCAGCGACACGTGGATCCAGTGGGAGAGGTCCTGACGACAAGAAACTGTCCATGCGTTCCGGGTAAGGTCGTGTAACACGACAAATTGCAAAATGATTGTTTGATTGTTTGAAAATACTAGTATTACTCATTGATTGTTTTTTAAATATTCTCTGCCTGCAAACGGGGAAGAATAGAAATATTCTCTCTTCCTTTGCAGATAGTGAAGGGTAGGTAACGCGGACTTTTGTCCCCCTTTGTAATCTGTCGTGCCTGCTTTTCTCCCCACTGATTGATTAATTGTTTGAACATTGATTGTTCAAAGTTGGTTCTTTTTGAGATATTCTCTGTTTTTAAATAACGTAGAATAGAAATATTCTGTCTAGTCTTTGCAAGTAGTGAAGGATAGGTAGTGCGGACCTTTGTCCCCCTTTGTAATCTGTCATGCCTATCTTCTCCCCACTGATTGGTAGTTGGTTCAGGCCGGACCATTTATTAGAGATGAACCATCCAGCTCCATTGGAAGGCACCCCTAATAAGGAGATGTTCACTAAATATGGATTAGTCGCCGTAGCTTATAGTAAGCTGTGGCATAAATATACAAGAAAGGATCAGGAAAGTCAGTGGCCACTGATAGGATCCTTCAACGATGATAAGATAAACGTGCTGGAAACAGCTCTTCAGAACAATAAGACAACGCCCACTGTGCTTGATAGCCTCGGCATGTGGTGCAAAGAAGCAGAACAACGGAAAAAGAGAAACAAAGTCAGATTAGAGAAGGAGCTACGAAAATCAGCTCACCTAGCTGCCAAAAAGTTAGAGGAAGAGATTAAGGAAAGAGAGGAAGCAAAGCAGAAGCAAGAGTCCGAAACATCGAGCCAGTGTCCCGTTAGAACACCCTCTACGCTCTACCCCGAGTTACCCTCGAAACAGCGAGCGAACGATGATCTCTTACTAGGTCCTCCAATCATCTACATGCCCCCTCCATACGCCCCTTCCAGGCCCTCAGCACAACACCCGCAGCCCCCAAGCAAAGATGAGAATGGCGCCAGGGCCTCGGTCCTCACGGCCTCCGCGCCGACCGAACCCCTCGTACTCAGCGCAGCGCAAACAGTAACATTAGATAACCCTGAGACCCGAAAGAAAGATCCCACTAGAATGAACCGGTTGAGCAAAGATGAACGAGCAGGGATCGATAAGATAGTGAAGATACTGGTGGAACGGAAGGAGAACGAAGAATACGTAACGGATATGTACAACTCATATGCCGATAGCCACAGACGGCACTTTGTCGTACGACTTTGTTATCACACCCTCAATGCTTATGAGGACCGATACCAAGACAAAGGTCCCGAGAGCCTAATGACTCTGTATAGAAAATTTGACATTGGGGATGAGGGCGAGTGTGACACGACGGACCTCTTCACGCGCACGCTTGAAGTTTTCCGCCACCTCACTGAACAGAGGTTGGAAGCTAAAACTGCGACTCCTGTAGCGACCGAACCCCGAATAGAACAAACTAATACAATGATGCCTATAAGGGAGGCCGCTCCTTACTGGGTTCCCCCACGAGGACAGGGAACGCATGATGACGTTAACCATCAAGATGCGAGAGGGAGGGTAGTGTATAACTGGGTCTACCAACCATGGGATCGACAAGATATCCTGACGTTCCGAAAATCCCTGCCTGATTTACGGAAGAACCCCACTGCCTTTTACACTGAATTAGGTACCGCCTTAGGTTCAACGATCATGACCCTAGCTGACATGGATTTGTTTTTCGGGTTATGTCTGCCAGCTGATGTGTGGAAGCAAATCAGGAAAGTCGACCACCTTGAGCTGTTTGGACATACCTGGTCACAACTCGATGGCATAGATAGACAACGAGAGCCTGGACAGAAACCTCTGAAATCCATTTTAGAACTCCCAGACAAGATCGTGCAGACATTAACAACCCTGATCCCAGAGAAGAAGGTGGATTGGTCGATAGTAACGGCCTGCCGCCAGAAACCCCAGGAAGACGTATCAGAATACTTCTTCCGGTTTGAGACAGACATGACCACTGCAACCGGACATCATCTGTTTGTCCAGAATTATGTTTAAGGCCTGTCGCAGGAAGTCTCACAGAAACTACAGACTAGCGAGAGTAGTTGGGCGGCCTCCAAGCCTGCGGCTATCCTTCAGATGGCCCAGTATTATGAACATCAGAAGAACGAGAATTATAGGGCAACTGAGAAAAAGAAAAAGGACCTGAAGGAAAGGGTGATGATTGCGCAGTTGCAGAGGGTGACTATAGGAAGAGAGCAGTACAAGTTAAATTACCAGTCGAATGCCCCTAGATATCCACCCCCTAAGGACCATGCATCCGCACCCTACACTGGTCGTAAAGACATCGATGAGAACCAGTGTGCGTTTTGAAAGGATTTGGGCATTGGAAGTCCCAGTGTCTGGTCCTGCTAGAAATGAACAAAAATAGGGACACAAGAGACGTAGCGGGTGGGCCAAGAAATAGAGGACACGGACGAGGGTATACGAACGACACCAACAATGACAGGCCAGGCAGACCGAACACATTTGACCGTCCCCAAAAGAACCAGTACCAGCAGTCTGATTGCGACGACACCCACGACTTCGCATAGGACTGCCTAGGGCAAGGGAGGGAGCCAGTCGAGCTCTATGTTGACCAGTAAGGTCCTTATGTCACTGCTAAGGTCCTGGGTACGAAATCTCCATTTTTGGTAGACACTGGCGCAACACGTAGCGCGTTATCTAAATGACTGATTCCAAGGGCACCCTTGTCTGGCTCACACATTACATCAATAGGTTTTGATGGAACGCCCTCCACTAATCCCTTATCCACACCGATCTCCTTTGACTTGGAAAATAACACCACTGACACGACGTTTTTGCTCTCATCCAACACCCCTGATGCCATTATGGGACTTGACTTACTGAAGCATATCCGAGCTACTATTAGGTGTTCGCAAGATGGAGTTTGAGTCTTTTTGTATGATAACCCGACTCTGCTCAGACTTTGTCCCACCCAACACATGTTTTCCATCACTGATGCTGACTTGTCCCTACTTGACACTCTACCCCCGTATCTGTGGGCCAAGACTGACTCAGACGTAGGACGCATGATGATCGACCCAGTGCACATAACTGTTCGACAAGGCGCAATACTCCCAAAACTTCCACAATATCGGATATCGCCCGAGGGCGAGAAGGCATTGGTAAAGATTATCCAGTCCCTGATAAATGCAGGAGTGGTAGAGGAAGTAGTTAGCAATGTTTGCAACAGCCCTATCCTACCCATTGTAAAGAAGCAGGGTGAGGGAGATGAGAAAGCGTACCGCTTCATCATCGACCTACGAGAGGTCAACAAAGTAGTTGTACCTCAGTACCCCGTAGTCTCAGACATCACCACTATTCTGACTCTGATTCCTCCCACTGCCACCACCTTCACTGTCATCAACCTCAAGAACGCTTTCTTCTCTATCCCCATCCACCCAGACAGCCGATACCTCTTCGGCTTCACCCTAAAAAACCGCTCATTTAGATTCTGTCGAGCACCCCAAGGCTACACTGAAAGTCCCAGCATCTATAGCCAGGCCCTCAAGAGACAGCTGGACACAGTCCAGTTACCGGACGGAGTGGTGTTGATACAGTATGTCGATGATATCCTTTTGGCAGCCGACACCACTCCACTTGCAGTCACAGCCACCATCCAACTTCTGCACTTCCTTGCGGAAAATGGCCACAAGGTCTCCAAGAAGAAGTTACAATTCTGCCTACCCCAGGTCACTTATCTAGGCCACCTCTTGTCCAAAGACGGGAGAAAGCTTACACCCGATCGAATTCAGGCCATTCTAGAGACCCCTGTTCCTAAGACCCAGAAACAAGTCCGCTCCCTGCTCGGCCTCACTTCCTTCTGCCGACAGTGGTTACCAAATTTCAGCCTCATTGTGAAACCACTACTCTCCCTGCTAGCTAAAGATGTCCCCTTCCCGCTCCCTTGGACCCCTGAATGCCAGTCCTCCTTCAAAGAACTACGAGATGCCCTCTGCTCAGCCCCCGTCCTAGGAACCCCCGATTACACAAAACCCTTCTCCCTCTACACTCACAAAAGGGAGGGATGCGCTTTGTCTGTTCTGACCCAGTCCATTGGCCCAAAGCAACGCTCATGCGCCTACTTCTCTGCCACTCTTGACCCCGTAGCCAGAGCTTTGCCTGCTATCTCTATCCGACAAAGTGAGGGGATCGTACTCTCAAACTGCCTCACGGTGTTAGTACCCCATGCGGTCGACACCCTCCTGAACCAGACTAAGACGCAACATCTGACTAGTGCACGACTGACTGGGTACGAACTGACTCTACTTGCACCCCACATCACACTGAAAAGATGCACCACGCTGAATCCGGCCACTTTGTTGCCCCTACCTGAGAACGACCCCAATGTGTCCCCTATACATGACTGTGTGACCCTCACAGACGAACAGAAAAGGAGTAGGGTTGACCTCCGAGACACTGCCTTCCCAAACCCTGACGGAGAACTGTGGGTGGATGGCTCTTGCATCAAACTCCCTGACGGCACCACTTCAGCTGCTTATGCTGTTACCACAGCCCGAACTGTAGTAGAGACCGCCCGCATCACACAATAATCTGCACAAGCAGCAGAACTGATTGCCCTCACACGAGCATGTATCCTAGCAGCAGGAACCACAGCAAACATTTACACAGACAGCCAGTATGCCTTCGGGGTGGTTCATCATCTCGGGCTCTTGTGGAAGGAGAGGGGATTCCTGACCTCACACGGCACACCCATCCTGCACGGAGATCTAGTCTCCTCCCTGACTGAAGCGGTCCTCCTTCCCAAGCAACTTGCAGTAATCAAATGCCAGGCACACAAAAAGGTGACGGACATCATTGGGCAGGGGAATGCGCTGGCCGACATTACTGCCCGGACCACAGCCGAGAATAGGACGACGACACGCATGTACGTGACCAGGTCACAAGCAGAAAAATGGACGGACACTAGGGAAACTATTAGGGACATCCAGATGACCAGCTCACCACACGAATTGACTGAATGGGCACGGGTGGGGTTGAAAGACGATGAAGGATGCTGGCGGACAAAAGACACGAACAAATGGTTACTACCCAACTCATACCTGATCCCCATACTGACCATGGCACATATAGGATCTGCCCCTATGGCCGAACTTGTCTCCAAAGTTTGGCACAATTACAAGATTACAGATTCAGCCAAACGTCTGGTCCAACAATGTCTGATATGCCTGCAACACAACCCTGGGAAAGGAACTGTAGTATCCCAGGGAGGATTTGAGGTCCCCAATCATCCATTTCAAGTCCTGCAAATGGACTACATCCATCTAGAAAGATGCCAAGGTTTGAAATATGTACTTTTGTCGTGTGCGCATTTAGCAAGTGGGTGGAAGCCTATCCAACTCGTGACAACACTGCCATTGCTACTGCAAAGGTATTACTGAAGTAGTTCTTCCCTCGCTACGGCCTTTGTCGAATTTTGTGGAGCGACAATGGCCCCCACTTCGTATCTGAGGTTATCCAACTCATCCTGAAGGGGTTGAGTGTGAAACAGAAGTTCCACGCAGTCTTCTACCCCCAATCTGCTGGACTGGTTGAGCGACATAATACCACGCTGAAGCTCAAACTAGCAAAGATAGTGGCTACCACATGACTGAAATGGCCAGACGCTCTCCCACTGGCATTGCTATCAATGCGTTCCACCCCCACCAAACACCATTTGACCCCTTATGAAGTCGTTTTCGGCCGACCTATGAGCATTTGGTCTGCACCGAAACCGACCATTCACGACGTCCCGGACGTCCTAATGTCTGACTATTTGTACAATCTGACTAAGACACTGTCTGTTATCCATCAACAGGTGCTGCATGCCATTCCTAATGCTTCCAGGGCCCCGGACACAACATCCAGACCGGTGACTACGTGTTGATCCGAAACTTCCAGCGTGCAAAGAGTCTGGAACCCCGGTGGACGGGCCCCTGGCAAGTCTTGATCACCACCCGAACAGTTCTTCGAGTGGAGGGGAAGCGAAACTGGCTGCATGCACACCACTGTAAGAAGATCTCCTCGATTCTGACGACGACCAAAGACGTGACCACCCAAGAAGAACTCCTGAACAAAGATCGACCATCCCTAAGCTGTTACCCTGATAAAGAGACACTTGAACTGGCTGAATTCCCCGATCCCACTGTACAATCCTAGAAGGGTATAACATGCGACGAAAGGAGGGAGCTTCGGCTAAGCAGACCACTGACTAAGTTACAATTCTCAGAGCGATGGCCTAACACTACTAAGGCTGCCGGGAGAAAAGCCAAACGAAGTTTGTGGTTCTGCCCGCTCCCGAGCCCCTTGAAGATGATGGAAGCGCCCGATACGAAGATGATGGAAGCGCCCGACAAGAAGATGATGGAAGCAACCGGACATCCGAAAACCCGCTACAGAAACCCAAAGACTGGCAAAATACACAGCTCAAAGACTATTGCTCTCTTTATCGCCCTTCTCTTTTGCCTCCTCCTCATGACCGCCCTTTGGATCGTGGAAGATAGCCCACCAGCTCATAAGACATTTCTAACTACTGCACAGCCTACCACAATGAAAGAACACTACCTGGTCTCTCTTTCACCTCAGAGACGTAAGGAGTTTTGGAACAACTCCTTCGTGCAGTTGCTACACCAGCACAACCTTGCTGCCAATGTCACAAACTGCTGGATCTGTGGGTTGTTACCACACGCCACACGCCACTGGACATTCCATCCCATTAATTCCTTCACCCTTCTCCGTCCACGGCTCCTGCCTTGCTTGGCTGATCCTCTTGCAACAAAGCTACAGGGATAACGCCACTTCTAGCAGAACTATGGCACATTTCTATCATGGAGTCTGGCAGAACAAAACAGGAAGAACTGCTGCCCCCTTTTGCCCTCTGACATCCAACGACTCTATTCATATGGACATCCCTGCCAAGGAACGGATTGAAATGCTGGTGTTCAACAACCCAGCCAGACCCATCTTCTCCTACCTCCGGAAACGAACAGCTGCCACCCAGACTGTGGCCCTATCTGTCGTCAATGTCTCGGGCCTTGTATGCATCGATGGCCTCGGGACACAGCTGGTAGGCCACAGCGCTTGCCGCATCACCAGAACTTTGGACTCAACTGACCCACCCTCTTTTGTCACTTCTCCGAATATGTACTTTGTCTGTGGTACGAACGCCTACACTTGGCTCCCCAAACACTGGGGGGGGGGGGTACCTGTTACATTGCCTTCATTCTTCCTCCGACCTATGTGGCTCCAGCAAACCATCACCGACAGAAGCGAGCAAAAGACATTGAGCAAGCCGACTCCACCGGAGCACAGCTCCTGGACGCAATGAAGGGACTTGTTCCATTCTGGGGCCCGATGGCGAACAGCCGTGCCATCAGACACTTGACCCAGGCAGTTGAAACGACAATGAACATTACAGCTGGCATCCTCACAAACAATACAGCCGAGCTTCAGGCGGTTCGCCTGGTGGCTCTTCAGAACCGCCTTGTTCTAGATGTGGTTCTAGCGGATCGTGGAGGAGCATGCCGTATCATTGGGTCCAGCTGTTGCACCTACATACCGGACAATTCACCCTCAGTGTACAAAGCCATTGAACACCTCCACAGACTTTCCTCAGAAGTTCACCAGGAACAAGAAGAATGGTCGCTTGGGAGTTGGTTCTGGAGTACTGTAAAGGACTGGGGGTGGCGGTTGTTTATGATCGTACTAATACCGATTGTCGTAATATGTGGATTCTGCCTGAGTGTTCAATGCTTGCCACCCCTATGCTCACTTTGCGCTAACAGTATCTGCCCCAAGACTTTGGACTTTGAAGCCGAACGCATGAGAGCTATGTATGAAATTGAAGTTCGAAATATAATGGGGATAGACATAGATTGACAAGCTGGCTAGATATGTTGAAAAGGGAGTACTGTTAAAATCTAGTTTGCGACATCAACATTATCGGCGCCATCTTGTCCCTTTTTAGGCTCATATGTGCGCGTAAGCAGTAGCCATTTTGAATGCCATGGCCTCTCTGCCCACTGCCGACAACCGGCGCGTCTCTCTCTCCCTCTGACCTCGCAAGCATCCCCCGCGCACTGACAGCCCCTGCTCTCACATGCTTGGGCCATAAACCACCCCTTCAGCGCGGCCCTGCCTCGGAGTCACGTCCCGTACCCGGCTAACACCTCCCTCCATCCCTTTCATGATCACGCATCCTTTGATGAACCCCCTTCCACTGTGCCCGATTGTCCGACCCGATCCCAGGCCATCACCTAGCCCTGCGGATGCAGTTTATTGCCCCCTACAGTAGGAAGCTGCCCTTCTTCAAAGGATCTACGACTGATCAAAGCCCCCACCCCATGAAATCCGATCAGCCACACGCATTCCGGTTACCGGCGGAATGTCCAGCTGCGCGACAGTCCTCACCTACTGAGATTGGGGCGGGGACTTCTACTGTAAATGTGTGTGGGAACAGGCTTGAAGCGGGGATTCCGAGGTTGTCTTTCCGTACATCAAATTATTGACAAGAATGTGTTTCATGCAATAAAGCCATAAACCTGTGTATAAGAGGCCAGGCCTCAGAGATGCGGTTAGAGCACCTCGAGAAGATACCCTGTTGTCTGATTTGATGTGTTCTGCTCCGTCGGAATAAAACTTCTGTTTCCTGCCTTCCAGTCTCCAGCGCCTGCCTCTTTGTTTGATAATCTCGAGTGGTATGAGAGGCGACTAACGCCGGGCAATACATAAAGGTTCTCGGTCGAGATCGGCCCTACCTTTTACAGTTTTTAAATGGGGTGTACCCCACAGCTCATCCCACATTTAGGGTGGCAGGGGAACGTCCAAGGCCTCCACGGCCCTGCCGGCTCCGCTGCTTGCACACATCGCAGGTGCAGACAGAGCCTGATTTGCTCCAACCCAGCAGAACAGTCTTCTTTTGCTCCCGGAGGGTGGGAGAAATCAAAGCATTTGCCTGCCGAGAGTGTGGGCAGGGTAAAGTCTTCTGCCAACGATCGGTAGCAGCTATGTGCTCCCACCTGATGAGAGAACGATACATTTTCCCTGTCTGTCTGCACACACTGTCAAGGAAAAAGATGGTGTCCAGTGGGTTGGAGACTCCGGCACACCATCACTGAGCCGACTCCAGGAAATGGGGTACCTGGTACCACTGTATGGCTCAAGGTGGAGCGGCCGCTCCCTTTTTATGAAGATGGTCCTGTAGGATATTGTCCCCAAAGCCTCCTGGAGGCTCGGGAGGGAGGCTGCACGGCCTCTTGGATGTTTAGGGAGGGAGCGAGGGACCCCTTCTCACTTACATGCGCATTGCACTCCTGCATCACCCCAAAACTTTTTTTTTTACTGTGATTATTGATTTTGTCACAATAAGATATTACAGTCACAGTCTCGAATATGTATAATCAGACATGTGATTAACAAGGTACAGATCTACTTCCTTCTACACAGACGTAACTAATGGCATATGAAAACATCGTCCAAGTCCATAATGTGATTATAACCTTCCCTCTATTGCCACAGAGCATTGCAACACATTTTATAATAGTAAATAACCTGGATGTCATTCACATCAGCACATTTGTCATGAGTGCTAGCTATTTCCCGGCGACAAATCGGTACTAGTGCTCAGTCCTTAGTTCCTATTCCGTGGCGTGATGGAGGATGGGGGTGAGGCAGGGGCCCAAGCTGTAAGGCAGAGGTCTTCAAACTTTTTTACTCTGAGCCCCCTAAGCAACATTTTTGAGGCCGGGCCCCCCTCCAAATCTTTATGGCAAGGATTGAGGGAGCAGGAGGGAGATAGTTGCATGCAAGTGGTAGGTCTTATGAGTTGATTTCCGGAGTACTTTTTCTATAGCTCCGGTGCCTTCTCGACTCACGGGTTCACACTCTGCGACTCTGGGCAATAGCTTGCTTAATCTCCACAATTGGCCCCTCGCGGCGGAATGCCTGGCTTTCACCTTGTGGATACCCTGCCGGGGTTATCTCACAGGGGAATACCAGGACGGGTTCCCTAAGCAAGCGCTTAGATACCGACCTCGGTCAGTGATTTGCGCTATATAAATACATGTACATTTACATTTACATTTATAAACTGCACTAAATATGAGTCTTATAAAACAGCAAAGGCATCAAACAAAAACTTGCATTACCTCAAACATAGATATGCCCATAATTGGGGTGGTGTGAGCCTCTCCCACCCTTGGACCCCAAATCAACTACACCTGCTGCACTAATGATAACTGTAGTCCTGAGTAGCAGGCTACTCCTCTGCATCTTTTACCTCTTCCACACCATGACAGACCCTCACCTCGGTCCTAATGCTAGAAAGGAAAAAAAGGTACCATGCCCCTTTTTTAAAGGCAGACAGTCATAAGTGTGATATAGTGGGCCCCCCAAACCCTTGGGCCCCAGTCCTGCTGCATCTGCATCCTTAATGATAATCAGCAGTGGCCACTTACAATCCTATTCAGAAAAGGGGGTGGTGATGGACAGAGTATCTGAATTAAGCAGAACACTCCTACCCAGTCAACAGATCAGGGCTTGATCCACCACCGTTTTTTAGCTGACTGCACCATCCCAGTTCAGAACCTGGCTACATGCAAATTAGTCTGTCCCTGGCCCAGTGCATCATGAGAACAGGGCTGACCAAACTACCAAGCCAATTCTTTTACTGGAAAGGAAACAAGCTTCCGGGGACCGGTTTCTGGCATTACAGCCGTCTTCGGCCCGGCTTGCTTGAATCCTGATGGTGCAGTGAGCAAGGGACTCATGTCTGAGCATACCCACCCCCTTTTCTGAATCACTTGTCCACCATAAGCGTGGAAGGGTATACTCAGATGTGAGTCCCTTGCTCATTGCACCATCAGGATTCAAGCAAGCCGGGCCGACGACGACTGAAATGCCAGAAACCGGTCAGTCAGTCAGTCAAAATACTTTATTGCGGTAACTTAATATCATACAAAGACAATGGCAGATATATAATACATTGATACAAACAACACATACATTGAGAGCATTTAAAAACAGTTAAGATTAACAAGTTAAAAATCATCAAACGCCATGTTACAATTGTATATCAACATGAGTAATACAAAGTGCAAAGTGCTAAAGTGCAAAGTGCTAAAGTGCAAGGAAAACTTAAAAAGGCTTAAAAATACTAAGGGGGTCCCCAGCAAAATATTCAAAACTAGCAACTACTAACCATGTTGCAGTACTTGCTATGGATGCTGGACCAAAAGGTCACAAACAAACAGACTAACTAGAGTGCTGATCTATACTACAAAGGGAGGTAGACACATTTTTAAATCTAATGTTTCTGCTTCTAATAGCTCTCACCAGGAAACTAGCCACGTGAAACATAATCCTGGGAGTTTGTAACAGTTGTAAATAGATAAGAGCAGGTCTAACTAAAATGAATCCTGCTTCCTTGAGTATAGGTACAAGAAACATTCTCCGAGCTTCATTGTAGTGACTACAGAACATTATAAAATGCATGGTACTTTGCTCAGAGAAATGGTCGCAGGAACAGGGTGGTGCCTTTTCTGGGGTACTCCATACAGGATAAAAACCCAAATTAAAATGTATCAGATTAAAACGAAAACGAGTTAAAATAAACCTGTGGTAGCGATGAGTCACCACGTTTAGGTAACTGTCAGGACCATTAGGTATAGCCAGCAATAAAATGGCCCTGACACAGTGGCATAACACAGGCCCCCGCAGACCCCGCTTTGCGGGGGGGCCTCCCCGCTCCAGGGGCCCCGGGCCGGCCCCCTCTATACAACAATGGTCATCATGGATTTTAATGGTGCGCTGTGCGCACTGCGCACCGCTGACCTCTTAACTGATTGCACGTGTTGGGCCCTGAGGCACTTTTAAATGATGCGGGCAGGGCCCCGGCCGGGACCCCTGAGGCTAGTTAAATGGTGCGTGGTCCCCGGCAGGGGCCGGTGAGGCTCTTGCAAATGGTGCGTGGGCCCCAGCAGGGGCCCCGTGAGGCTCTTGCATGGTGCGTGGGCCCCGGCAGGGGCCCCGTGAGGCTCTTGCAAATGGTGCGAGGCCCCGGCCGGGGCCCCTGCCTGAGGCTCTTTATTAATGGTGTGCGAGGCTCAGTGAAGTCTGTTACTATTGAATAAATTACAGGGTGGGTGCGTGCGGGCGCGGAGTGCAGTCACTGATTTCACTTTCCACCCTCTAGCCCCGGGACGCGTATGCGCGCGTTAGGGTGGGGGGCGGGTGACTAATGCCTGGCGCCTGGTTATATTTGTCATGACTGATGACTCATGACATGCGCAATGCGCGTTAGACTGGAGACGAGTAAGGTGTGGCATCCATCCAACAAGAGAACACCCAGCAGCAACCCCTACGCAGGGCCGAAGTCCACTGCGTCACCGACCAGGCCTGCCCTGTAGCCATAATTAAATTATTTAAATTGCACCCCGGGCGGCCCCCTACCTGGCCAGCTAGCCTTGCGTTGGCCGCAGCCTCTCTGCCCGTCCTGCTTGCGGCCTTGCGCGGATATAATCAGCACTGTGAGCTGCTGCAGCCTGTAGGCCAGACCCAGGCCCCGCCGCCAGACCTCAGATCAGGACCAGGTGTCAGGTGAGTCTGTGTCCGACTCGATCCGAGCCTAGGCTAATTAGGGGTCTGAGGGAACACAGCGGCCGCGGCATGCCGGTCGGGCCCCTGAGGCACTTATAAATGGTGCGAGGAGGGGCCCTGCAGATTTGATGCCTCAAAACAGAAATTAACACTGAACTGAAGAGTGTATCCATCAGATGGCATTTTTGTTTTTTCAGGGGCACATACCAGAAGTTATTGACACTGTTCTGGGCGAGAAAGCATATGTTAGCTATGAACTTCGACTATGGGTGCTTTCTTCTCGTTCTGAAAAAGGTAACTTTCGGAAACCGCACTCTGCCTTCAAGGGCTGGTTTGGGAAGAACTCCCTGCGATGCAATAGCAGTAGATGGCAAATTACTGTTTTAGGGTGGTCACTGTCTTGTGTTTCTTTCCCTTTAGTTTTAAGTTGTCTTGTGTTGTTGTACTGCTGGTGTGATTACTATAAGGTTGCAAGTGACATGTGCATCTGTGTTCCATATTTGACTTAACTAAACTTGAAAGTCGGCAGGGAATCTCCAGTCCAACCTCTGGGGTGATAAGCAGACTCCATTCGATGTCGATAAACTGGGAACAGTATCATCTACTATTTTCAGGTTTTGGACATGCCAGACGTGCGGTACAACTTTAAGATACCCATTGAGATTAGTTCTGTCCTCCTCCCATCCCTGTGTCTGGCGTGCTTGCCTCGTGTTTATTTCTTCGCCTCCCTGCTCTGCTCTAGCATGAGGCACAGCTCAATTAAACAGACGTGACACAACATTCAGTATTACCCCCAAAATGCTAAAAGCGAATGGCAGTCATTAGCTTGAGTTTTAACCCGGGTACAGTCGCGCGCTGGTGACTTTCCCTCTGATTCTACTGTTCTCCACGTTGCTATTGATTCTGACCTTTAAAATGACTCAACGACTCCTCTTTCAAATCAATCCACAACCTGTTATTTGGATTAATGCGCGGATACTAGCAATACTGGGGAATGTTTAATGCTGGGATAATACGCAGGTTGTGTGTTAAGATTTAAAGTGGTCACACATTATCCCCAGCATTGAGATCGGAGGGTGTGGGGAGGCTGGCAGAGTGAGACTGGAAAGCACTTCCTTCTTTCTAATGCAACGCACGCACAGTAATACCCTGTTTGAAGTACATAGTGTAAACACCCGGTGTGCTGTTGTAAATATCCGGTAAAATGATCAGACTTCTTCCAACAGTGACGCTGACTGACGTTATGGAAAAGATGCGTCAATTCTACTTTTAAAACAGGCTCCTCAGGGCTACTCTGGTCCGTCCGCTGGAAAGGACCACCATTGCTCCGTGAAAAGGCGCCAACAGAGAGAACCAGAACGCGCTCCTTTTGATTAAGGATGTTCCCACAGAACGGCCATGCCAACAAAATCACTCTGCGTGCATACCAAATATGGAAAAGCCGAATGCTACACCGTTTCCATAGCCTCCACACACATGCTTTGGACTCAAGGCTCACCACCAAACCTTGCTTTTGCGGACTATTATAAAATCCCGAGAGTGTAGGTTCTTTAGAGACCAGAGAACAATGTAGATGACAGTGTCTAGCATGGAGGGCTAAACACTGTCACACATCCTTCCACAGAGGTCTCTGAAGCGCCATTGTTCATTTATTTGGAAAAGTTTGATATATTTCGTTTTTTATTGGAAGTGGAGACGACTTCTAGGGGCCTGCAGATACAAAGGGGCTCTTTCACCGCCACAATACTTTCCACCTGTTAGAGCGGTGACCGAACACTTCATATGCCATTTATTACTGGGGACGTGTTGGTCAATTGCATACTAAGTGATGCCTGGGGTATCACTTCTAGAATGTGTCTGTCTATGCTGCCCGGGAAACATCCCCAGGCCTGCAGTCCATTGGGGAAATGCCCTTTTAGTAGTATGGTTAATCTGGGCCTGGTGTAAGTTATCAGTAAATTTCATTCAAAGTTCTGAAACACATAATTTCTAGCCATTATATTATACCTGCTGTACATTGGCCAGAAAAAAAGAGAGCATGTGATTGGTATAAATCCACATTAAACACCGTGAGGTGTCCACTTAGTGAATGGTCCCCTTCGGACTGGGGAGGGGTGGGGGCGAACATATTTCTTCTTCTGTGCCAATTCTACTGAAGAGCCATTTTCGCAGAAATGCCGCTTATCAACCAATAACCTCCTCAAAGGAGTCCAGAAAAAAAACGTAACTGCAGTCTTTCACCACAATCAAGCCGAAGCTATCTTTCCTCAAAAGAGGCTGTCCCGAGAGGGACTGTCCATTAATAGGAGAAGAGCCATCCATGAACAGGGCGGTGATGTTGTTATTCCTCTCAATGGCGGCACCACAGCCAGAAGAGAAATTAGGAAAAATCGTTGTTCAGACGTTATGGAACCTGATAATTGGACTGAAATGTACTTAAGTTTGCGCCTTCTTTGTCTTCTTTTACGGTGAAATAACATTTAACAAGAGACAAACACACAGCTACCCAATATAATGTGCCTGCTGTTAATGCTGCATGCTATCAAGCTACGCTCTGCTAATGGGACGGACGTTCACTTCCACACATTATTCTACAGGTGCTATAATGCCCCGACTCTGAGACTGTAACCAATCCACACCCTTCCATCAAAACATCACTTGTATGTCTCTCCCATTTCTGTTTCTTTTTATCAATAGTGTAATGATTAGTCTGACATTCTTACACTCTCGTAGATCGCTTTATTGGAGAGAAAGTGTTCACTAGAGCAATAACCAACAACCCTCAACTCTCAAAGTTCCTGACACTCCTGTTCTCCTGCCACTGGGAGCTCTCCTTCTTGTTGCCAGACACATGACACGTCTTTCCCTTATGCTTTTTCTCCATCTGGCATAGTAGTCCCTCCCCTTCTCTGCTAATGGTGTAATAATACCTCCACAATTCCCTCCTCCTCTCCTGTAGCAGTGAATTCTTCTTTTTTTTTTTACAGAGGATTCCATTTTTTTAACTTTATTGTGTATGTGCTATTTCCGACACCCCAAGAATGTGAAGCTGAGTTTGAAAATGTGGACAAACTGAATGATTATCCATCTTTGCATGATAGTGTCGTATTCATAGCACTTTGCAAGTTCATCCTTGCATTCTTAGGGATGAAGAAAAAAATATCTGAACTCTACATGGACAGTAAGCTAATTTAACTTATCTGTTGAAAGTAGAAATGCAAAGACAGTAAGTCTTCCTTTAATGTTCTATTGCATGAAAGGATCTTTTATGCATGCTTATATTTTCGTCAAACTCAAAAGGTAATGGGACGAATGCTTACAATTTGTTTTACCACTGGCAATTGCTCAGAGTAGCATTTCACACCATCATTCTTCTGAACTCCATTTCACCTTAGTTAGACTCAGCCATATGCAAATCAGTCTTGACTCTGCTCCAATAGGAACAATCCAGCCAGGACTACAAGGCGGGGTCCTCCCTGAACCAGAACACAAGCAACCCAATGCTGGTTTCATGCTGATTCTGGCTCTTCAGTCGGGTGTAGTATGGTTCCAGTGGCACAATGAGGGACCCGAGCCATGATGAGATCTGATTGGCTACCACCACTTCAACCAGGAATTAGTGGCAGCCAACTTGGGACTCAAGACTCACTCAAATACAATATGATAATTCGTTTCACTAGCAGCTTAAAATGTTTCCACAACAAAACAGTGCTATCAGTTCACTTGAGGGTTCTAGTTTAAAGTTAAAAGAAAACACATCTATCAGGTGGAAGTCTCAGATATACTTATTGTTTAAATGCCGCGGGGGCCCCCTCCATGTGCTTTGCAGGGGGGCCCCCTCAAGTTTCGTTACGCCACTGCCCTGACACAGGGTTTTTTCAACTCAGTTTCTTCCCTCTCCAGGGATAGGAGCTCCTTCATTGCAAGTTTGGTGTAAACGATATCTTTAGGTGTTATAGAGTCGATATCAGTATAAAGCTCAGGCCTCCCCAACCTCAAAAAACTTTCCTTAATATACATCAACCACCTAATCCTGTATACATTATCCAGGGTCAAACAGTCCCTCATTATGATATGGTTTATGGGAATTTCTGTGTTAAGCCACATCCTCAGCCAGGCAACTAAAGGTGCTATTCTAATCAGGTCTGAGATGTAGCCTTCCCCAAGTTCCATATGGACGGTGTAGGACGGGGTTGACTGAGGGACACCCAGAACAGATCTAAAACATTTTTTTCCACTGTCTGTATGGGTTCCACTCCCCTATATCCCCACAATGAGCCACCATAAGATGCAACTGAAATACATTTAGCCTTGTATATTTTACTAACAGCTGCAAATGGCCTACCCCCCAGTTTTTTAGAAAACCCATGGAGGGCTGCAGATGTCCTAGCCAGCATGGTTGCTTTGCTTTTAACATGAGGACCCCAGCTACCTTTCTCGTCAAAGGTAATCCCCAGGTAGGGAAAGGAGGAGACGTGAGCAAGCTTTTCTTGCCCACAGAGAAAATTTTTATGAAAAGGTCTCCTAGAGGCCCTGCCCATAAGCATAACCTGCGATTTTTTCGCGTTTATTTTCAGGTCAAGTGAGCCCATAAAGGATTCAAAGGCATCCAGGAGTCATTGAAGCCCCACCCAGGTGCGTGCAAGAAGAACCGCGTCATCAGCGTAAAGGAGAACTGGTATCCCCTGTCCCCCTGCACGCGGGATGTCGCTTGTAATGCCCCTAAGGGCAGGCTCCAAAGCGTTCACATATAACGTGAACAACAGTGGTGCCAGTATACATCCCTGTCTGACTCCCTTTTCAGAGGCAAAGACATCGGTACACCTTCCATTCGAGGAAACTCTAATTTTAGCAGTAAGGCCAGAGTGTAAGTCAGCCAATAAATTAACTATGGACCTATCCAGGCCCATGTCAAGTAATTTTAACCAGAGCTTAGTTCTGTTGACCATATCAAACGCAGAGGAGAGGTCCATGAAACCAAGGTACATGGACCCATCCTTAGCCATGGTGTATTTCTCGATCAGCAAGTGGAGATTAAGGCATTGATCCAGGGTACTTCTTTTGGGTCTAAACCCATATTGCACGTTAGTCAAGATATTATTCTCAGTAGCCCATTCGTTCAATTTGACTAATATGACTCTCCCCAAAATCTTGACTGAAGAATCTATCAGTGAAATTGGTCTATAACACGCAGGATCCTGCCTATTTCCTTTTTTAAAAACAGGAATAATTATAGATGTTTTCCATGACTTGGGGATATTATCACGGTTTAAGGCATTAAAGACCCTGCAAAGCAATCTTGACCAGAAGTTAGGGAAGCATTTAAAGGCATCAGCAGGGACACCGTCTGGTCCCGGTGCCTTTTTTTTTCAGGGTACAATCTATTGCGGATAATACTTCCTTGACTTCAAAGTGCAAATGGTTCCCTATTGGAATAGTATTCGCATCCTGTTCCCTAATTTCGGCGTTATTGTGATCTGAATAGATGTCTCTGAAGTGTTTGATCCAACCCTAGTCAGGGATGTTAGTTTCTAGGGAGGAATTATCCTCCCCAGTGAGTAGGGGTTGGTTGACAATCCTCCAGAATTCTCCACTATTTTTTAGTATGGCTGGATCAGTGAGTTGTATCCAGGCTTCATCTTTAAGCTGTTTTTTCCTTTCTGCAATGGCCTTTTTGTATAGTGCTCTACTATTACTGATGAGATCACGATCTTTCGGTACTGTTTTTAGAGCATTGAGCAATACAGAATGGGCTTTTGAGCAACTGTGATCAAACCATCTTTTGAGAGGTTTCGACTTGGGTTTGCTAGTCACAGAAAGCCTGCCATTTATCTTGCTACATATGCTACTAAATGCAAGGATCACCTCCCCATCATTAGATTCACTGGATAAATACACTCCGACCTCCTCCTCAGCCTCGGAAAGAACCTCTTGTACAAAGGGTTCTGGGATTATGCTATCCCATTTCAATCTCCGTCCCTGATCCTTAACTTTAAGCTTTCTTTCTTCATAACAAGGACCATAATTACGCCCTAAAAGTTCAGGGGCTACTAGGTCCAGGGAAACTGGGTTACGATCACTGAAAGCGGAGACCACAGTTCTATACATTAAAACCTTAAAAGCAAAACATGCAGAAATGAAAATTTAATCAATAATAGAGCCATTGTCTGTTCCCTTAAAAATAGGGGCCCTAACCCCCCCCCCTCCCCACAACTGGATTCGTATAAGTTCCATCTTGCAAGGAAGTTCTCTAAACAACCCCCTGTTTGTTAGGTTCAAGATGGACCAGTGCACAATTAGGAGGGGATTCTGAGTCATCGCAAACACACATAAGTGAACAAGGGTGTATATTAAAATCACCCAAAAAGATGATTTCAAATGCGTTAACATCTTCACTGTAGACTGACAGAAAGTAATCCAATCTACCTAGACTATATGATGTACAGTCAACAGCGTTGGAATTATAAATATTAATAAACAAAATATTGGGAGATTCCACACGAGGCAATTCAACAATAAGACATTGCTCAGATCCTGAGTCACATTTCTTAAGGCTACCTTTGATGTCTAGTTTGAAGAGGATTAACAGTCCCCCCTTCGCTCTTCCTGCTGTGCTAGCCACGGCAGGAATACAAAAATAACTGTAGCCGTCAAGAGAGAAACTATTATTTGTGTCCCAGGTTTCCTGCAAAGCAATGATGTCATACTTAGTTATAAAATTTGTCCATGTTGCATTACCTACTTTAGTCCTAATACCTGCTATGTTCCACGTAAGCATACTGAGTGCTGACTCACCATTCTCTGTTTGTTTAGGATGTTCTGACAAAAGTCAGTCATTATGGTCCAAAAAGGATAGAGGTGCAAATCGATTAGACAATAAGAGGGGTTGAGCAAAAGGATTCTGATATACTAGGGGGGCAGGTTGATTTACAATATTCCGGTGTTGTTCACGGCCCCATCTAAAGTTTAGATCAGAGTTAGTATCCCATCCAAAAGCTGGTGTCTTAGGGTAGGTAACGTTCTGCTGCTCTCCATAAAAGAACTTCAGAGTTAATGGTACAACAGAACCCTGCCTGCGTTGGGGTGGGAGTAAATTAGTGAGGATATTTGGCAACACACCAGAGTGTGAGAAGCTTACTGCCACACAATCCCCCTTAAACTTTTTGGGGCGGTTTCCAAGCCATGAAACCCTTTTGGCGGTTTTAATCTCTTGAGCCAGCTGTTGGCCCCCCCCTGGGGCTAACCTCATATTAGTTGTGAGCCACTGCAAGGCTTTATTAGACAGAGAGGAAGGGGATTCTTCAGTACCGGCTTCTAAGGGTGGTACATTTGCCAGTACTAAAACAACAGGTGAGGCTTCAACTATAAATTGAAGAGGGTCGGTTGGCTGAGCTTGTGCAGTGGGTATCTCAACCGTTAAAAGACCGTTCCCTCTATTATTATTGGTTCCATTAGTTTTTGGGTCTGGAAACTGAGGTGGCGGATTATTTGATACGAAGAGAAAGGTGTGGGTCACGCACTCCTCGATGTACCAAAGTTGAAATTTTGTGGTGTGCTGCGGAGATATCACCCCCTGACTAGAAGGTGTGGAAATCACATGTGGTTGGTGGCACCTAGTCTAGATGCCAACTCTCAGCGCACAACCTTGGTAGAAACCTGTTAGTTTCTTAAATCATTCACCGTTGTAATCAAAGATTAATTCAAGTTCATCATTGTTTCTCCATGTTTAATTTCACATGTGTAGTTTCTTCAAATCAATGAAATATACACGTCATGTATGTATCCAATATCACAGAGTATTGGTGCACATCATTTCCCAATGCATTTCGGATACTAGATCCTTCATCAGGGGAATCCTAAAGATAAAGAAATGAACTAAGTATGATCCTCGATGGTGGAACAAAATATACAAACAAATGTGTACAAAAAGACGAATGCAAAAGAGTAATTCCCGTTAAAGAAATCCAGTGTGATAAGTGTGCGAGACCTAAGTGAATAAATAACATAGAAACACTTGCAATACACGTGTTCATGCATACTGAAATGAAAGATTAGCGCTGTAAAATAGAGGTTAAAAAATCATGGTGCTCGGCGAACATAACGTGCTGTTAATGTGGTTGCTCGCATTCCTATCGGCGTCATGCAAAAAAGACCATATATCCAGTCCAAAGTATCACCACGGTGAAGTAGTTAAATAGCCCGAGCGGCGTGAGCATTATCCCGATTGAAGGTGCACTTACGAGATACAGCAGGCAAGAACGCGCGTCCTGCCGTTTCCGCCCTTCGCCATCAGCTGGGAAGCATTGTGTTCGGTGAACGCGGAAGTTTAACGAGGGTGGCGTATAAACATAAAAAACGGACCAAACGTGTGGCGGCCATGTTAGAATGGTGAAATGGAACGCGAGTATCAAAGATAAAGTATAGTGAAGAAATCAAGTGAACAAGAGTGTGCTAGAGACCAAGTTTGAGAAAAATATAAATATATCAAGGTATAAGAAAGCCGTGTTAATTATCAAATAAACAGAAAAGAATAAATGCAAAATGGTTCACAGGTAAATGTTAAACATCACATCAGTTAAAGAAATTGCATTAAAGATAGCATTGGAACTCCATCCGATCATTAAGACCAGATGGTTTCATGGTCTGCAGAAATTTGATCCAGTGATTTTCACGTTGCAACAAAAAGTTGTTGTTGTCTCTGTCGTCTCGCCTATTCACCACTTCTACAGCAGCGAACCTCAATTGACTGATATTGTGTCTATGTTCTTTGAAATGTACCGCCCTGGAAGAACTCAACAGAGACATACAAACATGCAAACAAGAATTAAATGACATGCTACCCAAGGAGGAATGGTCCAAGATATTGGAAGACATAACCATCCAACTAGACAAACACACCAGGGAAATCAATGAACGTAAAATACGCAAGTATAGCAGAGATACTATAGACTACAAGTTAGGTGAAGTATACTCTTGGGCAGAGGTTTATGCCAGAAGACGTCAAAATAAGCCACCAAGGTCCAACACTAACACCGCTACGGAGACTTCATCCTCAGAGGAAGATACACGACCCCAACAACGTCCCACCAATTCACAAACACCCTCAACTAGTGCAGAATCCTCTACCCTCTCTACGGTTCCTTTTTTAGGAGAAGGCCCGGGAGAAAACGGCGACCCAGGAGGAGCAAGGTCAAAAGAAAGGGAGAAAGAAAGAGAGAAAGAGAAGGAGAGAGAACTGAGAAGCACCACACTGAACCAGAGGGTGGACAAACCAAAGAAGAAGACAACTTAGTTATCAACATATCTTCTTACAAATTGTCTGACCATGAAGTAAACGTATTACAGAAAGGCACCTCATTTATTCCAACTAGCCACACCAATGAGTTAGAGCTCGAGGTCAGTTTATTCAAATTTATGCGTAGCTTACGTTTAAGACATTTCTTTGACAATGTTCTACCTCCTCAAGATACCAATCGAGAAGATCAATTGAGAGGGTTACGGGCTAAGAGCACCTTTATGGCACCCATCAGCCACAAATCATTTGACACCTTTGAAAATTTAGTCAGAAATGACATCAGCAAAATCAACTTCTCTAAAAGGACGCGACATACCAACTTAACCAAAAAGGAATATTCATTGTTGAACAATTTGGCGAACATGAAGGAAATCACGTACCAAACTGCTGATAAGGGGGGTGCACTGGTACTTATGGACACCTCATTTTACAATGAACAAGTTCAGTTACATTTGTCTGACACTAACACGTATGGTCTCATTCGTTACAATCCAACGAAACAATATGGGGAAGTTTTAATACACATACTGACTACAGCCGAGGAACATGGAATCATTGACAGCAAAACCAAGAAGTTTTTGACTCCGATCAACTCCAGCACCCCTAGCATTTATATGCTGCCGAAGGTCCACAAGAGCATCACCCAACCCCCGTTCAGACCCATCGTGTCCACACGTGGCAGTATCCATGAAAACACAGGCAAATTCATTGATCGCTATCTTCAACCTCTCATTCAGCAATCCCGGACCTACGTAAGGGACACCACACATTTCCTACAGAAGATCATTGATATTCGATTTGAGGAAGACACCATCATCCATCTCTGTTCTATTGATGTCAAATCTTTATACACAAGTATTCCGCATGATCTAGGCATGGAAGCCATGGAGAACATTTTGCTACAATCTGACCTTTCGAATGATTTTCAAATTTTTCTGATGCAACTGATGCACTTCACCCTCTACCAGAGTTATTTCTCTTGGAATGATCAATGCTATGCACAATTGTCCGGGACTTCCATGGGCAATTGTGCCGCTCCTGTTTATGCCAACGCATTTATGATTTATTTCAAGGAGAACCATATTTTGAATCAGACACCTTGGGTACAACATGCCATGTCATTTTTGAGATTCATAGATGACATTTTCGTACTATGGAAAGGAGACCATGAATCCCTGACGAAAGCAATTGACGATCTAAAGCACATCAGTGATCGAATACAATTCACCCATGAAATCAGCTTGAACACCATCACATTTCTTGATGTACGAGTAACTAGGGTACGTGATCATCTCGAGACTGACCTATATAGGAAAGACACTGACAAGAACAACACTCTTCATTATCAGTCTTACCATCAAAGATCACTCAAAAACCACCTTCCGTATTCACAATTGTTACGGGTGAAAAGGATTGCATCTGATAACCACAAATATGAAGAACAAGCCTCTGACATGTTGAAACGTTTCACCAAAAGGGGATACCCCAAAACCATCTTGACTCACGCCAAAGAACGTTGTGACAAAGTCAAACGAGAGGAAGCGTTAGCACCACAACAAAAAAGTCAAAGTACAAGACCTGTCATTGTATCCAAATTTTCTGAGGCCTTAAGAGCTTACAAATCCTCCATTCTTAAACACTGGCCAATTATCAGTCAAGAACAGGATTTTAATGGCATCTTCAATGAACAACCTTTGTTTGCGTACAAAAGGGGAAACAACTTAAAGGAACTAATCAAAAACCCTAAACCTACATCTAAAGTCAACTATAAAGGTAATCAACCTTGCTTGAATTGTCAGAACTGCAACAACTTGATCAAAGGCCCCGTATTGAAACACCCCATGAAGGGCACAGATGTGAGACTCAATCTTAACGCCACTTGCGACACTGAAAATGTCATATATATCATCAAATGTCCGTGTGGACTAATGTACACCGGCAAAACTACACGCAAGCTCAAAGTAAGAATTAATGAACACAAGAGCAATATAAGAACAGCTAACATCAAATCTAATCTGGCGGTACATTTCAAAGAACATAGACACAATATCAGTCAATTGAGGTTCGCTGCTGTAGAAGTGGTGAATAGGCGAGACGACAGAGACAACAACAACTTTTTGTTGCAACGTGAAAATCACTGGATCAAATTTCTGCAGACCATGAAACCATCTGGTCTTAATGATCGGATGGAGTTCCAATGCTATCTTTAATGCAATTTCTTTAACTGATGTGATGTTTAACATTTACCTGTGAACCATTTTGCATTTATTCTTTTCTGTTTATTTGATAATTAACACGGCTTTCTTATACCTTGATATATTTATATTTTTCTCAAACTTGGTCTCTAGCACACTCTTGTTCACTTGATTTCTTCACTATACTTTATCTTTGATACTCGCGTTCCATTTCACCATTCTAACATGGCCGCCACACGTTTGGTCCGTTTTTTATGTTTATACGCCACCCTCGTTAAACTTCCGCGTTCACCGAACACAATGCTTCCCAGCTGATGGCGAAGGGCGGAAACGGCAGGACGCGCGTTCTTGCCTGCTGTATCTCGTAAGTGCACCTTCAATCGGGTCAATGCTCACGCCGCTCGGGCTATTTAACTACTTCACCGTGGTGATACTTTGGACTGGATATATGGTCTTTTTTGCATGACGCCGATAGGAATGCGAGCAACCACATTAACAGCACGTTATGTTCGCCGAGCACCATGATTTTTTAACCTCTATTTTACAGCGCTAATCTTTCATTTCAGTATGCATGAACACGTGTATTGCAAGTGTTTCTATGTTATTTATTCACTTAGGTCTCGCACACTTATCACACTGGATTTCTTTAACGGGAATTACTCTTTTGCATTCGTCTTTTTGTACACATTTGTTTGTATATTTTGTTCCACCATCGAGGATCATACTTAGTTCATTTCTTTATCTTTAGGATTCCCCTGATGAAGGATCTAGTATCCGAAATGCATTGGGAAATGATGTGCACCAATACTCTGTGATATTGGATACATACATGACGTGTATATTTCATTGATTTGAAGAAACTACACATGTGAAATTAAACATGGAGAAACAATGATGAACTTGAATTAATCTTTGATTACAACGGTGAATGATTTAAGAAACTAACAGGTTTCTACCAAGGTTGTGCGCTGAGAGTTGGCATCTAGACTAGGTGCCACCAACCACATGGGATTATTTGATACATCATGTGTATTCTCCCCCTCCTGATCATCAACTTCACCATTATTATTGTCTAGGTTTGTTACCAACATTGTGACATTATCAACACCCTCTGTTAGTTTATTCAACTGCCCTCCCAGCTTTTTAACCTCAGATTGTAATTTATCAATTTTAGTGAGTAATGGTTTAACAATGGATTTGATTTTACTATCTATTAAGTCAGCAATCTTATCAAACAAGTCCTCATCATGGCTGACATTAATCTTAGCACTTCCCCCTCCAACTTCCTTCAAGTTAACTTTTGGAGTGTTTGCCCTCTTCCTCTTGGTCCCAGATCTTAGACCCCCCCATTTCGGCGGGTTTTTGGTTTTTGCAGTGTCTAACCGGGAAGTTTGTTCAAAGATTGAAATATCTTCATCTGTAGGGTCAACACGATTTTCCTGATCCAAATCACTGTCAGAATTATTTCCATGCTCCACAATAAGCACCTCAGGTCCAGACAACATATTATCATTTAAAGTGCCTGATTCCTGCGTGGTGGGGCAATTGGAACAGGCGTCGGGAAGAGTCTGCAGGGGAACTAAGTCATCAGGCGAGGGGGTTAGAGAAGGGGACAAACAGTGTAGATCAGGTGACTGACTCAAACCCAGGGATTCTCTCCTCTGTAGGTTGATTTTTTTCACTGTTTGCACCATGTAGTTTTCCATTGTGTTAGCTGGTGGTAGAGATCTCTTTTTAGACATACTAATGATTATGACGAAGTACAAAGACTCCTCAATCACACAGGGAATTATGTGTCACAAACAATACAGTCTTACTTGGACGGTGGGATGCCTCGTGAGCCTTATGCAGAGTTTCTGGCCCAGCCCCTGCCGATGAGGGCCGTAGAGGGCCCGCCCTTTGCCCGGGCTTCGCCCCGAGCGTCCCGCTCGCGTCCCGCAACGCGGAGGTGTGCCCTGCTTTAATGGGCCCTCGGCGCTGATGGTTGCGTCACACAACGCCCCGCCGCGAGGCCTGCCGGGATTTGTAGGTCCCCGGAAGCTTGTTTCCTTCCCAGTATAAGAATTGGCTTGGTAGTTTGGTTTGCCCTGTTCCCATCATGCACTGGGACAGGAACAGACTAATTTGCATGTAGCCAGGTTCTGAGCTGGGATGGTGCAGCGAGCTAAAAAACGGTGATGGATCAAGCCCTGATCTTTGGACTGGGTAAGAGTGGTCTGCTTAATTCAGACACTCTGTTCATCACCACCCCCTTTTCTGAATCACTTACAATCCTGGCAGCAGCGTCAGCTTCACTAATGAATGAACCTTTTAAAAAAATAATTAAAAAACACTTATATTGTCCCGTTCTTTGGGGTATCTCTCAGAAAAATCTGTCTCTGGACATTTGTAAACATAAAAATTAGTCCCCATACAGTGCTTCCTATTCTGGACCTTCTCTTTGACATTATCTATGAATCCCACTCCTTTCATCTATCTCTTAGACCATTACTGTGAGTCCCCAGGGGTCAAGAGGATTAGGGTTCTGCATCTCAATGTAATCCTGCTGGCTTCTACCTGCCACCTCATGGACTCAGCTTTCACAAAAAAACTGCCCCTGAATGGTTAATGCTGACTTTGAGGTGCCTATGCCTGAAAGCGGAGGGTGTTGAGGTAGTGCAGAACGTTAAAAAATAAACCAGTTGTTAATTGATTGAGTTGCTTAAAGCAAGGGCCACTGGAATTATGAGTTTCTGCAGCAGCAGCGTTTTTCACATAATTGAGTTCACCGCATTTGCTACATAATCCACAATCTGCAGATTCCAACAAAGGAAACTTTATTCTAGCTCACACAGAACACAATTTACTTAAAACGTTGCAAAGTGTTCCAGAGCATTGGAAGGCCCTTTGCAAAGACTGACTGGTAATATTGTAGTTGCTTACTGCTGTATTTAGGTGTTTTATGGATTTTACACATTATCCACCATCTGCCACATCATCCGCGGATATTACCGAAAACAAAAAAATGGTTCTAGGTCAAACGGTTCCAAAGTTAGTAAAAATGCTTACAAATGGTGCTGGGCGGTGGAAGGCACTTTGCAAAGCTGGCCTGGTCTTCTTTGTGTTGCTTATAGTTATATTTCGGTATTAAACTGGTCTTAATGAGGTGCAATCAATGCCCAGACAGGGTTACCAAGTTTTAAAATGAAAAAGAACGAAGCAATACTATTAAAAAAACGTGCCGCAAAATTTGCCTATTCTTGCCGCATCATTTACTCAACTCTGTCTCATAATTTTTCCCTCTTCTGACGCATAATTCCAGTGGCCTTGCTTATACCCTGGACCTCTAGCTTAGCATTCTAGGAATGTATGAGGTACAGGCGCTCGCCAAGTCTTGAACTAGGCCCGGTAGCTCTCAGGCACCCATGACATGCCTACCGAATGTTCGAACTACCCACTCTTTGATATGCGCATGTTAAATGTTAATAACGTTTTTGAAACAAAAAATTATTAACTCTTCATCCCATAATATAATATGACATCCGTGAACCGAGACAAGTGAAAGCAGCAATCCCTCCTCGTGCTCAAAACCAAGACACTGACCAGCAAGACTCATCCTCGTAAAACACAACCAAAAGCACCAAAATATAAATGTGGGAAAACGCAAAGTACAAACGTTGTAGTTATTACTGCACAGTTAAAACGTATATTCAAACAAACTCTGAAACAAATGTAGTTTTCACTAGGACTAACACACCACAAACTGATTTCACATTAAGTATTTGTGAAGTCTTTACTTTTTGAAACATAGAGAAAATGCATGTTTCAGGCAAAATAAGTCTGTCCATTCATAATTACACAGATTGCAAACACCACAAAATTGGTTCCTCTGTTTTTGTTGAGTGTCTTTCATTGACCAGAGCTTTTTTGATAATATGTCTATAACTCACAAAAAATTATGTACAGGGGTCAATAAACACGCTCATGCTGTTTCTTCATTTCACCCTGGCGCCAAAACCTTTATGTAACATGAACTTATCAATACCTCTTCATCTATGCTGCATTAGGTGTGCAGAAAGATGAGCAATGGTGAAGGTAGATTTGATGTAATTCTGCACCAGTGAAAATGTTCCGTGTCCCAGCCCCTGATGAGTTTCACTTGTGTTGTGCTTAATACACTGCTATTCCAATTTGGGAAATGTATGCGCGCCTGAGAGTTCTTCTAGTATGTCTGTTTAATAAAACATATGCATTATTTCAAGGGAGTTTCAAAGTCTATTCATGAATGGTCTTTAAAGGCTAATTGTGAACAGTAAGCACTGCAACGCCCAGGTTTCCTGGCAACACCTTCCTTTGCAGCATAAATCATAGCCCCCCCCAACCAAGTAACCGCATATTTAAGTAAACCTTACTTGAAATTAGTGGCGTGAATAATAGATGAAATCTAAACGTGAAGAAAGACGAGCATTTGCAATGCAACAGGTCTCGCATTTATTTGAGTTTGAGCTATTGGCATTGTAAATGGCAGTGCCTTTTATTTATGTTTTGGTTTTCAAAACATAAATAAAAGACATTGCCATTTACAAAGCCAGTAGCTTAAATTCCGGCAAAGGTGAGACAAATGCTTTTTAGTAATCTCTTTGACCCTGCCAGCCAAACTCAGTGACCCCTGCCCCCAGGGCACTCAAATCGCCGCTCGGAATAAATGAAGACAGCCTGGGAATACAGCAAATAAACATTGCTCGCACTTCCAGGCCCTCTTCATTTACATATACTTGCAGTGGCATCTGCGCCCCCCTGGGAACCCATCCACGCCCCCCCAGGGGGGCGCGCCCCATAGTTTGAAGACCTCTGGTGTAAGGTGTGTGCATTGTTTGGGCTTCTGGAGGTAACGAAGCTATGGTGTCGATACCGCTGGGGTGGCAACAGGCGCGTTCAAAGGATGTGTGAAGAGGTAATTTTTTAGAGGGTCCCATGTGTCTTTGGGACATTAGGCCCGGGGAAGCAGTTCTGCATAATTAGTTAGTTGCTCCTAGCAATATATTAAATCAGTGAGACAGTCGTTGAATTTCAGTGCTCGCCCTCTGCCCCATCTACAGGCAACTCAGCACTTAGCCATTAGTAAGGCAATGGCGAGGTACCAACGATATGGTTTGGCAATAAGTTCTGTGTAGCCAAGTAAGGCAGCCAGGTGAGTACGGTCCAAAGACAACATCGTCATCTGATCTAGGGCATTGAACACTCGTTCCCAGTATTCGTACACTCCTACGCATTCCCAAGCTAGGTGAAGGAAATCGGCCTTCGGGGTGCCGCATCTGTCGCAGCTATCTGAGTCCCTCAACTTGTACTAGTACATTTTTACTGGAGTGTAGTACAAACGGTGCAAACATTTAAAGTGTGTGATACGGAGTCTATTGCTCACTGAGATTCCCCCTGTTTGTAAACAACAATATGTCCTGTTGGACTTGGCCCTTCTGGCAGGTTCATCCCTAAACATTTTTGCTTTTAATTGTGACTTGGTGTTAGTGATTTTTGGCTTCTGCGCACTTTCCCACTGTATCCCATGGTAAAGTGCGTGCGTGTAGTGAGGTTGGCCTGCCGTCCCATAGGAATGCATGGGGAATGTATGTGTCCATGTTAGTTCCTGATGCGTGTGGAGTACATGCTCGAGTTTGGTATGTGCGGACTCGTGAGATTGAATGCTGCGCGATGATGTGCGCGGCGTGAATGTACCTAGTGTGGAAGTGCCACTTCTAGAAGTTGGCCTGTCTGTGTAATTTATGTGAATTGGCTGTCTGGATTGTGATTGGCTGGAGCTGGCTGGTGAGCCTGTCTCCAGGAGTCAGGATGGGTCTGCCCCGGTGGTGAATGGAGATATCTGCATGATTGATGTGAGGGAGGAGTGCACCTGGGACCTCAATAGGGCTGGGCTTTCCCCACACAATGCTGGCTCCACCCCCTGTGGTGTAACTGATGACCCTAGCCTAACTAGTGAATGGGGAGAGGGGCTGAGCATAAAAGATTGCTCCAAAACCAGCTGCGACTGGTTTTCCCCCACCCTACAGACACAGACAAAGGAATTAGGTGTATAAAAAGGGGCTGTGAGCCTATACAAGGTGTGCTTGCTGATCCTAATTTGAGGGGGGCCTGCTGATGCTGCTGGGCGCCATGAGGACCGCCACTGAGACTGCCTCCCTGCCTGGAGGGCCCTGTGAGCTGGCCCCTGGGCCCAGCCTTTGCCCCCCCTTTTCCTTTCTAGGGACCCTGTCTCTGAGCTTGGACCTGCAGCGCCTGGGGAGTGCTGATCTCCCCCTCCAGAAATAGCGTGTTGCGCCGCTGGTGCGGCGATCCCCTGCCTCAAGGGATTCCCCGGCGTGGGGATTCCCCCCTTTTTAAGGCAGGTGCCCACCCTGCATTTTGCTGAGCCAGTCGGCCGAGTTTTGCGGCGCGGGTGCCCACCCCGCTTATTTGCCTACTTTCTACAGCCATCACGGGTGCCCACCCCGTTTTTATTATTATCTGTTCAACGGGTGCCCACCCAGTATTCTGCCTGAGAAAGTCCACCGCCATCGGCCCGGGCCGCTGACGGCACCCGGGAAGCCGCGCTGCCATTGGCTGAGGCTGCGGGAGGCTCGCCGGGCGACTCGCGCTGTGATTGGCCCCCAAGCAGGAAGCAGACGGGAGCCTACCCCGTGCTCCTGCGCCGGAGAAGGAAAGCCGGCGTCTCCCCCAGCCCCCCCCCCCACCCTGGGCTCCCAAGAGCAAGGGTCTCCAAAGGAAAAGATCCCCGTGTCCGGCAGCAGCTGTGGAGGTTAGGCGGAAGGGGCCCGAGACACATTGCCGGTGCCTGCCCACGCCGCGGTAAGAGGAGACGCGCTGCTCTCCTCGCCAGAGTCCGCCCAGGAGACCGGCCAGAAGAGTCCGGAGGAGTCCCGCAGACCCGGTAAGTGGGGCCCGGTGTTCATTATTGAAGAGGAGGGCGTTGGGGCACATTGCCGGTGCCCACCCCTCCCCTCCAGCGCGAGGGCATTCGTTTAGAGCCACGAGACTCCACCGGGCAACAGTTTGGTTAGAGCCGCCGAGGCTCCACCAAAGGGGGCATTGCTCTTCCAAGCCCACGAGGCTCCCGGGCACATTGTTGTTTAGAGCCCGAGAGGCTCCCACACCCGCATTGTTGGGGGCATTTACGAGGGTAGAGCGGCCCCGGTTGGCAGCGGGACGCTCCCCCAGTTTGGGCATTTTGTTTCTAGAGCCCACAAGGCTCCCACGTGTTGGGTCACAGTTGTTTTAGAGCCTGCAAGGCTCCCACGTCGTTTTTGGCGCTATTGTTCATTTTAGAGCCCCACAGGAGAGTCAGGAGGCACGCTGGTGCCAGGCTCAGTTCTCCAGTTGCCCAGCACTTAGTGGGCAACTGCTTCATTTAGGCTTTGCGCATTCTCCTTTGGCTGCCTGCGCAGCCTGCCCTGACTTTGCTGGACAGAGGGCATTTCAGCCCCGGAGAGGCCAGGTTGGCCTGGGGTCAGTTCTATGTGCATTTTGGCGCAAATGTGTAATTACTTGCCTAATGTGATTTATGCAATGCTTCATGTCTATACCCCTAAATGTATTTTTATGCTTAGGAAGTTGTTTTTCCTAGTATAGGTTATGCTAGTGAGTTTATGATTCCCTGCGTGATATTTGCCTAAGGTGTTTAGAATTGCGTATTTGGTATTTTCCTTTTACCAGTGTTTACTGGTTGTGTGCTACATTTGCTATTTGGTGCTACAGTTATTATATGTTCTATGTTCTAAGTGTTATTCCTACAAAGTGATAATTCTACCAAGTGCTAGTTCTAAAAGTGCTTATTCCTGACAGTGGTCCATGTGGCCCTGTCCCGTGTATATAATCCCCTGTAAATTCTGCCCGTGCCTATGGCACATTGTAAAGTGTGTGTTTATTATCTAATGTGTTTGGTATAATACAAAGGCTATTTTTATATATAACCTTGTGTGGAGTTTCTTTTGTGGTGGGCCTTGGGTGTTGTTGCTGGGTGCGCGCGCAAACGCTTTACACCGTGCCTCTGTGATAAGCCTGACTGCTCGTGCCACACTACCAAGTGGGTGAGCAGGGGTTATCTTTGCGGGTGACTTCCTTGCCCTGACGTAGAATGGTGGTTTCTGCCTTGCTCTGGCGCAAGCCTCAGCCAACCGGAAATCCCCATTTCTAACATGTCCATTGTTAGTCTGTGAGCTCGTAGCCGAGCTCTGAGTCCCAGTGCACTTGGCAGTGATATGGTGGTGTCTCCTGTGTCGTATGTATGGTGTGGTGTGGTAAAGTGTGGAAACCATATGCCCATGAGAAGGCGCATGTTGCATTAGTTGCAGAAGGGCCAGAATGGGGGGCTCATGGGGAAACTCCTGGGTGATGGAGCGAAGGCCCTGTCGTAGTCATACATAGAGGAATACGTCGAGAGGGGATGACTGGGTCTCGTGGAAAACCTGGTTTTAGTGTCCGTAACTGCCCGTTGCCCCAGGTTGTGATTTTAGTCTGTTCTAGGAGCTTGTGGAATCCCATTTCCTCTAGTAGCTGCATGCAGGGATGGTATGATAATGGGAGCAGTGGGGAGTAGAGCATGGGCATTTCATAGGTTTAAGATGCGATTCCAGGTGTTGACCGTGCATGTAACTGTGGTTGGCGTGTTGTCTCGTTGTTGGCGATTGTCACATAATACGCCCTCTTGGGGTATAGGGTCGGCGGCCAGCCAGTGTTCTGCCGCAACCTGTGGCATCTAGCAGGGAGGATGAAACCAATAATAAGCGTAGTGCGCTTGGGCACATGTGTAAAAGAGTTCAATATTCAGAATGTCAAAGCCTCCCTGCGAGTAAGGCCTGGTGAGTATGTTCCATTGTAATTGCGGCTGTTTGCCACCCCATACAAGCCTGATCATTTCTGTTCGTAATGCCTTAAATATACAGGATATTAAGGAAACGATACAACAATTATGGGAGAACCACCATTTTGATCAAGGAGGCGCGGCCCGCTAAAGAGAGAGGCAGAGAAATCCATCAAGTGACAATGTCCGTGATGTGATCTAGAGCTTTACCATAGTTTAGGCGCATGAGTTCCACCCTGTCTTTGTTGATGCTGATCCCTAGGTAGCGCAGGTCTGAGTGGCACCGTTCGAGTGGGAAATCATGGGGGAATGGCGTGGCTGTGGAGGTGAGAGGAAATATTTGTGACATTCCCCAGTTTATGTGAATCCCCGCTAACTTCCCAAAAACAATGAACTCTCATAGAAGTAGGTTTATGTTGGTTTGCGGGTAACGGACATATAGGGTGATATCATCTGCATAAAGAGATAACAATATCTGACCTATATTACAGGGCAGTGCCTTGTCCTGATGGTGTTGCCGTAATTTGGCTGCCAATGGCTCTACCGCTAGGGCGAAGGGCAGGAGGGAAAGTGGGCACCTCTGCCGGGTGCCCCTAGAGATATGAAAATCTGGAGATAAGTGAACATTAATTAGGACTTTGGCTGTAGGAAGTCGATAGAGCAACCTGATCCAGGAGAGGAAAAATGGAGGAAAGCCCATCCGTTGCAGGATGCCTATTAAGTGGTCCTATTCGATGCAGTCGAACGCCTTAGTGGCGTCCAAAAACACAAACGCGAGCGGCAGGTCTGAATTGATATTATGGAGAATTTAAAGCAATATGCGAAGATTGTGTGCAGGCAAACGTGGCACACATGGACAAGCAGGTCAAGATCATCGCAGCGAAAAATGAAGATTTAGAAGCGCGAAGTAGAAGGAATAGCATATGGGTCCTTGGTATTCCAGAGAGCACCAACACTGGGAAGAGGGAAGTGTACATAGAAAATCTGCTACGCGACACAATTGGTGCTGAATGCTTCTCGTCGCAGTTCATTTTGACAGGGCGCCACTAACACTCGTACAAGGAAGAGAATGATAAGTGAAGCACAAAGGCAATAACTAAACGACAACACGTAAAACACAGGTCACTCGGGCCCAGACCCAGACCGGGGCCAGACCTCACAGGTCGCTCGGGCCCAGACCTCCCCTGGGAAGTACGCCTCGCCCCATCATCGCCGAGCTTTTTGAATTATCGGGACTAAGAGATGCTCGCAAGGCAGCTAGGGAGAAGCGCCAACTAACTTTTGAAGGAACCCACTTTACCATTTACCCAGACTTCACAGCAACTGTGCAGGAAGAAAGGCACAAGTTCATGTCCGTCAAAAAGAAATTGCAGGAGGCCCAAATCGACTACGCACTCCTGTACCGGGCGCATCTGCTGAGTTACCCACAAACACAAGCAGACATTCTTTACTAAGCCACACCAAGTGGAAGACTCTTTAAAATGCCTAAAACGTCGCATCAACTCCTCTGCCACGCCGACCTCATCACCTAGATGAAGATCCCCGGCCACAGAGTAGCTGACAATGAAAGCTAGGCAGGGCCAGGTGGTGGCAACGTAAAGACGCAGCGACACACATCATTGGATGCAAACATCCTTTAGAAGCAGCCTCCTGGCAGCGTGCATCAGATAAGTGACAATTTGGGACCATAGGACAATTAGTTCTAGCCAGCCGATGGGTACTCAGTGCCCGGTCACCCTCTCCGCACCGTGTATCAGCCCAGGACAATGACCAGTGCCGTCAACAGCCCGAAGGCTTAGGAGAGACCACGACCCCAGCTGCTGCCTCCAACTAGGTGGTGATGTGGAGGATTAAGGATGCGATGATAAGCCCCTCAGCTAGACGCCACACAGGATGGCACCACCCACATGCAGAGCCATGGGGGTGAAAGGTTTCCACAGGCTGCAGGGTGTGGCAGTATCCCCTGCTTTGCTATATATAAGAGCTGTAGGACCCCTCTCCGCCTGTCGTAATATTGGCGTCCCAAGTGCGGGTAGGTTTAGCAAGCCTCCACAGAGTCACTGGCGCATTACCGAGCGCACCTATTGTGGTGTGCTATGGTGCGCTATTTGTTGCTGTGTGCGCCTTTCCACTACCCTGAGCTGCTGAGTGTCGCCATGTGTGGCTGCTCTCTAGTAACAGGAGACAGTGGTATTGCGTCGCGAGCAGGTAAGCCGGGATGGTTGTAGTGGCGGCAGGGCTCATGACATTTGGGGCATCCATCACTGCGGGTAGGTGTGGGTTACAGCACAATAAAAGCATTATAAAAGTTTGCGCAGTTGGCATTGCTAATAATAATGCAACACTAGCACCTGACTGCCTCAAACTAAACATAAAACAGACCACAGTTCTTGAAATCAGCCACAATACCTGATACTGATCACAGTACGTAAAACGAACTGCAGTAGGATATCTTAAACTGACCACAACCTTTGAAACAAGCATATGTGGTACTAGGTGGTATTATGTTGAGTGGGGTTATGTTGTATTGAGTTGAGTGTAAATATATGTTGTAAATATGTGTTGTGTGATTATGTGGTATTGAGTGTTATGATGTGGGGATTATTTATGTTGCATTGATTAGTGTGTAAATATGTGGTTTGTAGTTGTATGGTCCTGAGTGGTATGATGGGTGTATTTTTTTAAACTGGGCTAGTGCCAGGGGGTTAAGGGTGAATGGCAGGGAGGTGAGTAGTGAATGCCAGGAGGGACAAGGGTGACTGTCAGGCGATGGGGGTGAATGGTGAGTGCTAGAGAGGTGATGAGTGAGTGCCAGAGAGATGAGACGTAAGAGTTAGGAGGGTAAAGGGTGAGTGGAAGATGTATGTGTGTCAGGGGTGAGGGGTAGCTGCCATGCCATGGGGGTGATGGGCAAGTGCCAAGGAGGTGAAGGTTGAGTGCCAAGGGTCAAGGTGAAGTAGTTGGTTTTGAAAGCACTTGCTTTTTCCTTGTATCTAGCAGTTTTCAAACAACAATAAAAATGTCAACGGTAATTTAACGTTTCTGTAGGTGAGAGATGGATGTTTTATCTACTTGCAGTTTGGACTCATAAATAAGGCCCGCTGTTTTCCGTTTTTATTGATTTTAACAAATAGGGACAGAAATACATTTATTTTCTGTCTGTATTTTATTGTTAAATGTGGAAAACAAACGGAAATTGTGTGCTTTTTTGAGTCAATCTAAATACACGTGCCCAAGACTGCCAATCCAATAACTGTGTTTTACAGATAAGGGGGTTAAAAAAGAAAATAATTTTAGTAGGAAGGCTTAAACAGCAGTAGATATGCAAAAGGCTGGTGCTGAAATGTGCATATTTTCATATAAGTGCATTGATTTATCTTCTGCAGGTGTTCATATCACTGAAACCTGGCAGGCTTTCAAGCAGGACAGCATATTTTTTGGTTAAATAAAAGCCAAAATATACCAGTTTAAGCTTTATTTTTTTCACAAAACAAAACTCATAATAAATATGGATAAATACAGATAAAATGGACAAAAAATAGATATGGATAAATACATACAGAAATGTAAAAAAAAAATAACCATAAATAAATACCATAAAACGGGAACAGGGAGTTAATATGCCCCTTTGAAAGAAGGTGTACTATGCATATTAATCCTTATTGTTTTGTGTAATATTTCCTATAGACGTATTTAGACAGGTAAGATTCATTCCCTCGGTACAACACGTGTGTAATATAAAGTGCTCTGACACCCATAGGGATGGTATGAGTAGCGCTATAAAACAAAATAAATGCACGTGAGAGAGAGGTTGTGGAGAGATGAGTGGCATTGATGGAAGGTGGTGGTGGAGGGGGGGGGGGGGTTTGTGGAGAAGGAGGAGTTCATGGTGGGGGAGGCCCATTGAAGATTGTCGCACCAGGCACTTCTAACTCCAAAGGCGGCGCTGATGTTCTGTTGTGTGTGTTCGACTTGATGAAAGTAAACCCTTGGGAAACCTTATGAAACAACCAGAGTGTAGCCTCAGGACACCATGAGAGCCCCCTTATGTAAGATACCCTTATGTAAGAGTCCTATGATTATGTTGGTAGCCGAACAGGCCAGGAAAAGCCTATTGTGGGTTGGACCGAAATTCCTGAGGCAGAGATATCTGCAGGACCTGTAAGACTGGAGAACATTTGAAGGGGAGCATGCAGAATTGCGAGGCTTGGGAGGAATGAGGCCCCGGTGTGTGAAGGTAATTCGCATCTCCTCTGTAAACAGAGTGTTCAGGGGTCTCTACCCTGGAGTGCCTGGGTACAGGCAATAGGAAAACTCCGGCCACTGCTGATTTCTTTGCATTGTTCTTACTTCAAAAATCTCCTAATTACAAAAGGGCTAGAAACAAATGAGGACAAAGATTAAAAAAAAATAAAATAAAAAAAATACCATGTGAATGAAAACACGGTAAAGCAGTGTGTGATGACTTCTGTGGTGGGAATATGAGAGTGCAGCCTATGAACTCTATTAGAGCGCAGACTTATGAATCATACCAATAAAATACAGACTGGACTGCTGATTCGAGCCGGCCTCTGCTGAAGCAAAGGGGCTATCTCTCTGGCCTTTAATTATCTGTGTATTACAAAAGTTGGAGGGGTAAGAGGAGGCGGGTGTGGGAGGGGGGCGTTGAGGGGTTTCACCAGAAGCAAACCGAAACAAATGAGGGCGCTGGTACCCACAGCCTTCCTAAGAGAGTTTAAACACGCTTTTCTTTGGAGCTACGTGCAAGGGAGAGAAATTCAGGCAGCTCCTGCGCCCCTCTGAACGCCAGCGCCCTGGGCGTGGGGTCAGCTCGCCCATGTTGATTACAGGCAATGCAGGCTAGTATCACATTGAGAAAAGTAACATGGTGACATCCGTGGTGAGATTATGACCTGTGAATAGTATCATGTGTGTGAAACTTGTTGACACCACAAGAGTGACGACTAAATATTTCACGAGACACTTCCATGGTAAATAGCGCCTCGAGGTGACTCCGTGGGAGCACTCAGTACGAGACAGCGGCAGATCCACTCGCTTCGGAGATTAGAACTTGGAAGGTTGTCAGAAGTGGATTCAACTCATATCACAGGCTACTCTCCCCTCGAAAGCAAAGCAATGTAGGGACATAAATTTAAGGACCGGTGTTAAAATTATCGCTGTTTTATCAGCAGGAAACTGCCGATAAAACGGCGATAATGGGCTTGATAATACGCCCTTGTTAAATCCTATAGAAGCCCATGTTAACATCAGGATATGGGCTTCTATGGGAATTTACAAGGGCGTATTATCAAGCCCATTATCGCCAGTTTCCTGCCGATAAAACAGCAATAATTTTAACACTGGTCCTTGATAATATGCCCCGTAATTTCTACAAATTAATATCGAATCCTTTGCGTTGCTTCTATCGGTCTCACCTCGGATGCCATAGTCGTTTAAAATGTATAAAGCTCCATCCAGGAGGCAATAAAGACGTACACTGTGCAGTTAGATGAATTTGAGAGAGTGTTATCTTATCTGTACATTCACATCATATTAATAAGACAGCTTGATGATAGCAACTTATCACACCCAAATGATTGCCATGGTGCGCCCTGGTGAGCGAGTGTACGCGGAGCTGGTCGTCTTAAAGTCTCATCATTGAGCGGTCCGTTTTGCCTCACCAGCTTACCTCCTGCCCAGCCCAGCTGTAAGTCACTTCGCGCCTGAGGCCTGCTGGGCTGCATTTATACAGAGTGAAAGGCGTGCCTTTGATTGAATTAAACTCTCTGTTGGTGAGATGTTTGTTGGGCGTTGCCTCACTTCTTGTTCTTTCCGTTTGTAGGTTTGCATTGTGATGAATCTGCTAACACTTTAAGTGCGATGGACAGTGTGACCATTAAAACTTAAACTGCGCTTCAATCGTGGTGCCTAATATTTGGTTAGGTAGAACTACTAGTTCACAACTTCGTCATGGCTTCTTATCTCAATTTAAATAACAGAACTGATTCTGTTTCGAGGCAAACACGGTTTCTACAAGAACTTCAACAGTAGAACATAACAAGAACCGCATAAAGTAAACCAGCATTGGCACAGTCAATACTCCTGTCCTTAGCTGCAAGCATACCCAAGGGTGTATTGGCGCTGATAGGTAAAGAGAAGGCACCGGTTTATAACTGGAAAAGGTGAGTTTTCAATAACTTGTTAAAGGTTAGGTTCATAACCCTCGCACCGTGCCCATTCCGTGGATGACATACCTATGCCCCCCGCCCACCTGCCGTCATCCCAATAAAGTTAGCCAACAATGAGTGTATATGTTGTGGTCGTTGTTGGCCGCAGTTCTATTAGGATTGTACAGATGCTGGTCATACATTTGTCATTTGTGAACTGCTGTATGTTGGTCATAAATCATACATGTCATTAGCCATCCTGGGGGGATACTCTTGTGGTACATTTCAGTTCGTAAATGGCCCGTCCAAACCAGTTCCTTTAGTTAGTCCTTGGTAGTCCTCTTTGTCGGTTATTTTTGGGACCACCATTTGGTTGATCACCCACACCCTCTGTGTGTAGTGGAGGGTATCTTCTCTCCCTGGAGTTAGGCCCCCAGCTCGGGCGGCGAGTGCTGTCTCCTTTTGCTACTCCCCTCCTTGATGCGGCAACCTCACCCTGCCGTGCGGCATTCAAAAGTGAGTGGCCCTCATCCTACACGCCGCCCGTCGGTGTGTCTCCTTAGCCAATCATTGTACCAATTTCCGCCACGCCGCAAGGAGGCTAACGTCTTTCTGCGGCTCCCCCCACGAGAATTTTTTAAAACATTTTTTTTTTTTTTTTTTTTAATCTGCCACCGGCGAGAGCCATTACACCCCACAAGTTGTCCCAAAAGACTCTCAGCCATTCATCAGAAAGATGGACCCCGTCTGGACCATACAGTTCCGGGCATCCTGGGAGGATTAGACCATGTCTGATGGATTCCAACCCGTTGGTCTTGCAGAATTTGTGCATTGCAATGTTCAGTTTTCTCCTGGCATTATCCACCGCCTTGTTGGACTCTGTCCCCCCCCCCTATGCCTCCTGCTGACCATCTCCGACCATATGACAGTCGCTTCGCCGAACCATGTAGCTGCCCTGGTGAGGTCCATCTGAATGGCCTGCCCAATGGTTTGCGTCCCATTTGGGCCAGGTCATTGCCGCCGAAATGAATGATCAGGACTTCTGGATGCCATGCCGAGTCTGCCAGTAGGGTGTCGAATGTTGCTGGCAGGTGGTTCCATTTCATCCCCGGCTGCCCCAGCCAGCGATGCATGTAGCTTTGGGCTTGCTTGCTATTCTGTGGTCTGATCGCTGCCACCATGTCTCCATCCTGGACACGAAAGAGTGTCCCACTACCCAAATCAGCTGGGGGCATCTTTCTGCTGAAAAAGAATTGCAAATATAAGGTGGCCTGCAACAGCACTGGGTCCTTTGTCTGCAGTATTGGGCGAAGGGGGACGTTCTCTGACACCCTGCCGTGCGGCATCCCAAGGTTGCCCTGCTTGATGCCCACCCTGCCGTGCGGCATCCCAAAGTGACTAGCCCCCCCTTCACCACCTTTGCTGCTCTACAAAAGCTGAGGCCGGATGTAAGTCTTGTAGGCTCGGGACCGCCATCTGCCGACAGCCTGAATTCCTTCCTCTGGCATGCCATGCTGCGATATCGAGGTGGCTGCGCTAATTCTGAAAGAGTGAAGAGCAAAGGACTCTGGGTGGAGCCCGGCCATCTCGAGGGCCTGGCGCATTACTGCAGTGAATTGGAACTTGCTTAGGTTGCTCCCATCCAGGTGTTTGAATAGTGGTTCTCCGCCCGCCGGGCGGGTCACCATGTGTTTGACTAGACAGCACACTGTGCAGTACCTGCTCTCTGGAATGCATTGCAGCCGTATAACCGTGCCCTTTCCTGCCTTGTCAGTTTTTGACCTTCTTAGTAGTATCTCCACTGTCTTTACTGTGGGTCTGATGTCCGTGGCCTGGAGGCACCATTGGCCGAGCCCCGCTTGCTAGGCGCCACCAATTCGCTGATGCGAAAGGCGCCAAAGAATGCCGTGACAAATGCCGCCCGGAAGAGTTGGAGCTCAAAAATGTCTTTTGTAACCCATACCAATGCTTCTAGTAGCTGGCCCAGTTTTTTAAAATCAGTGGGGCACCTGTTGTCCACCCTTACCCCTTCGTTTCTTCTCCACCCTTTCAGTGCTGCCTTGAGGTATGGGGATGCTGTGGGATCTTCGTGTGAATCTTGGTGAAATGGGCTATTGCTAACAAATGGGCCTGTGTCCACGACCTTGTCTTTTTGTTATTGAATACCCACTGTATACATTTCTCCACCGCTGTTTGTGTCCTGGCCCTGTCGCTCAGCGATTGTATGCCCCCAACTTTCATTACTGTGGCTGCATACTTCTTGTACCTTCTAGCTGTTTCTGGCATCAGTTCCTGCTTTACCAGTGTGGATAGATCTATCCCCCCAGGTCCCACAGATATGCCGGGAAAGGGGTCATCTCCTTGTCTGCCCCTGGCACCAGCTCTCTGAATCGTTTCATTTGAGATCTTGACAAGGCGCCCGCTGCCGTGTTCTTTGCCCCTGGAACATGGCGAGCCTTCATCTCCAGGTTCCCCTCTAGCTTTAATTTAATCAACTGTCGCATTAGCCTCAACGTGTCAGGGCACCTTACTGCGCCTTTGTTAATGGCCTGTACTACCCCCTTGTTGTCAGACCACAGAGGCAGCTTCATGTCTCTTAGCTCCTGTTTCCATATTGTCAATGCTACTATTATTGGGAAAAGTTCTAAAAATGTGATATTACCAGTGATGCCCTGTCTGTGCCATTTCTCTGGCCACTGGCTCGCACACCACCTTGTGCCCCAAAGCCCAAGCTCCCTACAGCGTCCGTGAAAAGGGCTATCTGTCTGGCTGTCACCCAACTCGTCCCACATAAGCAGGTCCTGCTTCACCCCAGCCCCTAGCCGGATGCGGTGGTGTTTGTGAATGATGCCTTATGTCAGCTGTGTCAAGCACCTGGTGAACACTCTCCCAGCCGGGATGACCCTGGCCGCGAAATTGAGCTTCCCAACAGCCTTTGCAATTCGTGGAGTGTTGTCTTGCTCCAGCCGCACAAGCTCCTGACCTCCTCCCTGAAATCCCTCACCTTTTTCACAAGCAGCCTGGCCGTCCCAGCTACTGAGTTCAGCTCTATGCCCAGGAATGTAAGTCTTGTGGTGGGGCTCATTGTTTTCACGGATGCTAGGGGGACCCCAGTATCCCTGCCAGCTCTTCAAATGCCGCCAGGTTGTCTCCGCACATGGGAGACCCTGCGTGGCCCGTAAACATGAAGTCATCCAAAAAAATGCGGTTTCCCACCCCCTGGGTGTCTGTCATGTAGGGCCCATTCCAGAAAGGTGGCAAACTGCTCGAAATATGCGCATGAGATGGCGCAACCCATGGGCATTGCTTTGTCAATAAAAAGGTTCCCCTCCCACTGAAAGCCCAACAGGTGGAAGCTGAAGGGGTGAACAGGTAAGAGGCGGAATGCGGACTCAATGTCCGCCTTGGCCATCAGTGCCCCCTTTCCTGCTGCCTTTACTAGGTCAATTGCGTCATCCACTGATACGTAGCCCACTGAGGAAGCCTCTGTGGCGATCCCGTCATTCACGCAGGACCCTTCAGGGAATGATAGATGGTGGATCAGTCTAAATTGGCCTGGCTCCTTCTTGGAGACCACCCCCAGAGGGGATATAACTATACCCTTGTGCAATTGTGGTGGGAGGGGGCCCTCAACTCTGCCCAAGGATTTCTCTTTAGCCAGTTTGGCGCACACCACCTCAGGGTGTTGCATTGCGGATTTCAGATGGTTGGCCACCTCTAAAGGTAGAGGGCCTGTGAATGGGATCACAAAACCTTCCTCAAAACCTCGCATTAAGACAGTGGCGTCTGCTTTGTTAAGGTATTTGTTAGCTAGTCTGCACAATTGGGGATCTCGCCAGCTGTCAATCCTGCAGGTCTCGCAAATGTCCCTCAACTGTTGTCCTGGATCTAGTGCTTCCTTTTCTTGTCTTTCTTGTCCCTTTTTGTCTCTTGCTTGCCCCGTCATGCCACCGCTGGGAGCCCTCCCCCGCAGTGAAGGACCGGGTTTTAGAACCCAGCGGCGTCAGAGAAAATGCCTGATGCCTTCGAGTTCCCCTGCCTTGGCAAACAGAGACAGGGATACTTCTTGATGACATCAAAGACCAATGTTTATTGGCTGCAACCAGGAACAGAGATCTACGAAGCACAACACGGGTGGTACGCTAGAGACTGCACAAATTCAATGAGCGGAGCATGGTCTTTTATGCTAAAAATCAAGCCTCAGGCAACATTCCAAATTAGCATTGGGTTCAAACAAACTGACAAATAGTAATGCGGCATTTTGAAAGTAACGTATGACGACAATCCCACTTTCGGTTGTCCAGCCCACCAGAAATGACCAAGCACATTCCATTTTACTTGTTCGCTCAGGCCGGACAAACCCATCATAAAACCCTCAACCCAACTCAGTGATTATGCTGTAAAGGAAGGAACAGAAACAGATAAGAAGCAGGATAGAAAGGTGGGTGCAGTGTACCATAAACACGGGCATGTCCTACCCTTTGATTTTTATCTGACCAGCTGCTTAACAAGGAACTGTCTCAGCGAGGTCAGCCTCGGGCAAGGGAGTCAGTTCGGCCAGGTCATTCAGAAGTCGGCTAAGGTGTATGTGTCCCAAAGACTCGTTCGGCCGCAGTCATCGGCCTATGTGAGGGCAACCACACAAAATGGCTGCCGTACACAAAATGGAACCCGAAGGTTCAAACGAAATCCTCAAATACGTAGTGTTCTCCACGATCGATTCATGCGAAAACACTCGTACACACTACACTCGTGATTTGCGGTCTGCTGACACCAAAATCGTCTATTTCCGACGACCTTTATTGAACGGGTTCGGAACCACCGAACCAGACCCACAAACTCACGGAACTACAGACCCTCCTTTTGCCCTTACATAGGCAATAAACCCAAACCCATGTCAATCTGAATATGGATCTATATTCATCAGATCATCGATATGTTGCTGTAGCATCATCCTATTACTTAGTACCTCTCTCTGGACAGGTCTCCTTGCACACAAAGTAGCAAAGAGGTCACAAATAGCAAGAGCACACTGTACACAAAGACAGAACAGGAAAAGGATAGCTAAGACCATCCCAATGACCATCAAAATCTTCCAACCCCAAGTGGATATCAGTCCCCATAACCATCCCATCAAAGACCAATCTCCTTTGTCCAAATGGACAGAATCGGAGATCTTATGTAGCTTGGAAATGGCCTGGAAGACTGACGGAGCGTTGTCTGGAATGAAAACGCAGCAGCTTGATTGAATCAGTTTACATACTCCACCTCGATCTGCTAGTATGACATCAAGGGCAACTCTATTTTGGAGTGTCATAAGCCTATCCGACTGGAGCTCAGCAGTCAAGTTACTAAGGGCACCAGCATTTTCGACTATGGTGGACTCAACCACTCTCGTCAACTGGCGAATATTCCTGCTATTAGCCATCGGTCCCCAGAACGGCAGAAAACCCTTAAATAAATCTCCCAACTCTTGCCCTGCAGTGTCTTCTTGACTAAAGACACCTCTTGCAACTCTCGTCTTATGGTAATCTGCCGCAGCTGTAATAGTGGGAGGCAACAGGAAAGAAACAAAACATGTGCCCGAAAAATCAGGGGGCAACCATGTATACGCTTTGTCATAGCAAAGCAGCTAAAAATGCTGGGGAAGACTGAGACGTAAATACATAGGTGTCAGTAGAATCGCTCTTCCCTAACTGAGCTCTCGGATTCTTGCCATTACCCTGCAGACAATAGCGACCCTGATGGGGCACTATCCAAATCGGTGGAGAACTTTTCGCTCGCTGGTTAACACTCAGACTAACTCCATATCCAGTAATATCCCACCCACTATAGGGTTGCTTCTCATCTATTGGAATAGTTTCAATGCATTAGTCCCTTTAACCATGTCGACTATGCCTCTTGCAACAGCACTATTCTTAGGATTGTCCTTCGGTGAACGTAGGGGATAGACACTATGGGCATAAATAAACATCGTTCTGTAAGCCCAAATCGAACCATTCAAACTAAAAGGTAAAACCAAGTACGGAATACCCTTATCAGTCGTATGGGGCATTAGACCATAGATTCAACAGTTTGTCGTGTTCATCACTGTAGTGATGAAGTCGGAGTCAACGTAGTTGCAGAGAAGATTTATTGATAACAGGTGCTGCGCAGCAGCTCAACAGCAAGGCAGATAGTCAACTGTAAATGGCTCATTCAAAATACATTCTAAATAGAACTAAAGGGACAAGGGACAGAACAGACAAGAAGAAGAGTTCCAGAAAGACTAGAGTGAAACATTAGCAAAACATTACATTATCCTCTCTCCTTCAAAACAAGAAAAGGAAGAAAGGAGAAAATGAAAAGGTAACCAGCACGAGAAGGAAAACAAGAAAAGAGAAAGAGAAACATCAGCGATATCTTGCAGGAACAAAGCGAGTACGAACACTCCTACGAGGTTGAACAGGAACAATAGAAGTAGAAGGCAAAACAGAACTATCTTCAGAAGAAAGATGATTTACAATGGGTTCGCCCACTTTGACAACTCTGGCAGCATTCCACCAATTCTTCATATTGACTCTCACAGAGTTAGCACAAACTTTGTCAATGACAAAAGGCTCAGAAAACTTGGGACTACCTTTAGTGGTGTGAACAGGTAATTTTACACAAATGTTCTCACCCACCTTGGATGGTTGAGAAACAACTTTCTTTCTGGAGTCAAAATCATTTTTCTGCTTGGACTGGGCATACATTACGTTAGACCTAGCAACTTCATCTAAATTGTCAAGGGAATTCAGCGTGACCCAACGTGACATCCACCCAGGACAAACTTTTGAACATGGTTTTCTCCCACGCAACAACTCAAAGGGTGACACTTTGGTGGAGGAATGAGGGGTGGTGCGATAGAACCACAACATAGATCTAACTGCGTTGGGTACGTGACAGTGCTGGGCAAAGGCCCACTGAATGCAATTGTTGAGGACCCTGTTCATACGCTCAACAAGACTGTTCGTTTGAGGGTGATAAAGGGCACTCCTCAAATGATCGATACCACTTTGACAAACAAAAGAGTTAAACTCTTGGCTGATAAATTGGGAACCATTATCGCTTACAATAGAGGAAGGAAAACCTTCACGCAAAAACAGGTCCTTCAGAAAATCGATCACATTCTTGGAATTGGCCTCGCTAACAAAACGGACCTCTGGCCACTTTGAGTAATAGTCAACAGCAACTATAGCGAACCTGGAGGAAGAAGGAAGTAAATAGAAGGGACCCACTAAATCGATACCTATTTTTTCCCACGGCCTGTCAGGGAAAGAAATGGGTTGCAAAGGAGGAGAGCGTATCTTTAAACATTTCTCAGCACTTGAACAGACAACGCATTCCTCAACAACAGTATCAATTTCTTGATCCATCTTGGGCCACCAGTAATGTTCTCTAACCCTTCTCTTAGTTAATGTCTTGCCCAGATGACCCTCATGTGCACCTTTAACAATTCTGATTCTGAGGTCACTAGGAGGAATGAGTCTATCGCCACGCATGAGCAGATCTCCCTCAATAGAGAGTTCCTCAGAAACTTTAACAAAGGTTTGAAGGGAAACATGAACATTCTTCTCTCTTGGCCATCCATCTTTGACATATCTAACCACTTCATTGAGAAGGACGTCATTAGACAAATGCTCCCTCCATTCTGCCTCACTGATGGAACGCATATCATCCATACCAACAAAAGCAACAAAACAATCCTCCTCATCATAATCCTCCTCCCAATCTCCTTCACAGTCAACGTTAACGGGATTTCTTGAAAAATAATCTGCTCTAGTGTTTTTGTTACCCGGAATGTAGCTAACCTCAAAGTCATATTGGAGTAATTTAGTAGAAAGTCTAGCAATTCTAGGGGAGTGTTCCTTGATGCGGACACCAGTAAGGATAGAAACTAAAGGACTGTGATCGGTCCTCAAACGGAAATGCTTGCCCCAGAAGTATGGATTGAACTTTCTTATTGCCCACCAGCAGGCTAAGAGTTCCTTTTCAATCACCGCAAAATTGGATTCAGCTCCACGGAGAACTCTCGAAGCATAACCCAGGGTCTGCTCAACACCACCAACTTCCTGAGTGAGAACGGCCCCCAAACCAAACCCGCTGGCATCCACGGTGATGGTACACATAGCATTGGGATTGAAAGATTTTAAAACTTTAGAACTGATCAATTCTTGTTTGATCCAGGCAAAAACTCTTTCACAATTGGCATCCCACAAAAAAGGAACTTCTCTTTTAAGCATGTTGGACAACGGTTGTATCCTGGAGGCATAGTCAGGTATGAACCTGGCATAAAACTCACAAAGTCCAATAAATGACATTAAACCACTTTTGTCCTTAGGTGCAGCGCTATCGACTATTGCTTTGACTAGGCCAGGTCTAGGTTCCACTCCATTCTCAGACAACACATGACCAAGATACTCTACCTTCCGTGCCCTAAAAACACATTTTTCTTTGTTCAAAACAACATCAGCATTGCCCAAAGCTTTTAAGACCTCCCTCAAAATTTCATCATGAGCATCACAGGTTTTTCCATGAATAAGGACATCATCCTGGAAAACCACAACTCCACTAATGCCTTTCAAAATGTTGGTCATGATCCTCTGGAAAACTGCTGCCGCAGAGGCTAGCCCAAAAGGCATACGGCAGTACTGAGAGGAACCTACAGGGAAAACAAAGGCAGTGAAGTGTCTGGAAGCAGGATCTAGAACCACCTGGTGGTACGCAGATGCCAAATCTAATTTGCTAAACCACTTGGAACCGTCAATAAGTGACAATATGTCAGGAATTTTGGGGAGGGGAAAGGAATCCACCCAGATGTTCTTATTTAAGCTGCGTAAATCAACACAGACACGAAGTTCCCCTTTCTTTTTTTTAACGACCACTAAGGTAGAAAGCCATAAGGAGGACTCAATGGGTTCAATTATCCCTTTACTGCAAAGACCAAACAGCTCTGACTCAAGTTGTTCTCTCACACTGAACGGGACGTTCCTCAGTTTATGTTTAATAGGGATGGTATTGTCCTTGACACGAATAGTGTGCTTAAACCCTTTCACTTCTCCCAAATTATTGCTAAAAACGGAAGGAAAATCTTTGACTAAAGTATTGATGAAATCATCACTTTGAATGGAGAGATCATTACTTGTGGAGGGCTGGTCATCAGTTTGAACAACAGAGATGGAGATAGGATCTTTAGTGCCAGGGCGGATAACCATCTTAAACAGACCTTGATGGAACCAACCAAGGATGTTTAAACCTTTGATTGAAACATACACTTTGCCAAAAAATTTCCTCCCTCTGAATTCAATAGAATCCTCAAAATAACCCTTGAGTTCAATCCTTCTACCCTCATAATTAAGAGGAGACCTGTCAGGAGGAAAAAGTTTGCGATCACCCCAAACTTCTTCGAAGAGTTCTTAAGTAAGCATGGTTATCCTAGCACCCGAGTCTACTAACAAGCAAACTATTTTATCACCAATGCCAATATCAGTGTATGGATCCACACATTCACACTCAGGATCATCAACACTGACGCCAACAACAGCAACCATATCTCTTAAATCATTTTGGATGCTGGTATCATCTTGGTTGCAGTCAGAAACATAGGCAACAGAAGTAGGATTGTAGTTATTGTTCCACTGTTTGTTGGGCTGAGGTAGAGAAGCATTTCTTTTTACACTTTGGCAGACTTTAGCAAAATGGCCTAACCTACCACATAATCTACAGGTGACGTTTCTAGCTGGACAAGGACGTCCAGACTTAGAATGAGGAAAATTTCCACATTTGAAACAAATATTAGTTTGTTTAAAGAATTTGTTGTCAGTACGACCAGAAACATTTGCCTTATTGTCTACAACTTTAACAACACTAACAGTTTATTCTTTACAAAATGATGTAGAGGGTTTTCCATCAAGCTCTTTGACAGAAAGTTTAGAAAATTCAACACTTTTAGCCACACGTACAGTTTCTTCAAGTGAGGATTACCTAAAGAAAGCAATTTTTGTTGTATACTTTTATCTAAACATTTGAAAATGTATTGATCCCTAATCATTTGATCTCTGAAATTTTCAAATTCACACTCTGCACTAAGCACTCTAAGTGCGGAAATGAAGTCTTCAACCTTTTCTCCTTGCTTTTGTTCACGTTTGTAGAATTTATGTCTGACAACAACCAAACTGGGTTTGATATCAAAACGTAACTCTAGTAGTCTTACAGTTTGATTATAGTCATCCAAATCCTCTACTCCTGGAGGAAGTACTAAAGGAGGTAAATGTTTAAATATTGAGCGACCTTCAAACTCAAGGCTATTCAAAAGAAGATACTTTTTCCTTTCTGCTCTGTATCTCGAGGCACCAATGGCTCCTAAATAAGTAGAAAACGCATCAAACCACTTATTCCAATTAATAGGGGGTTCCCCAGGAAGATCAAGAAAAGGTGGTGGAGGAGAAACTGCTTGTAAACTCATTTTGCTTTGATAAAATGGTAAAGTTCAAGACTGTGAACAGCAGTAATCCAAATATTTATGTGAAGAAGAAGATGAGTTCCTTGACCTTAACAGTTATACAACTAAAACTGTTAAAATGAACGAAGGTAAAATAGAAGCCTTCCCTGTGGAAAAAAAAAACGATTAGAAAGCAAGATGACAAAATATTCTGATACCGTGTTGTAAATGAGGTGAGGAGTCGGTTGGAGCGAGACTCAGTTGGTCGCTGCTGCAGTTCACACAGTAAATCCGGTTGAAGCGAGACTCAGTTCGTCGCTGTTGCAGTTCACACAGTAAATCCGTTCAAGTACGCGTTGACTAAAAGAATGTCAATATCTGACTTGCGTGTTTACGAATGCTTTTTAATTAAAAAAAAAAAATGATCTTCAAAATGGCGCTTGACGATGCGTTTCACGGGATCAACATGCGTTCCAGTGACGCGTTCCAGTAACCAAGGCGGCACGTTCCACACACACTTGTAACCATGCGCAATTGTCGTCGAAGCGTAGATAGCATAGGTAGCGTAGATAGCGTAGGTAGGACGCTGACAACGTAGAAAAATAAGTAGATTGTGCAGATGACGTGGAAAGGGCAAGTTGCACGTACACGCATACGTCAGGACACTCGCGCTGGAAGTAAAGCTGCCGCCGCTTAGAAGTAAGTTAAAAATTGTACAGTACCTTGTTCAAATAATACTTGCAGAGCTTAAAACTTGAAGAGGTGGAGAAGTACAATAGAGAATTCAACGATTCTCGGAGGGTACTTCACTCGCGGTTTTTCCCGAGTAGAAAACTTGTTTCTTGAATGCACGCGTGGAAAGCAAACACCTGTTGACGATCGTCGCCACGTTTTTTGTAGTGATGAAGTCGGAGTCAACGTAGTTGCAGAGAAGATTTATTGATAACAGGTGCTGCGCAGCAGCTCAACAGCAAGGCAGATAGTCAACTGTAAATGGCTCATTCAAAATACATTCTAAATAGAACTAAAGGGACAAGGGACAGAACAGACAAGAAGAAGAGTTCCAGAAAGACTAGAGTGAAACATTAGCAAAACATTACAATCACTAACTGGTGTTGGTGCAAAAGTTGAATAAAGGAATTATTGGCAAATTCCAGTCGTCTAACTACCTCATGTTCAGGCAAAGGGTGAAAAGAATGAGAAGAAATGGTAGGTGGAGGTGTAGGTTGCACAGTGGGAACAAACGTTACTTTAAAAGAGAATGTCACATAACCAATTATGAACACCATTAAACTCAATAACAAAAATACACACGGTATTATAAAACTTTTCTTTGAAATCAATTTACTTATCTTCTTTCTAAAAATCATTGTCCTTGCAGTTCTTTCCAACTCGAAGAAATCCATCCTTAACTAAATATGCTGCTCGCAATGGTAGGGTGTTCTATGCTAAGGAATGCCTCTGTCAACCCAGGGCAACTCCCTTAGGCCAACCAGAACCTTCGACCTAGTGTCTCAGGCTTGCACTCCAAAGACTTTCGGCAACTGCGACCCTACATCTGAACCCGGATGGCGGTTCGAACAACAAAAATGAGTAGATCCTCGGTGGAGAGTTATCCTGCAAACAGAAAAATCATAAAAACTTTATTTGTGCTTTATTTGTCCATGACTCTCGGTCGCAAATTATAGCGGCTTCTTCCAGGCAATTCTTGATTTTTAAACAGGAGTTCAGGCTCAGTAGTGTTCAATCGATTCGAAGGAGGCACAGCTTCTTGTAAAAGATCGTCACTTTCTCTCTCAGAGTTCGTACCAATCAGACGAGCATCGCTGAATGGCAAAAATCGTGTAACAGTTTCTGTTTCAGAGTGTCAAGACTTCCAGAACCATAGCCAGCATTGTAATGTAATGTAATGTAATGTAATTTGACTTATATAGCGCACAAATCACCCGAAGGTCTCAGGGCGCTTGCTTAGGGAACCCGTCCTGGTATTTCCCTGTGAGATACCCCGGCAGGGTATCCACAAGGTGAAAGCCAGGCATCCCACCGCGAGGGGCCGTAGTGGAGATTAAGCAAGCTATTGCCCAGAGTCGCAGAGTGTGACCCCGTGAGTTGAGTAGGCACCGGCGCGAGAATTATCGAGTCCGTGGAATTTTGAGCCCGAGACCCTGCCGCGTCGGGAAACGAACCCTGGTCCACGGCCGCTCTCAGCCTCCGGGTCTGCCGCCTCTAACCACTGAGCCACACTTCTCCACAGCATTAGATCAGTGCCAGCAAAACCTCAACGGTCATTAAAGCAGGGCTCCAAATATCCACGTTGGCGAAGGCAGCATAGAGTCACCACGTTGTTCCTGCGGCGCTGTGTACAGAACCTGAAGAAGCGAGTATCCCAACATGGCCGCCGTAGGGTATTAAAAACAGCGAGGAGTGAGCGCTCTAGTCTTCGAGAGCACGCGAGCAGCTGTGGAGATGAAGCGCACAGCCGCTCAGGAATCTGCGCACTTCAACTGACCTCTTCACTGGAGTCACAGCGCAGCTCTGAGTGAAGTTCTTGTTCTGAGGAAATTCCTGTCAGCGCTTCTGTTTTGGTTGTTCTTATCGCATGCGCAACGTGGGATTCTGGCAAGTGACTTTATTTGAAGAATTCGTAGTTGTATTTAGTTGGTGCCACTCCACGAAATTCAAGTTAGTTATCACTGTTATCAGAATTGGGGTCAGTACTCCTTCACAGTTCAGTCTGTTCTATAGGACAATATTAGTTTACTCATAGCTAGGTTTTAGTCATTTAGTGCCTACTTCAAAGTTCATTCTATTGAGTCGGGACTTACTCCATTATAGTTCCTCAAGAGAGTTGTCAAACCATTCTACAATATTCCTTCGCTTGACTCTTGTGAGGACAAACAGAACATTGCCTGTCATCAATCACCTCCTGGGGGCTCGTGCAGATTATCCTGAGGGTAAGAGACTTCACCTGTTATTTTCCAATTAATTCACAGTAAATTGTCCAGAGTGTTTCTTGAGTTCCTTTTTCAGAGGTAGTGGGCATAGGAATCAGTGTCGACTCCAGTGTTACTTGAAGCTTCTGACAGATTGAAGTGCCAATCTTTCACTCGAGTCGACATGACTGAGGGATTTGACATGAACTCCTTGGCGGGAATCCTAGAAGGGTTACAGGCCCAACTTACACGTTCCACAGAAGAGAATAGAGTCCTGAGGGATGAGATAAAAAGGTCTCAACAAGAAACTCGTCACGTTCAACAGAAATTAGAAGAACTCTTAGCGGGAACAACTCCTTTACCTAGCTTCGACTCCTCTCAGAACTCTGGTGCAGAAGTGGCCACGCAAGTAATTCATTCAGTGGCACCTATTGTCCCCTTAGCCAACCCAGAACGCTTTAGCGGGGACCCCCATAAGGCCCAGATTTTCCTGACCCAATGTTCTCTACATTTCTTGTGCAGATCAGTAGTGTTCAAAGAGGATCAAGCCAAGGTCGCATTCATGTTGTCTTACTTGAGCGGCGACGCCGCAGCCTGGTCTATGCCGTTGGTCTCTCGAAACGACGCAGCTTTGTACGATTTCGACCGTTTCAAGAAAGAATTTCTACGAATATTCGACAGAAGAACGGCCAATCAAGCCACCGACAACGAACTCCTAGACCTTAAACAAGGCAATCGAGAATTGGTAGCATATATAGCTCAGTTCAACAAACTAATCGTCGAGAAAGATTGGCCCGACAGTAAACGTGCGGCGATATTCTATCGTGGCCTCAAAGATGAAATAAAAGATGCATTGGCGCAGATCCCGAAACGTCCTCAGGAAATCTCAGAACTCATTGATTTAGTTCTTCAAATCGAGCATCGATTGTTTGAAAGAAGATCAGAAAAGAAGCGAGACTACAAGTCGTTTGTGCCACGCCTAGACCGCATGAGACCCGAACCCTCAAAACCTGATACGGGTACCGGAGAGGAACCCATGCATAGGTTCCATCAGGGGCCCTCTCTCTCAAGAAGAAAAAGATAAAAGGCGAGCAAATCAGTTGTGTTTGTATTGTGGTACCTCAGGACATTTTGTGAGGGAGTGTCCGAAGAGAAACAAGAGTAACCAGGGGTTAAAAGATCGATCCCACTAGTAACAGGAGTTGCCCTGGTGGGATGTTCCGAACAGTCAACTCATGAACCTCAGCAACTGATCAACACATTGCAGTCAGCGGCTCCCCATCTTACAGTATTTTTTACAGTCAAATTCGGAACCCAGACGTTGGAAGAAGTCTCAGTCATGATTGACTCGGGGGCCACTGGGAACTTCTGTGACCTGAAATATGCGCAAGAAATGGGCATAAAGGCGATCAAGAAGAAGAATCTCGAAGTCGTAAAGGCAGTCGACGGCTCCAATTTGACTTCAGGACCCATAGTAGAAGAAACAGAGACCTTAGAATTGGAAGGGTTGCAGGGTCATCGAGAATTTATTAGATTTAACCTCATAGACGCACCCCAGTTCCAGCTGATTTTAGGGTTACCATGGTTGACCACGCATAACCCGATTATTGATTGGGAGAGGAGAACGGTCAAGATGAACTCGGAATTTTGTCAGAGGAATTGTTTTACTAAGAACTCAGAAGAGTGCGAGGGATCGCCGGCTACGGAGTTGGCCAAGTTGTCGCTCCACATCTGCACTGTTAGCGCAGTGGAAATACCAAAAGAATATCAAGATTTGGCGAGTGTGTTCGACAAAAGGAATGCTGAGAAATTACCCCCACACAGAAGCTATGATTGCAAGATCGAATTGGAAGCCGGTGCCAACCTGCCCTGCAGTCGAGTTTACGCACTCACTGAAAAGGAGAACAACTACCTCAAAGAGTATTTGGATGAGTTTACCAGGATGGGATTCATAAGACCATCACAGTCTCCAGTTTCGTCTCCGCTTTTCTTCCGGCCAAAAAAGGATGGGACTCTCCGCACGTGTATCGATTACAGAGCATTGAACCAAGTTACAGTGAAAAATCGGTACCCATTGCCACTAATCAATCAACTATTGGATCAAGTCAAAGGAGCAAAGATTTACACCAAGCTTGACCTGCGTGGAGCTTACCATTTGGTGAGAGTGGCCGAGGGTGATGAATGGAAAACAGCCTTTCGGACCAAGTATGGGTTGTTTGAGTATCAAGTGATGCCTTATGGGTTGAGCAATGCCCCAGCAGCATTTCAAAACTTTGTTAATGATGTTCTGAGAGAATTCTTGGACCGAGTGGCTGTCGTCTATATTGATGACATATTGATTTTTTCCGACAACATGGAAGATCATGTCAAGCATGTGCGAGCTATACTCCAGAAGCTTTTGGACAACCACTTGTACGTGAAATTGGAGAAGTGTGCTTTTCATGCCGAGAAGGTAGAGTTTTTGGGATTCATGTTGTCCGCAGCTGGTGTCGAGATGGATAATTCAAAGGTCCGTGCCATTCAGGAGTGGTCATCGCCAGGAAGTGTGAAGGAAATCCAAAGTTTCATTGGTTTTGCCAACTTTTACCGGAGGTTCATTCCTAATTTCTCGTCTAAGGTCACTCCCATCACTCACCTGCTAAAGAAGGGACAAAAATTTGTGTGGACTGCAACTGCAGAACAAGCCTTCCAGGACTTGAAGACGGCCTTCATTAGCGCCCCCATTCTAATGCACCCTGATCCGGAACAAGCCTTTTTCGTTGAAACTGATGCATCAGACTTCGCAACCGGAGGAATTTTGTCACAGAGGAACAAAACGACGGGACAACTGCATCCGGTGGCCTACCGGTCCAGGAAGCTGTCGGACACGGAGCGCAATTACTCCATCGCCGACAAGGAATTACTGGCTGTTCGAGAAGCATTCCAAGATTGGCGACACTACTTACTGGGGGCCAAGCATACTGTCACTGTGTTTACAGACCATCGCAACCTCCAATTCCTAAAGTCTGCTAAAACACTTTCGCCACGTCAATTGAGATGGTCTTTGTACTTCTCGGAATTCGACTTCGTGATCACGTACAAACCAGGTTCGAAAAACGGGAAGGCCGATGCTCTTTCGCGCATGAACCCCACAGCCGTAGAGAAACCTTCAGTCGAAGAACCCATAGTTCCATTGAAACAATTAATCGGAGCCATGCAAATGAAAGAATTCGATGAACAAATTCAGCAAGTCTGCTCAGAAGAGGATCTTCGTCAGTGGGCCGAGGCAGATGGCAAAAGAAACCTTGTCGAAGGACTCCAAGAAGAGGCTTTGAGAGGTTGTCACGATGATCGAATGGCAGGCCACAAAGGGGTCAAGAAGACCGAAGAACTGGTCCGGCGACACTTTTGGTGGCCAGATCTGGCAGCCCAAGTAAGACAATATGTTTCGACCTGCGAAATCTGCATCAAAGGAAAGCCCAGTCGTCAGGCCCCGCAAGGGTTATTGCAACCCTTACCTAACGCACCCTACCCCTGGCACACCGTGACATTAGATTTAATAGTGGATCTGCCCTCTAGTCAAGGTAACACAGTGATTTTGGTGGTGGTGGACTCATTTTCCAAAATGGGACATTTCATTCCTTTCAAGACTGTACCCACAGCTTCGCAATTAGTACAGACATTCAACCAACACATCATTCGGGCACACGGAATTCCACAAGTAATCATTTCAGATAGGGGGTCACAGTTCATGTCGAAATTTTGGAAGACCTTTATGCACAACTTAGGCATAGACGCACGTTACTCAACTAGTTATCACCCAGAGACAGACGGTCAGACCGAGAGGTTGAACCAGGAGCTAGAACAATATTTACGCCTCTATCTGTTAGAGCAGGATGTTGAATGGTCCGAATTACTGTGGACTGCAGAATTCGCATACAATAACGCAACTCATGATTCCACAGGGTTCACTCCATTTTACTTGAACACAGGCAGACATCCAGCTATCACACTGGGGAAACAGATTGGGGAGGTTCCTGCCGTGGCTAGAGTAATGGAAGAGCTACAGAGCTCTTACAAAAGAGCTTTGAGCAATTTAATCAAGGCCAAACAATCCTATAAAAAGCAGGCAGACAAAAAGAGAAGACAAGGCCCACAGTTTAAAAAAGGTGACCAGGTGTGGCTATCCACAAAACATTTGAGATTAAAGGGGAATCGGAAGTTTCAGCCTAGATTCGTAGGGCCATTTAAAATTCAGAAGATCATAAATCCTGTAGTGGCGAAGTTACAATTACCAAAGTCATTGAAAATTCATCCGTCCTTCCATGTTTCCCTTCTGAAGAAAAGTCCAGACAAGGTCAGGTTAAAAAACTCTCCACCCGCCATAGTGGTAGAATCAAGCGAAGAATACGAAGTCAGCAGAATCTTAGATTCCAAGGTGGTGAGAAACAAACTGTATTACTTGATAGAGTGGAAGGGGTACGGACCTGAGGAGAGGTCGTGGGAACCAGCAGTCCATGTAAATGCCCCACGACTAGTTGAAGCCTTTCATCAGGCACACCCTAACAAGCCCGCTGTGGAAGGACCATTCTTGAAAGGGGGTACTGTCAAGACTTCCAGAACCATAGCCAGCATTAGATCAGTGCCAGCAAAACCTCAACGGTCATTAAAGCAGGGCTCCAAATATCCACGTTGGCGAAGGCAGCATAGAGTCACCACGTTGTTCCTGCGGCGCTGTGTACAGAACCTGAAGAAGCGAGTATCCCAACATGGCCGCCGTAGGGTATTAAAAACAGCGAGGAGTGAGCGCTCTAGTCTTCGAGAGCGCGCGAGCAGCTGTGGAGATGAAGCGCACAGCCGCTCAGGAATCTGCGCACTTCAACTGACCTCTTCACCGGAGTCACAGCGCAGCTCTGAGTGAAGTTCTTGTTCTGAGGAAATTCCTGTCAGCGCTTCTGTTTTGGTTGTTCTTATCGCATGCGCAACGTGGGATTCTGGCAAGTGACTTTATTTGAAGAATTCGTAGTTGTATTTAGTTGGTGCCACTCCACGAAATTCAAGTTAGTTATCACTGTTATCAGAATTGGGGTCAGTACTCCTTCACAGTTCAGTCTGTTCTATAGGACAATATTAGTTTACTCATAGCTAGGTTTTAGTCATTTAGTGCCTACTTCAAAGTTCATTCTATTGAGTCGGGACTTACTCCATTATAGTTCCTCAAGAGAGTTGTCAAACCATTCTACAATATTCCTTCGCTTGACTCTTGTGAGGACAAACAGAACATTGCCTGTCATCAATCACCTCCTGGGGGCTCGTGCAGATTATCCTGAGGGTAAGAGACTTCACCTGTTATTTTCCAATTAATTCACAGTAAATTGTCCAGAGTGTTTCTTGAGTTCCTTTTTCAGAGGTAGTGGGCATAGGAATCAGTGTCGACTCCAGTGTTACTTGAAGCTTCTGACACAGAGTCTGGAAGTCCCTCCTGGACCCACTGATCGTACGGTACGGGCAGAGGTGCTCGCTTACAGTGTACGCCGTGGATCCAGTTTCTCTTGCCTTGCACTCGAACTGCAGAACGTGTCGATAGTAACACTTGAAAGGGTCCTGTCCAGCGGGGCTGATCATTCTTGCTCCGCTGAAAATTCTTGATAAACACCCACGATCCAGGTTCAATAGCGTGGCCTGGATCTTCAGAAGCTTGTGGTAGGCTGTCATGCACCTGTTGGTGTAAAACACGCAATTTAGTCGTCAGTTCGCGCAAGTAGTCAAGCAACACAGGATACTCAATCTCACTAAATCTTCGCTCGGTGGCCAAAAACTACTTCATATGGACTCAGACCCATTCTCGAATGCACAGTCATTCTTGTGGACAAAAGCGCTAAAGGCAAAGCATCTGGCCATTGTAAACCAGTGTTCGCTTGGATTTTAGCTAATTTTAGCTTCAAAGTGCCATTATAGCACTCGACTATACCAGCTGATTGGGGATGATTTGCAGCATGAAATTGCTGCCGGATCCCTAGTCCCTCACACACTCTCTTCATGACTTGACCCACAAATTCACTCCCATTGTCACTCCAGATAATTCTCGGCATTCCAAACCTCGGGAAAAATTATTTTATCAGGACTTTCGCTGTAGACAAGGCAGTGTTGTCCTTAAGGGGATAAGCTTCTACCCATCTAGAAAAAGAGCAAACAACCACTAAAACATATTTCACGTTGTTGCATCTTTCCATGTGGATAAAATCTAGCTGCAAAGCCTCGAATGGATACGTAGGAGGAGCAAAATGACCAGCTGGTGTTGGAGTTCCCTTACCAGGATTGTACATCAAACACACCATACAGTTCTTAACCAAGTTCTCTGCACATTTTGGAATTCCCGCATTCTGCCAAACCGGAGCCAACAACTTGCAAATCCCTTTCACACTAATATGTGCCATGCCATGAGCCATTGTAACAACTGGAAGCACATACGCGTTAGGCAACAACCATCTCTGATGCTCGGACAAATCAATCCAACAACCATTAAAACTGATTTACCCTTACTTTCTCTCCATTCGTTCAACTCTTTCTCCGTAGCTTCAGCTTGAATGGATTTCACACTCTCAATCGTATCTTCATACATACTCTTCTCTGGAACCTATCTCGCCGGACCTGCAACATACATTCGACTCATCACATTTCTCGCAGTTTTTTTCGCAACTTCATCCGCAAACGCATTTCCGCGACCAACATCATCAGTGACTTTCTTATGGGCACTGCATTTGATGATCGCTACTTGTAACGCAAAGTAAGTGATTCAAGAAGTTCATTCACCAACTGTCCATGCTGGATCTTCGTTCCATGCGAAGTTAAAAACCCACGTTCACGCCACAAACGTCCAAAGCTATGAGCCACGCCAAAGGCATATTGGCTATCAGTATACACATTCACTCGTTTTCCTTTCGCCAACACACATGCTCTCGTTAATGCAATCAACTCCGCTGCTTGTGCTGAATTATGTGGAATACGCGCAGCTTAAACAATCGTATGCAAAGTCGTAACAGCATATGCCGCTGTCGTATCACCATTCGGCAACTTAAAACACGAACCATCAACCCACAAAGTACCATCACACTCTGGAAGAGGAGTGTCTCTAAGGTCTACTCTCCCTTTCGTTTCTTCTTCAGTTCTCAAAAAGCAATCATGTTGTTCTTCACTATCATCTGTCTCAACTGAAATCGGCAACAACGTGGCTGGATTCAACGTGTTGCATCGTTTAATGTGCACATGACTCGCTAACAAGGTCAACTCGTAACCCGACAACCGAGCACTAGTTAAATGCTGTGTCTTGGTACGGTTCAATAAGGTACGCACTGCATGTGGAACCATTACTACTAGCATATTGTCCATAACCAAACCAGCAGACTGTCGAATTGACACAGCCGCTGCCACTGTGGCTCTCAAGCAACTCGGCAACGCTCTAGCTACCGGATCTAAAGTCGATGAAAAGTAAGCACATGGACGCTGCTTATCGCCAAACTGCTGAGTCAAGACTGACAATGCACATCCCGCTTTCTCGTGAACATACAATGTGAAAGGCTTACAGTAGTCGGGAGTACCCAACACAGGAGCCGAACACAACACATTGCGTAATTCAGAAAAGCTCTTTCGACATTCGTCAGTCCAAGGAATAGGATTTGGAGTATCCTTAACAGTAAGAGCTATCAAAGGTTTCGCTAACAAAGAAAAATTAGGAATCCACTGTCTACAGTACGACTGTAACCGGGACCCCCATGTGCGCCCCGCACTTGGGCGCGAACTGACCATGTGTGACCCCCCCCTCTTCTCTCCACAGCCCCCGCATTCCTCGAGATGGACCGGACAGGAAAAGTATAGCTGTGACGAAGAGGAGGATGGGCCCTTTAACTGGACCGAAGGTCTGATGGAGGAGGCGGAGTCGGGACCTAGGATAAAAGGCGGATCCGATAAGCATCAGGGGTGTTACTACACCGGAGGAGCGGTCAGTGAGGAGCAGAGTGGAGTGGCGGGAAGCAGCGAGGACGAGTGGAGAAGCGGAGGACGGGAGAACGGAGAGGACGAGTGGAGCAGCGGAGGACGAGGAGTCGGGAGGAAGGAGTGGAGCGACAGCGGACGGTGGATTAGCGAAGTCAGCCTAGCGGAGGAGGAAGAACCACCACCCCTGACAGGAGAGTGGAGCCGAACGCTGGGGAAGCCTCTGATACCTACGAGCAGTTGGGAGGACACGCCGAGAGAGCAGAGGACGAAGAGGACACGCCCGGAGGCCAACACCGCGATTCGCCCAGCCGTACGCCAGGAGGGGTACGGCTCACAGATGTGCGTAACCGCTTCCTGGGCTGGTTTAAAAAGAGAGCACGACGCATAACTTAGTTAGTGATTTACTCCGGTGTATAATCCCGGGTTACCAGCACAACACATATCCTCCGTGTTTCTTTAAGGTTAAGTCCCCACCTTGTATGTAATTGCACTGGGTGTTTCCCCCACAGCCCCTACCTTGTGAAAGTGTTGGAATCTACTCCTGTCAACTAATACCCGCCTCTCTTCTGTTTTCCCCTTTGTGGTGTCGGCGAGGGTGGACAGCACGGAGCCTCCGCATCCCCGAAGAAGGAGGAGCCCCGTCCGGAGAAGGGAGGAGGGAGTGCTCAGAAAGACCCGAAGAGAGCGTAGCAGATCACCCCGAAGAGGAGCAGCACATAAAACATGTATAGATTCCTTGTATGAGCGAATAACAAAGACACGACTCTTGCCTATTCCTGATCCCGCCGTTACAGTGGTGGAGAATGCGGGCATAGTCTCCGTCTGTACCAATAAGATGGAAGGAGTCGTGCAAGCACTGGTGCAAGGGCAGGAGAGACTAGAAAGGCTGGCGGAGCAGCAACTACGGGCTGCAGAAGCGGACAGAGAGCTAATCAAAACAGCAGTAGCAGCCCGAGCGCTGGATCCTCCCCTCACATCAGGCCCAGTCACTGTGAGCAATGCACCGCACAACATAGGCGGTGTCTCCTTACAGAAGTATCAACCAGGCGAAGATCCGGACGCCTTTCTACTGAACTTCGAGTGGGCCGCCAGAGCCTGTGGCTGGCCCGGCGTGAAGTGGCCGTTCTTTCTAGCCCCGTTGTTGGTTGGGGAGGCTCAGGCTGCCTATCAGGTAGCGAACCCGAGAGGAGATACCCCGTACTCGGATATTAAAAGGATTATCTTGGATCATCTGGGCCTCGACAGAGAAGCATATAGGCTCCGTTTTAGGAGAGAAAGAGGAGTATCTGGGGAGACACCGAAAACCATCTTTGTGCGGTTGAAGATGGCCGCCGACAAATGGCTTAGCCCCAATGAAAGCACTAAAGAGGAAATCATGGACCGCATCTACCTCGAACAGTTCCTAGAAGCATTGCCATTTGCCACTCAACGGTGGCTAAAACAGCACCATGACCTAACCACTACACAGGCCGTCAAGATGGCCAACACCTTCTCCCGAGTACAACAGAGACCGCTATTGACCGCTGAAACCGAAAGACAGAAAACCATCTTCAAAAATGAGAAAAGACCAGTAAGGATCCCCGAACCCCCGAAACCCCGAACATGGAGAAACAAACCTCTCCCTCACAGTGGGCCTCAGTGTTTTGAGTGCGGGACCTGGGGTCATATTGCCCGACTATGTCCCAGGAGAAAACCGGCAGAGGAACCCATGGAGGTGGGGTACTTGCCCCGGACCGTCCTCTATTCAGCGGAAATGGGAAACGCTTACCGCGTAAGTATGCAGATTAACGGAAATCCCGTACAGGCCCTACTCGATTCAGGCTGCCGCCAGTCAGTAGTACAGGCACACCACGTGCATCCCCACCAGATCATCCCCAAGGAGCAGGTGTACATAAGGTGCGTCCACGGGGACGTGAAACCCTACCCCGTGGCCATAATACCTTTGATACCACAGGAGGGCCCACCCTCACGAGTAAGAGTCGGGGTATTACCTACTCTTCCGGAAGATTTGATCATAGGGACAGACAATCCAGCCTTTTTGGCGATGTTTAAACGGAGCATGGGTAACGTGAACAGGCTGAGGGAGAAAACCAGAACACAGATGGATGCACCAGCCTTGACATCACCAGATCCTTGGACATTAGACCGCAGTTTTCAATTTGCTCAGGCTAATGATGCAACGTTGTTCAATGCCTGGGAGAACGCGCACCAAAACCAGGGACTGGTACCCATAAGATATCCTCACCTGTTTATCAAGAATGGACTACTCTACCGAAAGGGGAAAGAAGACGACCCGGAACAGTTGCTGGTCCCGGTTTCATTCAGGGAACAAGTACTTTTTTTTCCCATTCCCACCTGGTAGCCGGACATACCGGGGCCGAAAAAACGACTCAGAATCTCTTAAAATGCTTCTATTGGCCAGGGATATATAAAGACGCAATGACTTATTGCCAAGAATGTGACATTTGCCAAAAAAGGAATATGACCCGACCCCCAGCAGTACCATTACAACCCCTTCCCATCATAGGGGTTCCATTTGAAAGGATAGGGATGGACCTTATCGGACCTCTCCCGAAAACAAAAAAAGGAAACCAATACGTCCTCGTGGTCTTGGACTACGCCACTAGATTTCCAGAGGCCTTCCCCCTTACCTCTACAACCACTAAGAATGTCGCTGACAAAATGTTGGAACTGTTTTCTCGAGTAGGATTCCCGAAGGAAATACTAACGGACCAAGGGACCCCCTTCGTATCTCGTCTCATGGGAGAGGTCTGTAAAGTGCTACATATCCATCAAACACGCACCGCGGTGTACCACCCTCAAACTGATGGACTTGTTGAAAGGTACAATCGCACACTGAAGACCACCTTGAGAAAAATGTTAGAAGTCAATAGCACCGAGTGGGATCAGGTCCTCCCCCTTGCCCTATACGTCATTAGAGGACAGAAACAAAGCAGTCTAGGGTTCTCTGCTTTTGAATTACTATATGGTCGACAGCCACGAACGCTGTTGGACATGACCAAAGAAGCCTGGGAGAAGGAAACCCCTGAAGAGACGGCAAAAACATTGGAATATGCACGCAACCTCCGTTCCAAACTGGGCAAGTTACGAGACCTGGCGTTCGCCAACCTAGAGAAAAGTCAGGCAAAACAAAAGAGTTTATACGACAAAGGAAAGAAATGGCGAAAGATGGAGAAAGGGGACTGGGCGCTGGTGTTGTTGCCCTCGTCCACGCAAAAATTCAAAGCCGAGTGGAGCGGGCCATTCCAAGTGGTGGATACGATTGGAAACACCAGTTACAGGTTGCAGATGAACGCACGAAAAACTCAGGTGTACCACATTAACATGCTGAAAAAATGGCTTGGTAAACCACCTGCGGTGATACACCTAGTAGAAGGGGATAAGATCCCGGGGTCTAGCTCCATACCCCAACTCGTGATCAACGAAGACCTGAGGCAAGAAGAAAAACAAGAGTTGATGGAAGTCCTTATGAAACAGGATCATGTGTTTTCCGACCTTCCTGGGAAAACCACCATGGCGGAACATCGTATTGAAACCAGTCCAGGAAAGACCGTTAAAATCCGCCCCTATCGGATCCCGGAGGCCAGAAGACAGGACATCCGACGCGAGGTGGCCGATACGCTGAAACTCGGAGTGATTCGCCCCTCCCACAGTAACTGGTCAAGTCCGATAGTTCTGATACCTAAACCAGACGGAACAAGACGCTTTTGTATGGACTTTCGCGCCCTGAACGAAATATCCACGTTCGATGCCTACCCCATCCCGTGGATTGATGAACTGATTGAGAAACTCGGAGAAGCTAAATATATCAGCACAATAGACCTTACTAAAGGTTACTGGCAGGTCCCACTGAGGGAAGAGGACCGCCATAAAACCGCGTTTTCCACTGCTGAGGGACACTACGAGTTTACTGTGCTTCCGTTTGGACTACACGGAGCACCCGCCACTTTTCAGAGGCTAATGAACAATGTGTTACAAAACCTCTCAACGTTTACGTCCGCCTATCTGGACGACATCGTTGTATTTAGCCCCGACTGGAAGTCTCATCTGGTACACTTACAACAGGTGTTGGAGACCCTCGACCACGCAGGATTGCGGATAAACGCTAAGAAATCCAGAATAGCCTTTCACAAAGTGAAATATCTGGGATATGTCCTGGGTCATGGCCTGATCGAGCCCCAAACGGAAAAGGTGAGGGCTATAGCAGAGACTACGTTTCCCAAAACAAAAAAAGAACTGCGTGTATTCCTGGGCCTCATTGGCTACTATAGACGTTTTATACCCCAGTTTGCACAGTTGGCAGCCCCCCTCACAGACGCCCTGCAGACCAAGATCAAACAAACTGCTTTGACCACTCCCACCCCGGTCATGTTGGATGCTTTTTCCGGGCTGAAGCGGTTGATTACTTCAGCTCCGATTCTCAACTCGCCGGACTTCGCACGCCCCTTTTCGCTGCATACTGATGCTTCTGATTTCGGAATCGGTGCGGTACTGTCGCAGGAAGGCGGTGATGGGGTGGACCATCCGATATTGTTCGTCAGCAGGAAACTGTTTCCGCGAGAACTCAAATATTCCACCGTGGAAAAGGATGCCTGGCCTATTACCTAGAGGGAAGGACCTTCACGCTCTTCACAGACCATGCGCCTCTACTGTGGATGGCTCGTAACAAGTCCACCAATGCCAGGGTCATGCGATGGTTTCTAGCATTACAGCCTTATTCCTTCAGGGTGTGCCACAAAAGGGGGGTGGACAACACGGGGGCCGATTACTTGTCCCGAAACCCACTTCCCGATCGGAAGTGTCCTAGGGGGGGGAGGTGTGTAACCGGGACCCCCATGTGCGCCCCGCACTTGGGCACGAACTGACCATGTGTGACCCCCCCCCCTCTTCTCTCCACAGCCCCCGCATTCCTCGAGATGGACCGGACAGGAAAAGTATAGCTGTGACGAAGAGGAGGATGGGCCCTTTAACTGGACCGAAGGTCTGATGGAGGAGGAGGAGTCGGGACCTAGGATAAAAGGCGGATCCGATAAGCACCAGGGGTGTTACTACACCGGAGGAGCGGTCAGTGAGGAGCAGAGTGGAGTGGCGGGAAGCAGCGAGGACGAGTGGAGAAGCGGAGGATGGGAGAACGGAGAGGACGAGTGGAGCAGGGGAGGACGAGGAGTCGGGAGGAAGGAGTGGAGCAACAGCGGACGGTGGATTAGCGAAGTCAGCCTAGCGGAGGAGGAAGAACCACCAACCCCGGACAGGAGAGTGGAGCCAAACGCTGGGGAAGCCTCTGATACCTACGAGCAGTCGGGAGGACACGCAGAGAGAGCAGAGGACGAAGAGGACACGTCCCGAGGCCAACACCGCGATTCGCCCAGCCGTACGCCAGGAGGGGTACGGCTCACAGAGGTGCGTAACCGCTTCCTGGGCTGGTTTAAAAAGAGAGCACGACGCATAACTTAGTTAGTGATTTACTCCTGTGTATAATCCCGGGTTACCAGCACAACACATATCCTCCGTGTTTCTTTAAGGTTAAGTCCCCACCTTGTATGTAATTGCACTGGGTGTTTCCCCCACGGCCCCTACCTTGTGAAAGTGTTGGAATCTACTCCTGTCAACTAATACCCACCTCTCTTCTGTTTTCCCCTTTGTGGTGTCGGCGAGGGTGGACAGCACGGAGCCTCCGGAGCCCCGAAGAAGGAGGAGCCCCGTCCGGAGAAAGGAGGAGGGAGTGCTCAGAAAGACCCGAAGAGAGCGTAGCAGATCACCCCGAAGAGGAGCAGCACGTAAAACATGTATAGATTCCTTGTATGAGCGAATAAACCCTGGCATAACAAAGACACGACTCTTGCCTATTCCTGGTCCTGCCGTTACAACGACGTAATACCCAAAAACGCACGTACTTCTCTCTGTGTCGTAGGCACACTAATTTTCGCAATAGCTTGAATTCTCTCTGGGGTCAGTTTCCTTCCCTCCTTCGATAAGAGGTGACCTAAGTAGGTTACTTCTTGTCGACAATATTGCAACTTGGAGAGAGAAACTTTGTGATGAAAATCCGACAAGTGGCGTAACAATGACAAAGTGGCTTCCCTACAAATCTCTTCATTGTCAGCGGCAACTAGCAAATCGTCAACATACTGAATAGGGCTGTACCATCAGGTAGAACCAACAAATCAAGTTGTGTCTTTAAAGCTTGACTATATATCGATGGACTCTCGCAATAGCCTTGAGGAGCGCGCTTAAAGCGGAAACTTCATCCTCCTAAAGAGAATCCAAAGATGTCCCTACTCTCCGTGGCAATCGGGATACTGAAGAAAGCATTCTTCAAGTCGATCACCGAAAACCAGGTGTCAGTAGCCGGAACCAGGGTCAACAAGGCGGTGATATCAGGCACGATAGGAAATTGTGGAACAACAATCTTGTTCACTTCGCGAAGATCAATGACAAACCTATATACAGGAGGCTGTGAAGAATCAGTTCTCTTCAGAACAGGCAAAACAGGACTATTGCACACATTACCTCTCGTTCCCTCAATGACACCCTTGTCGATCAGATCATAAATAATCACTAAAAGTGCACGCTCACCATCACTCGAGATACGATACTGTGGAATGCGCGGTAACTTAGCATTCGCCTTCAGTGTCACAACATATGGGGGAATTTCCAGTAGGCCTACATCATTCGGACCAGTAGCCCACAATGAATCTGGTAAAGAAGACAATTCAGATGGAAGACTATCCTTCGATATGTACATTGGAGAGACCACTCTCTCACCCAAAGTAAGATGTACTCCTGACGGAGAACAATACAGCATCGCATACAATCTTTTCAATAAATTCAATCCCAACAAATTCTCATTACAACCTGTAGTCAAAAGTAGGGGTGCTTCGAACTTACGAGGACCAACAGAAAGAGACAATGAAGCAGAAATTGGATTTGTAACGTGGGCGCCAGAAAAACCGACAGAAACATTGTCAAAGCCAGACAAAGGTGCGCCAGGAAGTTAAGAGTGCATAATAGAACTCTTTGTAGCACCAGTATCTAGCAGAAAAGGTTCTGACACAACTGATGCAATCACTTCAACATAGGGTCCACCCTGATCTACTGGAACTGAAACAACTCCCTCTCTTTGTCCATGGCTGTCCTAACAATCATCACCATTCCCTCCATCACCTTCAACATAGTAATCATCCATATAGTACTGTGCTGTCCTACCAGACGAACCTTGCTGCTGATCAAAACTATTCATCGAGTTTTGTGGAGGCAAAGGACGCCCATTTTGTCTTCGACCTCTACCTCTAGGCGCTTGTTGAGCACCTCGACCTCGTACACCAGAAGAATCATTTGTTCGCTGCAACAAAACCGGACAACTATTCTTGTAATGGCCCTCTTCTTTGCAATACGCACACTGATTAGGCCCATACGGAAAACGCTGTTGAGAAGACTCGTTTCTCTGCGAGTTTCTCGAATATTGCTGAGGTTGCTGATAATCGCGCTGACTATTGCGGGGTGGATAAGCTTGTTGTAGAAGAACTTTAGTCTTCAATTCCTTAGGCTTCTTATCCGCTTTCTCTAACTCATCTTTGCGCCTATTTTCATAGTACTGGGACGTAGCTAAAATCTGCGCTGACGTGGAAACAGCCCAAGCACTCTCGGAATCTTTCAGCTTAGTGCACAATTCAGGAAGCAAATTATGTACAAATTTGTTGACGAACAATCTCTGGTCACCCTCAGTAGCCATATCCTGACCACTATGATCTACAAAGGTCTCTTCAAACCGCGTGAAGAAATCAGACACAGTCTCATCTTTCTTCTGCTTACATGCAGACAACTTGTCCCAATTAACACGCACTTCGGGCATCAAAGTCTTCATGAAATTAATAATCCTACCAGGGAGTTGAGTAATTAGATTTTCAGGCTTAGCACCTCCAACTTGTCTATCATTCGCAGCAACAATATTAACCCAGATATCACCCAATTCATTATCATGATCCGTATGTCGAATCACATTCCATATAGGCTGTGGAACAACATTGCCAAACAACATGTCTATGTCTGCCAAATTCATGATGCACGAACCCACAGTTTGAGTGAGCTCTTTATAATATCCCGCCGGATTTTTGCACGGATCAGGTAAAGACTGCTTAAGCGCTAAGACTTCAGCACGCTTCCAAGGAACATGTACCCAAACACGCTGGAAGTGCGCAGCAACATTTCCATCTTGAGGTCTCCAAACTGGAGGAACCTCACGCATCGGATATTGACAAGCTTTTCTCCTAACCGACAAATCAGGCTCAAACAATCGCTCAGAAGGAGTGTCGCTACGAAACCACAAGATTGTCGCAACTGCTCTTCCAACATCACCCGGACCCACAACGGTCCCTTTCGCAAACTCAGAACGTATTCGGTACAACTCATCAGGAGCTTTACCTACTTCTTCAACCCATTGTTCATGGAGGAATCCACACATCATGTCAAAAACGTACCGTTACTTTGGTGCTTCCCATTGAAGGAAAACGTCCATAACACCCTCAAGATCATACTGAGAAGCGTACGTAATCCACTTACGCGCCAAATGATCCAAAACTGTACGTTCATTTATGATTGTCTACGCTCACTAATTGGAGACATACCTAATTGTCCCAACAAAGGAGAAAAGAAATCAGAAACTGCAGCTGTCATTCGCTGTCTAGTAGAAGGAGAAGATGGAAGAATAAGAGAAGATGGAACAATAGTAGAAGAATCCAAAGTCGGAACAGAAGGAATATTACAGACAGGCGTAGGAGTAGCAGACAAAGGGGGAGGCAAAGTTGGCGGCCCCTGAGGAGGCTGCGCCAAAGGAACAGTAGCCAATGGAAGAGGAGCTGGCTGTGGAAGAATTACAGGTGGCACAACAACTGGATGTTGCACGGCCGAAACTGGTGGCGGTGGTGCCGTAGCACTCTGTGCATAAGGGGGTGGCGAACTCAATAGATGTGACATTAAAGGATCTTTCGTAAGATCTTTCTTATCTTCCTGCTCTTTAGGCGGCAAAACTGGGTAGCATCTATCTACCTCTAACTTCTTCACCCGAAGCATCTGTTCGCTCTCTTGCTCTTCCTCATTATCCCTAAACGCAACAGCAGCTTGTACCATTGACATTCCTCGTTCTTGTTTATTCTTATTCGCTAATTTAATTTCTTTCTGTTTGGCTTCTTTGCGCCATATGCGGAAAGAGTCAAACATTGCCGGCCGGGCTTTCTTCTTGAACAACTTCACTTCAAGATTGTCTAAAATCTCAGCTTCAAAACTACCGTAACGGGGCCACTGTAGGACACCGTCTTTTCTCGTATACTTTACCCAGATCTCATTATAGCTAATAGGCCACACCATGCTTCACGTACAATTCGTATGTAGGAGTTCTAATTGGAGGAACCAGACATGAATCCTCTAACCGGGAATCCTTAGAACAACCACAACCAAATATCTTTCCAAGTCTGCTAAGACCAGGCATCTTGCTCACTAGTCTAGCTTCAAACAACAAGGGAAATCTCATAACGATAATCTCGCAAAAACAAGAGTCCCTTGGCTTTGGGGCCTGCAGGTACCAAATCAAAGCGATCCACTAAAGGGATACCAAAAACAAACTAAGGACTGGGAGACGCTCCACTCATACTTAACTGAAATGTCGATGGCGTCACCAGAAGACCCGTCAATCGTCTCGCTCTACAAACGTCTAAGGCTCCAAGACAGGGCGACAGTCAGGGCAGCAGTCCTTCGTAGCCGTCGGAAAGCGGAGAACCTCGCAGCAAAGACTTTCGGACCACACCGACATACAGGGGTCGATGAAGTGGTTGGCCTTCCTCCAGAATTTTCACACGAAGCTCCTCACGATCTTCGGGTTTGGACCGGTACCGCTGAAGTCGCCCCACGTTGGGCGCCAACTGAAGGACCAGGTTTTAGAACCCAGCGGCGTCAGGGAAAACGCCTGATGCCTTTGAGTTCCCCTGCCTTGGCAAACAGAGACACAGGATACTTCTTGATGACGTCAAAGACCAAAGTTTATTGGCTGCAACCAGGAACAAAGATCTACGAAGCACAACACGGGTGGTTCGCTAGAGACTGCACAAATTCAATGAGCGGAGCATGGTCTTTTATGCCAAAAATCAAGCCTCAGGCAACTTTCCAAATTAGCATTGGGTTCATACAAACTGACCAATAGAAATGCAGCATTTTGAAAGTAACGTATGACGACAATCCCACTTTCGGTTGTCCAGCCCACCAGAAATGACCAAGCACATTCCATTTTACTTGTTCGCTCAGGCCGGACAAACCCATCATAAAACCCTCAACCCAAATCAGTGATTATGCCGTAAAGGAAGGAACAGAAACAGATTAGAAGCAAGATAGAAAGGTGGGTGCAGTGTACCATGAACTCGGGCATGTCCTACCCTTTGATCTTTATCTGACCAGCTGCTTAACAAGAAACTGTCTCAGCGAGGTCAGCTTCGGGCAAGGGAGTCAGTTCGGCCAGGTCATTCAGAAGTCAGCTAAGGTGTACGTGTCCCAAAGACTCGTTCGGCCGCAATCATCGGCCTATGTGAGGGCAACCACACAAAATGGCTGCCGTACACAAAATGGAACCCGAAGGTTCAAACGAAATCCTCGAATACGTAGTGTTCTCCTCAATCGATTCATGAGAAAACACTCGTACACACTACACTCGTGATTTGCGGTCTGCTGACACCAAAATTGTCTATTTCCGACGACCTTTATTGAACGGGTTCGGAACCACCGAACCAGACCCACAAACTCACGGAACTACAGCAGCTTGAGCATGTGTGCTGGAATTTGCATGCAGCGCCCCACGAGCAATCCCCGGCATCGTATTTTCAGCAAATGGCCGTGGCTCCATTGGGGGACGGGGGCTTCCCGGCGCTGTGCTTTACCCTGTGAAATGACTTGCCTTTCCCCTTATGGTAGGAGCTCCGAAAGGACTGGTAGCTTTTTCCCGCCCAAGCCTTACCTCTCTGGCCACTATCATCTTATGTATAAAACCAGAAACATCCTCCTCATTCCATTCCATTTCTGGATGTCTCTGCATCTTAAGCCTGAAACCCTTGTCATATTCCAGCCAGGCATCCCCGGGAAACTGCCTCTGTGCCCAGTGAATATTGGCCTCGTAGAGCCACAAATCTGCAGCGCAGCGCTGGAATCTTTCAGCTATGATGCATGACATAATTCTAAATGCACCAGCCAATTGTCAAAGTTCCTCTCCTTTCTAGCGCTGCGCCTTTCCCTTCTATCCTCATCCTTCTTGTCGCAAGTTGTGAGGTCCATCCCTTCAAGCTGGATCTCAAGCAGGGAGAAAATATCTATAAATTCTTTACGCCATATCCTCTCTTTGACTGCAAGAGGGATGGGACAGGCTAACCCAGTGGCTCTTGTGGTCAATGATGCCGGGCCAGGTGATGGCCAGGTTTATGGATCGGTAGCTGGTCATTCGAGTGCTGGGGTACTTGCATTACTATTATATCCCCTTGCTGCCACTGGAGATCCCTGCTCGCCCTGTGCAGCTTGCGCCACCTGTCCCTGCATTCTCGCCCGCCGTGCCCAGACTGGGTCCAACAATAACAGGGCATACCTGATGCCTCATCTGCGCGCTGCTCCACTGGCCCCTCTGCCCCTTGCCCTATACCTTTAAACAACGGGGGACCCATGGATTTAAAATATTTTTTTACAATGGTGGTAATATGCTTACAGCTCGTTAATCCGCTGGTAGCCTCACTGTGATCATCTACCCTTGTTGGTAGGCCCCAGGGCGGCCGCTCTCTCCTCTGTGGCTTCTTCCTGGGAGCTGTCTTCTGTGGTGTGATCCTGCATTTTTTGGGTGAAGACGGGCCGGCCTCCTTCGCTTTTTGGGCTCCTGCGCCATCGCTTCCTGCCTGATTCAGGTGTGGCTGCAGCCAGGCGCCCCCTCTCTGCCAGCAATCAATCAGGCGAGAACCAGGACTCCAGGGCCTCTCTGTCCATGTGGGACCCAACCCAACAGGTTGTGATGCAGTCCCAACATGAATAGTTACAACACACGGATCCATCTTAGCTCCCTAAGTGTGACACTGACTCAGGCACGGACAGGCACCATTCTACATTATCCTCAGGCTGAGGCAGTAGCTGTGCAGTAATCTCACAGCAAAACCAACAGCTAGTATGACTGTCAGAAGAGACCCACCTGTTTTAAATTACCCCCAAGATACAAAGAAGCACGATCGCCAGAAAGCCGGCTACATTATCCAACAAGCGCTTGAAATAATGCGTGCACGTACCTGCGGCATTGCTATCAAGTCTTCAAGATTGCTGATGTGCGACATTTCAATTGCGATTGCAATCGCAGAGCCCACCTAGACACCAAAGGCTTGCATTAGGCACAAGTGGTCTCAGAAGTGTAAGAAAGTGCACATAACATTCCCAACTTTCAAGGTACGAGGCTTTAAACATATTCCAGCCTTACACGTTCAGTTTTTTCAGAGCACAACTAAGCAAAAATCATTGAGAAAGGCCTTTTTCAGAAAAGTAAGGGAGATGTAGAGCTACCTCTTGTAAGCCTATCGCTTAAGTGAATCAGATAAAACATCAGAAATTGTCACAATGCACAGGCCTCGATGTATGTATGCTGTAAGGTATGTTTCATAGGGAGAGGTGTGGCACTGTGGCCAGGGCGACTGACGCTGGAATCTGGGGATCACAGTTAGAACCCCGGTACTGGCAGCAGATTATCCCAGCACCATGTGACTCTGTGTAATAGCTTGCTTAATCTTCCCGATGGCCCCCAGCGCCCAAAGACCCTTACGGGTGATTGTTTGCGCTTTACAAATGTGGATTATTATTTCTTTGGTGACTACGCGGCCGCCCAATATTTCTAGACTGGAGGCCGATATTATGCTATCAACTCTGATTATGTTTGCGGCTTTTGCACCGTCATGTGGCTGCAATAAATCACAATTTTTTTATTTTGATTTATTGCAGCCACGCGACGGTGCGCACGACGCAACCACCCATACCTGCCAAGGTTTCAGATTGCTAAGTGTGACATTTTTATAATTTCAGTGTAGTTATGAGTGACATTCAATGACTATGAGTGACACTTCCTCGCGAGAAAAAACAAACAATGAAGACGAGGGAAACATACAATTATCAGAAATGACACCCATTTGAGCAACAAGAAACTCTTAAGAAGATCTTAAAACGTACCTGCAAAAAAAAAGCACCAGAAATGGAAGGGAACTAACCTAGTGCCCCTATAATCTTATCGGTCAGTGGGCAAGGACACTCGGCATCGGGCAAGGCTCAGGAGAGTGAGGCTGAGGAGCACACAGGTTACAGCCAGCCAGGGCGCTCATTGCTGCTCTCAAGCCTGCTAATATTGGATGAATGCTTAATCAACAGTGGTCACCAAGACAGGAGATAGATAATTCAATTTAGTTGTATGACTTTGGCCATTGCAGAAGAGCACACCACTTGCTGTCACCTGTACGTATATTATTATATCCCGGGCCGGCTTGTTTCTTTGTTGACGCCCTCAATGACAATGACAACTTCCACCACTGACTCCCTCACTACCATGCTTTAACAGTGCCCCTCAAGTATCCATAACCACTCTTTTTCTGAGATGCATATAATTAGTTTTTTAGTACCACTCTTACCAGTGTAGGGTGTCAGGGCACTACATCACACACAGATTACACAGAAACAATCAATCAAAATGTGTAAATCAATGTATAGGAATGTTACATAGGATAGAGGACTACAAGGGGTAAGAGTCACACCTCATCCTTACTGATAGACCGTATAGTTTAAGAGTGCTTGGTGTGGAGAAGCACAAACTCAGAATTTAAAATGTAACACCGTGGAAAGACAGTTCTCTTTAATAATAAGAACGGATTATTTTTTACCAAAATGAACACTTTTTGCAATATTCTAATAATGAAAGGCTGGGGGGGGTCATAGCACTCTAATCTATACCTTGCAGTTTGCATGCAGCTCTTCTATGACAGTTAATAGCTCCCTGGGATTTTAACTTAAACACTCACTGCAAGTAAACAAAAGGATGTCTCGAACAAAGCACTAACTTATTTACATTATATGCTCTCCTGATCTGCATTCAACACATACTTTGCAGCTGCATATTAACTCTCTGCTCTACTTAATAATCAGACCGAATTTCCACTAGACAACATTCCAATCTATATTGTGACATTTTTATTATTGTATGAAACTTTATGGAGGAATTGAAGACGAAACAGATGCTAACAACCCTGAAAAGGGGAACAGTGCTCCGAGAAAAAAGCTTAGACTACAAAATTTGAAGCGTTACCGGAGGCAGGAGCTGAAAGAAACCGCTGGTGCAGTCAGGATAGGTGCCACATCCTCGCACTGGAGCAATAATCATGGTATCCGACTCCACTCAGCAGAACGGTCGGAACCGGGGCCTATATGAACTTTAACTTGTATTCCCAGCAGCCCGCCCCATGATGCATCCCTGCGGGCATCAGAAGACAGGGCAAGAATGCAAGGCTAGACAGAGGCTATAAATAATTAAATGATGGCCTGTGCCCACGCGGTCCCTCTCTGTAATCTCTGGCCGCACAGTGATGCCTGGCCTCACCAGACGCGCACTTACAATTGCGCGCCACCCTAAGGGTGAACAATGCGCAGCCGCAGACCCGGAGACATCTGCGCAGAATTGTAAGATATTTATTTTGTCATGTCTGGGCCGTGGGTGGGTCCGTAGTGTAAGCTCATATTTCGAGCCAGTCTGCAATGTGCTCAGGGGGCCCACTGGACCTCGGGCCCCCCAGCACCGCGTGGGCTGCGGGTGCCTTTGTTACGCCCCTGCCGACACTTCGTGGATGCGTTTGAGTAGCTCTGCAAGCTCTTCTGGCTGACCCTCAGCCATAGCTCCTGGCGGGGTGCTGCCGCCTTTGGATGCACTGAGAGGGAGGGAAAGAGGTCTCTTTTACCGATTCATAAATACCGAATTTTACCGATTCGGTATTTATGAATCGGTAAAATAGAAGGGGGGAGATTTAGGTAGAATCGGTAATTGAATTACCGATTCTGTAAGAATCGGTATTTACCGAAACGGTAAATACCGATTCGGTAATGCCCATTGATTCCTATAGGCATTGAAGCCCATAGGAATCAATGGGCATTACCGAATCGGTATTTACCAATTCGGTAAATACCGAATGTTGCAAGGGTGCAGGGGGTGTCACTTTGACACCCTCTAGCACCCCAAATTCAGGCACGTGTGACATGTGGCACACAGACATGCCCTAAGGGCATGTCTGTCTGTCACATGGCATAGGTGTGCATGCACACATGTGCATGCACACCTGGAATCGGTATTTTACCAGCCAATTGGATTGGGTGGGCATCTCCCTCTGGCTGGCTTCTGGGCACTTAGGGCGCCCAGAACCAGTTTTCTACTGAGGCACGGCGCGGGTTATGGCACCGGCCCCTGAGCCTCCCACCACCCCCCTCAGGAGGGATGAAGCGGCGTCTGCAAGAATGAATGACAGGAGGGAGACTGTTCCATGTGTTTAGTGTTCATTGTCCTTGGTGCGTGCTCAAGGCAAAACATTACAAATGAATCACCTAAGGAGCATGAATAATTATATAGATCATAGAACCCCCCCCGAACCGAACCCCTCCTATAACACATCTTTTGCAAGAGATGTGATACGAACGTGCTGTGGTACCTACAATTTTTAGTGAATAATTATTGCCTGCAATTATTATTTTATCATAACTATACAGTTTTTTAAAACTCTGAATACAAACACTGGCGCTGCTAGAAAATCTTAAGGGGCAGCACAATTCCAGTTTCCATTTTCCTGCCAGACTCTCGGACCATAAAAATGCGACTGACATTCTTCACTTTGAAGTCATATTTTTTATATCTCACACCAAAATGGGCAATTATGCCATACACGGTAATCGTGGCGCAAGTTACCATTACCACTGCCCAGCACACAGGTGAATAATTGATACAATCAAAGTGGTCCCAGATACTAGAACAATTGCACAATAGCTTGAAAAAATTCAAAGAAAATATAACAACATTGTTTTTATTCACAATGTGTATCATAGAAAATTATTCATAAAATACATCCATAGTTCATCACATTGAGTGCCCCTAAAGAAATGAAAAGGGAAGGGTAGTGTTGGGAAAGTGAAGGTACTGAATGAGTAAGAGAAACAGTGGTCACTATGACCTCAATCAGCCAGAAATAATAATTAATTGACAAACTGGAAATCACAATTCATAAATTGATTAAAACAAAATCATGCCTAGGGAAATCACAAATGATAAATCAGAAGAAAGGCTGAAGATGAGAAGGAGTGTCGACGTTTCGACCCAAAATGCTGCAGGTGTAGGATGAAACCTTGCTAGAGGGTCTTCATCAGGACAAGGGCGTGAAAGGGGCAGTGAATCTTTATCTAGGGAACATGATCAGTGATGGAAGAGTAATCCGTCACTTGAATCAGGATCCTGAAAATCTTAATAAAGCTGTAGGACCAAAGGGGCACAATCAAGATGCTGTGCTTTAATGAGGGGGTCTGGATTGGCGGTTAATCGGAATCGATATTGACCTCACCAGTCGATAGGTATCCGGCTTCTTATAAAAGGAAGGTTCGCGGGCCATCCCGAGGATATACCGTAGGGTATTCAGATGGCCACATAAGTTGGTAAGGGATCTTCAGAAGATAAACGCGAGTTTACACGGGGGTTCAATTGGTCCACATTAGTCGGCGTTCGAACGGCGAACGCCAACTAATGTGGACCAATTGAACCCGCAAACCTTCCTTTTATAAGAAGCCGGATACCTTTCGACTGGTGAGGTCAATATCGATTCCGATTAACCGCCAATCCAGACCCCCTCATTAAAGCACAGCATCTTGATTGTGTCAGAACAAGATTGATTGCACGAGTGGAGAGACTAATTATAGAAGAACCCCTTTGGTCCTTCAGCTTTATTAAGATTTTCAGGATCCTGATTCAAGTGACGGATTACTCTTCCATCACTGATCATGTTCCCTAGATAAAGATTCACTGCCCCTTTCGCGCCCTTGTCCTGATGAAGACCCTCTAGCAAGGTTTCATCCTACACCTGCAGCATTTTGGGTCTTCACTTTAGCTTTTTATGTGCTTCCAGCACATCCTATTTCCTTTACGAAAGTGCCCTGCAGAGCAGAAGTTTACATTCCATATCTATAATTGATGTTTTTTTTGGGAGGCATTCAAATATGCAATTCCTCAGCCCCTTGAAAAGAGATGTATAAGGTTTGAGATTTTCTGTACTCTGGTGGCGACTTGAAATAACTGCTGTTGTGATAACAGCATGGTGTAACGTAAATTTGCTTGAATAATGAAGCAAATGGCTTTCATGACAAAGAAGGAATAATTAATTACACACTGTCTGATTACTTTAAAGACATAAAGATTTATTTCATGCTGCAGAAAAAACCATCTCCAGTACTATCAATGTGGTAATTAATTCCAGCAGAGCACTTGAATACAGAAAATTGGAAAGTAACCTGTTACCTTTTGCAGAATGTATGCCACTGCATTTTTACTAAATGTGTCATGTTGTATTTACTAAACTTTTGAGCTATTTAAGTCATATTTTTTGTTAACAACTGCACATCATACAGCAGAGATGAAATACACTGTGACTTTGGCAAATCTGTATTTCTGCAAAGAAAATGCCACAGTGGTTAAAGGGGCTACACTATTCTATAAACATTAGGCAAATCATCAAAAGGGGTAGAGACAAAATTAAAAAACTTCATTTGGTAATTCAAAAATAGCAATTTTTAGCAAATAACTGTTTCTGAATTTGCAGATATTAGGATCTAAGGCTCATCATTACCAAATAGCCATTTCTTAATACCAATTTCCAATTTGCGATTTTGTAAGCATCACAAATTGTAAACCTCTATTTCAAATTGGGAATCTCGCACCGACTGATGACATTACCGTTATTGGTCTTGTGTTAAGTCTATGCATAAAGATACGTATTTTTTATAACTACTTGTGTGGTGTCCCTTTGTAGTGGTCTTCACTGTGTTACTGTGTATGATCATAAATGCTTTACACACTGTCTCTGAGATAAGCCTAGCTGCTCGTGCTACGTTACCACAGGGTTGAGCAGGGGTTATCAAAGGGTGTAGCCCCCTTACTTTGACTTAGGAAGAAGGGTCCCCACTTGGACAGTGGCCAGCCATTGCCAACTAGACCCCCATTTCTAACAAACAACCATTCCGATTTTGAGAGGAGTAAACATCTCAATGCCCATTAGATTCCCCATGTTAGACTAATATTCTGTTCTAATGATTTAGAAATGAAATCTGAAATCTGAATCCTTCGGGTTCAAGTTCGCGCTATATAAAACTTTATAAATAACTAAATGTAACTTTCATGATCGAGGTAACTGTTAGCAGCAATACTACGCGAGTCTCCACGGAGACTCGGACATCTGGGGCGGCAATCTGAGGGGTAGCCCCGTGCGCCACAAGCTCTAGCTACGCCCCTGGATGCAATTCGAAGGGATATTATCTGCTCAAAAAGAAAGTGCATCCATTCGAATAAGAGCCATATTAAAAGAGTGAAGAGCAATCAGAAAAGTACCTAGATACCAGAAAACACGAGTAAAGAATGTATAAAAAACAATGTTGTAGTGAATTTGCCATGAAAATTCAAAAATGTGGCAGAAACGCTGTACGTATGCATATTCGTATCACAACTCCATGAATGGTAATGACGTGACAGATATATTAAAGACAAAGCGATGCGAGTTCCTAAAGTGCCTAAAAGTATTAGAAATGCAGTGTGTATGGAAATATATGACCAACTCAGTGAAGGTGATACTATTAATGCAGGCGACTTTCACGTGAACTCCGGCATGTATACATGCTGCACGTTGCAGTTAACTGAAACCACAAGAAATGTGAACCGGGGTACCTGACTTAGAAGCGTGTGATCCAGCGCCTCGCTTGTACGCTGGCAATAGGAGTTGAAAGCACCCAGAAGTTAAAAAGTGTGCACTTCAAGGTGGAAATCAGACGTGTTTATCAAACGCAAAAAGAACTACCATGTTGAAATATTAAATGGTAAACAGTGAAAAATGGATGGACATAGAATGTTAAAGAAACTTAAACGTGTGGTTAGTGATAAAGCATTGATGTGTTGAAAAATCAATCACAATTTTGGACTACTTCAAGGAGGAGGATGAGTAAATAGAAAACACTAATTGCTAAAAAAGGTGCAAAACTAAATACGAAACAGGGACAGCTGTAATCAAAGAAGAAGTAGCGATGATAGATTTAGCATTGTGTGTTTTGATGTTACATTTGTGTTCACTCAGACTCATTTTAATATTGTGTTCTGTTTTCCCAACGTAAATCAAATAACAAGGGCATTTTAACAGGTATACAACATTCTTCGACTCACAACCGGCTGTAGTGTGTATATTGATCTTATGGCCTTTCAGTGGATGGTTTATGTAGTTTTCTTTTATAATATTGTTGCAGTCATTGCAGTTCAAACAAGGAATGGTACCTTTGTAATTTTACAAGACAGAGGGGGTCATTGATGTTCTTACTGCGTACATAGGCATAGAGAGGAAAATCATTAGAAATGCCTTTAAAATTAGGTTCGAATTGTAGCATTGGCCAGTGCTTTTGACTGATCAAGTGGTTGCAACGCTGGGGCCGGTGGTGACAACTCTTCACCTTGGTCAAGAAACTGGGTGGTGGTACACAGTACAGTGTTTCCCCCCGTGCTTTCATCTACATCTATATCTCCAGTAGACAACGTAGCTGAAGCCGCTCTCTGCTTCCTTGCACAAGCCTGTCCTACCACCCAGCTTCTGCCTGCTGGATTTTGCTGGTCTCCGAGCATCCCCACAGGAATGATTCCCTACTTTTTCATAACCTTAAGTTACACTAGTCGGCAGAGAGGGATATGGGTGGAACTATTCAGCCTATATGGGGGGGCTGGAGTGGGCGGCGTGTGGGCTCCTGTGTGGGGTTATTTGTTTTTGACTGTTTCACGGATGTTCCTCTCTTTCTCTCCTCTTTTCTATCCCGATCACCGTATGACTTTTCTTTTCTCTGGGAGAACACCTGCCACTGTAGGGCTGGAAACCTAGCAGTGAGATATGACTAAATTGAAATGCATCACATGGAATGTGTGGGGTCTACACAACTGGCTCAGAGTACTCACCTTGAGCGCCATGGGGCAGACATTTGTTTTCTTCAGGAACTTCATCTCGTGGAGCGCATGCGCGAGCACCTGTGGACGGGATTGGTTGGCGAGAAGCATGTAGCTTGCTATTCAAATTTTGCACATGGAGTAGCCATACTCCTGCCGAAGGGTCTGCACTGGTGCACACGCAGGATATGTAATGCTTGCAGGCATAATAGGAGGACACCCCGTAAAAGTGTACTCAATATACAGGCCTAGCTCTGAAGACCCGGACTGACATTTGGAGATTAGCGGACTCCCTTGGCCCGGGTGCGATACTTTGGGGGGAGGGGATGACTATAACGTCATGCCTTATCGTGCTCTAGATCAATCAACCAACTAACGCCGGCGCAACCCCAGAGCGGCCACCCTTTTACAGTCCATCATAGCAAACTTTGGTCTGGTGGAAGTCTGGCCTAGCAGGAAACCTGGTGCTGTGCAGGGCACCTGTGTGTCATCAGCTGGGCCCTTGTGGTCAGGAATCGACTACTGATTGACCTCACAGGATGTTGCTGCATATGCCCCTCACTTTGTCTGACCGCTCCCCTGTGCTGCTCACGCTGAACTAGCCTGATGATATAACTGAGGCATTTCGATGGAGGCTCCTGCCTGGTTCATTGCATGACCAGGTGTTCAGGGATTCCATCAGACAGACAATAGTCAAGTGTTTTGCCATCAATGAGGGCTTGGTCACCTCCCTCTCGACTTTATGGGTTATTGCAAAGCAGGCCTGCAGAGTTCCCAATGCAGTGGGCAGATGGCCCGGTTTGCACCATGGATGAACTCATGTAGATCCAACTATGGTCGACTAATGGACTGGCTCACGTACCACGTTGGTAGCTGAGTAAGGCTGCCACTGTCATTGACGGGCCGTGTAGCCAAGGTAAAAATGTTGATCTTACCGAAATTTCTTTATCTCTTTGCCAATTTCCTTCTTACACTCAAAGCCGGGTACAGATACAGATTGTGCTCCAGCATGGCCTCGCTGGCCTGTGCTGGGAGATATCCCAGAATCTCCTGGGAAACTTTGACTCTACCTTTAGAACAGGGTGGTCTGGCCACACCTAACTTCAACCACTATTATTACTGCGACCAGGCGCAGGTGGGATTTCACTGGGCGTTTCCGACACAGTTCATGGCACACACAGCTCCTGAACAGGATCAGGTAACACCTCAATACAAGACGCTACTCGACCAGGACAACACTGTGGCCTTCTTCCTACTATACCTCTCCGCAGCCTTCGACACCGTCTCCCATCACACTCTTGCAGCCAGACTCCACGACGCCGATATACGGGGAACCACCCTCGACTGGATCTGCTACTTTCTGTCTGGCAGAACCCAAAGGATCAGACTCTCTTCCTTCCTCTCCGAACCCACTGAGATCGACTGCGGAGTACCCCAAGGATCCTCGCTCAGCCCCACACTCTTCAACAACTACATGGCCCCCTCGCCACCTTCATCAGACAGTTTGGACTCAGCATAGTATCTTCCACAACGACACCCAGCTCATCCTCTCTCTCTCGAAGTACTCAGAAGACACCAAACTCAAGTTTCAAGAACGAATGTAAGACGTTGCAGCCTGGATGAGTGACAGCTGTCTAAAACTGAACTCGGAGAAGACAGAGGTACTCGTCCTTGGACCCTCCACCACTGAGTGGGACAGCTCCTGGTGACCCCCTGCCCTCAGAAACCCACCCACCCTTACAGACCACGCCCAGAACCTCAACATCATTCTATACTCCTCCCTCACCTTGACCCACCAGATGAAAGCCGTCGCCTCCACCTGCTACAACTCACTCTGCATAATCCACTAGACCTACAAGTGGATCCCCCCAACCATCAGCCACGCACTCATAACCAGAAGATTGGATTACAGCAATGCCCTCTATGCAAGAATTAACAAAATCCTGCTGCACAAGCTCCAGACCATCCAGAACACCGCAGCCAGACTCGTCCTTGGAACCCCACGAAACGAGCACATGACCTAGTACCTATGAGACCTCCACTGGCTCCCCATCGAGAAAAGAGTAACATTCGAGCTACTCATCCACGCATACAAATCCCTCCACAACATCGGACCGGAATACCTTAATGAAAGAGCTTCCTTCCACATACCCAAAAGGAACCTCCTCCGACCTCGCCCTGGCAGAGACCCCATGCATCTGCTGAACCAGAGCGGGTGGTAGAGCCTTCTCCTACGTCGCAGCAAAGGCCTGGAACGAGCTCCAAGTCAGCAACAGACGATCCCCTAACCTGCAAACCTTCAGGAAGTACCTCAAGACCTGGCTCTTCGACTGATAAGGAACGCCACCCAAAACACCCCTCCCACAGCGCCTTAAAACCATCGCGGTGAGTAGCGCGCTTTATATGATTGATGGATTGATTGATGCAAGTCCAGGCATTATCGGAGTTCGACACTGTGAGATGTATAGTGTGGGCAAAGCAAGCACTGCGTTGCAGGGAAGGGTTGGAAATGCTGTGTGCCCCCTATTTCCCTCTGCCCAAACATCCTGCTTAGCTCGCTCTAGTGTAGGCGTGACTGCGCTGGCTTGAAACACTACAATGATTCGATACACTATGACGCATTCCCAGACGGGATCTTTATAGAGCTCCATCTGGTGCGCAATGTTGTAGAACTGACAGTTTTAGAGAAAATTACTTATTTTCAACTTCGTGCATCATTCCCTGATAACATGGCTTCTTTCCCTGCAGCTTCGCCAACGTTCCATGCGCTTGAGCATTTCTTGACAAATCCCTCACCACGCAAACTGATTACACAACTACACTCTGACATGCAGCGCTCAGCGCCATCTGCACCCCAAGGGCCCGTAGATAGTGGGAAGCCTCGCCGGGCATATTAATCACGCCGGAGCAATGAACCTTTTGATGTAAGCAAGCAATAGCCCTGTCCCCTACCTAACGGCTATGCCATCTCCATTTCAAGTTTTTGCAGAGATTGTAAAGAACACCTGATTCGCTTTGTAGAATCGGAATGGCTGCTGAAGCACGCTGCAAGCACTGTAGGTCCCCCAACGCTACCTTTCTCCATATTACCTGGGGCTGTTTTAATATTTACTGTATTGGGAAGCTATTTTTGCGGCTCTCGAGGAGTTGCTTGGTGCGCGCCTGGAGCACTTTCTCTTGATCGCTTTACTGGGCTATGTGAAAAACCTGCCGGCAAACTGTAGGAAATTGGTGGCCATGCTCTTGTTGTTTGCAAAGGAGCATAGTGTTGTACTTGGGAAGAGGCCGGGTCCTGCATGGGGAAGAGTGGCTCAGGGATTCCACGTTCTTCCAGGAACAGCCTACTGCATACTGGGAGCTTGTGGCTGCCCATACCCGGCCCAGAAACATGTGGGAACCACTGCTAACATACCTGCATTTACAGTCACACACCGCTCATGTAGGGCCCTCAAACCAGCATCTCTCTGGAGAAGCTACATAAGATAGTTTTCTTAGGACACATAATGATGTGCATGAGTATGCTTGACCCCCTAACTTCACTTGCGTAGGCTGGTCTCTGTAGTGTCCTGCGGGACACGGTCTAGTTGTTGTAAGTGATGTAACCTACACTGTACACCCAATCACCACTGATGTCACGAGTCACGTGACACAGTTAATAAATAGGGCGGAGCGCACGTGCTCTTGGCCAGTCTTACTAACCCACTACCTTGTGTCTGCGTCCCTCATTGCAGCTCCATGTGGGCTTAAGGCCCAACACCACATTCGAGGCGGTAACGAAATACCACGCGTGCCGCAGCTGAAGATCCCCGGAAAGAAGAGGGGAAGTGCCCGTGTACAAGGCACCCCTCTGGGGAAGCAGCGCCGGTCGCCGAGAGGCCGAGGGGCGTGTGCCGTGCCCCGGGCCAAGGCATCCAGGAGGAGGTGACCGGGAGCCCACTCCGCACCTCCGTGCCCAGCATGAACCTTCCTGCGTGAGGCGAAGGAAGAGCGGACCGACCGGAGCCCACCCGCATCGGCTGCGACTGCGACCCTGCCTGGGGTGAAGAGAGAGAGCCGTTCAGAGCCCACCTGCATCAGCCGCCACTGAATCCGTGACGAGGAAGATCATCGCGGAGCCCACCGCTGGATCAAGAGAGGCCCGTCGGCCGAAGGTGAGCCCGTGACCTGCACACAAGCGGAGCCCACCCGTAACGGTCAAAACGCCATAATGGCGACTGCCAGCCGGTGTTCTGAGAGTGGCTGCCCCCCCTACGTCACAGGGTGCAATGATTCTCAGAACCAAGCTATTATGCGTCGCTCCCCCATGGCGGTTTGTACCCCCTACGTCACGGGGGCGGAGCCATTCTGGTGCTTTAGTGTACTTGAAGAAATTTCTCGAGACAGCGCTCGCGTGCGCTATTGATTGTTATGGGTATTTAGGGCGGACTGGCCGCCGCTGAGAGCGGTCCACTCCGCGGAGCTTTGCCTACTTTAACAGTGCGGTGTGACTTTCCCCGATGTCCTTCGGCATGGTATTTTTTTCCGGTTATTGGTATTTTTTTCCGGTTATTTCGGGCGGAGCGACCCCGCTGCGAGCGGTGTATTCCGCTGAAGCTTAAATTAATTATCAGTGCTGCCCCTTTGGACAGGTTTGCCTTCCCCCGATTGCCCGCTTGCATGGTGGAATGCTCCGGGGAAGCGGCTAATGGTGGTGCGCCTTCTCCCGCTACAGTCTGTGCTTGGCTCGGTGCACGAGGCTTCATGGCGGAGGCAGACCAAAGGGCAGGCGCGCGTCGTCTTCTTTCAAGCAAGCTTCAATAGCTCAGTTGGGCGAGCGTTGGACTGCAGAGCTGGAGGACCCGGGTTCAATCCCGGTTTTCGTCACACTTGCAACTTCCGTTTTTTATTCTTTTATGTATTCATTGTTTTTTCATGCGATTTTATATAGTGCTATTTATTTATCATTTATAAATCAATTATAAATTTATTTATTTATCCGAATTTATATAGTGCGAAGGTGTCAGAGCGCTTCACTTTCGGACCAGTAATGATACGAGAGGAAACAATTGCAAATTAACAAATTAAAAAAGTAAATGTTAAGTTACATGATCAAAAGTGACAATAGTGAGCAACCCAAATACATGAGGTAGCAATCTGTACATTACAGGAGAAAAAAGTGATATGTGTGCAGGTTACAAAAGCATAGAAAGCACAAGTAGAGGTATAACACTGCAATAAATGGCAGACACTCCAGCACAAGAACAAACGTTATGTAGGCAATGGTGGCACTTGTGCAAGTATCTCAACCAAACAAAATGTGAGAGGTATCAAACAGTGTGTTAGAAGAGAAAAGTTACCATGCCATTCCAGTTTGGAGCCAGCCTTATGCAAATCAGTATTGATCCTGCACCCAATGGGAACAGTGCAGCCTGAACTGCCAGGCCAGGTCCTCCCTGGACTAGAAACAAGCATCCTAGACCGGTTTCGGCCTTTCATCCCTCATTAGCCAGTATAGCTTCATTCCATTAGCATGGAGAGCACAGGACTCATGTCTGAGCATACCTGTCCCACTCTGGGTAACAAATGCAAAAAGAACAATTGATGGGCAGAATGCAGAACAATGTCACACATTCACCTCAGTACAGAGATCTAGGCCTAAAACCATTTATTTTTTTTGCTCACCTTGCCACCCCAGTTTGCACCCAGCCATATGCAAATCAGTCTTGACGCTGTGCCCAATGGGAACAGTCCAGCCCGAACTTCCAGCCCATATGTATTGAAGAGTCCTTTCATTTGGGAAGTGAACACAGAGCATTACCCACTTGCTCTTTGATATGCATGGTACTTGTTCTTTGCAGCAGGCATATTACCCCATTGCGCTACCTTACATGAGTAAAAGAGTCACTACAGAAAACATGCTCCCATCTCTCTCCAGCTGTTACATTGATCACCAACGTCATCTTGGCACTTGTATTGTCGACCGGAACCTTTTTTTCTTATATTAAGAATTTAGCAATGTTTTATTAAAACTCCTGCACTTGTACAAAACCGGTCCCCCCCCCAAACTAAACTGGCCCCCTAACCTTCCAGTCGCCCTGTGAAATGCCTGTTCCTGCCCTTTCAGTACTCCTGTTCAATTAGTACTCCTGCTTGATCAACACGCCTGGCGCATCCCTTCTTCTGGCCCGTCCCGTCCCTTCTCCTTGCCCGTGACATCGCCTGCCCGTCACTTCTCCTGCCCGTCACTTCTCCTGCCGTTCACTGCTCCCAGCCCGTTCACTGCTCCCGTCCCGTTCACTGCTCCCGCCCCGTTCAATGCTCCCGCCCCGTTCACTGCTCCCGCCCCGTTCAATGCTCCCGCCCCGTTCACTGCTCCCGCCCCGTTCACTGCTCCCGCCCTGTTCACTGCTCCCGCCCCGTTCACTGCTCCCACCCCGTTCACTGCTCCTGCCCTGTTCACCACTGCTCCTCACCCGTTCACTGCTCCTGCCCTTTTCACCGCTCCTGCCCGGTTATCACTCCTGCTCATGCCTAATCACCGCTCCTGTCCCATTACTTCTACTGCCCCGTCACTCCTCCTGCCCCATCACCTCTCCTGCCCTGTCATCTCTCCTGCTCTGTCACTTCTGTCACTTCTCCTGCCCCACCACTTCTCCTGCCCAAGTACCTCTCCTTCCCAGTTACCTCTCCTGCCCATTTACCTCTCCCGCTCAGTCATCTCTTTTTCATGTTGCCTCTCCTGCTCTGTCATTGCTCCTGGCCCGTGCCTTTTTGTGCCTTGTCACATTTCCTATTCCATCACTTTTCCTGCCCCATCATTGCTCTACTTTCCCTTATTGATAATGGCCTATTCATACATATAATCCAGTGATGATAGGCCTAATATACTTCACCAGCGTGCAGTGTGTACGGTTTGGCTGGCGTGGATGGGGAGCAGGTAATATTTACGCTCCCCGTGTTTTTCTGTACCCCCTAATTCAAAAGGGAGTTTACACATGCCTGTTCAAGTTGTTTGTTGTGCGTTGTATAGGGTTCGGCTGGCGTTGATGGTGAGTAGGTAGTATTTCTGATACTTGTGGTTTTGTGTACCCCCTAACTCAAAAGGGAGCTTATACAGGCCTAATCTATTTAGCCAGTGTGTGTTGTCTAGGGTTTGGCTGGTGTAGTATTTCTGCTCACTCTTGTATCCTTTACCCCCGAACTCTAAAGGGAGCTTATACAGGCCTGTTGTAGTTTGCCAGTGTGCGTTGACTATGGTTTTGCTCGCGTCGATGGGTAGCAGGTAGTATTTCTGCTCCCTGTTGTTTTGTGTACCCCCCTCAAGTCAAAAGGGAACTTATACCCCCTTTGAATACCCCCTTTGCAGCTCCTCAATCATTCTAACATATAATTTCTGCACTCTTTTCTGTTTTGGACAAAAGAGTGTTACCCCAGTGTTTTCTCATCTGGTACGATACATTTTTCACCTTTTTACTTCTTGCAAGCGATGGCAGTGAAAAGCACTTTTACTAGTGTTCCAAAAATGGACCTTGAAATTCCACATAGCTCGTGCATGTGCATCTGCATGTGCATTTCAAGGTCCATTGTGAATAGCTCCGGTGAATGTCGATGGGCAAGGGACTGAGGAAAGTAGTGCTGTCAGCACCATTTGGGAACTTGAAATGCCCTGTTTACATAATCCAACCCTCTACAGTGCGTGGCCACAAGATAACATTTTACCTGGTAGTACTCATGCCCACGCTCTGATACCCACATATCAGCCTGATCCGATTTCAATATCTTCTTCCCCCCTTATACAGGGACCAGCTACATTGGATGCACTGTGGAGAATGTAGTTACGTCCTCCCCGGACATACAGGGTTGTCTCGCTCGAATGTCCCAATGCCCCCAAGTTTGCAATCATAAATGTGTACTCTCATCCAGTTGGTCCCACCACGGAGTCACCTACACTTGATGATCTCTTGTCCTTTCTGGGCCAACTACCCAAAGAATGTAAGATTATTATTGGTGGAGACTTCAATAGTCACTTCTAAACAATGGAAGGGTTGATGGAAGGCGCACTCACAGCAGAACATGACTTTTGGGGTGTTCCGGTGTGTCAATCTCCACACTCCAAATCTTGGTCTCCTCTTGCAGGTCAAATTATGTCTTTGACACTTAGTTTTGCTCTAAGGGCTTGCAATGGGCGAACAATCTCACACACCCATTCACAATGTACTTTTAACAGGAAGGATCAGGAATCGCGGCTGTACCACATTTCCGTAGATATTAGCCTTTGGTCCAAGGTTAAAGATTTTAAAGTAGTTGCACGAACGGACAGTGAGTACAATGCACTTTTTAATTAGACATGGTGTATCCTGCAGCTGCAGTTTGACTGCAGCCCGCTGAGACCATGGTGGACCTAAGTAACCTGGTTCTCACCTCCGTCTGGCGTAGGTTAAAATGGGAGAAACTGGTAAATTCGCAAGAAAGCATTAGGAAATTGTATGAGCTAGCACTCCCCAAGTTACAGGATTTGGATAATTTAATTAAGCAACCCAGACTTCAAAACTTCATTAATAAATTAGATTTAATCCACAAAGAGTTAGTGGGCGTTCTGGGTGATGTTCTTTTCCCTGAAGTAGTGCAGCGCAAGCAAAAGACTCGAACCTCTACCTGGTATAACTCAGACTGTAAAAAGGCCAAGTCTGAGTTAATAACAGCAATAAAAGCTGGAACAGTCAGGGGCTAGGTCGCTGAGCTTAGTCGGGAATATAAGGACATAATGGTGCGGGCAAGGTCATAGTGGAGCTGGTACAGATGGCAGGATCTCTCTCTCGCCCTAGAGACGAGGGATTGTAAGAGATTCTGGTGTTTAGTTAACATTTTTACTGCTGAACTAAAAACTGCAGTGGAGCCCAACATTGCAGCCTCTATGTGGGCATACCACTTTGGTAAGCTCTACGAAGATATCTCCGAATGTTCCAATGATGTGGCTGCTGCCGCCCTATCCCAATCTGGCGACGGATTGGAATTTAGCCTTGGGGAGTGGGTCAGCGCAATATAGAGACTGGCACTGGGTAAAGTACCGGGGCTTGATAGATTGCCTGGTGACCTCTTTCGGTCCCATCCTGAGATCTGGGCCCCGTATCTCCTTCTTTTTTTCAATTCTATTGCGAGTGGCATGGAGATCCCCTGAATTGGCTGGGGGCGGAGATAGTACCCATCTTCAATAAGGGCTGTCCTCTTCTCCCAGCCAACTACAGGCCGAGCAGCCTTATAGATGTGCCTCAAAAACTTTTTTCCCGCCTTATACTGGACCATCTCTTGGACTGGATGTAGGACAATGACATTCTAAGTCCACCCCAGGCTGGCTTCAGGAAAAACACGTCCACCATGGACCAGATCTTCTGCCTCGTACTCCTGTATTGGAAAACTGTGAGGATCGAGGTAGGGAGGCTGTAGATGGTGTTCATGGACCTGAGGTCAGCATTTGACTTGGTCCCCCTCCAGAAAGTCTTGGAGGTTTTAAGTAAGATGGGCTCCTATACACCTTCTACAGGTCATAATCTGGCTCCATGATGGTAACTTTGCTGAGGTCGGGAGTGGTAGGGGTGGAGCATTGTCAAAAAGGTTCCCAGTCCTCAGGGGGTTAAGGCAGGGTTGCGTTTTGGCGCCAACCCTGTTTTGCCTTAATGTTAATAATGTTATATCCCATCTTGGTAATGTATGGGATAATGATGCTCCAGTTCTGGGAGGCAGGATAGTAACTCGGAACCTGAACCGCCCGGGTCAGAGAAGCAGCGGGGTGGTGGACTGTTTTTGAGTCTGCCTCCTCCCCGTAACATCGTGCCCCCTCAATTCACTTTGATGGATGCCGCAGAGGCAGACCCTTCCTGACACTTATCGGACTGCGCCCCCGACGAATGCACTCCCTACAGAATCCAGGTTAGGTCAGCCCCCTCCCAAGGGAAGCAGTCAGAACCTGACCGCCCCCACCTGCGATACTTCTACCGTCCCTGGTGCCAATAAGAGGGCGGAGCCTGTGAGGATCGGCACCCCCCAGCTGCATGGACATGTTGCGAACAACGCTAATATGGGGGAGATAGCTGCGCCCTTTGAATGATTAACTAGTATGTGGTGGGGTGTTGTGTGCGTAATGAGCTGTATCACCATTATATTGTGACCAACCATGTATGCCGAGGCGTAAGCATTACAAGGATACTGAGGTGTGAATTGTTTGTGATACATACACTGAGACCTCTTCACCAATGGCTTGCCGCCGTTTAGGAGGCCAGCCAATGGAGAAGAGTGGCGGGGTTTACTGTGTATTACAACGTAGGACACAGATTAATAGGCTGAGCCTTCACCACCCACGGACCTTCCACCATTTTATTTCTACCTCTTTTTCAAAGCCTTATTTACTATTTTTTCCTCTGTAACGACAGTTCTGTACTACGCTTATCTCTGTTATATTACACTTGTAATCTTCATTGCAGTTCTTTTTCATCCTGGTGGGGGGAGGGTGGGTGCATGACTTTAACAGAGATACTCTTTGTAACAGTGATACCATTAGTACAGAACTTTATTGACTGCTAAGAAACTACTCCATCAAATCTGTTGACTTAACCTGTTACTCGTCAGTGTTATCTCCTCACAGTGTAAACCTGCATAATTCTTCTGTCGTTGCCCTCTCAGTGCATGTTGGATCCACCACTTCATATTCATCATTAGGCACCACCTTGTGTGTACCCACCCTGATAATGGGTCCAATGGGCATTGTTCATGCACACTTTTTCCTGGTTTTTTTTGCATTTTTCGTGCATTTATTGTGCAAATTGTTTTTGAAAGACCTCATCAACCCTTCTCCTTAAAAAGAATGAAGGGTATGAAGCAATTTTATATGCTAGCTCTGCATGCCATAATAATCCCAAAATCATTAAAGTAGTTTCTTTTCCCCTTTTATGCAATATTATTTATTTCCAGTATACTCTTGTGTTTGTGTGTTTCACAACAATTGAATTGACCATCTCCATGCATAATGTGCACGAAAGGAATTGACAACGGAGTCACATTATTTATTTGTTATTATTCTTTATTTCATTTATTTAAATAAAAATTCCACATGTACCAATTACATTAATTTATTAGCATAATAAATATTAAATACATTTAACATCATACATCGCAAATGCAAACACTACAGTAACGAAGTGTTGAGAATGTTTCAAAATGCACAATTGATTAAAATTTTGCAATTCCAACAGTAACATTTAAAAATAAAATTCTGTACTTCACACTAAAATTTGTGGGCCCACAAATACTAATTACTATTCTTAGAACTTCTGTACTCTTTCACTACAGACATATGTTACATATGATAAAAATCACTTACATAGTAAGTATTTGTCTTGCATGTTCGGCTGTACATTAACATGGTCGCTGTCTCCTTATATTTTTTCTACCGTCTACATTCTTTTGTTAGCATCAATGTATTGATATGGTGACAATTGAATTTTGAACTCTGTAATATTTTTCTCGGTATATGTTAGTAATTGAAACATGGAAACTTAGTAACAATAATAATATTAATAATTTGCCTTGGTAAAGCGCGAAATCACACGGAAGGGGCGCAGGGACCCATCTGTAAGATAAATTAAGCTATTGCCCACAGTCACATGGTGCTGGCCTAATCTGCAGCTGATCGATCTGTGTTCCCCAGATTCTGGAGTCAGTCACCCTACGTGGTGGCACATCTTTTCCCTAACTGGACAGTGCAGCCCTGACATCGTACTGACTGATGACATTATATACGACATTGCTAAATCGCAAAGACATTCAAGTCTACTTTTTAAAAAAAATGTATGTGCACACTTAAGTTACTTCTAATTTCCTCTGTAGACATAAACAATCATTAATGCTTGTAAATAAATTCATCTACTTTAATGTAAACCAATGTATGCAAATGTTCCCCTCTATATTTCCGGGCAAATAATGTTACTCTTTTTATTGAGCAACTACTCAGATGTCGTATTCAGATTCATTTGAGTTTCATCGATATTTTCAATACTTTGAAGAACCGGACAACTTTTTTAACCAGATAGATTTAAATAGGATAAATCTGTCCTGTATGTCAATTGTTCTCTTGAAGTACCCATGGAGCCCTAAAACCCATGCTCAAAGTGGAAGAAGAGCCATGTTGAAAAACCATTGTAAACTACTGCAAAGAAGCATGGCTTAATAGACAAATCAAGTGCACCTTTACTTCCTAATGGCATCTACAGAGGTACTCACATTCCAAACGGAGTCTACAGAGGTAGCCATGGCCGTTTCAAATGTGTTACGCAGGCTCATACAACATGTTACCTCTCTCTATCAATTTGCTTGCTCAACACGATTATTCCTTATGACTCGAGCATGAAAGGTAATGTACTGAAGGGTGCGTGTATCAAGAGGGAGAGAGAGGACCAGAAAGCTAGTCCAGATCCCCAGTTTATATGTCAAGTTATCAAAAAGAGACTAGCTATGGAAGGAGTTGGTATGATGTTTATTTTATAAAAATCATGGTGACTCAGTTCGTTTTGTCGATTAGGGATGGCACCTGTTGGGTGTCTTTAGAAAGCCCTCACCCACCAACCTAGTTGGTGGCATGCTTCATCATCGGGCCCACCCAGTGACACCTAGCGTGTCCCGGGTGTGCTACGACGCCTGGTTACAGCGGAGCAGGTATGTCACTGTGTGTGCGGTGAGGGGTAGTGAGATAGTGAGTTTAAAACGGCTTGGTGGGGGTCCCAGTCCTGGAGAACTTTATTAGTTCGTCCTCCGTCAGCGGTTAAAAATAAGGCTGTCGGACGTTGGGGGCGGGTTACGACCTCCCACGTCTTTTAAGGTGTCAACATGTTTCAGCCAGTGCCTTATCAATATGCTGGCTTTCTTCAGGACTAAAATGTGAGGGTGAAATAGGATTTAAAAGTAGTGTGTGTGTAGTGTGGACTATGTGTTTACACGCCCTAAAGTGTATCTAACTGTGAGAGGGGGGGATTCCCTTCTCAAGATCACCTGTACAAGTAACATAAAGGACAAGGACAAAACATACAGGGAGAAAAAGAGTCACAAAACGATATAGGTCATATATATCATATCAGCCGGCTTAATAGCGATGAGGTGCAGGCTATCAGCGGCTCAAGTGTAATGGTATTGGTGATACCATTATGGTGGAACCCCTTGCCACCTCAACAAACCTTGAAGAGGACACTACTTAAAACTAGCGTAAGCCATACACCTTACGCCTCATTCCTCACTCTCTCACCACTGTTGCAATACTTCGTTTTTTTAAACCACTTCACCTCGAAGTTCTAGTGCGATCTTCCACCATAATGGTACCACCAATACCATTCCACTTGAGCCGCTGATAGCCTGCACCTCATCGCTATTAAGCCGGCTGATATGATATATATGACCTATATCGTTTTGTGATCTTGAGAAGGGAATCCCCCCCTCTCACAGTTAGATATACTTTAGGGCGTGTAGACACATAGTCCACACTACACACCCACTAGTTTTAATTCCTATTTCACCCTCACATTTTAATCCTGAAGAAAGCCAGCATATTGATAAGGCACTGGCTGAAACATGTTGACACCTTAAAGGACGTGGGAGGTCGTAACCCGCCCCCAACGTCCGACAGCCTTATTTTTAACCGCTGACGGAGGCCCAACTAATAAAGTTCTCCAGGACTGGGACCCCCGCCAAGCCGTTTTAAACTCACTATCTCACTACCCCTCACCGCACACACAGTGACATACCTGCTCCGCTGTAACCAGGCGTCGTAGCACACCCGGGACACGCTAGGTGTCACTGGGCGGCGCCTGATGATGAAGCATGCCACCAACTAGGTTGGTGGGTGAGGGCTTTCTTAAGACACCCAACAGGTGCCATCCCTAATCGACAAAACGAACTGAGTCACCATGATTTTTATCAAATAAACATCATACCAACCCCTTCCATAGCTAGTCTCTTTTTGATAACTTAAGGTACTGAAGGGTACCTATTAATTTTTCCAAAAAAATATTCTTTTTAGCATGATCCACCCTTTTAGAATATACATGCACCTTTATCGATACTTTAAAGTATTCGTTCTCTGACAATTACTCATGTTCATTAATTATTAAAGTTCTCGTTTACTTTAAATCATTTACTTTTGCAATGTGTCTACACCACACATCTGTAGCATTACTTCTGTACTAGTGGATTTCTTATTTATTTATATTTGATTTTCTTTAAGTTTTTTTGTAGCGCAAACAAGATTTTGGAAGAGGGGGCCTGTACTTTGAAAATGGTGCACTAAAAGTACAGGCCCACAAGTGTGGAACCTTCAAACCACACAGTGAATGTTGAAAGCGAACAATTTCCATGAAAAAATATGCAGAAAACCACTGCAACAGAAACGTACATTGACATCAACGGGTCTATCCACAGGTGTAAGTGCAATCAAAATACAAGCCGTCTTTTACTTCTAGGTGACAAATACCTTTGACGGGTGAACAAATGCCATGAATGGATTGAGGGGAGAAGATGCACCGATGAAATAATGAAAGAGGCAGCGGAGTGAACACCATGACAAAGCAAATGTTAACAAAGGGTCCTGGACGAGGGAACTGGCCACACGCATATCTCAAAGAGAACAATGAACAGCTGGTGGTCTACAAGGTAGACCAAAAGACAGTCGACAAGACCAAGCAAACAGCAGCCAATTAAGGTGTCACTGCCGACAAGGCTCAGGCACGGGGTGAAGATGCAGTTCTTTTGCACAGGTAAAAATGGAATGCAGATGTAGAACATTCAACGAAAATTGAAATGACAAAGCATCCAGACTTCTAATAGGTAACATTAACACAAGGTAAGAAAAATGATATGTATGATATTACAATTCAAGTGGTTTGGTTTAAGTGGAACGGCCGATGGTTTTTATTTTTTGCCCTTCGTTTTGTGCTTCCCTCAGCTTAATCAACATTGAAAACAACATTGCTCACCCATTCTTTCGTAAGAACACTGACTCTTGCAGCCAGAACCAGCAGAACAACAAACAGCTGGAGGCCTTCATGGCGCACGAGAAGACAGTGCCCAACACCAAGAAACCAGCGGTTAAAAAATGCAGCAAACCACGCCCACAAGTTGGAACAGGGGCACGGGGCTGAACGGTACACACGTCGACGGCCAGCCATTGTGTCTTGTTCATCGAAGACTATGATCTACTTCTACTTTGACAAAATGGAAGAGTACAGCAATGCTTGATGCCCTTGGCGGGAGAAGATAAAGGTGAATAATAAAAAGCTGTAATCAAAGAATGCGTGGAGTTGCAAATGGAAACAAACAGCTGCCCCCCGCCCAGGAGCCCAAAAAAGGGTCCCGGGCGACGGAATGGGACACCTCGACGGAGACCCAATCGAACACGATCCCGTTGGCACACACTAGTGTCGAAGCGTTTGCACTTTGCAATCTACATGTGAATACTGAATGAGAAGCAGGGGCAGCGTTTCACGGCATAAAGTCATAATGTCTAGGAAGTGACTAAACGGAAGGAAACAAAAAAGAGGATGAAATCACCACCACTGGCATGGAGAGCACGCCTCATTAGAAAACACCACAACAATCTCTGAACAAACCGGGGGTAACCAGGTATCTACATCATTCAAGGTGAGAAAAAAAAAAAAAAAGCTCCCAGGCAGGGGAATTGTACATCCCGTTGAGCGTCATCCTGTTGATATACAACGATGTTGAATAGTCTTCAGTCGGATGAAGCCCTTACAACCGTGATGAAAGGCAAATAGACTACTTGGAGTACCAGAGACAGTCATGACAGCCAGTGTTTGAAAAGTTATTCCAGAAGTAGAGCCCCTCGTTAATAATTGGAAGTTCCCACTTCGAATGATTTAGAATGTTTAAAAAGTGTAAACTTCCATTGAACATGAAAGACCTGTTTGAGGTCTGCCCACGAAGGCTATAGAAGAAGCTGAAAAACAAGTGTGATGCACCAAAAGACAGTCCACAAGACCAAGCAATCAGCGGCCAATAACGGTGTCCCCGCCGACAAGGCTCAGGCACGGGGTGAAGAAACAGCACTTTTGCACACTGACTTAAGCGCAAGGGGACCAAAAGGCAGCCCTCAAGACCATGAAATCAGTAGCCAATGAAGGTGTACTTTTTGACTGTTAAATCTTCATATTGAATGGCAAGAAGGGGCCTGTACTCTAGACATTGAACACTAAAAGTGCAGGCCCAGGAGGGGCCTGTACTTTCGAATTTGAACACCGGATCACCGAATGTCCATTAATAGAACTTACAGTGACAATACCCAAACACAGCTCTGAAAGGGACTGTAATCTGTAAATCAGACAATAAAAGATGATAAAGACTGCATGTCTTGGATTCCTGGCTCACTATACCCATATGTGTCCGGGTGGTGACAAGAAGACATGATCTGCAGCTCACACAGTGCTACATGTCCAGGATAGATGTCGCGGTTTGCTAGCAGCCACAGAGACTTTCATGGACCCGTCAACTGTGGCGTACGCAGATTTACAATAAACGTTTACAAAGACCTCGAAACCAAGAAGGCGGCCAAGCGTCCAGACAACAAAATAGCAGCCCCGCCATGGAGGTCAAAAATGGGTCCCGGCAGGGGAGATGGGACACCACTCGACATTAAAAGTACAGTCCCCTTCTGTGCATTTACATTTTGGAAACAGTCAATTAATGTACAGGCCCATTCTGGGCCTTGACTTTGAAAAGTTTACAATTAAAGTGCAGGCCCAGAAGGGGTTTCTACTTTCTGTTTTCAACACATGATCTATCTTCCGCTATTCGATTTGTAACGAATTTGAGCCACAGTTCTTTTTAAGTGTGTTGTATTGTGTGGATGGCGACCGTTGGCCTCATGTTGCCAAAACGGATATTGAATTTTTTGACCGCCTCAGCTGTTCTCCAAGGGGCCTGTACTTTGAAAATTGAACTAGAACGGAAGAGGCCCAGAATGGGCCTGTACTTACGAAAGCAGACAATAAAAGTAGGGGCCCACAAGGGTTGCTCCGAGTAGAAGACATGGGTGGAGCCTTTCCCCGGTACCTCGCAGCCATAGGCTACCACTATAGGGTTCTGAAGGGGTCCCATTCCACTGAGTGTCACAAGTATGGTTTTTGTACTGTGCAGCTCAACGAGGTGAATTCCCTTCTACGGACCTTGCATTAATGAGCCAGCAATGCAAAGCCCAGCTGGGCTGGAGGCTCGCATCCATGTTCAAGTGCCGCGTGGCCAAGGGATGTTGGCCCCATCCACTGGCCTGAAGTCATGGTGATCCTGTCAACCGTGCAATTCTGTTTAATTTCATAGGAACTAGTGTCAATATCCTGAGAAGGGAATCGTAGAGGATGCTGAAGAGATGGAGGAAGACACACTTACTCTGGATGCTACTTTAATCTTGGAACATCACACATCTCTTATATGTTCCTGTATGAAATTTTTTATTTCCATAGGTTCATTGAATACTGTGCAACCGGAAGGACGGATATGATGCTCAAAATCATTCTGCTGCATGTGGGAGCGTTGGGCTGATTCTCGCATCGTCAAAAACCAAGCAAGCAGCGGACCTTAAAGGTGTCAACGCCGACAAAGCTCAGGCACGGGGTGGGTGAAGAAAAAGCACTTTTGCACACTAACTTAAGCGGAAGGGGACCAAAAGGCAGCGGTCAAAACCAAGTAATCAGCAGACAATAAAGGTGTACCTTTTCGCAGTTAAATCTTCATATTGAATGGCAGCAGGGGCAGTGTTTGACATAAAAAAACGATGTTTATTGATCCAAGAAATGTGCACAGGTGGGAGAAAAATCAATAGTAATGTTAGCCTGTATGGCCAGGTACTTGTGAGTCGGATTTCATTAACCCAAAAAAGGTGCAATGCTAGAAGCCTGACAAAGGCCAAATTTAACCATAACAAATCGGTCGGCCTGGAAGGTCGACAGTTTTCAGACAAGTCTCTGCCATGAAGGAAAAATCACGAACTAGGATTGGAAAACGAAACTGAACTTCTTCCCCTTCAGCTGGATCATGGCAGCAGCAAACCATTAACAATTAAAGTACAGGCCCGAAGGTGCCCGTACTTTGGAAAACAGGCAGTAAAAGTAGAGGCCCAGAAGGGGCCTGTATTTTGAAAGAGGGGGCCTATATGTAGGTCAGGTGACTGGCTGTGACATCTGGACGATTGGTTGCACATGCTGCACTTTTATAACACCAAATGATGAAGATGAAGGAAACCTGACCACGTCCTCAATTACTTTGCATAACTTGCATATACAAATGAAGAAAGAGGGGGGTGCTCCAGATGAGTGGTTCACTGGCTGATAGCGGACGGACCTGCGTCCGTCGCCACCCCCGAGGTGGATGGACCGTCCGCAGGGGCAGCGATCCCTCTGGTGCAATTAGGATGTGCCCGCCACCCTGGCGGTCACATCCTGTATCTTATCATATCTGTATCTTTAACCTTGCGGCAGGTGTTGTTTGAAGCAGCACCCTTCACAATGTTAAACATGCATGTTTTATATTTACATGCACAAAGCCGCAGGCACTGCGCGGTGCCTGCCGCTTTGTGCATTTAAATGCTGCGGGGTACCATAGGTACACCCCATGTGCACCCCCACCCCCCAACAACCTGGGTGCCCGCAATGGGCCCCCAGCACCGTCGGGAACGGGCACATTGCGGGGGGGGGGGGGAAGGGGGGTCACTGCGCACGAACATAAAGGGAAAAACAAGGAGTAGAATAAGATCCAAATGTCACTTCTCCCTCAAAAAGTGTGTTGGCCGGCCTTTGAGTTTCTCCCACGCTGACAAATAACAGAGGCAGGTGCCGGCAATGCCGCACCAGATTTGGGGGCGTTCCCGAGGGCTTTCGGCTGACGTAGCGTGACGTAGCCAAAAGCCAAAAAATCTCGGGAACGCCCCCGAATCTTGTCCGGCATTGACGGACAGGCCCGTCTTCCAATGGCTAGCCTCCATAAGGCACTGTACTCTGGAATTCAGACAATAAAGGATGATAAAGAAAGGATGCTTGGATTCCCTCCCCATTATACCGACATGCGGCACAGTGGTGAATCTCCTAACAGCAGGGCCAAGCAATCAGCGGACAAAAAGGTGTCCCCGCCGACAAAGCTCAGGCATGGGGTGAAGAAGCACCACTTTTGCGCACTGACTTGAGAGCAAGGGGACCAAAAGTCTGCCATCAAGACCAAGCAATCAGCGGCCAATGAAGGTGTACTTTTTGGCATTTAAATCTTCATATTTGATGGCAAGAAGGGGCCTGTACTTCAGACATTGGGCAATAAAAGTACAGGCCCAAAAGGGCCCTTTTAATTTCTATTTTTAACACCGGATCACCAAATGTCCATTAATACAACTTACAGTGACAATTTCCAATTACTGCTTTGAAAGGCACTGTGCTCTGGAATTCAGACAATAAAGGATGATAAAGAAAGGATGCTTGGATTCCCTCCCCATTATACCGACATGCGTCACGGTGGTGAATCTCCTAACAGCAGGGCCAAGCAATCAGCGGACAAAAAGGTGTCCCCGCCGACAAAGCTCAGGCATGGGGTGAAGAAGCACCACTTTTGCGCACTGACTTTAGAGCAAGGGGACCAAAAGTCTGCAGTCAAGACCAAGCAATCAGCGGCCAATGAAGGTGTACTTTTTGACATTTAAATTCTTCATTTTTGATGGCAAGAAGGGGCCTGTACTTGCGCAAGGGGACCAAAAGTCTGCCGTCAAGACCAAGCAATCAGCGGCCAATGAAGGTGTACTTTTTGACATTTAAATCTTCATATTTGATGGCAAGAAGGGGCCTGTACTTCCGGCTTTGGGCAAGAAAAGTACTGGCCCAAAAGGGCCCTTTCAAGTTCCATTTTTAACACAGGATCACCGAATGTCCATTAATAGACATTACAGTGACAAGTTCCAAACACAGGTCTGAAAGGCACTGCGCTCTGGAAATCAAACAATAAAAGATGATAAAGAAAGGATGCTTGGATACCCCCCTCATTATACCGACATGCGGCCCGGTGGTGAATCTCCTAACAGCAGGAGCAATCAATCAGCGGACAAAAAGGGGAAGAAACAGCTGGCATATTATGGACAGAATGATAAATTGTCGTCCACAACTAGCTTAAAAATCAGATGTTTTTATTATTTGTCTGCCGTGCTACCCTCCAACCGCTCACTCATAAATCAGCCCTAGAGTTCCAGCGAATTCTCAGAGTGTTTTAAGCTTCTTGTTTGCAAAAGGCAGCCGTCAAGAACAAGCAATCAACGGACATTCAAGGTGTCCACACGTTTTCAATAAGTGGCTTCCTCCCCAACATTAAGGCCATGAGGATTAAAGTTTTAAAGCGTAAATCAAGCTTTGCTTTTTCAGGCCATTGGGTTTTTGGCTTTCTGGTCCACTACACGGAATGGGAGTCGGATTACGCAGTGGGAGCCTGAGAAACTGCTGCCACATGTATAGATAGTAAGTTAACAACTTACCAAGTACAGGCTGAGCGGTACTTACGAAAATTACTGACACCAATCACTTTCAAGGTCCAAGGCCAATCTTTTGTCTTACATTTTCAAAAGGAATTAGCGGTGGACGGGAGTGCGTGCCCTGTTATACAGATGCTAGCAGGTTTACATTTACAAAGACGATCCTCAACATGCAGCCACCGCAGTTCCCCTGCTGTGATGTGAGGCTTGCCAGTTGAAAGGTATAATGCATCAGAGCAATTTGCAAATTAAGGGTTGCAATGGAGAACCGAGGGGAACAGCTGGTATACGATTTTCTTCTAAACAATGAAACCTTGGCGTTTAACCAGGCATCTCCATCATTCAAGGTGAAAATACGGGGGGAGACTGCAAACGTTCCTGCCAATCTATCACCACAGACAGTTGGTTCTGGAAGGTTTCCCTGTACGGTGATTGTGTGTAGTTAATATCCACTCCACCCAACAAGAAGGTAGCCATGTCAAAGGCTCTATGTGTTGGACGTCAATAAACGTTTACAAAGACCTTGAAGCCAAGAAGGCGGCCAAGCGTCCAGACAACAAAATAGCAACATCGTCATGGAGGACAAAAATGGCTCACGGCCAGGGAGACTAGACTGGGCCCACCTCGACAGTAAAACTACAGTCCCTTCTGTGCATGTACCTTTGCAAACAGTCAATTAATGTACAGGCCCATTCTGGCGCTTGTCTTTGAAAATTTTACAATGAAAGTCCATTCCGAGAAGGGCTTTGTACATCAGGATTTGAACACATGATCTCTCTGCCGGTATTACATTTGTAACGTTTTGGAGGCACTGTTTTTTTGGAATGTGGGTGTTGTATTGTGGGGATGGCGAGCGTTCGCCTCCTGTTGCTTAAACGGATATTGAACTTTGTGACCGCCTCAGCTGTACTTGAAGGGGCCTGTCCTTTGGGAATTGAACTAGAACGTAAGAGCCACAGAAGGGGCCTGTACTTACGAAGACAGACAATAAAATTAGGGGAAGACGTGATGGTGACAGTGGAAGAGGTGCAGGACATGATGGTAGCACAGAAGAGCAAGTATCACTAGTTATTTTGCCTGAAAAACATTTTGAAAAATGTACGTTATTAACTACTTAGATCAACCAAGACAGTACCATAAAATAAAACCAGAGGAAATAACAAACATAACAATTGCTCAGTGACATCAAGGACTCTGCTGTTGAAAAGGTTCATGTGGAGAACAACTAAGTTACAAATAATTATATAGAGAATGGAATAGGCCGCGGAGGTAACATTAACATGTCAAGGATAAAAAGGTAATAAACCTGAAATTACCTGGATACCTAGCAATTTACGGCCTAAACATGTCAAAATGACATGTTCAACGCTATTACTTGGTTTTTGTCATTCCTTACATTTACACGCTCCCCTTTACTTTTTGCAACATACTAGGGGATTGCAAATGTAGTCTACAAAGAGCTGCCTTTTCTGGTGTTTCGTCAAAGATTTTGCAAAAGCACTAACTCTCTTTCCGGGAAACTGTATGGATTTCATCTCCTGCAAAGTCTATTTTTAGATTAGGTCCACTCTGGATCCATGGGAGCAAAATTGACGAGGCAATTGAAATGCTAGACCAAAACGACACCTGCCTCCTCATCCTTCTTGATTGCTCTCTTCAGCATTCCGCACCGTTAAACATGATCCCATATCCACTTCCACATGTATGCCGATGACTTTCAACTTTATCTCTAAGTTCAACAGCCCAAAGACATCTTGCTATTGAAGTCTACGATCACAGGCACCTAATCCTGGATTTCCGATAACCATCTTAAACTAAATGCACTGCAAACAGAGTTCCTTCTGATTCCACCTCCAGTGAAGATGGCCACCGCTCAAATATGCCTCAAACACCTAACCACACTCGATGTCCAACCCACCATCGTGGACTCTGCAAAATATCTAGGCCTAACACTCGAAACCATTGCAACATGTATGAACATATCAGCAAGGCAAAAAAAGGAAGTGAACTTCAAACTCAATACTCTGAGGAAACTGAAATTCTTCCTTCCAGGCCATAAATTCAACACCGCAGTATAAGCAGTAGTCATCCTACGGATACAATACGGCCCCCCCCCAAGTAGTACCGCACCCCTACCAGCTCCTTGAAACGCTGCAGCAACAGTTAGCACTTGCTAAGAAAAAACACTCCCGTATGTCCTTTGACCTGAAATCCCTTAAGGGGCTGCCTTTTGAAGCCAGAATACATCTGCTAATCGCCTGCATGACACACAAGGCGGTACACCTAACCTCACCCGGCAACCTTGATCACAAACGGACAATCTCTGTGGGAGATAGAAGCACTAGAGGCACATACATCTTCACCTCAAACATCGAAGATTCCTGAAGGAAAACACAGAAGCGGACATTCTCAGGAATGGCACATAGTATCTGGAACACACTCTCTCCCAAAACCATACTTATCGCTGCCACTACACTCTTGTGAAAAAAAGTGAAAGCTATCCTGAAAGCTAAATGCACTGCTATTCGAGTTTCTTCTGAACGATGAAAGCTTCGAGTTTTCTGCGAAGAACAGGTACTTCATGTGGCACTAGTATTAGTGGGGGCATGTAATATGCAGAAGACCCTTTCAAACTTTTTAGGAAAAGTAAATTCCCAGTTAAAAATTTAGTTCTTTACATCATTGTTGCCTGTGCCTACAGTTAACAGGGCACACAGGGGAAAGGGACACACGTCGACGGACATCCCGTCAAGACCAAGCAATCAGCGGCCAATGAAGGTCGTCTTTTTCACATGGACATCTTTATATTTGATGGCAATAAGGGGCCTGTACTTCAGACATTGGCCAAAAAAAGTACATGGCCAAAAGGGCCCTTTCAATTTCGATTTCTAACACCGGATCACCGAATGTCCATTAATAGAACTTACATTGACGATTTCTAAATACAGCGGCTAAAGGCACTGTGCTCTCGAAATCAGACACTAAAAGATCATAAAGAAAGTATGCTTGGATTCCCGGCACATTACACGGATGTACGTCCCGGTGGTGAAACTCCTAACAGCAAGACCAAGCAATCTGCAGACAAAAAGCTGTCCCCGCCGACAAAGCTCAGGCATGGGGGGAAGAAGCACCACTTTGGCACACTGAGTTATGCGCAAAGGGGACCAAAAGTCTGCCGTCAAGACCAAGCAATCAGCGGCCAATGAAGGTCGTCTTTTTCACATGGACATCTTTATATTTGATGGCAATAAGGGGCCTGTACTTCAGACATTGGCCAAAAAAAGTACATGGCCAAAAGGGCCCTTTCAATTTCGATTTCTAACACCGGATCACCGAATGTCCATTAATAGAACTTACATTGACAATTTCCAAATACAGCGGCTAAAGGCACTGTGCTCTCGAAATCAGACACTAAAAGATCATAAAGAAAGTATGCTTGGATTCCCGGCACATTACACGGATGTACATCCCGGTGGTGAAACTGCTAACAGCAAGACCAAGCAATCTGCGGACAAAAAACTGTCCCCGCCGACAAAGCTCAGGCATGGGGGGAAGAAGCACCACTTTGGCACACTGAGTTATGCGCAAAGGGGACCAAAAGTCTGCCGTCAAGACCAAGCAATCAGCGGCCAATGAAGGTCGTCTTTTTCACATGGACATCTTTATATTTGATGGCAATAAGGGGCCTGTACTTCAGACATTGGCCAAAAAAAGTACATGGCCAAAAGGGCCCTTTCAATTTCGATTTCTAACACCGGATCACCGAATGTCCATTAATAGAACTTACATTGACAATTTCCAAATACAGCGGCTAAAGGCACTGTGCTCTCGAAATCAGACACTAAAAGATCATAAAGAAAGTATGCTTGGATTCCCGGCACATTACACGGATGTACGTCCCGGTGGTGAAACTCCTAACAGCAAGACCAAGCAATCTGCGGACAAAAAGCTGTCCCCGCCGACAAAGCTCAGGCATGGGGGGAAGAAGCACCACTTTGGCACACTGAGTTATGCGCAAAGGGGACCAAAAGTCTGCCGTCAAGACCAAGCAATCAGCGGCCAATGAAGGTCGTCTTTTTCACATGGACATCTTTATATTTGATGGCAATAAGGGGCCTGTACTTCAGACATTGGCCAAAAAAAGTACATGGCCAAAAGGGCCCTTTCAATTTCGATTTCTAACACCGGATCACCGAATGTCCATTAATAGAACTTACATTGACAATTTCCAAATACAGCGGCTAAAGGCACTGTGCTCTCGAAATCAGACACTAAAAGATCATAAAGAAAGTATGCTTGGATTCCCGGCACATTACACGGATGTACGTCCCGGTGGTGAAACTCCTAACAGCAAGACCAAGCAATCTGCGGACAAAAAGCTGTCCCCGCCGACAAAGCTCAGGCATGGGGGGAAGAAGCACCACTTTGGCACACTGACTTAGGCACAAGGGGAACAAAAGTCTGCCGTCAAGACCAAGCAATCAGCGGCCAATGGAAGGTCGACTTTTTGAAATTTAAATCTTCTCAATCTATGGCAAGGATGCTTGGATTCCCAGGTCATTATACCGATGTACGTCCCGGTGGTGAAACTCCTAACAGCAAGACTAAGCAATCTGCGGACAAAAAGCTGTCCCCGCTGACAAAGCTCAGGCACGGGGGTGAAGGAGCACCACTTTGGCACACTGACTTAGGCACAAGGGGAACAAAAGTCTGCCGTCAAGACCAAGCAATCAGCGGCCAATGGAAGGTCGACTTTTTGAAATTTAAATCTTCTCATTCTATGGCAATGATGCTTGGATTCCCAGGTCATTATACCGATGTACGTCCCGGTGGTGAAACTCCTAACAGCAAGACCAAGCAATCTGCGGACAAAAAGCTGTCCCCGCTGACAAAGCTCAGGCACGGGGGTGAAGGAGCACCACTTTGGCACACTGACTTAGGCACAAGGGGAACAAAAGTCTGCCGTCAAGACCAAGCAATCAGCGGCCAATGGAAGGTCGACTTTTTGAAATTTAAATCTTCTCATTCTATGGCAAGGATGCTTGGATTCCCAGGTCATTATACCGATGTACGTCCCGGTGGTGAAACTCCTAACAGCAAGACCAAGCAATCTGCGGACAAAAAGCTGTCCCCGCTGCAAAGCTCAGGCACGGGGGTGAAGGAGCACCACTTTGGCACACTGACTTAGGCACAAGGGGAACAAAAGTCTGCCGTCAAGACCAAGCAATCAGCGGCCAATGGAAGGTCGACTTTTTGAAATTTAAATCTTCTCATTCTATGGCAAGGATGCTTGGATTCCCAGGTCATTATACCGACATGCGGCCCGGTGGTGAATCTCCTAACAGCAGGACCAAGCAATCAGCGGTCAAAAACCGCTCACTCATAAATCAGCCTTAGAGTTCAAGCGAATTCTCAGAGTGTTTTAAGCTTCTTGTTTGCAAAAGGCAGCCGTCAAGAACAAGCAATCAACAGACATTCAAGGTGTCCACACGTTTTCAATAAGTGGCTTCCTTCCCAACCGGAAGGCCATGAGGACTAAAGGTCAAACGCTTCAATCAAGCTTTGTTTTTTCTGGCCATTGGGTTTTCGGCTTTCCGGTCCACTACACGGAATGGGAGTCGGATTACGCAGTGGGAGCCTGAGAAACTGCTACCACATGTAAAGATAGTAAGTGAACAACTTAGCAAGTACAGGCTGAGCGGTACTTGTAAAAATTAATGAAACCAGTCACTTTCAAGGTCCAAGGGCAATCTTTTGTCTTACATTTCCAAAAGGAAATAGCGGTGGACGGGAGTGCGTGCCCTGTTATACAGATGCTATCAGGTTTTCATTTACAAAGACGATCCTCAACATGCAGCCACCACAGTGCCCCTGCTGTGATGTGAGGCTTGCCAGTTGAAAGGTATAATGCATCAGAGCAATTTGCAAATTAAGGGTTGCAATGAAGACCAGAGGGGAACAGCTGGTATACGATTTTCTCCTAAACAATGACACCTCGGCGTTTAACCAGGCATCTCCATCATTCAAGGTGAAAATACGGGGGGAGACTGCAAAACTTCCTGCCAATCCATCACCACAGACAGTTGGTTCTGGAAGGTTTCCCTGTACGGTGGTTGTGTGTAGTTAATATCCACTCCAACCAACAAGAAGGTAGCCATGTCAAAGGCTGTATGTGTTGGACGTCAATAAACGTTTACAAAGACCTTGAAGCCAAGAAGGCGGCCAAGCATCCAGACAAAAAAATAGCAACATCGTCATGGAGGACAAAAATGGCTCGCGGCCAGGGAGACTGGGCCCACCTCGACAGTAAAACTACAGTCCCCTTCTGTGCTATAGAATAAGTGGAAAAAAAATTGTGTGCTGAACCAAATGAGACCCTTAAAGACCAAGAAATCAACGGCCAATAAAGTTTTCCCAGCCGACCAGGCCCAGGCACGTAGCGAACATAAAGCACTTTTGACCAGTGTCTTGCTGAAGTGGAAGAATACAGAAAACACATTAGTGTATGTCACATAAAGAAACGCGTGGAAATGTACATTGCATAAAAGTTCGGAAAAAAAGTATGCCTCCAATATTAAGAACCACGAGGGATTGTACATTGCGGAAGAACTCGGAGCAATACTTGCAAATCGCACGCAGCATCTGCTATGAAATGAGGGTAAAAAAATTACTTATATGAAGTTTACGGCCAAAAATCAAGCAAGTTACCCACGGCCACACCCATGGCGGCCTTTGCAGTAACGTTCGATCACGCGCAACACCCATTGAATTCACCGGGCTTCAGTTAAGTTATATAAACTTTACGGCCCAAAAACAAGCTACCTCCCACCACAAGACACCGGTCTGGGGACGACTACAAGAGTTACTACCAGGCAGGCTAAAAAGGACTATAGCCAAGTGTTTTTGAAACCATATCCAGTATGGCTACAGCCTAGAACGCTTCTCCACACCACCCATTCAACATCCACTGTGCGGACAACATGTACACTGGTTGCACCAAGAGGTTTTCATTATGCTGCACAACGGGGCAACGGGAGTAGCAGCATTACATTACAAGTCCACATATTCACATCTTTCATTGAACTTACCAGAGCCCTTGTACATCAGTACACAGTGCAGGGCCTATGGACAGCACCAGAGAAGAAAATGGACATGAACATGCTAGAACTTATGGCATTGTTTCTAGCCTTGAAAGCGTTGAAATGACATTGATGCAACAAGACGGTGTTCACGCAGACAGATAACATGAGTGGAATGTACTACATTCAGAATGAAGGAGGTACACACTCCACACAGCTATCACATCTAGCTCAGAGCATGGAGTCAACAATCTTTAAGACTGCAAGATTACTTAATGTCTGTTGCTGTAATATGCTTGATTTTACATTGTAAACAAGATTCAAAAGCTTGTTGAATTATACTGAGCTATTGCCCAATCAAGGGTAGTCATGAAGACCAGAGGGCCAAAGCTGCTATTCGAGTTTCTTCTGAACGATGAAAGCTTTGAGTTTTCTGCAAAGAACTGGTTGTTTATGTGGCACTAGTAGTAGTGGGGGCATGTAATATGCAGAAGACCCTTTCAAAATTTTTAGCAAAATTAAATTTCAAGTTAAAAATTTAGTTTTTTACAGCATTATTGCCTGTGCCTACAGTTAACAGGGCACACGGGGGAAAGGAACACACGTCGACGGACATCCCGTGGAGCGTGATCCCGTAGACAATTATTAGTGATGTATCGTTCTACAGTTCGGCTTACACTCGGAAGCAGAGGAAGAAGCCACCACCACTGGCATGGAGAGCACGCCTCATTAGAAAACACCACAAGAATCTCGGAACAAACCGTGTTTAACCAGGCATCTGTATCATTCAAGGTGAAGAAAAAGAAAGGTGGAGTACAAGAAGGTTAATAATTTCCCAGCCTGGAAAAATGAAGAATTATGCTGCGCGCAATGCGGACACTGGGACATCCACAAAAACAGCCACCCACGGCCCTAAAGGGTGACAGGCAGGGGAATGGAACATGCCTTTCAGCGTGATTCTGTTGACACACAACGATGTTGAAGCATCTTCTGATTGTAGCAAGCCATAAACGAACACTGACTCTTGGCGGCTTATCACTGGCCCCTGACCAGAGGTGCAACTAGAGCCAAATTTTGTTGCGTGGCTAAGAAAAATTCCAGGGGGGGAGTGTTGAGCCTTTAATCATTATGCAGAGTGGGGCTGCAGGCGCTCTTAAAAGTGGTGCAAGGCCTAATTAACAGTCAAATTCTCTTTTTGAAAACCTTTTAAAAGTTCTGTTGCCGAAACGCCGGAGCATTCTGCAGCGCCCGGAGGCGCATAAGTGGCAGCCGCCCCTGCTGCTGAGCGGGGGTCTTTTGCTGGCGGGGGCTCTTACCTGTGGGGGCCCAGCTCCTCTATCTGCATCATACCCACTGCTGCTGCACTCGCTCTCCCCCCCACCGATGCCGCTCCTGACATCGCGGTCGCGGCGGGGAGAGACCAAAGACTTCAAATCCCGGCATCCCCTCACTGCCACCGGGGGCGCCGAAACGCCGGAGCATTCTGCAGCGCCCGGAGGCGCATAAGTGGCAGCCGCCCCTGCTGCTGAGCGGGGGTCTTTTGCTGGCGGGGGCTCTTACCTGTGGGGGCCCAGCTCCTCTATCTGCATCATACCCACTTCTGCTGCACTCGCTCTCCCCCCCACCGACGCCGCTCCTGACATCGCGGTCGCGGCGGGGAGAGACCAAAGACTTCAAATCCCGGCATCCCCTCACTGCCACCGGGGGCGCCGAAACGCCGGAGCATTCTGCAGCGCCCGGAGGCGCATAAGTAGCAGCCGCCCCTCCCGCCTCGCGGGACGCGCGCGGGACCAGCCGGGCTAAGCCCGGGCAAAGGGCGGGCCCTCTGTGGCCCTCGGAGGCCAAAGGAGGTCGGGACGGGCCACCCATCTGACAATTCCTATGAAGAGGTACTGAAATTTCTTTTTTCATATTGTGACTTTCCTAGCCATACTGCTTTTTCATCATGTCCTTCTGGGAGGATCTGAACGCACTATGTGGAACTGTGAGAAAGATCGGGTCGGAACCCCTGTTAAGGCGGAACTACAAAGCCCAGACACCCTTGCTCGACCATGGCGGCCTTCCGTCTCACCTGAAACTTGGACGAAGACCGATATCTCTCCTCTCTTTCCACAGCGTGAGGTAACGGCTAGAGGAGGTGCTACGAACAATGGACGAATAAAAACAGACGCCTCACAGGAAGCTGGGTCGTCGTCGTCGCAGAACGTCGAGGAGGCGGGACCAGAGACGAACCACGAGGAGGACGCTGAATCTCGGAGCCGGGAGCCGGAGCTGAACGCCGAGAGTCAAGACAGCGTTGCTGACCTAGAGGAGGAGGCGGGGGAAACCGAAGACCGCTGGACGGAGGAGTGGTGGTGTCCCCCGGAGGAGGCTGGAGAGCGTGCCGTGACTCAGGAGAGTTACGGCGGGGCCGGTGAGTGACTTTGAACCGAAGCCCTTTGGGGAAACTGTTGTGTGTTAAGGGAGGTGGGAGGTAGGGTGGACATTGTGGGTGGTGGGTGGATTTTGTAAAGGGGACTACGAAACTTGCATTGGTAAAAGAGTAATACCTACTGTTTCACTTAAGCTACTGGACTGGGATTAGGGCTTTGGTCTATGACTCAACCATCTCTACATTCTTATCCTTATTCCATACCCGTTCACTCCCTATTCCCTTACCCACCACTTCCAATACCTTTACGCACTCCCCTTCACTATACCCGATTTTCGTGCACTACTTTACGGTGTAGGAGCAAGGGTTTCGAACCAACCAGATCACTGACGGTCCCTTTCTCTTCTTCCCTCTCGGTACCTCTGGTTAACCAACACCACGGAGACGCGGTCGCCCCAGGACCAACGACCCTTGGACGAAGAGGAAGAAACCTCGACTACCACGGCAGACCCCTTCAACCTTGGAGAGCTCGGTGCAGCGTGTGGAAGTTCAGACCCTGTCGTGAAACCTAAAGCCTTGTTTCCTGACAATAAAAGTGCTGTTCGCCAATATATTCAGCCTCCGCGTCTGTATATCCGACCTCACCTCCCACAGGAACCAATTATATACCGGACATACTGCCCACCATAAGCAAGGACACCAGTGCAGATGATGTAAACGCCACCCTGCTGGATCCACTGCTTCACTTGACTAAACACAAAACCTTAGCCAATACACCTCCGACGGAGTTTAACATTCGCAATGGCGATATTGTTAAAGAGAAGCAAGCCAAAAATCCAATTGTACGTACTTGTCCTGCTCTTCTCCCCTCCAACCCAATTACACCGATGGGGGAGACGGTGTATGGGAAAATAGAAAACCGTGCATCACCCCTTCAACCATCTTTGTTGGCCGAGCTTGAACATTTGCTAACATCTCTCATATCACCACTGGTGACCAAAATTAACGATTTGGGGGACAGGTTATCCAGCATTGAACAAACAATGAAAACGCACATTTCACCAAGTATAAAACCGGTATTTTCCAACTGTCCTATCCCCCTCACTATTCCGGAAATACCTAAATCAAATCTCCGTAAGAACGCCTCCTCGCAAACATTGTCGCCTGCTACAGGCCTCAAACCGGCCAAAATTCACCCGCTGATAAAACATACTGAGGCCAAACCCGAACCTGTTAAAATGCTACGAATTGACTTGCCACCTGAAGCCGCCCCTTATGTGTCAGTCATATCTGGGGTCCCACCTTCAAGCCAGGGAAAATATGAAACACGTCAAGACCTTTTAAACAAGGTCATGCCCTGGCTACAGACCAACAGACCCCTGCCACCTAACTTAGATGGTGGAATTTTAAGTGTCAGGAGGGTGGGGTGGCTGGGCGCGCTGCCAAAAACCATCCCTGGGGATTTGGTGCTAATTAAATTCAAGCACATGAACATAGTCCCTTTTTTACGTTCATGCAAGCACAAAGAGTGGGATGGCCCAATTCGCATCTGGGATTTACATGACTTTTATCCGAGCATCCCACCTATTCCGTCATCAAGAACAGCAGTAAACAATTATAACGTCTGGGGTGGGGGACCATGTGTACCTAGTGCCCCTAGCTTCCTAGCTCTTAACAGATTCGAACCTTTGTTCAAAAAACGCACTTTCCGACCTAATAGCACTGTGTGTCCTAGAGGTGTTCCATTTGACAGGGTATTGTTTTAAATTGTTTTTCTATTTGATTAGCTGTCCTCTCTTATCAATTTAATCGTGTTTTAGAAATTGATATATATTGTTGTATTTATCTATGTTTTGTTGTTGCTTTTATGATTTTAAATTAAAAAATCGAATAAAGCTAATCTGAATCTGAATCAGTCAAATTCTCTTTTTGAAAACCTTTTAAAAGTTCTGTTGCGGCTCTGTGTGTGCCCGGGATCTGTCTCATCCCAGTCTGCCACACACAACAGAGGTGCTGAAGCCCGGTGAGTTAAATGGGTGTTGCTGAAAAGCATGTGTGGTGCACCAAATGACACCCTTCAAAGACCAAGCATTCAACGGCCAATAAAGGTGTCCCCGCCGGCAAGGCTCAGGCATGTGGCGAAGATAAAGCACTTTTGACCAGTGTCTTGCTGAAGAGGAAGGGGAACATGTTACATGATTGGATTTATGATAGACAACTGAGTACCACAGATAGTCATGACAGACAGCGTTTGAAATACTTATTGTACAGGTAGAGCTTCACTCGTTAATATAGTGGAAGTTCCCACTTAGAATGATTTAGAATGTTTGAAAATGTAAACATACATTGAACAAGAAATACCATTTAGAGGTCTGTACACGAAGGCTATAGAAGAAGCTGTAAAGCATGTGTGGTCCATCAAATAACACCCGTTAAGACCAAGCCATCAACAGCCAATAAAAGTTTCCCCGCCGACAAGGCTCGGGCACGGGATGAAGATTAAGCACATTTGCAAAGTGTCTTGCTGAAGTGGAAGAATACAGCAATGCTTGATGCCCTTTGGGGAAGACGATAAAGGTGAATAAAAATAAAGCGTTGCGAAGGAAAGAAGGCGGCCAGTTGCAAATCCAAAGAAACAGCTGCACCCCGCCCAGGAGGTTCAAAAAGGGTCCTGGGCAGAGGAACGGGACACATCGGAACAGTAGAAGTGCAGCCCCATTGTGGGCCTGTGCTTTGGGAAGCAGACAAATTCTAAAGAGGCAAATTAAGGGCATGAAATTTGAACATTGAACAATTTAAGTACAGACCCAGGAGTGGCCTGTTTTTTGGGAAACAGGCAATCAAAGTACAGGCCCAGAAGGGAGAACAGACAATAAAAGTACAGGGCCAGAAGGGGCCTGTACTTTAAATGTAAAAGATGGAAGTCAATGCACCTTTAAATGTGTGTGTCTGTGTGTGTGTGTGTGTGTGTGTGTGTGGATGGCCTCCGGTCTTTTAAACTGATCGTAAACTTTGTGACCGCTTCAGCTGTACTTGAAGTGGCCTGGACTTTGAAAGTGAAGGCCTGTACTTTGAAAATTGAACAATAATAGTACAGGCCCACAAGTGTGGGACCTTCCAACTACACAGGGACTTGCGCAACAGCACCTTATGACGTCACACATTATTAAATATGAAATGTTGTGTTCTTTAATATGAGTTGACATATCGGGCCCAAAAAAATGGGAGGCAATGCTTGTGGCCTTTCATGATAGCGGAATGGCCAAGCACAGTTCAACAATGAAATTAATGAAATATTTTTGGGACAGTTTCAGCACCAACAACAACTTCCCTCTTCGTATCTTTCAAAGTATAGAACAAATCAACATCTATTTTTATGCCCTAGAAGGAATGGCAAGGTGAACAAAGAACAGCAGGAAGGTCCAGAATGTGGCCACTGGAACATGTGGCAAAATAGCTGCCCCATGCCACTTGGCAATACATTTGCCTTCACATTGTTATGCTCTCTTCACAGCATTTACCAAACAGCCAGGGACAACCTTACATTTTCCCAACCAATCATGGCTTTGATCTCAACCAATTACGTATAGCAGATCATCCAAATATACCTTGGTGAGTTCAACCTCCACTGGAACGATCGCAATGACGCGGTGTAAAATTTTCCGGAAAAAATTCCACAATGCCAAAAACATCATCTAAATATGCAACAGCCCGACCCACGTGAAACGCTCTTGCCTCCACCTAATCAACTCCGAAGAGGACTCTATCCAACTTTAGTCTATACAACCCTGTGACTGAGAAGATAATCAGATTGTCACATTCTTCACTAAGGTCAAAGTTTAAGTTAACCCAGGTGAATGTTCCAAGTCCAAAGGTTGGAAAAGAGACACAGCACAGAAAGTCCTATGACTCACATAATTGACGAGTCAATTCAAATGCTAGACCGAAACGTGCATCAACATATCAGTTAGGCAACAAAGTGAGCGAACCTCAAAATCAATACTCTGAGGAAACTTACAGAAAAAATTCCACAATGCCAAAAACATCATCTAAATATACAACAGCCCGACCCACGTGAAACGCTCTGGCCTCCACCTAATCAACTCCGAAGAGGACTCTATCCAACTTCAGTCTATACAACCCTGTGACTGAGAAGATAATCAGATTGTCACATTCTTCACTAAAGTCAAAGTTTAAGTTAACCCAGGTGAATGTTCCAAGTCCAAAGGTTGGAAAATAGACACAGCACAGAAAGTCCTATGACTCACATAATTGACGAGTCGATTCAAATGCTAGACCGAAACGTGCATCAACATATCAGTTAGGCAACAAAGTGAGCGAACCTCAAAATCAATACTCTGAGGAAACTGAAAGTCTTCCTCCCAGCCCCAAAATTTACAAACCGGAGTGTAAGCACTAGTTATCCTACGAATACAATACGGCAGCCTCGACCTCTGCGGCCCCCCCACCCCCGCAAATCAAGGGTAGTCGTGAAGACCAGAGGGCCAAAGCTGCTGTTCTAGTTTCTTCTGAACGATGAGTTTTGTGCAAATAACAGGTTGTTTATGTGGCACTAGTAGTGGTTTAGCAAAAGTAAATTGCCTGTTAAAAATTAAATTTTTAACAGCATTGGTGCCTCTGCTGAAAAGTAAACAGGGCACACGGGGGAAAGGGACGCACGTCGACGGACATCCCGTGTAGCGTGATCACGTTGACAATTTTTAGTGTTGTAGCGTTCAGCAGTTCAGCTTACACTCAGAAGCAGAGGATGAAACCACCACCACAGGCATGGAGAACACGCCTCATTAGAAAACACAACAAGAATCTCTGAGCAAAAAGTGGTTAACCAGGCATCTATTTCATTCAAGGTGAAGAAAAAGAAAGGTGGAGTACAAGAAGGTTAATAATTTCCCAGCCTGGAAAAATGAAGAATTATGCAGCACACAATGCGGACACTGGGACATCCACAAAAACAGCCGCCCACGGTCCCAAAGGCCCAAAAAGGGTGACAGGCAGGGGAATGGAACATCCAGTTGAGCGTGATGGCGTTGACACACAATGATGTTGAAGTGTCTTCTGATTGTAGCAAGCCATAAACGAACACTGACTCTTGGCGGCTTGTCACTGGCCCCTGACCAGAGGTGCAACTAGAGCCACATTTCCGCGGGGAGGGGGTGGGGGGGGGGGGGGCTAAGAGACATTTCGGGGGGGTGGGCTGAAACTTTAATCAGAAGGCAGAGTGGGGGTGCAGGGGCTCTGAAAAAAGGTGGAAAGGCCTAATTAACAGTGAAATGGTATTTTGAAAACCTGTTAGACGTTCAGGTGCGGCTCTATGTGTGCCCGGGATCTGTCTCATCCTGGTCTGCCACACCCGCCAGGGGTGCTGAGGCCCGGTGAGTTCAAGACCAAGGAATGGGCGGCCAATAAAGGTGTCACCACAGAAAAGGCCCAGGCACGAGCTGAAGATACAGCAGTTATGGAATTGAATGAAGCACATTAAATAAAGAGACTCACGCCAGGGTCAAGAAGACAGCCAGCTTTCGAAGCAGTCAGTGTAGAGGTAGAGCACCTCGTTACCATAGCGGTCGAACCCCCCCTCACATGTCTCTGGATAACATAATACAAATCCACAAAGGAGACAGTGACACATTGCCTGATTTAAACAGACCCACTGTTCAGAAAAGGATCTTGAATTTGAATTAAAATAATAGACAAAATACACCCGTAAAGACCAAGGAATAGGCGGCCAATAAAGGTGTCCCCACAGACAAGGCCCAGGCCCGAGCTGAAGATAAAGCACTTATGGAACTGGATGAAGCACATTAAAGTAAATATCTCACGCCAGGGTCAAGAAGACAGCCAGCGTGTTAATCAGTCAGTGTAGAGGTAGAGCACCTCGTTAGCATAGCGGTCGAACCCCCCCTCACATGTCTCTGGATAACATAATACAAATCCACAAAGGAGACAGTGACACATTGCCTGATTTAAACAGACCCACTGTTCAGAAAAGGATCTGGAGTTCGAATTAAAAGAATAGGGTGCACAGACAAAATATCGACTCCAAAATATCGACTGGACATAATATCGAGTTTTAAATATAGACTGGACAAAATATCGACTGGACATAATATCGACTACAAAAATATCGTTTTTCAGGTAAGTGAAGTAATATCGACTGTATAAAATATAGATAGCAAAAATATCGAATTTTTAATAATATATAATATTTTATAGTGTATTTTTATGTAATAATATGTGTGAAAAGTGTGTATTAATGTTATAAAATATTTTATTAAATGAATTTTGTTTTTTTAATAATTGCGTAATGTAATTCTGTAGCGGGTTGTGGGTTTATAGGGGAATAGGGTGGGAAGTAATTTAATAATAATTAATTAATTAATATATGTTTGTAAATATTTATAATTAATAATTAATTGATAATTAATTAATAATAATTAGTTAATTAATTATTATAATTTTGTACATATTTTGTATTAGTAATTAATTGGTAATTAATTAATTGTAATTAGTTAATTACATTAATTAGAGTACATTTTAATATATATAATTTTGTGTTATTGTTAAGTAATTAATTGGGAAAAATTATTATTAATTATTAAAATAATTACAGCTAATGTGCTAATATATTTACTTTATTGTTATTGTTAATTAATTATTATTTGGTAATTAAATAATATTGATACATTTTGGGTAAAGGAGTATTTTTAGGGTTCAGGGTCAGTTTTCAGTTTTTGGGTAAAGGGGCATTTTTAGGGTTCAGGGTCAGTTTTTAGTTTTTGGGTAAAGGGGCATTTTTAGGGTTCAGGGTCAGTTTTTAGTTTTTGGGTAAAGGGGCATTTTTAGGGTTCAGGGTCAGTTTTCAGTTTTTGGGTAAAGGGGCATTTTTAGGGTTCAGGGTCAGTTTTTAGTTTTTGGGTAAAGGGGCATTTTTAGGGTTCAGGGTCAGTTTTCAGTTTTTGGGTAAAGGGGCATTTTTAGGGTTCAGGGTCAGTTTTCAGTTTTTGGGTAAAGGGGCATTTTTAGGGTTCAGGGTAAGTTTTTAGTTTTTGGGTAAAGGGGTATTTTTAGGGTTCAGGGTCAGTTTGGGGTTTTTGGGTAAAGGGGTATATTTTAGCGTTCAGGGTCAACAAATAAGATTGTAAAAAATTATTTTTATTATTTTCATTTATTATTTAATTATTATAATTTAATTGAAGTATTTTTAAGTATATTTTAGTAATTAAAATTTAATATTAATTTAATTTAACACTGTTTTTAATAAAGTCGATATTTTTTACATCTATATTATTGTTAACGATATTTTGTACTCGATATTTTTGTACTTACCTGTTTGTAGATACAAACTCGATATTTTGACTGTCGATATTTTGTCCACGATATTTTGGCAAGTCGATATTTTGACCCTCGATATTATTTCAGTGATCCACAGAATAGATAAAATACACCCGTAAAGACCAAGGAATGGGCGGCCAACAAAGGTGTCCCCACAGACAAGGCCCAGGCCCGAGCTGAAGATAAAGCACTTATGGAATTGGATGAAGCACATTAAAGTCAATAGACTCACGCCAGGGTCAAGAAGACAGCCAGCTTTCGAAGCAGTCAGTGTAGAGGTAGAGCACCTGGTTAGCATAGCGGTCGAACCCCCCTCACATGTCCCTGGATAACATAATACAAATCCACAAAGGAGACAGTGACACATTGCCTGATTTAAACAGACCCACTGTTCAGAAAAGGATCTGGAGTTAGAATTGAAAGAATAGATAAAATACACACATAAAGACCAAGGAATGGGCGGCCAACAAAGGTGTCCCCACAGACAAGGCCCAGGCCCGAGCTGAAGACACAGCACTTATGGAATTGGATGAAGCACATTAAATAAATAGACTCACGCCAGGGTCAAGAAGACAGCCAGCTTTCGAAGCAGTCAGTGTAGAGGTAGAGCACCTCGTTAGCATAGCGGTCGAATCCCCCTCACATGTCTCTGGATAACATCATACAAATCCACAAAGGAGACAGTGACACATTGCCTGATTTAAACAGACCCACTGTTCAGAAAAGGATCTTGAATTTGAGTTAAATTAATAGATAAAATACACCCGTAAAGACCAAGGAATGGGCGGCCAATAAAGGTGTCCCCACAGACAAGGCCCAGGCACGAGCTGAAGATAAAGCACTTATGGAATTGGATGAAGCACATTAAAGTAAATAGACTCACGCCAGGGTCAAGAAGACAGCCAGCATTTGAATCAGTCAGTGTAGAGGTAGAGCACCTCGTTAGCATAGCGGTCGAACCCCCCTCACAGTTATGGATAAGAATGTTAAAAAATCAACATAGATTGGACCGATTTGGAGGGACTTCATAAACATAGATTGGAATGAAAGTTCCAGATATCAGCAACTGTAAGCATTCGACTCGATAGTGTAGGTCACAAAATTAACAACAAACAGCTGGTGCTCTAGAAGGTACACAAAAAGACAGTCATCTACACCAAGCAATCAGCGGTCACATGACTAGACTAAACACATTGATCAGTTCGATCTCATCATACCTTAATCAATCAGGCTTACAAGCAGGAACCAGTACACAAACTGGTATGACTCACATAATGGACAAAGCCCATGAAATCATAGATCATAATGGTACTGGCCTACTCAAAGTATCGGGATTGAGGGGCCTGTAATTTGGAAACCAGAAAATAAGTTTGAAAATAGAACAATGAAAGTACAGGGCCAAAATGGGCCTGTAACTATAAAACACTCCAATAAAGATACCATGTGGTTATCTATCGAGTGTTACATGAACCACATTTCTAGATCTTAACAAACGTTACCTTCAGATTTTGGGGCTTTATAGACGATACTCTATTTTGAAAGTTATTTTTGTAGCTACAACACATCTGACCTTATATCACATTTCGGTTCTGCCTTAACACAAAATGAAACCAACGAATGAATTGCAATATTTCGACCTTAACATTTCCATCGAAGGATGCCTACCAAACAATCTTATTAATTATGGGGTTTAAAGACATTTTTATGATATTTAGCTGGCGGGGTGTCATCGCCCCAAAAACATGTAGAATGTTCCCGAGAACTGTTTACACACGGCCGACCAGGAGTGGTTTCTGAAATCTAAGTTCAGGGACTGATCAGGAAGTAAGGCAAAGCACAATATGTGTTTTAATTTCCGTTAACAACATACTTTAGTATTTCAGTCAGCTAAACAAATTATTGTCTTGCACAGGTGCATTAGACTTTTGGAATTTCTTCTGGCTATGTGAGGAGTACAATCCAAAACTACAAAGCATAGAATTTATATGTAGGGAGCAGTGTGGTCGATGTGTGGATTTCAAACAAATATTAAAAGGGCAAAGTTTGCATTAATCAACAAATCAAAACGGAGAGAGAGGACTAGATAAGCCAGTCCGAATCCCCAAGTTAATATGTAATTATCAAAATAGGACTAGCTTGGTTGTGTTTGAAAGGGAGACTCAGTACGTATGATGTCAAACCATTTGGTTTGGTTGTTAAGCCCTCACCCACCGACCTAGTCGGTGGCATGCTTCATCATCGGGCCCACCACAGTGACACCGAATGCGTCCCGGGTGTGCTTCGACTCCAGATTACTGAGGAGCTGGTATACTTCTCTGAGTGTGCTGTGAGGGGGTGTATAAGAAAGTGAATTTAAAAGCTATGCTGTGGGTCCCAGTGCCCGAGGGTATATAGAACTTTAATAGCTGGGCCCACGCTAGCGTATAAAAAGGCAAGCGGACGCGGTGGAGCGGTTAATGAACTCCCGCCTCCTGTATGGTCGACATGTTTCAGCCAGGCCTTTTCTTGTTATAAAACTGGCTTTCCTCAGGACCAATGAGAGTGTGGGTGAAAAATAATTATTATTAAGTGAAGTGGGTTTCAAAAATGTGTTGCACACGCTAAGGTGCTATACGTGTATGGAGGGGGATTCCCTCCGCTTTGACATGCTATTAGCTGTTAAAGCCTCAAGGGTCACCAGGCAGGGAAGAGCGGACCGAGATTACCGGTCTGAGAGCTCCATGAACCTGTAGTCCTGCTGCGGTGTCCCAGGGTGGCTATGTTGTTTTTTTCCACTAAACTGCATGAAAGTAATGTACACCCGTTAATCGTTCGCCTTCAGGTTGGCGAGATCGAACGTTAGTTCAAGGCCCTCCATGGGCGTGGCCGATGCTGGCTTGATTGATTTTTTTCTTATCAACTTTATAAATGTAATGTTTCAATCCACATTGTATAGCACATGTTGCGTCCCATTACAAAGTAATGCTCGTGTTTCTTATTATTTCTCATTGTTACCTTGCATTTAATTGTAATGCTTTGATTCTTGTTCCACCACGTTTCTTGTATTTTAGTGTGTAGCCTACCTTCTTTTCACCATCACCTAAATGTGCATTGCAACCAACCGTTTCTTGAATGTAATTTTGGTGTTATGTTTTTTCCTTTCTCTCTTTAAATTTGGTGAAACCCTTGGTGTTTGAAAGTTGTTGGTGAGCATGACACCATTATTGTAGAAATTGTTCTTAATAGTTTTAATAATTTTTTCCCCACTACATTTCTTAGGTCGCACTCTCACCTCGGCGTCTGAGGCCCATTGCTTCCTTCGCTTCTGTGACACTCCACTGTGTAGTCCAACCCTGCATTCCTTTAACTTCTACTGTGTCCTGCTACTCACCTTTGCCTTCTTTAAAGTTGGTGAGTATTTTTGGCCCTTCCGTTTACAAGGTTCATGAAACCCCAATGTTTGTTAAAGTGAATTTAATGCATGAGTACTTCACGAACACCGTCATTTTCCAACGTGTGCAGATTTAATGTTCATTTCAACGAGTCATCATTTTTCAAAACTTTCTCCAACTTTACCTAGGTCGCAGTCACAGCCCTGCTTAGTCTTCAGTCAAACCCTTGCTTCGGGTCTCTTCCACTTCAGTCTGTAGTCCATCCCTTGTTTTTTTTCAGACTTCACTGTGTACTGCAACCCACTATTGCGTTTCTCATACTTGGTGAGTGTTGTTGTCACTGCCCTGTGAGCATGCGATTCCAACCCATAGTTTTAACAAGTCTTCAGAGCCTTGATTTTCAAAGTATTCTTAGGCGTTACACTGATTGTCATTACAGGTTGAATGAAGTGTGTTCATGTAATTTTTTGCCCGTCGTGTGCTGAAGTCATGATTTGTAAATGTTTTATCAAGTTTTTGGGAGCCATCATTTTGAGAGTACGTTCTTGCTTCTCCCTGAACGTCCTTACGCATGCCATTACGCCAGCAAAGTTACTCACTACTCCAGAAGTATGTAGTCTTTCCAATGCTAGTCTTGTCCATAGAGGTTTCCTGAAAGTGAACAATGTTCTCCCCATTAAAATTAATACATAATTAGTTATTTGAGGATTCCTTGTATGTGTCATCTAATTTTGGCCCTGCGAAGTACATTGATTCTCATTATATGTTTAATGTTTTGGAAATTCTTTTTTAGTAATTGCGGATGCCCTTAATAGATGTACGTTATTTTCATCTCTAACTCATTTTAGTATATTGTGTTTTATTGCAATGTCAGGTTCCAGTTCTGAATATGCCATGTTTCCCTTCTTGATGATTGTTTCAAAGCCTTAGTATTGTTGTAATAAAGTAAATGTATGACATTTATATATTTTGTTCTTATCTAATGTTCCCAATTTGCTTGTATTTTATTTCTATCAATAATTTAGTCTCAGTGGGAATCGAAATGGATCCCTTCAAGGCCAATTACGTTGTGGCTTATTTGACGCGTAATGAGTATCCTGTTGGCTGGACCAAAGTAGAGAAGAATACATTGCGCCGAATGTCCAGAAACTACACAGTCCAAGGTATTATTTTTTACTTGCAATTCTTATTTTGCCATGTGTTTTCTGCATGTTTAGCATCGACTGTCGATGTGTTTATGTGTTATTTTGATTAGGCTATTTTGGGGAAATTTTTCCTCTTTTTTGTTGATAGATGGACATTTGTTCTATACATTTAAAGATGGGAAGAGGAAAGTTGTTGTTGGTGTTGAAGCTGCTCGAAAAATATTTCATGAATTTCATTCGTCGACGTTTGGAGGTCATTCTGGGATTAATAAAACGCAGAGAAGCATAGGAGCCCGTTTTTTTTGGCCCGATATGACTAATCATATTAAAGACTGGGTGAGTCATAATGTCGTTTGCCTTGGTGATGGTAAACAATTCACATGCTTCTGTAGTCATTGAAATGCATGTTTTGGTACTTGTATTTGGTTACATTTTTGATTTTGTGTACAATCACCCATCCTTTTCATTAGGGTTTTGCAATTATGTCTTTGCAGATTAAACATTGTGATGCTTGTCAAAAGGAACAGCCATCTCTCAAGAAGTGCCCAGAGTTACAACCAATTAAAGTATGTTTTAAATTGTCATACATTTTCTTGAAGCCCTGTCAGCCGATTCATTTTTCTCGAAGTTCCGTATTCTATAGTTCTTCAATTGTGTTTATTTATAGGTGGCTCGTGCTTGGGAGCTTCTAGGCGTGGATTTGATGGGACCCTTACCTACAACTGCTGCAGGCTACAGATATATTTTCACTGCAACCGATTACTTTTCCAAGTGGGTAGAGGCATTTCCTTTAAAACAGAAGAATGCATCTGAGGTATCTGCGAGATTTGTAGAAATCTTTCTCCGCCATGGTTGTCCGAAAAAGATCCTCTCTGATCAAGGGCGGGAGTTTTTGAACGAAGTGAGTGAACTACCTTTTGCTGCCGTTGTTATGTTTTGATATTGTTTTTTCTTTTTCCTCTTTTGAAAAGTATAATCAATCTTTCTTTCATCATTCATCTTTGTACGTTGTATTTAATTTCTTTTGCCGATTGTATCTTTTTTTTTTTTAGGTTAACAATAAATTATTTGAGTTGTTGAACATCAAACGTGCTGTCAGTTCAGCCTATCATCCTCAGACAAATGGGTTAGATGAGCGTACAAATGCTAACATTAAAAGGTAATGTGTGTTATTGTGATTAGTGCATACGTTAATGTCATGTTTCTTTTTGGCTCATTTTTCAAGGTTTTTAATGTTTTATCGATTGTTTTTCTTAAACACATATGTAAGTTAAAATCAATGTTCAGTAATAATCCGTTATTTTGAAAATTGACATTCTACATCTTTTTTACCTTCTACAGCACTTTGGCAAAGTATGTGAATGAGCATCAGACTGATTGGGATCTTTATTTAGACCATGCTTTGTTTGCTTTACGCTCGAAGCCGCATTCTACCACAAAATTTTCCCCGTTTCTACTCTACATGGGCCGTGAAGCAACATTCCCATGTGAGCTGGGTAATGAACTGGTATGAGACTTTCAATACATGACTTAAGATTAGTCTCTTTAAAATGTTATGTGCCCTATATTCTCAATGTACTTTTCTGTTATTTTGTTTACATACCAATTCTGGATTTGTTAAGTCTTATTAGATAATTTTCGTTAAAGACTTATCCGACTTCTAAAGAAGTAAAAAAACAATTTTTGCTTTTTATGTTTCCTTTATCAGCTGCAGTTTGTAAAACCATCACAAAGTGATTATCCCGTAATTGTTGCAGATATGAAAAATAGAGCAGCAGAGTTGCATGAGCAGGCGAAGCAGAATATAGCGCTTGGCCAGGAAAGGCAAAAAATCCAATATAAAAATAGACTTTGCAAGAGATATAATCCATACAGCTTCAAGGAAGGAGAGTTTGTGCTTTTGCAAAATAGTAGGCGAAACACCAGAAAAGGCGGTTCTTTGGAGACTAGATTTTCAGGACCCTACTCTGTTGCAGAAATTAAAGGGAAGCGTGTAAAGCTAAGGAATGACCAAAACAAAGTATTAAGTAGAACATGTTAAGGCCGTACAATGCTAGCTATCCAGGTAATTTCTGGTTTATTACCTTTTTATCCATGACATGTTCATGTTACCTCCGCAGCCTCTTTCATTCTCTCTATAATTATTTTGAACTTTGTTGTTCTCCACATGAACCTTTTAAAAGCCCACTCCTTGATGTTCCTGAGCAATTGTTATTTTTGTTATTTGGTCTGGATATATTTTATGGTACTGTCTCGTTTGATCTAACTTGTTAATAAAGTACATTTTTATACATGTTTTTGCAGGCAAAAGAAATAGTGATACTTTGTCTTCTGTGGCACCTTCATGTCCTACACCTCTTCCACTGTCACCATCACGTCTTCCCGAATTTCAAATGTCATCGTCACCAAGTCACCTTTCATCATCTCCAGCACGGCTCGCCTTGTCTCCGGCACGGGTCGCCCCATCTCCAGCAAGCTTCGCACCAAGTTCTGGCCACATGTTACTCTCAACAGCTCAGGTTGAAGTTTCCCCATCACGGCTTATATCCCCCCCATTTTCTGACTCTGTGCTCAAGAAAAAAGTTTCCGATATGTGTGCCTTGTCTCTGGCACGGGGCGCCCCATCTCCAGCAGGCCTCGCACCAAGTGCAGGCCACATTTTACTCTCAACAGCTCAGGTTGAAGTTTCCCCATCACGGCTTATATCCCCCCCATTTTCTGACTCTGTGCTCAAGAAAAAAGTTTTCGATGTGTGGAAGAAACGTCATACTGGAAGGCTGGAAGCAGTAGTTTCAAATTTTAAATTATAAGATTCTTCGTTTGGCACCTTGAAAGACAAAGAATGGATATGTGATGAGGTAGGTGTACTTGCAATTTTATTTTATTGTACGTATTGTTACGTTTTAATGCTTTTCATGTTGGTCCTTGGAGTAAAGCACAGATTCTCCCTTTTTTTAATTCTTTTCAAGGTAATAGATGCTTATCTGTCCAGAATCTGTTTGATCCGACCAAAGGTACTTAACTTTTGAATGATAAGTCATAGGTCTACTTTTCATTGTTAATATCCATGAAATTTCACTTTATGATGTATATTTCATTTCCTTATATTTAGTGTTTATTGATGTCTGCCACAGTGGCTTCCTGTGTATTCAGTGGCAATTATCCTTCATCTTCTTGCCGGGTAAATATTGTTATTTTCCTCAATGTTATTATTTGATTTATCTTGGTTTTTGTGGTGGTCCAATCATTTATGAATTCTAATGTAATCCAAACTTTCTTAATGTTGCTTACTGTTAGCTATTGCAAGTCTCCATTTTTTGGGGTTGCCCTTTTGGGGGTAATCTTTGTTAAATTTTCATTCAATTGTCAACCGCATGATCTTTTATGGTTACTTGCTTTACTTTGTTTGTTGTATCTGACTTCCATCATTTTTCCTTTTTGTTTGCCATCGCATAGCTTCCTATTTTTGAAAATGAGACTATCCTGTGTCCAACTAATACCGGAATGCATTGGATACTATTGGTGAGTGTAAACGTTAATTAGTTATATACATGAATTTCACATGTAAGTGTTCTCACCTTTCATGTTTGTTACCAAAATATTAATCCTTAGCTTGCAGTTTCGGTCCACATGTTTGGAAGATGCAAATGTATCTTAAAATGGAATGTATCCAATATTGATTGTCAGTCTTGTCCTTTCCGTTGCAGATAGTGAAACCTCTGGCCAAAGTTTTATTACTATACGACTCATTGGTCGGCGATGCTGTCAAGTACCAGAACTAATTGGAGGTACCACTGTACTTTCAATCTATCTAAAATGTGTGTAATCTGTAAAACTGCATACTTTTTAGACTGCAGATATATGGATAGTCGATGTGTACGTTGTGTTCATTTACTTTGTGTTAGTTTCCTTTTGTTGAGGGACAAATATGAAACATAACTGTTCCTATGTTTCTTAAGGGCTTTCCTACAGGCAATCGGTTCTCAAGACAATGATCATTGGCAGTTAGTGGTAGAAAGTAACGTCAAGCAACAGGACAGCTACAATTGTGGTGTTTTTTGCATGCTGGTAATTTCTCTATATTATCGTAATTTTCTGTTACATTCGCGGTTTGTTTAGTGATGACCAGTGTAAGGTGGGTGGTTTTTGGGAGCCTATTTTTGGCATTAAGAACATTAACTCGAAAGGAAAGTGTGTGATCTATGGTGATTTTTTAACAAATAAAATATACAACCTTGTTCTTAACAAAGATCATGCTCTCAACATTTGGTTAGTAGTGTAACTTTATATTTTTTTATGGTCTTCTTAGTTTGCCGAGTCCTATGTGGCTGGTTTTCCCGTTCCACAGCAAGACATAATAAATGACTCATTTCTATCGGAATACAGATTGTTCATTGCAATGAAGCTCATGCAGTTTTCAGGTTAGAGTGTATTTTATTGCCACATTTATTTTCACAATTGAAGTCCTTCACATTTCTGTCTTCAACTTTACATTTTTTTCTTTATTTGTGGTTCTTCCAATTTTTCATTAAAGCTCAAATCGATTGCTGCTTATATTCTCCATTGGTAAATTTTTTCTCAGTTATGTTAAAAACGTAATTTGAAATTCTTTAAACTTTCTCCAGTTGTTGATAAAATTGCGTTAATGTTTGTTTCTCTTTACAAATTTAGATTCCGTCCAAGATGTCTGTGGTGAATGTAATTGTTCCTCTTCAAGTCTTCCACCTCAGTCTAGTGTCCTTTGCCACGATTGCTGTCGGTGGATACATGTTCAGTGCATCCAAATTGACCCCTCTGTATTGCATCCTTCTCAAGGCTTCCTTTGTAGCAAATGTTTTTAAAAAAGTCTGCTATTAATGTTATTTATCTACTATTTGCAAGTCGGCTGTACATCACCATGTTCTGTAAACTCATGTCCTTTCATATTATCACGGGTAAGAAAGTGGCCTCTTTTCTCAAAGTTTTTGGCCATATGTTATCGTTTCATTCTAAAGCCATGATTGCGAAATGCAGACAATTTATAACATTCTAATTGCTATTAGGAATGTAAAAAAAATCCGGTTGTAATCCAAAATCCAAACGTTAAAAACAACATCCCTTATTGAGAGAATGTACTGTAGCCATGTTTTTGTTAACTAACCTATGTCTATCACTCATATGGAGCTTGCCTTATCTGCCTGCGGGCCTGTTGATGGCAGCGTGCTGACCTGAATTCCCAGAAACCCACCATGCCCTCCCGGCAACATGTACCGACAGTTAATAATTACAATTTTAATTTTAATGTGGCGGTCTCTGTATGGTCGGCATACTAGTACAATGGAAAAGGTAGTCATTTTCTGTTTTCAATGTGTAATGCATTTCCTCAATGTTTTTAGTGTCTCTCCACTTGCCTCATCCTTAAAACACACCTGTACAAGTTCCACTAGTGGGTTAATGCAAACTTTGTAATTATCAAAATAGGACTTGCTTGGTTGTGTTTGAAAGGGAGACTCAGTACGTATGATGGCAAACCATTTGGTTTGGTTGTTAAGCCCTCACCCACCGACCTAGTCGGTGGCATGCTTCATCATCGGGCCCACCACAGTGACACCGAATGCGTCCCGGGTGTGCTTCGACTCCAGATTACTGAGGAGCTGGTATACTTCTCTGAGTGTGCTGTGAGGGGGTGTATAAGAAAGTGAATTTAAAAGCTATGCTGTGGGTCCCAGTGCCCGAGGGTATATAGAACTTTAATAGCTGGGCCCACGCTAGCGTATAAAAAGGCAAGCGGACGCGGTGGAGCGGTTAATGAACTCCCGCGTCCTGTGTGGTCGACATGTTTCATACGTGTATGGAGGGGGATTCCCTCCGCTTTGACATGCTATTAGCTGTTAAAGCCTCAAGGGTCACCAGGCAGGGAAGAGCGGACCGAGATTACCGGTCTGAGAGCTCCATGAACCTGTAGTCCTGCTGCGGTGTCCCGAGAACATTGTTCACTTTCAGGAAACCTCTATGGACAAGACTAGCATTGGAAAGACTACATACTTCTGGAGTAGTGAGTAACTTTGCTGGCGTAATGGCATGCGTAAGGACGTTCAGGGAGAAGCAAGAACGTACTCTCAAAATGATGGCTCCCAAAAACTTGATAAAACATTTACAAATCATGACTTCAGCACACGACGGGCAAAAAATTACATGAACACACTTCATTCAACCTGTAATGACAATCAGTGTAACGCCTAAGAATACTTTGAAAATCAAGGCTCTGAAGACTTGTTAAAACTATGGGTTGGAATCGCATGCTCACAGGGCAGTGACAACAACACTCACCAAGAAACGCAATAGTGGGTTGCAGTACACAGTGAAGTCTGAAAAAAAACAAGGGATGGACTACAGACTGAAGTGGAAGAGACCCGAAGCAAGGGTTTGACTGAAGACTAAGCAGGGCTGTGACGGCGACCTAGGTAAAGTTGGAGAAAGTTTTGAAAAATGATGACTCGTTGAAATGAACATTAAATCTGCACACGTTGGAAAATGACGGTGTTCGTGAAGTACTCATGCATTAAATTCACTTTAACAAACATTGGGGTTTCATGAACCTTGTAAACGGAAGGGCCAAAAATACTCACCAACTTTAAAGAAGGCAAAGGTGAGTAGCAGGACACAGTAGAAGTTAAAGGAATGCAGGGTTGGACTACACAGTGGAGTGTCACAGAAGCGAAGGAAACAATGGGCCTCAGACGCCGAGGTGAGAGTGCGACCTAAGAAATGTAGTGGGGAAAAAATTATTAAAACTATTAAGAACAATTTCTACAATAATGGTGTCATGCTCACCAACAACTTTCAAACACCAAGGGTTTCACCAAATTTAAAGAGAGAAAGGAAAAAACATAACACCAAAATTACATTCAAGAAACGGTTGGTTGCAATGCACATTTAGGTGATGGTGAAAAGAAGGTAGGCTACACACTAAAATACAAGAAACGTGGTGGAACAAGAATCAAAGCATTACAATTAAATGCAAGGTAACAGTGAGAAATAATAAGAAACACGAGCATTACTTTGTAATGGGACGCAACATGTGCTATACAATGTGGATTGAAACATTACATTTATAAAGTTGATAAGAAAAAAATCAATCAAGCCAGCATCGGCCACGCCCATGGAGGGCCTTGAACTAACGTTCGATCTCGCCAACCTGAAGGCGAACGATTAACGGGTGTACATTACTTTCATGCAGTTTAGTGGAAAAAAACAACATAGCCACCCTGGGCCACGCACATGGCAGGCGATGGAAGGCGCAAAACCCATTTAAGGGACCGGGGTTCAGCCGCACCCCCCCTCGCCCACCGCGTCGTGTGTAGCTGTGCAAGCCCGGGCGGAGACAGATCCCGGGCACACGCGGAAACTAACACGTACGTTAAACGGGTCTTTAGAAGAGCATAGGATTGACCATTTAGGCCTTGCAACCACTTCCAAGAGGCCCTGCAGCCCCGCTCTGCCTAATGTTCAAAGTTCAGCCCCCACGGAATGTTTCCATACCCCCCACCCCCGGCGAAAAGTGGCTCTGGTTGACCACCATTTGCAAAATGTTTACCACATTGAAAAAGAACACATTATTGGGTGCCAGTAACAAGCACGTGGGAATGTACATTGCCTAAAAGATCGAAAAAAAAAAAGGTTAGATCACATGTTAAGAAACACGAGGGATTGCACATTGCTCAAGGACTCGGAGCATTACTTTGTAATGGGACGCGACATGTGCTATACAATGTGGATTGGAACATTACTTTTATAAAGTTGACAAGAAAAAAGTCAATCTAACCAGCATCGGCCACGCCCATGGAGGGCCTTGAACTAACGTGCGATCTCGCCAACCTGAAGGCGAACGATTAACGGGTGTACATTACTTTCATGCAGTTTATTAAAAATATTTTGTGAGTTTGAATGCGTGTGTTTTACGCGTGTGTACACTAGGACTGTCCTAATGTATTTTTTAATCAAAATAATTTTGCGAACTCAAATACGTGTGTTCTACGCGTGTTACTGTTAGCCCAATGACGTTTATTTTTAATGATTTAGTGGAAAGAGGCAATCCGAGCAGTTTATTGTGTCACTTTTCTCGATTACATATGCACGTAAATAAAACTCGTTTTTTGGTAGAGGGAGGAAATTACATAAATAAATGCATCGCCGTCTGAATGCTGAAATAGGGTGCAGGCTTCATGGGACTATTTATTCATTTTCAAATAGATAAAACGAGTACATTGAAACAGAAATAAATGCATCGCCGTCTGAATGCTGAAATAGGGTGCAGGCTTCATGGGACTTTTTATTCATTTTCAGATAGATAAAACAAGTACATTGAAACAGATTGAACGAAACAACAACAGTCTTATCTATTTGCAAAGTGGTAAATGTAAAAGTGGAGTAGGGAGGTGTGAGTAACACACACAATGTTATATTACAACAGAAGAAGGTAGATGTACATATGGAGCTTGGTAGCTGGCATGTTTCGCACATTTCACCAAATTTAAAGAGAGAAAGGAAAAAACATAACACCAAAATTACATTCAAGAAACGGTTGGTTGCAATGCACATTTAGGTGATGGTGAAAAGAAGGTAGGCTACACACTAAAATACAAGAAACGTGGTGGAACAAGAATCAAAGCATTACAATTAAATGCAAGGTAACAATGAGAAATAATAAGAAACACGAGCATTACTTTGTAATGGGACGCAACATGTGCTATACAATGTGGATTGGAACATTACTTTTATAAAGTTGACAAGAAAAAAGTCAATCTAACCAGCATCGGCCACGCCCATGGAGGGCCTTGAACTAACGTGCGATCTCGCCAACCTGAAGGTGAACGATTAACGGGTGTACATTACTTTCATGCAGTTTAGTGGAAAAAAACAACATAGCCACCCTGGGCCACGCACATGGCAGGCAGTGGAAGGCGCAAAACCCATTTAAGTGACCGGGGTTCAGCCGCACCCCACCTCCCCCACCGCGTCGTGTGTAGCTGTGCAAGCCCGGGCGGAGACAGATCCCGGGCACACGCGGAAACTAACACGTACGTTAAACGGGTCTTTAGAAGAGCATAGGATTGACCATTTAGGCCTTGCAACCACTTCCAAGAGGCCCTGCAGCCCCGCTCTGCCTAATGTTCAAAGTTCAGCCCCCACGGAATGTTTCCATACCCCCCACCCCCGGCGAAAAGTGGCTCTGGTTGACCACCATTTGCAAAATGTTTACCACATTGAAAAAGAACACATTATTGGGTGCCAGTAACAAGCACGTGGGAATGTACATTGCCTAAAAGATCGAAAAAAAAAGGTTAGATCACATGTTAAGAAACACGAGGGATTGCACATTGCTCAAGGACTCGGAGCATTACTTTGTAATGGGACGCGACATGTGCTATACAATGTGGATTGGAACATTACTTTTATAAAGTTGACAAGAAAAAAGTCAATCTAACCAGCATCGGCCACGCCCACGGAGGGCCTTGAACTAACGTGCGATCTCGCCAACCTGAAGGGGAACGATTAACGGGTGTCCATTACTTTCATGCAGTTTAGTGGAAAAAACAACATAGCCACCTTGGGCCACGCACATGGCAGGCGATGGAAGGCGCAAAACCCATTCAAGTGACCGGGGTTCAGCCGCACTCCCCCTCCCCCACCACGTCGTGTGTAGCTGTGCAAGCCCGGGCGGAGACAGATCCCGGGCACACGCGGAAACTAACACGTACGTTAAACGGGTCTTTAGGAGAGCATAGGATTGACCATTTAGGCCTTGCAACCACTTCCAAGAGGCCCTGCAGCCCCGCTCTGCCTAATGTTCAAAGTTCAGCCCCCACTGAATGTTTCCATACCCCCCACCCCCGGCGAAAAGTGGCTCTGGTTGACCACCATTTGCAAAATGTTTACCACATTGAAAAAGAACACATTATTGGGTGCCAGTAACAAGCACGTGGGAATGTACATTGCCTAAAAGATCGGAAAAAAAAAAGGTTAGATCACATGTTAAGAAACACGAGGGATTGCACATTGCTCAAGGACTCGGAGCATTACTTTGTAATGGGACGCGACATGTGCTATACAATGTGGATTGGAACATTACTTTTATAAAGTTGACAAGAAAAAAGTCAATCTAACCAGCATCGGCCACGCCCATGGAGGGCCTTGAACTAACGTGCGATCTCGCCAACCTGAAGGGGAACGATTAACGGGTGTCCATTACTTTCATGCAGTTTAGTGGAAAAAAACAACATAGCCACCCTGGGCCACGCACATGGCAGGCGATGGAAGGCGCAAAACCCATTCAAGTGACCGGGGTTCAGCGGCACCCCCCCTCCCCCACCGCGTCGTGTGTAGCTGTGCAAGCCCGGGCGGAGACAGATCCCGGGCACACGCGGAAACTAACACGTACGTTAAACGGGTCTTTAGAAGAGCATAGGATTGACCATTTAGGCCTTGCAACCAAGATCGAAAAAATATGGTTAAAGTTGACAAGAAAAAAATCAATCAAGCCAGCATCGGCCACGCCCATGGAGGGCCTTGAACTAACGTTCGATCACGCCAACCTCACAACGTTCGATCAAGCAAACATTACACGAACATTACGATTAGAATAGGCCCTACCGAACGAAAACGCACGCAGGAAGAAATAAAGTAAAGTAAATATGTAAAGGTGCAAATAGTGTACTCACCGACGAGCTGCGGTAAAAGGAAATTTTCTGGAACGTCACGCTATTATATACAGCACATCATTCGAAAATTGGATACATAATAGTGATACAAAATATTAGGAACCGCTGATTGGACGGACTGTCATACAGACTTGTGATTGGTCTGCGACAAACTGCGCAGAAAAGGGGGAAGCAGCCAATTCTGGCTACGTAGTGTAAACGTCATGAGAATGGAACTGCGCATGCGCAAAGGTTGTGCGCATGCGCAAAATGACAGGGGGGGCGCTCACTCACGGGAGCAGCGGCTCATAGAACACCGGCGCCGCTGAAAACACGAAGCGGAGCTCACCCGCTATAAACACCAACTGTGTCCGTAATTAAAGCAAGGCCCGCGGAGCCCACCCGCGGCCTGCTGCAGCGCCTGCTGTCCCCCACTGTGCCGCGTGTGACAAGGTGGCTGCGGCGAGGGTGAATGACATTTATGTGAAAGCAGGACCAGCGGAGCCCACCCGCGGCCTGCCTGTGACGCCTCCTGTCCCCCGCTGCGAGGGTGAATGAACTTTAACAAAGCCAGGCTCGCGGAGCCCACCCGCGGCCTGCCTGCAGCGCCCCCTCCCCCGCCGCATGTGTGAAGTGCGGCGGAGGGGTGAAAGACTACCGAAAAGCACCCGCAGCGTGAGGGGAGCTGCCAGGCGCCTAATAGCGGAAGCGGATCCCACCCGCGATGATCTGAACCGTCAGCAGAGCCCACCCGCTAGCAGTGAACACTGCCACAAGTCGAGCACTATACACCAAGGAACTGCAGAAGAGGAGCCCACCCGCTCAGCACAGAACACAGAGCACGCCCTGCCCGGCACAACCATACATCACCCAGCATACCGCCCACGCGAGGACTGCAGAAGGCTTCCGCGAGCGCTCCACACCTTAGCACATGCCACAGAAGGGCATCACCCCCGTGTGTCTGTGCCATGCTGCCTCCACCACTCTGAAGAAAACAGAAGAGGACTTACCAGAAGGAGGTGGTGTCCTGTCCCTGGGGTCCGGTGATCAGCAGTAGATCCACCCTCCTGTACAGCCCGGGGAAAGCCAATTCAGGAAAAGGAAACACGGGAAGAAGGTAGTTACAAGGCAAGCTGCCGCTGAACCAAAGATAAGTGCAACACTGCCATCTAGTGGTCAGATGCTGGAACTGCAGCCATAGAAAGGTAATAGAAACAAACCCGCGACAAGGCAAAGACTCAGAGGAAGCACAGGGCTGGAGTGACAGCCGCAGGCAGCTGAAGGACAGTGCAAGAACGTGCCAGCATGGTGTCCGGCCACCACGCAACTGCCAAGCATCAAGGTACACCACACACACGCAGCAAGTGAGTGCGGAGCAGTGCGAGCGGCGGTGCACGAATGCGCCAGAAACGCAGAAACATGCCACGAGGCGCAAGGACGCGCAGGAGTGCAATAACTCCACTGAACCAGTGAGGAACATGGCACGAACGCGCCAGAAACGCGAGGAACGTGCCAGGAGTGAAACAACTCCCCACAGAACACTTAAGAGTACTCACAACAAGTACGCCCAAGAAAAGCTATAACCACAGCCATCAGCACACGGAAAAAAAAGAAAATGGTCAACGGAGCGGTGACGCAACCCTCCTGAAGCACCACACGGTCACCAAAGCCTGGAACCCCACACGGAAACACCAGCGAAAGTCACAGGTATAGTAGCGCAACCCTCCATACACCGTGAAGCACCCGAAGAGCGCAGACGAAAGCGCACTAAAGGAAAAGCACTACAAGCAGCAAAGTGCAAGAACAACACAGTGTCCCGCCAACGGATCGGCAACCGCAGCCAGCAGATCTCAGAGGACGCCCCGCCATCACCAGGAAGATTGCCTGCTCACGCCCAGTAGCTGAAACGGACTCCACACAGGACAAATCAGCAGAACGCACAGCAAAGTGCGCCCAATGAATCAAAAGCGCGCCAACGCTGAAGCATTGCAACAAAAAAAATAAAGAACAGTGGTCACACAGATCACGGAAGCTTTCAAGAAGTCAACCGAGTACGCAAAGGACACGCAAAGTCAGAAGCGCGCAGGAGATCGCGCCAGTGAACCTGACTGCACAGTCGGAAAACCTCTCCACTCAGAAACACTGCTGAACGCAGGTCGGAGAGACAACACATCCCCACGGCCACAGCGAAGCCCTACAGTGGGCCGAAGACCACCAACAGTATCCTCCCTCGCACTGCCTCCAGATGGAGTCGGCAGTGACCCACGACAGGCAAGAGAGGAGTCGCACACCCCACGTGGCAGGCAGCCACAGCACCATGTGCTCCAACAACCAGCGACACAAGACGAACGTCACGTCGCCCAGCAAGCAGGAAACATGTCACCAAGTGACTAATCCCGATAAGCACGCCAGAGCAAAGGCAGAAGCAGGTGCCACAACAGCACCGCCTCGAGGTCCAAACGCAACGCCCTCGAAGAAAAGAAGAGTGACAGCTCTGTCACCCCATAGACCGGATGAGCATAGGTGGACTGAACAAACCAACAATAGAGAAGACTGAGGACTCACAGCCAGCCAAGAAGCACACCCTGACACGCCAGACAGCCACCAAGGTGGACCGGCATCCCAGGACACAGCCCCACGGATGAACCAAACATTAGCCGCAGCAAGCGCAGTCCACGTCTCATCCCAACGCTTCCCCAGGCGACCGTCCATCCCCGAGCGTCGGCAGTCTGAGTCAGTCGGCGTCCCTGCTCCCGTCCGCAGATGCCAAAGGCGAAGACCAGCACTGAGCGGCTGCCCTCTCACCACCTCAAGATGGAGTCGGCAGTGGCCCCACAGCAGGCAAGAGAGGAACCGAACACTCTACGTGTCAAGCCGCCACCTAAGGTCAACATCAACAAAGCGGAGGCACAGGCTGCCAAATCTCCCCGGACATCCAACACTCCGAGAAAGTCCCCAACACCTATCATCCCGAGTCTCTACATGGCTGATAACCACCATCACCCCAGCCATCAGCACCTACACCAATCAACACCACTGCCAGAGACCGGCAGTGTGGACTGGCAAGAGGTTCAAGAAGTTCAAGCAAGACGTGGTCCGCGACCAAGAAACCAACGAACTTCGACACCCTCAAGAGCCAGAAGTATAACCATTATCAGGAGAAGGTCGCGACGACAGGTCCAGTCACAGAGTGGAAAAAGAAGACAGTGACCTAGAGCCAGGACAAGACCAGAAAGAAACGGGCGGAGTGCACGCTGCTCGGAGAAACCTGGTCAGGAGGACAAGAGCGGCAAGATGACCGGACCGCGTCGCGAAGAAGGAAAGAAGATGGAGAACGAGTGGCACGATGCCACGAAAGGAAGGAGAAGGAGAAAGGAATCATGTGGCACGACGCCATCAAGAACAGCAACATCCAGAAAAGTGAGGAGAGGTGTGACGAGTCTGCACACCCACCAGAAGAAAAGGTGACACGCACCACAACATCGAGGGCCTACTAGTCCAGGGGAACATCGGTAGCACTAAGTGAAGAACAGGCCCCTACCTACAAGTCCTCTAACACCCCGTCAACTGCAGGAATGAACAGGCTGGACCATTGGCAACACCCACCTTTGGGATTGAGCGGAAGTCTGGATGGGGAGAACGCTCAGACGCCCGGCAGAGGGAAGACTGACCACCCCACACCAGCCCGTGGATATCCAAGGGGCAAAGGCCTCAGGGACACCGGTGGCAGAGGGTCCCGACACGAGAGATGGATCCATCGCCGTCTACCCTGCACGTCCCAGGAAAAGGGGAACTTGTGCGCAAAGGAAAGAGTCAACAGCCACCCTCCAGGCGGAGCTACGGTTGCATGGTAGTATTATTGTGCGCGTCCTTTAAGCTGCAGCAGCTCAGCTGACAAAGTCAAGGAGGAGGGAATTATGGCAGGGCTTGAAGTCCTTCTAGCCCAATGGGCGATCGCCACCTGTCCAGCCTCCATCTATTTGCTAACAAAATATTTCTGTGTCCTAAGGCTGTTAAATCTGTGTAGGGCTCTCTTGAACTGAAGGGCATCTCTGAACTATCTCTGGTTTTGTTTGAATTGCTATACTGCTGTTATTGCACTATGCATTTATTTCCAGGCCAACTCATTTAAAATACATTCTGGGTATGTTTGGTGTGAATAGGAGCACTGGTAAAAGTGTTACTTGCTGCACCACTATTCAAAAATCTATAAATACACCTATCTGCTGCTAGTAACCACCAAAATGACTGACTCTGATTTTGTTAGCTATGTAAGACCTTTTGATATTGTGGCACTACAAGAAACATGGCTAGCAGATCTGCCACACCTTCAGGGATATTTGCGCTTTTATACCAGTGCACTACGGAAGGCAAAATACGGTCATCTTCAAGGTGGTCTAGTTACCTAGGTTTCAGTCACAAGTGCCCATATGGTCAAGAAAGTTGCTTCAATTTCATCAGAGTCATTGCCAGTAAACTGTCTTACCTCACAACTAAACCCAGGCAAAGGGGGCATCGATTTTACTTTGATCAATACCTATGTTACCTTATGGGAACCTCATCGGATGATGAGATTCTAACTCAAAATTCAGCTTGGGCTATACCATCAAGGGAAGCCGCAACTACCTGCAGGTACCGGAATAGGACAACAGATGTTAGTACGCCTCAAACTTTTTAATATTAGAGCATTAAATGGAATATTTGATGGAGATAACCCCCAGCTACAACATTTCACTCAGCAAGAAGCAATACTATTGGATTACACGTTTATTTCATTATCTTTATTTCATTATATGATTTCATTTCAGATACGTGAAAAAGCTGACAGCGACCATTGTCCACAAGAAATTGTTCTCAAAGTTAGCAAGCCTAAATTTGAGTTGTCCTTTGCGCCGAAAGAGCTAGTATATAGGATCAATCATAAAAGGATTACGTACTCAGCAGTTACAGATGCTATTATACTGGAAAAGGCTAAACAGCACTTTGATGCTAGTATTGGATCTAGTGAAGTCGAGAAATGGGAGCAATTTATAACATCTTGACAGCTTACGCTACAAGACCTACGCCACAACTCCAACTGGGTAATAGCAGTATGAAGCACTTTACACAAGAGTTTAAAGAGAAGATCAGGTGAACAAAAAGATCAATTAACCACACAATGAGACAACTTCGGCTCAACCCTATGGACATAGTGAAACTTGATCTTTTACAAAAACTAAAGGCAACGCTGCAAAAATAAAATGGGAAACCAATAGATCTGCAGAGGATAACATTTGGGCACACTACATGCTGACACAAACGGGCCGATGGTGCAATGTTCTGGAAAACTATAAACCACTTTTTAAGACCGATGCATGAAGGAGTTTCCTCTAATATTACAGAAGAAGAATGGGCAGATTACCTCAGGAATAACTACAACACCGATATGGCCTTTAAATTTGAGACAAAAACTGACAATGTGTTAAGAAGCTTTACAAAAAATTAAGCACACACATCTCACAGGAGCACTGGCCATCCAGAAGGTCACACATAAACTATAAATGATGGTTTGACAAGCACACAAAACATCATTAAGCACCAAATCAAAAAAGGAAGAATAGAGGGGGCACCAGGCCCGTACGGAATTCCGCCCATACTTTATAAACAAGTTGAGTAAGAATGGGAAGCAGCATTCAAAACACTATTTCTGAAAATAAAACATTTTAATAAATTGCCTGGCTCCTTGAAAGGCTCAATCATCTCTCCAATTTTCAAGTCAGGGGATAAGTCACTCCCACAAAATTATCGATTAGTGACCCTATTGGACAATGAAGCAAAGTATTTTTCAGGTACACTCTTGGAGGAGTTGCAGGCCTGGACCACAGAGAATTCCCTAATTCCAGTATATCAGACTGGCTTCGCTAAATCAGTTGGGAAAACCACTAATATCCTACCCATGGGTATGGTAATAGACAAGGCTGAATCAACTAAACTGCCCATTCACTTTTGCTTTCTAGACTACAAGGCCGCTTTTGACCATATAAATCGGAACATCTTATGGTCTAAATTAAACAGCTGGGGTATACCAAGGTCTCTGTTAGACTTACTGATAAACCTTTATACGGTCACATGGGTCCAGATAAAGCTGGGTGATGGATCATTCTTGTCAAGACGCATACCAACCAACAAAGGCCTTAAACAGGGTTGTGTTTCAGCTCCCACATTATTTAAATTGTTTTTAGCAGACCTCAACCCGATCCTAAACAGCTGTAACTCCCACGCCCACAAGTTAGGTGGGCTATTATTACTGTGCCTTCTTTATGCGGATAACATAGTCCTAATTAGCCATACAAATGTAGGACTACAACATCTTGTGAATGCTACACAGGGCTATTTAGAAACAAACGAACTGACCATAAATCTGGAGAAAACACACATAATGACGATCAGCAAGAATAGGAAAAAATCACCTACCTGGTTTTGGAATGATGTTCGTATTAAGGATACGTTATTATATAAATGTCTAGGAGTAAAAATTGATAAAAGCGGACAGTTCATTGAACAGAAAACCAGTATTAGAGGTAAAGGCCTTGCCTTGGCAATCTCATTAAAAGCACTAAACAGTAGACTCACTGGCTCATCTCTCTTACCTCGGTACAAGTAATACGAGCCAAACTCCTGCAAACAATCACTTATGGGTGCGAACTACAGCGAGGCAGAGATGCAAAGGCCCTTGATAATACAGTCATAGCTGCTTATTTTTAGTCTGTCCAAGTGCACTTCACCGGCTCAAATTAGGGTAGAGTTTGGCATCCAGAAACAGCTCTTGGCACGACAGGGGGCATACATAATAAGTTGGGTCATAGTGCGAAAATCGATAGAAGGAACTCTAAATGACTATCTATGGAAGGAGTAAGAGCAACACTCAGCCTCACCAGCAGCCAAGTACCTCAAAAGCAGCCTGGCGAATTCTGGCTTAAACCAGCTTTGGGATACCCCAAAAACACTTAACGCTTAAAAAGCTGGTCATGAAAACAATCAAACAGCTTTCGTTGGTTGAAGATAAGGCATCCCTCACGAGAAGGTCACACGGCTGGATGACTCTGAGCTTGTATTCCACACTAGCACCACAGAATTACTTTGAATTGGGCTATGCTAAAACTGTTAAAATGAAGTTTAGAAAGTACCGGTTGGGTCAGTCACCCTGTATCCAGCATTTTCCTTCCTGGTTAAATGACAAGGCGGGCTCCTCTTGTCGCTTATGCGGCTCAGCGCCAGAGGATATGCTGCATTTGTTATGCTCCTGCGATGAACTTTTGGAGGAACGAAAGCATCTGCTAAAATGTCATTTTAACCCCTTCGACGCTGATGACGAGCTGGGCTCGTCATGGCGCAGCCTCCTCGCACGCTGATGACGAGCCCAGCTCGTCACGTAACATGCGATTTACGAAAACTCAGCGCAGGAGCGGAATTCCGCTAGCGCGCATGGAGTTAATCAGCGAGGGATACGCTCACGAAGACAAGCAGTTCTTGCCTGCTCTACACCTCATGGTCCACAGCTAAACTGTAGTCTTGTGAAGTTTATGAAGGTGGTGGAAAGGAAAATGCCCAGACCTAAGTCCTAATTGCTTATAAGATACTATTAAAATTCAAGGCTACTTATTTCCACCCACGGTTCCACAATAGTGTACATTTTATGATTTTAAAAGAAAGGAAAAAATTGTGATTTATGAAATATTAGTTTTATTAATGCATGTAGATCTCCTTTTAAATCTTGATGTATGAACATCACCACAGGCGTGGAGTGTAATTTGCTCTATTACTGAGACTAACAACTGGTTGATTTTTGCCACAGACCGCCCCTCCTCACGCCTCACCTCTCCCTCCCAATCATCCCTTCAAGTACTTATCTGCCGCTCCGGGACTAATTGTCTAGCATATACCATCACTGCGTCTTTAATGTCCATCAACATGAATATGCCACACCTGGATAAGGCATACATCATGGCGGACCTACTTTGCATGTGAGTAGAAGAGCATTCCGAATACAAAACGCACACATATGAAACCCTCTCCCTCCAAAAATGCAAAGTGGATCTTTAATCAAGCAATTCTAACATTTTTTGAAAAGATGGCTATTCATAATCATAGTCATCTGTAACTGCTGCACTTTTTCATTATTGTTATCCTCCGATCCCCAGGGCGAAGGGACTCCACAAGGAGTGTAAGTTTCACTTTAAAATTAACCTTAAGTAAATAAATAACCACAGCTCTGTTGAACACACACTCAGAGCATGGACGATGGCTGGTGGCATATTTCTTATTCGTATTGGTTACTACCTGCCTCTCCCAGGTTTACGTCTCAGAGCATATATCATGGCTGGTTGCATATTGCACATTCCTATGGGTTACTACTCCCTGTCACTCCTAGTTGGAGATTTGAGAGCATATACCATTGCAGTTAACACATTGCACATTCCTAAGGGTTGTTTCCTGCCACTCCCAGGTAGACATCTCGGAGCATGACTGGTTGCATATTGCCCATTCCTATGTTTGCTCCATGTCAATCATAAGTGGACATCTCAGAGCGTATCATGGCTGGTTGCATATTTCACATTCTTATTGGTTACTCTCTGTCACTCCCAGGTGGACATCTCAGAGTAAATACCATGACTGGTTGTATAATGCCCATTCCTATGGGTTACTCTCTGTCACTACCAGGTGTACATCTCAGAGTAAATACCATGACTGGTTGTATAATGCCCATTCCTATGGGTTACTCTCTGTCACTCCCAGGTGTACATCTCAGAGTAAATACCATGACTGGTTGTATAATGCCCATTCCTATGGGTTACTCTCTGTCACTCCCAGGTGTACATCTCAGAGTAAATACCATGACTGGTTGTATAATGCCCATTCCTATGGGTTACTCTCTGTCACTCCCAGGTTTACATCTCAGAGTAAATACCATGACTGGTTGTATAATGCCCATTCCTATGGGTTACTCTCTGTCACTCCCAGGTGTACATCTCAGAGTAAATACCATGACTGGTTGTATAATGCCCATTCCTATGGGTTACTCTCTGTCACTCCCAGGTGTACATCTCAGAGTAAATACCATGACTGGTTGTATAATGCCCATTCCTATGGGTTACTCTCTGTCACTCCCAGGTGTACATCTCAGAGTAAATACCATGACTGGTTGTATAATGCCCATTCCTATGGGTTACTCTCTGTCACTCCCAGGTGTACATCTCAGAGTAAATACCATGACTGGTTGTATAATGCCCATTCCTATGGGCATTATACAACCAGTCACTCCCAGGTGAACATCTCAGTGAATGTACCATGGCAAGCTACATATTGCCCATTCCTAGGGGTGGCTTCTGTACCAAATCTGGTTGTACCGTAAAGCAAATATTACACTTGATCTAAACTGTTACTTCTTCTGCACTAGCACCTCCTATGACGCCACAGTCAATGGGCATAACGTTGTCACGGACCACTTTATAAATGGTAGGCGTTCGCTTGAATTTTCGTGTCTCGTCTCACACTTACTCCTACTGTCACGTGTAGGTGCAGCCACATGTTTTCAGCTACATGGTCACAGTAGCCTTTGCCAGGCACTCATAACACCAAAGCATTTCCAGCACAGGCCACAAGGTTCTCAAACCTGTCTATCTTAACTATCATCTTTTATTAAATGCTCAAGTGTCCTATCTCTCAGTCCTTTTAATTTGATATCCATTGTGTAAAAGCAGCGGCAAAAACATGAGGAGGGTATGAGATGTAGGGTATCACACACCAACCATACAGGCAGGGCTCGAGTCGGGGTACCACGTGGGTGGACGGCGTGCCCCCACTTTTTTTTACTGGGAGCTTGATAACTATAAACTGCAACTTAGTGCAAGCCACTTTTGGCACTACAGGCCAAGTGACACACGCGCTTCTGTCAATAGCAGTCCACAGAGTAGCATGCCAACAGTTCTCTACTTGTCTGGTGTGGAAAGCACTATATAAGTGCAAACACAAAGCAATACAAGTGGCCAGAGATCCTTTGCACAGGTCTAATCTTGTAATAATTGGGGCACCTTTTCTTTTAAATATGTCATTAAAATGCTTTATGGAAAGTAATATCCATTTTGTTGTTTTCATCACGCCTCTTTTTGCTTCCTTATTCATTACAAATCAAACAGTATTTATCCAAACGTTAGGGGTCACATTTATATTAAAATGATGCAGCACGGCTCCACAAGCCATTTTGCTGCACCGAGCGGCGTCATTTTAAAAGCACAGGGATGTGTCATATTTACAATAATACAACGCATCCCTGTGCTTTCCCCTGCACTGGCGCACAATTGGCTACCATGTACCAGTGCACGTACCCATGCACCAGTTTTCAAGGGGCCTGCGTTTTGGGTATGTTTGCTGTTGTGCAGGAAGGGACAACTTTCTGCACAAAAACAATCATTGATGGTGTTTTCCTCTTTTCATGCATGCTGCAGAATGCAGTGCACATAGAAAGAGGAAACATTCACACACCAACCCCTCAATCAGGTTGTGATATATTACCCACAGCCCAGCCCAAGAAACAAGGTGCATTCTGAGGGAGCCGGTTGTGAATTATCCTTTGGGGATAGGAAATCACTGGGCGAACGACCCTGTAAACAACGGCTGGGTGGCCGAGCTGTTGATCCGGGGGCAGCCCTACAGGATGTAATTACTTTTCATGTACCCAGCATAGAGCACCATCAATAAAGTACTAATTTAGTAATGGACATTTCCTTCATTTCAGAGCCCCTCATTGTTTCCAGTCAAGGCAAAGTTTCATGCATGATAAGCTCTGGGAACGATAAGTCATAGTCAACAAGCTGATCAACCACTGATTAGCATGGCGTGGTTGCTGGGGATCATTGAATCTTGCTTACATGTTTGGTGATTTTTAGGGCAGATGTGGCCTCAGTGAATTAGTGGCTGTTTTTCGCCACAGAGACGGTCAATCTGTGGTTGGATTTTTTCTACTGCCATCCGCAGGTTGGGCTCCAAATCCTGTCTTGAACGGTACTTAGTCTTTAACACCGCAAGTGCTGAGAACCCAATCTCACATACATAGTACAAGCTGAAAGGCAAGAGAGTTTTGATTGCAGTTTCTCTCAAAGCTGAATACTCTGCAGATATTTTCAGCCAAAACAGTGATGGTAAAGGAGACAGTGTTATTAGATTTTTTGAGCACTTCTTTGCTCAGAGCTCGTACACGAGAAACAATTCTTCTCTAGAAATCATTGATAAACATTTTAGGCAGCATTATAATGGCATAATTGCCCACCAACCAGTTATGGATCTGGAGACAAAGGTGAGAGTCCACCGAGAGGGCGCTGAACGAGCACCTAATTAAGAATTCCTTAGTGGTACGATAAGTTGCTTACCTGAAGCAGTGGGGGTTTAGTACACGTCGGGCTTATGTTTTAAAAAAAATAGAACAAATAATAAATTAATGATGTCGCTGTAACGGGGTGTCCCCGATGTGGCTCACCGTTATGGGATCTGGACCTGAACAAATACAAATGACTCCGCATAGTACTTCATGTAATCCCTCTTGTATCCCTCAGCAGACGGACTATCGAGGTACAGGAGACGAGATTGCAGCGGTCCATGGAAATGACAGTGACTGGCCCTTTAACTGTCAAGGAGAGGACGAGTGGGCGGAGTCACGGATCGACGGAACGCCGTCAAAAGCGGAAGTCCAGAACGACCAGGTGCGTTTGTACACCTGGAGAGGAGAAGAGGAGAAAGGACGGCGAAGGAGTGAAGCGAGTGGGACGGAGGAATCGTACAGAGGAGGAAGAGCCCAGACGGAGGAGGATACGCCTGGAGGCCACCGTTCCCACGAGCCGCCCAGCCACTCACCCGGGGGAGGTGCGTGGCTTGCTCAGGTGCGTACTCGGCTCAGGGGCTGGGAGGGACGAAAGGGCGGTCCGGCGGTACATTAGAGGAGTCCCTGGTTCCCGGTTATCCCTACCCCGAGCACAATCCCCCTCACGACCCCTTCACTTGTTTATAAGAGCTGGAGCACGTGTGGGTTTGATTCCTCACTCCCTTTCCCATATACTGCAGTCCGAGTAGGACAACCCTCTCACGAGTGCCTTTTGTTTTGTTTCCCTCCGGTCCTGGGGACGAGGCGTTGGCAAGACGGACCCCGACAATAACACAGCCCGACGGAGCCAGCCCGGCTATCGGAGGACTCAGTATTTAGAACACAGACGACGACGAAGGTCCCGAAGTCGATCTCCCCGGAGAACCCCCTTACTCAGAAAGACTTGTTCTGATCACTTACTCAGTTCATTAAAACCCGTTGTAACCAAAACACGCTTGTTGCCCTTCACTGCTATCCCTGCGAGTTCCGGAAAGGTTACAGTCGCCTATTTTACTTCAGAGCAATGTTGTCGGATAGACTTTGTGGTGGCATTGACATGTTAAGGATTTAGGGTGCCCTGGGTCAAAACTATTTGGGGGGCCCCTATTCAGAACAGCTTTTAGTTTAAAAGATTCACTTTCAGCTCTGCCCTACCCTCTTTAGCCAGGCTACTAACGGTGCACAGGCGCTATGGTCAACATTCTAAAAGTGTTTACATCTAATATTCTTAGATAGTGTTGTGTGTTTTCACTGTTGTAACAAAGCAGCAGCCCACTAATTTTACAGCGAATAATATCTGTGATATCATCCAATTTCTCACATGTGAGGACCCGTTTTGATCTAAAATAAACTTTTTTATGGTTGTTGCATGAAACAAACACAAATTTTCGGCAAATAGAAATAGTCCCTCTCACATCAATCACATAAAAAAGAAAGGAAACAAAACGGTATTTACAAGAATCTGTTTAGGAATTATTCCAGGCCATCAGGGCAAAAACAGAGCTGTCTATATAAAGGGGCCCCCTGAAAGGCTGAATTGCAGCGCATGTAATTTAAGAGAAAAACCTTGACGGGGCATGTCATACCCATACTTATGTACAGGAACACAACTAGATCCAAACTTCAGATGGGTGCTAACACTCCCAACCAGGACTGGTCCTAGCACTGGTCGCACACAGTGCAAGTCTATTTTGGCGTCCCCCTCCCCTATTTCCTCCTTCTCCATGAGTTTCCTCACTACCTCTCACCAATACTACACCTCATCTCTCTATAGCACCATTCTGGCAAAAATTTCATTTTTTGATAGCACTACTCATTGTTTACTCACACTCATTTCTTTGATCTGCATGGTACACGTTGTTTGTAGCAGGCACAGTAAACCTCTGCGCTGTGTGGGTGACAGAAGTGCCCATGTGAGTGCACGGTGAGCCATGCAACAGTGAGAGGAGTGACTGCAGGGTGCATGAGGTGACCATATGAATTTGGGTGCAGATGTAAATGCAGAGTGGGACGAATGAATGGGTGGTTAGTGATGGGCTTATTTGAATGAAGTGCCACATGAGTGCAGGTTGAGTAGTGTGCTTGTGTGACTGCAGGGTGAGGTACAGGTTGAACAGCACAAGTGCATTGTGAGTGCAGAGTAATCACTGAGTGCAGGAGGAGCAGGTGAATGGTGTGAGTGCCTGGGGATCAGTGTGAGTGCATTGTAATCGCTGTGAGTGCAGAGTGAGCGTGAAAGTGAAAGGTGAGAATGAGGAGCGAGTTGTCTGAATGCTAGGTGCTTTCCCAGACACTTTTAAAGTAACTCAGCATGTTATTGACGGCAGGGTAGGGTTTCATATATGTTAAACTATTGCTATTATGGCATTTACCAGGGATCGAGGGTGGAGGAAATAAATGTGCTGATCTTGCAACAAACTACAGGCTAGGTGTAGGTAATTGTAAATTACTGATTCAAAAATACTGAATTTTACCGATTCGGTATTTTCGAATCGGTAATTGCAGTGTAGATAATAATTCGGTAAAAAATACCGAATCGGCAAGATTCAGTATTTACCGAATCGGTATTTACCCATTCGGTATTTGCCATTGATTCCTATGGGCCTGGAGGCCCATAGGAATGAATGTCAATTACAGAATCAGTAATTACCGATTCTGTAAAATTGGAAAAAAGTCAAGAGTGGCAGAGTGTCACTTTGACACCCTGCTGCACCCCTGATTAGTGCTTGTGTGCACATGTGGCACACATACATGCCCTAAGGGCATGTATGTCTGTCACATAGCACAGGTGTAAATGCACATTTATGCATTTACATAGGAATTCCTAATTTACCACCAACTAATATTTGGTGGTAAATAACAAATTCTTAAAGCACAGAAACACTGTTTACAGGGCTTCCTACATCTCATTTACCGATTCGGTAAATACCGAATCGGTAAATGATGATTCGGTAAATACCGAATCGGTAAATACCGATTCGTTATCTACCGAATCGGAAAAATAGCCTTCTACATAGGAAAAGGCTTTTACCGGTCGGTAACGGACGATTTCAGCTGTTACCGACCAGTAATAGCCTACCTACATCTGGCCCTACAAGTTTTAAGATTAGTGTTGCCAGCTCATTATTTTGCGGTACAAATATAAGCAGTCACCTAAATTTGTATTGTCAGCATTTGTCTGTGCATACTTCGAACAGCAAATATAAATAGAGAGCACTTTTAATTGTGTTCTAGAGCTGCCTGAATGATCCATGATCATGACTGATAATAAAAGGAAACAAAGACAGAACTGTCACAGTACTATTGAATACAAACTTCTTTATATATAACAGTATTTTGTGTCAAGATAAGCAATTTGTAGGCTTTTTAAACACATGGCTGGCATTCTTATATTGGCAACTTGCAGCACTTTTAGCTCGGTGGGAATTGTGCGTCTTCTTGTGTAATTTAAAAAAAAATTGTCTCTTTTCTGGGAAGACCTAACACTCCCAGGATGGGATCAAATTGGTACAGCTGAAATGCTTCAGCTGCAGTAAGAGGCAGGATGTCTCCTCTGCTAAAACTAAAAACAAAGAACAGACTCATGTCAACTGCAGTCTAACTAGCAAACATTGCTACAGAGAAGTTCAAGTCTGGAAAGGTCAGCATCAACTTTGAAACTCCTGCTTTAAAATGTTGGTCCCCTTTCACAGCAGGGCTTGAAGCAGCCATTAAGTTTTCTGAAGACGTACAACCCCCAAACCTGCAAGCAACTCATGATTTTGCTACATCTATATAGGTCAAGTTGAACCCATCCTGAGTATATAAAACCCATAAGGTTTTTCCAGAACACATCCATTCTAGATATAACTTCCCATGTGCTATGTATTGTGCGACTTTAATAGCATTTTTAACTCAATGACTCCTTCCTTTTCTCCCCTACCCATGCTCGAGTTGGTGCCATAGATTATCCTTCCCTTTTAGCTACACTGACTACAGGCACCTATTAATAGTTCTAATAGTTCAAAAATCCCACTTTTTAGTCACATAGGGCAATATGCATGAACACATTTTCCCATAGACACAGAATGGGCAAAACCCTTTGATGCATCTGGTCCATAGACAATAAGTACATATTAATGTTTAATATATTTGTTCCAGTGTTGCTTTTTGCATATTTTGTTTGTTTCAACGTCTCATTGGTTATACTGTACACCATTCATTAATTTGTAGAGCTGAAATATTACAGCTGCAGTGGGAGACTGGGAGTCTCCTCTGCTATGAAATTGAACTCAAAAGGAACAGAACTGTCTGCTCGTTTGCTTTCGGTTTTAGCAAAGGAGAGACACTTGCTGCCTCCCACTGCAGCTGAAGCATTTCAGCTCTATGAATTAACCCCCTCCTTGTGGTAAATATTTTACCGTATACTATTTTTCCATATAATTTCAGACAGATTACAAAAGAATAGCTCAATCAAATGAGAGGCAGAGTCCGTGGTGTCTGAGTCATAAGGGCTTTAATCATAAAGAATGACTAAATGACTCGAGTCAATGGAGATCTAGTCCATCAATACAAGGGTTCGGGTATGCAATGATGGCAGGAAAAGATGTCAACGATTTATTCACAGTACATGACATATATAGTAAAATAACACAATAGCATTGAATACAGTAGGCGTGACAAGTGAAATGTATATGATAAGAACACATGTGCGTAGCAAAAAGGCGTGAACATGGGTGTGCACAGAGGCGTGAACTAGAAACGTCACAGAAAAGTGTCATAAGTGGGTGGATGCTTGGAGAATTCATGCAGAGTCAGCTGAAACCTATGGCCTAGATGCGCGCGCAGCTAATATGACGTGTGATTGACGTACATCTGGAGGAAGCTAAGAGTCTGACTTTTAACACTAGTAGAAGAGACAGAAGACTGGCATGTCAGATCGACCTGTCCCTAAACATATCTGATATCATGTATTTGGAGGATGTTTAATCTAGAGGAAAAGGTCTCTTGGGCAGAGGCTATTCTATACTGAATGTTAGTGCGTGCATAGGTGTCTGCGTGTCTACATGCGGATGCTCGAAGCCAGGGGCCTACCATGGTAACGGGAACTGTAAATTACTTGCACGGAGACAAGGAGACTTGCTCTTTGCTCTGCAGCCGAGGATATGTTTACCTAAATCACTTGACAGGAATGTGTTTTCGAGGAGCTGGGTTGGCTACGCTGATAACTTGAAGGCAAAATACTGTTTTTGGCAGGCAGACCAGGCCGAGCCGGGCACCGCTCGGTTGGCAGGAAGTAAGGCAGAGGTCAGGGATGCATCTCCATGCTGCAGCTTTCAGAGGCAGAGGCAGAAGTGGCTTGAAGACAGAAATCAGGGCCTAGCTCGGCAGAGCCAGGAAAACGTGAAAGTACACCATATAAAGACGGTGGCACGGCATACTTAGGAACTGAATTATCAATCCATTCATGGTGGATCTGATAGAGTACATGTTAACGTTGGACGCAAATGTATTTGCGTCTTCAGATTCAGTTGTGGAGGGAAATTACATGTACTTGAAGTGGGTACATGGAGCCGTTGGGGTCTACGTTAGGGGACACACTTGACCATAAAAAATCCAATTACCTCATTCCCTCCTTGTCCCCTACGGACCCTTCATGATATGTCTATTTTCATGAGACCATCAATCTGTTCATATAAAATCATTTGCTCTTCTTTCTTTCTTCTGGAATGGGAACGTGCACTTGAATGGGGAACACAAGCTGTGGCGCACAAGCCGCAAATCGCTGGCCCACATTGTAAACATAGACAACAACTGAATACTATGGCCAATATGATTCCTAGAAATGACAGTAGCTTCCATCCCCAGGCTGTAACTACACTCCAGAGCCAACCGGACCAAGTCCATGAGCCTGGATTCAGGTGTATCAGATGAGCAATCTCGTGAAGTCGGGTAATGGCCTTATAGACTGATGGCGCATTATTTGGAATAAATACGCAGCAACTGGATCCGATGACTCTACAAGCCCCGCCCCTATCGGCCAGGATGACGTCAAGGACAAGGCGGTTCTGAAGAACAACAAGTCTCATAGCAGACTGCTCCTCTGTTAAGTTGCCCAAAGCTGAAGTAGTCTCATTCACTACCGCTTCGAGTATTCTGGTTAATTTGCGTATCCGTTTACTATTGGAGACAGTTCCTAGATAGGGAAAGAATCCTTTATTGAAATCTGTATATTGTTCCCATGTGGTTTCAGTCTGATCAACTATTGGGAGGTCTCTTTTGTGTCTAACAATATTAAGGCGGGAATTCCTGTGATAGTCAGATGGGGCTAGAAATACTGGTGGCAATAAGAATGCAATGAAACAGGTACCATCCCAGTCTGGAGGTAAACGGACATAGGCTGTCTGACCACATATAAAGTAGGAGTGTCGGGAAGCTTTGAATGTAGACTTGCCTTGATCACTGAATTCGACCACAGTAGTACAGTCACTGTGACCTAGACGTACTGAACCATTCTTCCTGACACATAATACACCTTTCGCTGGTAGAACTGATATGGATGGTAAGTCTGGACTTTTTTCTGACTGAACATTTAGAATCATGAGGTTAAGTGTAAAATTGCCTAATCCATACACTTCGTTTTCTAGATCTGTCCCTGTCATTTGTGGAAGACCTTCTTCATTCGGGAAACATGCTTTGTTCATGACTGTGTTCAGATTTCCCCATATCCAATTGCCTTGGGAAACCCTAGAGTCAGTGTCTATGGCAGATATTAAACTAAACTAGGCACCACAGGAACCATTATGTGTAAACGGGTAAGGAAAAAGAGGCAGAGCTCCCTTATAGTTCTGGTAGGGAGGGAGTCGGCCACATATCCAACAATTAGTGGCATTGTTAATCTGGTGAGAATGGTGTAACATACGAATGAATGTATTGTTGCGCAGCGCAAGTCGATAAGACAATTCGTGTGGGGGTAGAGCACTAAACGTGTGTTCTGTAGTGTTATTAGAAAAATGTACAAGAGGAAAATACATATAAAGCATCCAACTAAAAGCAATAATCGTAAGCCTCAGAAAAAACATAATAAGTAATGTGCAGATACATCTGCTCCGGAGACTTTTACAATATTTTCGTTTCTTGGTCTCCTGTCTATCTCTCTCTCTATTTGGGTCTAACTTTAACATTGTCAGAACTGCCTAACCGCTTCACCCCGGGGGGGACTTAAACAATTAAACTGTCTGACTTACTAGACCTCAGTTTCTGGCGATACTCCTCTTGGGGAGTTTTCTCTAGAAGGGGAAGTTTGGTATCAGTCACTGGGACGTGGGAGTTCTGGGATTCGGATTTTGGCGGAAGTCCATGAAAGCGTTTGACGTGACTGGAGTGCACCCACCCCTTCCGCCCCTCGATTTTCACTGCAGTCCTTGTTGTTAACAAAACAATCTTCGGCTCCTTCCAGCGGGGCTCCAACGGGCTTGATCTGTCGAAATTGCGTACAACGACTACATCGCCTGGAAGCAGTTCATGGGGCTTCACCTCAGTGTTGTCTGGGAAGGCTGCCGCGACCTGTGAACGACATGATTGTAGTGCAGACATCAAGGAAGCAAGGTAATCTGTCAACATAGTACTATCAACATCAGTAATCTTTCGCGGCAGAGGCGTCCCCCACATATTAGGAGGTCTACCGAAGACCACCTCATACGGGGATAGCCCTGTCCTAGAGTGCGCTACCATTCTCATATAGAAAAGTGCAACTGGCAATGCTACTATCCAATCTACTCCCTTCTCTTTACACACTTGCAAGGCGAGTTTTCAGAGTCTGATTGTGTCGCTCCACGAGACCTGCTGCCTCAGGATGCCGGACACAGTGAAACTTCCACTGGTACCCCAATAGAAGCGAGACCTGCTCCATAAGTTCGGATGAGAATGGCTGACCATTATCTGAATACACGACACGGGGCAAACCGTATCGAGAGAAAAACTCACGAACCAACTGCCTGGCAGTGGTCGGGGCAGTGTAATCTGGGACTGGATATGCTTCTGTCCATCGGGATAGGGCACATACGACTACGAGGACATACTTAAATCCTCGGCACCTGTCCATCTGGATATAATCCATCTGGAGGACTTCAAAAGGATAGTCGGGAGGATGGAATCCACCTTGCTCTACGGGAATCCCTTTTCCTGGATTGAATTGACAACAGATCATGCAGGTACGCACTTTCTGTTTTGCTGCTGCTCGTAAATGCTTGTTGAACCAAAGATTCTGTACACTGTCTAACATGGCTTTTTCTACTAAATGTGCTGGACTATGTGCTGTGTTAATGATAACTTGAACCATAGAGTCGGGGAGGAACCATGTGGTCTTTCCCCTTGTCATCCATCCTTGATCTGTCTGGACCCCTCCTTGTTCAGCCCATTTCTTTATTTCATCTGGAGTGGCATGTGTTTGTATGTCGATGACATCTAGTGTGGGGTCCCTGACTGTCATACAATGTGTCTGTGAAGTCGCATCCGTCTTGGTCATGTCCGTCGTTTGAGTATGAGTCAGTGCTGTATGTTTCGCTATTCGATCTGCAAAGTCGTTGCCCTGAGAAATCTTGTCTGTGACTTTTGTATGTGCCTTACACTTCATGATAGCTATAGCTGTAGGCAAATGTATTGCTTCTAACAAAGCTTGAATGAGGGGACCATGCTGTATCTTGGCTCCGTGAGAGGTCAAGAAACCTCTTTCTTGCCAGAGGACACCGAAGTCGTGAACGACTCCGAATGCATAACGTGAATCTGTATATATATTTACTTTCTGGTTCTTGGCTCGTATACTGGCTTGGGTCAGAGCAATGAGCTCTGCTGCCTGAGCAGACAGGGTGTCAATGCGATGTGTTTCTATGACATCAGTTTCAGTGGTCACTGCATACGCGGCCACTAACTCTCCTGTACTTGTTCTTAAACATGAACCATCCACATAAAGTGTCAGGTCTGGATCGGGTAATGCGACATCTGTCAAGTCTTGTCTGGGCTTCGTAACTGTGTCAACTACCTCCACGCAGTCATGTGGAGTGGGATCTGTTGTGCTCGATGGTAAAAGTGTAGCAGGATTCAGTGTATTACAGCGTCTGATTTCTATGTGTGGCTGGAATAACGTCAATTCATAACCTGTCAGTCGTGCTATAGTCAAGTGTTGAGTCTGGGTTCTGTTTAAAAGAACCTCTACAGAATGTGGAACTTGTACTGTCAATTGATGTCCTAATACAATGGAGTCGCTTTGTCTGATTGCTAGAGCCGTAGCTGCAACTGACTTTAAGCACGCAGGCAAGGCCTGGGCTACTGGATCCAATGTACTCGATAAATAAGCACAAGGTCTGTGTTTGTCTGCTTGTAACTGAGTGAGAACCGACAACGCTGTGCCATCGCGTTCTGTGACAAAAAGTGTAAAAGGTTTGCTGTAACATGGTGTCGCTAAAACTGGTGCTTGACATAAGGCTTTCTTTAATTCGTCAAAAGCTTGTGTATGTTCCTGTGTCCAAGGGAGAACAGTCGAAGACGCTGCCTCCTGTGTTGTCAACTGTATGACTGGTTTAGCTAGAAATGCATACTGTGGAATCCATTGTCTACAATAGGAAGTGAGTCCAATAAAGGCTCGTACTTCTTTCTGTGTCTTGGGTTGCGGAAGATGTGCAATTAACTGAATTCGTTCAGGTGTCAGCTGCCTACCCCACTTGGTCAGCAAGTGCCCAAGGTACACCACTTGCTGAGCACAGAATTGTAGCTTCGAAGGAGACACCTTGTGTCCCTTGTCCGCCAAGAAAAGTAAAACTGTCAGTGATGCTTGTTCGCATTCTGGTTCACTACGGGCGGTGATCAATAGATCATCGACGTATTGGAGTAGGGCAGTGTTGGTAGGCATGTGAATACTGTCAAGTTGTCGTTTTAATGCTTGGCTGTAGATGCTGGGGCTTTCTGTGAATCCTTGAGGTGCGCGTGCAAATTTGAAGCTTCGGCCATTTAAACAGAATCCGAAAAGATATTGGCTTTCCGGGTCAATGGGAACACTAAAGAAGGCGTTCTTGAGGTCAATTACAGTAAAGAACATCGCTTCGGAATCAATAGCTGTCAATAGGGATGAAATGTCTGGGACCACAGGATATTGTGGTACAATGCATTTATTCAATTCTCGTAAATCGATAACTAATCGATAAACTGGAGGTGCATTTGGATCAGTACGTTTAAGAATTGGAATGATAGGGGAATTACAAACATTGGAGTCGGTTTCTACAACCACTCCTTGTGCAATGAGCTCGTCAACGATCTTCAGTAAAGCCACTACAGCATCTGGTGGTAACTTGTATTGTCGAATGCGTGGTAGTACTACTCCTGGCTTGAGTGTGACACGATATGGAGTAATGTGCATAAAACCTACATCAGTGGGGCCTTTTGCCCATAAATGTGCAGGAACATTCTGTAACCTGGGGTCAAAATCTCTCAATACATAATGGCCTTTGAAATCACGAAGGAACAACCTTACTCCTTCCGGAGAACAACAAATTACAGCTCCTAGAGCCTTCAGGGTCTTTATACCAAGTAAGTTTTCTGGACATGATTTCGTGAGCAGTAAATCTGTAGTGCGGGACAATGGACCAACTGCAAGGGGAACTGGTTTCGATTTTTAATCTTTCTGCTTAGGTGGATTTTCTTCTCTTTTTCTTTTGGGGCTCCTGTTTTTCTTGTTATGTTGTTACACACTGCTGCTGTATGTGGAAAGCGCCGGGACACTCTTTTAGAGTAGCCGAGCGCTATATAAACACATTTTAACATAACATAACATAACATAGGCTTTCCTGAAAAACCAAGGGAAACATTCTGTGAGCCTGAGAGGGGTGCCCCTGGAACCTCGTCGTGACTGATTGTTGTTCTGCTTGCCCCTGTGTCAATTAAAAACTTTCTATTCTTCCCTAATACCTGACTGTGTACATAAGGGCCTTCTTGATCTACAGGAACCTCGATAAGGGGCAAGCCAACCTCCCTCTCTAGGCTGTTTCATGTGTAATGCTGGTAATCGGGGTAGTCGGATTGTACATACTGGTACATCTGCTGTGTGACATGTTGTGTTGCGGCAATGGGCTGTGGCTGCGGTACTGCTACAGTCTGTTGTGGGATCTGCATAGGCTGGACATTTTGTGGAACGTGTTGTTGGACCTGGTCCTGTCTAGGAGGATGCGGTCTCTCTTTAGTTTTACCTGTAGCTATGTTGTGTTTCAAAACTGCGCAATCGTTTACATAGTGACCTGGCTGTTTACAATAGTTGCATATCCCTTTAACAGGAGCTGCTGAATTTGAATTATTTGATGGTGTCGTACCCCTTTTATGACCGTCAGCTGGAACTGACTGAGCAACTAGTACTTTCATATTCGTGTCTTTCATACGTCTCTGTTCGTGATCATGTTCCTCTCTAATTCTGTTCTGGTGATACTGTAACATTTGTAACATTTGGGAAGGTGAATTAGCTTGCCATGTGCTCTCGACTTTCAGTACACGGTTCTTAACCTGGGGCAGGGAATTCTCGACTAATTTGGATACGAAAAGGTGTGGGTATGACTCGCTACTTGTTTTCAGGCCACTATTAATAATAAAACATTTCTCAAATCGGGAATAAAAATCACTAGTGTCTTCGTCGGGTTTCTGTTTGCAGGCTGAGATTGCATCCCAGTCCTCCTTTTTAGTTGCTAACAATCTTGGCAAAACCTGTACTAACAATCCTGGTAATGCTTTAGTTTTCTCCCCAAGTCCTACACCTGGGGTTCGACCAGTTTCTTCGGCTTCTAATGCAGCCCAATCAATCTTTTTGTCTCCCACCTCCCATTCTTTTTCTTTGAGTTTCTCGTAAATACCGGCAGGCAATAACACTTTCAATATTTTCATAATGTCGGGATAAGTATAATCTCCCATGAGTAACATGTCTTTTATTTCACGGTGGAAACCTGCAGGGTCTTTATCATGACTGGGCACTATTTTCTTCATTTCCAATAGTTCCATTTTAGTTATGGGCGTGTATACATACACACGTGCAAAAGTATCATCCGGGTTCCGGATTGGATGTACTTCTCGTAAAGGATTCTGTTTGTCAAAATGATATGGTTGCCTGACAGGGGGTGGAACGGAAACAAGATGGGGAGTCAAGAAAGTTCTATATTTGTGACGTTGTTCTAAAATCGTTTCAATTAGATCGGTACCTAGACCTCTCCATCTTCTCAGGAGTAAGTCTTGTAATAAACTATATAACGGACCTGGATCAGATGCTTGGTTTTCGTACTGTATAATGAGGTGTTGAGTCATGTATATACCAGCTAGTCGCTGTTCTTCTGGAGTAAGACTTAAAAATGTTTGCACTACTGAATCGTCTTTATATATGCTGTCATCTCCGGCCCACTGTACTGCGGACCGGGCTAGTTCCTGATCACGTAGGGTATCGAGTTCGTGATAACCTACCCTTTCTTTCAGTACTTTGTCAGTAATTTGGAATACATGTTCAAGGGAACATCGCTCTGGTATTGGACAAAGGTAACGTTTCTTGTTTTCTAAACGAATGGGTCTATCGAAGGGCCTATCAAGAGGATACGGTTTAGGGAATTTCTCTCTACCTACATATGCCATAATTTTTCTATCTGACTGTTGCGATGTTTCTGCTGAATTCTCTGGTTCATCCTCCTGCGAGGAGTCCTGATCGTCTGATTCGAGTGGCTCTTCAGATTCTCGACGGGCATGTATTTCTATTATTTCTTTACGGATTTTTCTAACCATAGCATGTACACATCTCTCCTTATCATGTTTACCCTCCGAAATATTCTGGCTCCATCTATTCAATCTATCCATCTCATCTTGTGGAAAGCCTGTCTGATCTTGTTCCCTTATCAAACAATTAACCAAAAATCGCATAATTAAACCTTTGTTTTCAACTTTCTGACGTGACATGGCTTCACCAACACACTCCGATCTTTCTCCTGTTCTAATAAAATGATACAAATTGTCTAGATGGTCTGGCATTTCTGGTAGTAATTGCAAATAATCTGTAACACGTCTTAAATGTAGGGACGCTAACAACATGGGTCCTGTCTTTCCAGGCACTGTGTCATATCTGCAATCTGTAAGCTGTTCTCTGAGCTTTTCGGCTGGGGCCCCTTTAGGTGTACGCTGCATTGCGAATTCTCTCATTGTCACTCGTTGTAACTGGGGCGGGGTGCGATAACCTCCTGTAGCACCTCCTGATGCGGAGGCTTGAGCATAACCTGGCTGTAGGGTCGGTATCTGTTGTAACGGGGTTGAAGCCTGGCCAGTGCCAGACCCAAAGGGATTAAGCGGATGAATAGTGGGAACAACAGGTACGGGTGCAGGAAGCGGTGCGGGAGGGGTCTGCTGTTGCGGACCCGGGGGCTGATGATCATGGGGTAGGTTAATGTCAGCAGGTGGTACATGGGCAGGTACATTGGTATATGCGGGAGCTACATCGTCTAAATAGGAAGAAAGGAAAATATCTGCTGCGGTCTTGTGACGTAATTTAGTCGGAACCAATGGAGGGGGCAGATTTTTCGGTGTTTCCGGGGTCGCCTTGGGCAGGCCCTCGGCCAGGACTGGATACAGTCCCGTCAAAATGGCATTACTCTGTCTGTCGTGTTGTTCCATTCTAACTCGTTCTCCTTCTTCTAGTAGTTCTTTTTCTTTGGCTTTGTCAGAATCCTCTCTACTTTTCTCTGCCTTTCTGAGTGCTTTCTCTGTCCGTCTATGTGATTCTTTACGCCATAATTCTATGGCATCTTTCTGTGACTGTCTGGCTTTCTTTTTCCACAACGCTTCCTCTACTCTCATGATGCACTCGGCATCCCATGTCCCTGTAACGGGCCATCTCTGATTGTCTGCTAAGTCCTTCGTGTATTCCACCCACAAGTCGAGAAATAATATGGCATCTAAGCCGTGCTTGTGGTACATAAAATATCCGGGAGTGTCCCTGGGTGGGATGGGAACAGCTTCTTCAAGTATCCCTTTCCTAGTTCCTATCTGTCGTAATTTCGAGAATAGAGGCATTACTACCTCGATCTAGACACTATACACAATAAACACGGTAAAAATGCAAACAATCACTCATACCACGATATTAAGACACATTTAAATCATTTTGAAACGAACAACAATAGCTGTATACTAATTTGAATTCAATACTAGACGCACTGCTAAACAGTACAGATACACTGCTAAAACAGTGCAGACCGGGTCTGCGTACCCAAACCCGTCTTGACCGGACACAAATTAATGCACCCGTCTAGATGCGTCCCCAGCAACGGTACTCACCGGGAAGCACAGAACGGAAGGCCTCGGAAACTCGACTGGACCGGACTGACTTCACTGCTTCTGCCGCGCACTACGCATGCGCCTCGACACTACAGGTGGGCCTCTCGATACCTCGGACACTGCTCTCTCGGCTCTGGTCGGGATCCTCCGCACTCCTCACCGCCTCGTCTGGATGTCGGCCGTAGTCTCCGTCACCTCCGTAGGCCTGAGGGAGATACAGGAAATCCTGCAGATGCGCATGGGGTCCGTCACAGCTGTAGTCGGGGGCAGAGCCTGCGACGCATCGCCGGCGCGTGGGGTGGGGGAGGGGTCCCTATTCGGGTGCCAAATTATGTGGTAAATATTTTACCGTATACTATTTTTCCATATAATTTCAGACAGATTACAAAAGAATAGCTCAATCAAATGAGAGGCAGAGTCCGTGGTGTCTGAGTCATAAGGGCTTTAATCATAAAGAATGACTAAATGACTCGAGTCAATGGAGATCTAGTCCATCAATACAAGGGTTCGGGTATGCAATGATGGCAGGAAAAGATGTCAACGATTTATTCACAGTACATGACATATATAGTAAAATAACACAATAGCATTGAATACAGTAGTCGTGACAAGTGAAATGTATATGATAAGAACACATGTGCGTAGCAAAAAGGCGTGAACATGGGTGTGCACAGAGGCTTGAACTAGAAACTTCACAGAAAAGTGTCATAAGTGGGTGGATGCTTGGAGAATTCATGCAGAGTCAGCTGAAACCTATGGCCTAGATGCGCGCGCAGCTAATATGACGTGTGATTGACGTACATCTGGAGGAAGCTAAGAGTCTGACTTTTAACACTAGTAGAAGAGACAGAAGTCTGGCATGTCAGATCGACCTGTCCCTAAACATATCTGATATCATGTATTTGGAGGATGTTTAATCTAGAGGAAAAGGTCTCTTGGGCAGAGGCTATTCTATACTGAATGTTAGTGCGTGCATAGGTGTCTGCGTGTCTACATGCGGATGCTCGAAGCCAGGGGCCTACCATGGTAACGGGAACTGTAAATTACTTGCACGGAGACAGGGAGACTTGCTCTTTGCTCTGCAGCCGATGATATAGCTGGGCTGGCTACGCTGATAACTTGAAGGCAAAATACTGTTTTTGGCAGGCAGACCAGGCCGAGCCGGGCACCGCTCGGTTGGCAGGAAGTAAGGTAGAGGTCAGGGATGCATCTCCATGCTGCAGCTTTCAGAGGCAGAGGCAGTAGTGGCTTGAAGACAGAAATCAGGGCCTAGCTCGGCAGAGCCAGGAAAACGTGAAAGTACACCATATAAAGACGGTGGCACGGCATACTTAGGAACTGAATTATCAATCCATTCATGGTGGATCTGATAGAGGACATGTTAACGTTGGACGCAAATGTATTTGCGTCTTCAGATTCAGTTGTGGAGGGAAATTACATGTACTTGAAGTGGGTACATGGAGCCGTTGGGGTCTACGTTAGGGGACACACTTGACCATAAAAATTCCAATTACCTCATTCCCTCCTTGTCCCCTACGGACCCTTCATGATATGTCTATTTTCATGAGACCATCAATCTGTTCATATAACATCATTTGCTCTTCTTTCTTTCTTCTGGAATGGGAACGTGCACTTGAATGGGGAACACAAGCTGTGGCGCACAAGCCGCAAATCGGTGGCCCACATTGTAAACATAGACAACAACTGAATACTATGGCCAATATGATTCCTAGAAATGACAGTAGCTTCCATCCCCAGGCTGTAACTACACTCCAGAGCCAACCGGACCAAGTCCATGAGCCTGGATTCTGGTGTATCAGATGAGCAATCTCGTGAAGTCGGGTAATGGCCTTATAGACTGATGGCGCATTATTTGGAATAAATACGCAGCAACTGGATCCGATGACTCTACAAGCCCCGCCCCTATCGGCCAGGATGACGTCAAGGACAAGGCGGTTCTGAAGAACAACAAGTCTCATAGCAGACTGCTCCTCTGTTAAGTTGCCCAAAGCTGAAGTAGTCTCATTCACTACCGCTTCGAGTATTCTGGTTAATTTGCGTATCAGTTTACTATTGGAGACAGTTCCTAGATAGGGAAAGAATCCTTTATTGAAATCTGTATATTGTTCCCATGTGGTTTCAGTCTGATCAACTATTGGGAGGTCTCTTTTGTGTCTAACAATATTAAGGCGGGAATTCCTGTGATAGTCAGATGGGGCTAGAAATACTGGTGGCAATAAGAATGCAATGAAACAGGTACCATCCCAGTCTGGAGGCAAACGGACATAGGCTGTCTGACCACATATAAAGTAGGAGTGTCGGGAAGCTTTGAATGTAGACTTGCCTTGATCACTGAATTCGACCACAGTAGTACAGTCACTGTGACCTAGACGTACTGAACCATTCTTCCTGACACATAATACACCTTTCGCTGGTAGAACTGATATGGATGGTAAGTCTGAACTTGTTTCTGACTGAACATTTAGAATCATGAGGTTAAGTGTAAAATTGCCTAATCCATTTTAATAAATTGCCTGGCTCCTTGAAAGGCTCAATCATCTCTCCAATTTTCAAGTCAGGGGATAAGTCACTCCCACAAAATTATCGATTAGTGACCCTATTGGACAATGAAGCAAAGTATTTTTCAGGTACACTCTTGGAGGAGTTGCAGGCCTGGACCACAGAGAATTCCCTAATTCCAGTATATCAGACTGGCTTCGCTAAATCAGTTGGGAAAACCACTAATATCCTACCCATGGGTATGGTAATAGACAAGGCTGAATCAACTAAACTGCCCATTCACTTTTGCTTTCTAGACTACAAGGCCGCTTTTGACCATATAAATCGGAACATCTTATGGTCTAAATTAAACAGCTGGGGTATACCAAGGTCTCTGTTAGACTTACTGATAAACCTTTATACGGTCACATGGGTCCAGATAAAGGATGGATCATTCTTGTCAAGACGCATACCAACCAACAAAGGCCTTAAACAGGGTTGTGTTTCAGCTCCCACATTATTTAAATTGTTTTTAGCAGACCTCAACCCGATGCTAAACAGCTGTAACTCCCACGCCCACAAGTTAGGTGGGCTATTATTACTGTGCCTTCTTTATGCGGATAACATAGTCCTAATTAGCCATACAAATGTAGGACTACAACATCTTGTGAATGCTACACAGGGCTATTTAGAAACAAACGAACTGACCATAAATCTGGAGAAAACACACATAATGACGATCAGCAAGAATAGGAAAAAATCACCTACCTGGTTTTGGAATGATGTTCGTATTAAGGATACGTTATTATATAAATGTCTAGGAGTGAAAATTGATAAAAGCGGACAGTTCATTGAACAGAAAACCAGTATTAGAGGTAAAGGCCTTGCCTTGGCAATCTCATTAAAAGCACTAAACAGTAGACTCACTGGCCCATCTCTCTTACCTCGGTACAAGTAATACGAGCCAAACTCCTGCAAACAATCACTTATGGGTGCGAACTACAGCGAGGCAGAGATGTAAAGGCCCTTGATAATACTGCTTATTTTTAGTCTGTCCAAGTGCACTTCACCGGCTCAAATTAGGGTAGAGTTTGGCATCCAGAAACAGCTCTTGGCACGACAGGGGGCATACATAATAAGTTGGGTCATAGTGCGAAAATCGATAGAAGGAACTCTAAATGACTATCTATGGAAGGAGTAAGAGCAACACTCAGCCTCACCAGCAGCCAAGTACCTCAAAAGCAGCCTGGCGAATTCTGGCTTAAACCAGCTTTGGGATACCCCAAAAACACTTAACGCTTAAAAAGCTGGTCATGAAAACAATCAAACAGCTTTCGTTGGTTGAAGATAAGGCATCCCTCACGAGAAGGTCACACGGCTGGATGACTCTGAGCTTGTATTCCACACTAGCACCACAGAATTACTTTGAATTGGGCTATGCTAAAACTGTTAAAATGAAGTTTAGAAAGTACCGGTTGGGTCAGTCACCCTGTATCCAGCATTTTCCTTCCTGGTTAAATGACAAGGCGGGCTCCTCTTGTCGCTTATGCGGCTCAGCGCCAGAGGATATGCTGCATTTGTTATGCTCCTGCGATGAACTTTTGGAGGAACGAAAGCATCTGCTAAAATGTCATTTTAACCCCTTCGACGCTGATGACGAGCTGGGCTCGTCATGGCGTAGCCTCCTCGCACGCTGATGACGAGCCCAGCTCGTCACGTAACATGCGATTTACGAAAACTCAGCGCAGGAGCGGAATTCCGCTAGCGCGCATGGAGTTAATCAGCGAGGGATACGCTCACGAAGACAAGCAGTTCTTGCCTGCTCTACACCTCATGGTCCACAGCTAAACTGTAGTCTTGTGAAGTTTATGAAGGTGGTGGAAAGGAAAATGCCCAGACCTAAGTCCTAATTGCTTATAAGATACTATTAAAATTCAAGGCTACTTATTTCCACCCACGGTTCCACAATAGTGTACATTTTATGATTTTAAAAGAAAGGAAAAAATTGTGATTTATGAAATATTGGTTTTATTAATGCATGTAGATCTCCTTTTAAATCTTGATGTATGAACATCACCACAGGCGTGGAGTGTAATTTGCTCTATTACTGAGACTAACAACTGGTTGATTTTTGCCACAGACCGCGCCTCCTCACGCCTCACCTCTCCCTCCCAATCATCCCTTCAAGTACTTATCTGCCGCTCCGGGACTAATTGTCTAGCATATACCATCACTGCGTCTTTAATGTCCATCAACATGAATATGCCACACCTGGATAAGGCATACATCATGGCGGACCTACTTTGCATGTGAGTAGAAGAGCATTCCGAATACAAAACGCACACATATGAAACCCTCTCCCTCCAAAAATGCAAAGTGGATCTTTCATCAAGCAATTCTAACATTTTTTGAAAAGATGGCTATTCATAATCATAGTCATCTGTAACTGCTGCACTTTTTCATTATTGTTATCCTCCGATCCCCAGGGCGAAGGGACTCCACAAGGAGTGTAAGTTTCACTTTAAAATTAACCTTAAGTAAATAAATAACCACAGCTCTGTTGAACACACACTCAGAGCATGGACGATGGCTGGTGGCATATTTCTTATTCGTATTGGTTACTACCTGCCTCTCCCAGGTTTACGTCTCAGAGCATATATCATGGCTGGTTGCATATTGCACATTCCTATGGGTTACTACTCCCTGTCACTCCTAGTTGGAGATTTGAGAGCATATACCATTGCAGTTAACACATTGCACATTCCTAAGGGTTGTTTCCTGCCACTCCCAGGTAGACATCTCGGAGCATGACTGGTTGCATATTGCCCATTCCTATGTTTGCTCCATGTCAATCATAAGTGGACATCTCAGAGCGTATCATGGCTGGTTGCATATTTCACATTCTTATTGGTTACTCTCTGTCACTCCCAGGTGGACATCTCAGAGTAAATACCATGACTGGTTGTCAAATGCCCATTCCTATGGGTTACTCTCTGTAACTCCCAGGTTTACATCTCAGAGTAAATACCATGACTGGTTGTATAATGCCCATTCCTATGGGTTACTCTCTGTCACTCCCAGGTGTACATCTCAGAGTAAATACCATGACTGGTTGTATAATGCCCATTCCTATGGGTTACTCTCTGTCACTCCCAGGTGTACATCTCAGAGTAAATACCATGACTGGTTGTATAATGCCCATTCCTATGGGTTACTCTCTGTCACTCCCAGGTGTACATCTCAGAGTAAATACAATGACTGGTTGTATAATGCCCATTCCTATGGGTTACTCTCTGTCACTCCCAGGTTTACATCTCAGAGTAAATACCATGACTGGTTGTATAATGCCCATTCCTATGGGTTACTCTCTGTCACTCCCAGGTGTACATCTCAGGTGGTTGCTCCAGTCCCTGGTCTTCACTCTTTTGGCCCCCTTCCCTAGGTTCCCCCCCGGTCCCTTCTACCTCAGTCAAAACTTTAGGTATTAAACTCAACTCTCAGCTCACTCTCCACTCCCAGGTCAGTTCCGTGGTGTCCTCCTCCTTCCTGTCACTACGCACCATCCACAAGGTATCTCGCTTCTTCACCTTCGGGCCTTGAAACTGATCATTTTGGCAATGGTCATATCCCGCCTGGATTACGGCAACGCCCTATATGGGGGGATCCCAGCATATAGCCTACGGCGGTTGCAACTAATCCAGAACCAGGCGGCACGATTGGTGTTCAATCTCCCTAAATTTCACCACGTAACCCCCCTTCTCAGATCTCTACACTGGCTTCCGGTCCGTGAACGCGTCCAGTTTAAACTTGCTTCTATCACCTTTCAAGCACGACTGGGCGCGACTCCGGCCTTTATAACATCTGAAATTGTTCCCTATGTTCCAACCAGAGAACTGCGCTCCTCCTCGCAATTCCTGCTTTCAGCCCCTCGCTTTCAGAGAAAGAAATGGGGAGGATCCAAGTTTGCAACTCTTGCCCCACTCCTGTGGAACTCCCTTCCGCTGGAGCTCCGATCTATAACTCTGTACCCTCTATTTCGGAAGCAACTTAAAGCCCACCTATTTGTCAAATGTTTCAACTAAATCAATTGGTGCTCCCCCCTTCCTATCCTGCTCCCCCCATTCGTACTCTGGAGAATTGTCTTTTGCAGCGCCATGAAACCGCTGGTGAAAGTGCGCTATACAAATATTTTAAACTCAAACTCAGAGTAAATACCATGACTGGTTGTATAATGCCCATTCCTATGGGTTACTCTCTGTCACTCCCAGGTGTACATCTCAGAGTAAATACCATGACTGGTTGTATAATGCCCATTCCTATGGGTTACTCTCTGTCACTCCCAGGTGTACATCTCAGAGTAAATACCATGACTGGTTGTATAATGCCCATTCCTATGGGCATTATACAACCAGTCACTCCCAGGTGAACATCTCAGTGAATGTACCATGGCAAGCTACATATTGCCCATTCCTAGGGGTGGCTTCTGTACCAAATCTGGTTGTACCGTAAAGCAAATATTACACTTGATCTAAACTGTTACTTCTTCTGCACTAGCACCTCCTATGACGCCACAGTCAATGGGCATAACGTTGTCACGGACCACTTTATAAATGGTAGGCGTTCGCTTGAATTTTCGTGTCTCGTCTCACACTTACTCCTACTGTCACGTGTAGGTGCAGCCACATGTTTTCAGCAACATGGTCACAGTAGCCTTTGCCAGACACTCATAACACCAAAGCATTTCCAGCACAGGCCACAAGGTTCTCAAACCTGTCTATCTTAACTATCATCTTTTATTAAATGCTCAAGTGTCCTATCTCTCAGTCCTTTTAATTTGATATCCATTGTGTAAAAGCAGCGGCAAAAACATGAGGAGGGTATGAGATGTAGGGTATCACACACCAACCATACAGCCAGGGCTCGAGTCGGGGTACCACGTGGGTGGACGGCGTGCCCCCACTTTTTTTTACTGGGAGCTTGATAACTATAAACTGCAACTTAGTGCAAGCCACTTTTGGCACTACAGGCCAAGTGACACACGCGCTTCTGTCAATAGCAGTCCACAGAGTAGCATGCCAACAGTTCTCTACTTGTCTGGTGTGGAAAGCACTATATAAGTGCAAACACAAAGCAATACAAGTGGCCAGAGATCCTTTGCACAGGTCTAATCTTGTAATAATTGGGGCACCTTTTCTTTTAAATATGTCATTAAAATGCTTTATGGAAAGTAATATCCATTTTGTTGTTTTCATCACGCCTCTTTTTGCTTCCTTATTCATTACAAATCAAACAGTATTTATCCAAACGTTAGGGGTCACATTTATATTAAAATGATGCAGCACGGCTCCACAAGCCATTTTGCTGCACCGAGCGGCGTCATTTTAAAAGCACAGGGATGTGTCATATTTACAATAATACAACGCATCCCTGTGCTTTCCCCTGCACTGGCGCACAATTGGCTACCATGTACCAGTGCACGTACCCATGCACCAGTTTTCAAGGGGCCTGCGTTTTGGGTATGTTTGCTGTTGTGCAGGAAGGGACAACTTTCTGCACAAAAACAATCATTGATGGTGTTTTCCTCTTTTCATGCATGCTGCAGAATGCAGTGCACATAGAAAGAGGAAACATTCACACACCAACCCCTCAATCAGGTTGTGATATATTACCCACAGCCCAGCCCAAGAAACAAGGTGCATTCTGAGGAAGCCGGTTGTGAATTATCCTTTGGGGATAGGAAATCACTGGGCGAACGACCCTGTAAACAACGGCTGGGTGGCCGAGCTGTTGATCCGGGGGCAGCCCTACAGGATGTAATTACTTTTCATGTACCCAGCATAGAGCACCATCAATAAAGTACTAATTTAGTAATGGACATTTCCTTCATTTCAGAGCCCCTCATTGTTTCCAGTCAAGGCAAAGTTTCATGCATGATAAGCTCTGGGAACGATAAGTCATAGTCAACAAGCTGATCAACCACTGATTAGCATGGCATGGTTGCTGGGGATCATTGAATCTTGCTTACATGTTTGGTGATTTTTAGGGCAGATGTGGCCTCAGTGAATTAGTGGCTGTTTTTCGCCACAGAGACGGTCAATCTGTGGTTGTATTTTTTCTACTGCCATCCGCAGGTTGGGCTCCAAATCCTGTCTTGAACGGTACTTAGTCTTTAACACCGCAAGTGCTGAGAACCCAATCTCACATACATAGTACAAGCTGAAAGGCAAGAGAGTTTTGATTGCAGTTTCTCTCAAAGCTGAATACTCTGCAGATATTTTCAGCCAAAACAGTGATGGTAAAGGAGACAAAGTTATTAGATTTTTTGAGCACTTCTTTGCTCAGAGCTCGTACACGAGAAACAATTCTTCTCTAGAAATCATTGATAAACATTTTAGGCAGCATTATAATGGCATAATTGCCCACCAACCAGTTATGGATCTGGAGACAAAGGTGAGAGTCCACCGAGAGGGCGCTGAACGAGCACCTAATTAAGAATTCCTTAGTGGTACGATAAGTTGCTTACCTGAAGCAGTGGGGGTTTAGTACACGTCGGGCTTATGTTTTAAAAAAAATAGAACAAATAATAAATTAATGATGTCGCTGTAACTGGGTGTCCCCGATGTGGCTCCCCGTTATGGGATCTGGACCTGAACAAATACAAATGACTCCGCATAGTACTTCATGTAATTCCTCTTGTATCCCTCAGCAGACGGACTATCGAGGGACAGGAGACGAGATTGCAGCGGTCCATGGAAATGACAGTGACTGGCCCTTTAACTGTCAAGGAGAGGACGAGTGGGCGGAGTCACGGATCGACGGAACGCCGTCAAAAGCGGAAGTCCAGAACGACCAGGTGCGTTTGTACACCTGGAGAGGAGAAGAGGAGAAAGGACGGCGAAGGAGTGAAGCGAGTGGGACGGAGGAATCGTACAGAGGAGGAAGAGCCCAGACGGAGGAGGATACGCCTGGAGGCCACCGTTCCCACGAGCCGCCCAGCCACTCACCCGGGGGAGGTGCGTGGCTTGCTCAGGTGCGTACTCGGCTCAGGGGCTGGGAGGGACGAAAGGGCGGTCCGGCGGTACATTAGAGGAGTCCCTGGTTCCCGGTTATCCCTATCCCGAGCACAATCCCCCTCACGACCCCTTCACTTGTTTATAAGAGCTGGAGCACGTGTGGGTTTGATTCCTCACTCCCTTTCCCATATACTGCAGTCCGAGTAGGACAACCCTCTCACGAGTGCCTTTTGTTTTGTTTCCCTCCGGTCCTGGGGACGAGGCGTTGGCAAGACGGACCCTGACGATAACACAGCCCGACGGAGCCAGACCGGCTATCGGAGGACTCAGTATTTAGAACACAGACGACGACGAAGGTCCCGAAGTCGATCTCCCCGGAGAACCCCCTTACTCAGAAAGACTTGTTCTGATCACTTACTCAGTTCATTAAAACCCGTTGTAACCAAAACACGCTTGTTGCCCTTCACTGCTATCCCTGCGAGTTCCGGAAAGGTTACAGTCGCCTATTTTACTTCAGAGCAATGTTGTCGGATAGACTTTGTGGTGGCATTGACATGTTAAGGATTTAGGGTGCCCTGGGTCAAAACTATTTGGGGGGCCCCTATTCAGAACAGCTTTGAGTTTAAAAGATTCACTTTCAGCTCTGCCCTACCCTCTTTAGCCAGGCTACTAACGGTGCACAGGCGCTATGGTCAACATTCTAAAAGTGTTTACATCTAATATTCTTAGATAGTGTTGTGTGTTTTCACTGTTGTAACAAAGCAGCAGCCCACTAATTTTACAGCGAATAATATCTGTGATATCCTCCAATTTCTCACATGTGAGGACCCGTTTTGATCTAAAATAAACTTTTTTATGGTTGTTGCATGAAACAAACACAATTCTCGGCAAATAGAAATAGTCTCTCTCACATCAATCACATAAAAAAGAAAGGAAACAAAACGGTATTTACAAGAATCTGTTTAGGAATTATTCCAGGCCATCAGGGCAAAAACAGAGCTGTCTATATAAAGGGGCCCCCTGAAAGGCTGAATTGCAGCGCATGTAATTTAGGACAAAAACCTTGACGGGGCATGTCATACCCATACTTATGTACAGGAACACAACTAGATCCAAACTTCAGATGGGTGCTAACACTCCCAACCAGGACTGGTCCTAGCACTGGTCGCACACAGTGCAAGTCTATTTTGGCGTCCCCCTCCCCTATTTCCTCCTTCTCCATGAGTTTCCTCACTACCTCTCACCAATAATACACCTCATCTCTCTATAGCACCATTCTGGCAAAAATTTTATTTTTTGATAGCACTACTCATTGTTTACTCACACTCAGTTCTTTGATCTGCATGGTACACGTTCTTTGTAGCAGGCACAGTAAACCTCTGCGCTGTGTGGGTGACAGAAGTGCCCATGTGAGTGCACGGTGAGCCATGCAACAGTGAGAGGAGTGACTGCAAGGTGCATGAGGTGACCATATGAATTTGGGTGCAGATGTAAATGCAGAGTGGGACGAATGAATGGGTGGTTAGTGATGGGCTTATTTGAAAGAAGTGCCACATGAGTGCAGGTTGAGTAGTGTGCTTGTGTGACTGCAGGGTGAGGTACAGGTTGAACAGCACAAGTGCATTGTGAGTGCAGAGTAATCACTGAGTGCAGGAGGAGCAGGTGAATGGTGTGAGTGCCTGGGGATCAGTGTAAGTGCATTGTAATCGCTGTGAGTGCAGGGTGAGCGTGAAAGTGAAAGGTGAGAATGAGGAGCGAGTTGTCTGAATGCTAGGTGCTTTCCCAGACACTTTTAAAGTAACTCAGCATGTTATTGACGGCAGGGTAGGGTTTCATATATGTTAAACTATTGCTATTATGGCATTTACCAGGGATCGAGGGTGGAGGAAATAAATGTGCTGATCTTGCAACAAACTACGGGCTAGGTGTAGGTAATTGTAAATTACTGATTCAAAAATACTGAATTTTACCGATTCGGTATTTTCGAATCGGTAATTGCAGTGTAGATAATAATTCGGTAAAAAATACCGAATCGGTAAGATTCAGTATTTACCGAATCGGTATTTACCCATTCGGTATTTGCCATTGATTCCTATGGGCCTGGAGGCCCATAGGAATGAATGTCAATTACAGAATCAGTAATTACCGATTCTGTAAAATTGGAAAAAAGGCAAGAGTGGCAGGGTGTCACTTTGACACCCTGCTGCACCCCTGATTAGTGCTTGTGTGCACATGTGGCACACATACATGCCCTAAGGGCATGTATGTCTGTCACATAGCACAGGTGTAAATGCACATTTATGCATTTACATAGGAAGTCCTAATTTACCACCAACTAATAGTTGGTGGTAAATAACAAATTCTTAAAGCACAGAAACACTGTTTACAGGGCTTCCTACATCTCATTTACCGATTCGGTAAATACCGAATCGGTAAATGATGATTCGGTAAATACCGAATCGGTAAATACCGATTCGTTATCTACCGAATCGGAAAAATAGCCTTCTACATAGGAAAAGGCTTTTACCGGTCGGTAACGGACAATTTCAGCTGTTACCGACCAGTAATAGCCTACCTACATCTGGCCCTACAAGTTTTAAGATTAGCGTTGCCAGCTCATTATTTTGCGGTACAAATATAAGAAGTCACCTAAATTTGTATTGTCAGCATTTGTCTGTGCATACTTCGAACAGCAAATATAAATAGAGAGCACTTTTAATTGTGTTCTAGAGCTGCCTGAATGATCCATGATTATGACTGATAATAAAAGGAAACAAAGACAGAACAGTCACAGTACTATTGAATACAAACTTCTTTATATATAACAGTATTTTGTGTCAAGATAAGCAATTTGTAGGCTGTTTAAACACAAGGCTGGCATTCTTATATAGGCAACTTGCAGCACTTTTAGCTCGGTGGGATTTGTGCGTCTTCTTGTGTAATTAAAAAAAAAAATTGTCTCTTTTCTGGGAAGACCTAACACTCCCAGGATGGGATCAAATTGGTACAGCTGAAATGCTTCAGCTGCAGTAAGAGGCAGGATGTCTCCTCTGCTAAAACTAAAAACAAAGAACAGACTCATGTCAACTGCAGTCTAACTAGCAAACATTGCTACAGAGAAGTTCAAGTCTGGAAAGGTCAGCATCAACTTTGAAACTCCTGCTTTAAAATGTTGGTCCCCTTTCACAGCAGGGCTTGAAGCAGCCATTAAGTTTTCTGAAGACGTACAACCCCCAAACCTGCAAGCAACTCATGATTTTGCTACATCTATATAGGTCAAGTTGAACCCATCCTGAGTATATAAAACCCATAAGGTTTTTCCAGAACACATCCATTCTAGATATAACTTCCCATGTGCTATGTATTGTGCGACTTTAATAGCATTTTTAACTCAATGACTCCTTCCTTTTCTCCCCTACCCATGCTCGAGTTGGTGCCATAGATTATCCTTCCCTTTTAGCTACACTGACTACAGGCACCTATTAATAGTTCTAATAGTTCAAAAATCCCACTTTTTAGTCACATAGGGCAATATGCATGAACACATTTTCCCATAGACACAGAATGGGCAAAACCCTTTGATGCATCTGGTCCATAGACAATAAGTACATATTAATGTTTAATATATTTGTTCCAGTGTTGCTTTTTGCATATTTTGTTTGTTTCAACGTCTCATTGGTTATACTGTACACCATTCATTAATTTGTAGAGCTGAAATATTACAGCTGCAGTGGGAGACTGGGAGTCTCCTCTGCTATGAAATTGAACTCAAAAGGAACAGAACTGTCTGCTCGTTTGCTTCCGGTTTTAGCAAAGGAGAGAGACTTCCTGCCTCCCACTGCAGCTGAAGCATTTCAGCTCTATGAATTAACCCCCTCCTGGGATGGTAAATGCGTCTGCTCTTACCATGACGATAGCACAGGCACAGTGTGCCTCGTCAATTTACCGCTGAGTAAGGAGACTGCGGGGTCTTCATTTTTATTCCAGTGGATGATGTAGTCCCCAAGAAAGAGATTTTTAGAGTGGGAAAGCGATGCTTGGGTAATCAAATCAGACATCTCTTCAGTAAAGGCAATACAATTACCAGGAGCAGGTGGAGGAGGCTCCACCTATCAATGTTTCTCAACACCCTGTACTATCAGCTGTGAGAACCGTGTTGTGCACTACACTAAACATTCCCTGCCCCATCAGTCTCTCGCAAATGAATAGCGCCCCTCTAGAATACTATGCAGTGCTTCTCTCCAGTAACTGTTCCGAGAGCTATGAAGCAATGGAAAGCAGACACCAACCCCGGAGGTGGGTACACATATCCAAATGATCACAGGTCAAGTGATCACTAGCTGCTACATATGTAATGGAAGAAGAAATACTAAAACTGTAAATACTAAAATACAAGTCTAAGCACAGCCAAGATTACCACAAGATGAGAGATGAATGCACTGGATTGCAGCAAGACCCCGAGTTTAATGATATAATTGTCTAGGATGTTTACCTAGGAGCAAAGCTAGACCCTGACTGGAATGGACTGTGACCAACGCAATAGAAATGAAGAGGGGAAAGCATCCTTTCATTTTCATGGGCACTTAGTGTAATTGGAAATATTGGAGACACATAATGAGGCCAAGGTGTAAATCAGCAAGCATTGGCAAAGCCACCAGGTAACGTTTGTACATACTAATTCGTGCAATATAAGCACATTAAAGGAAACCAAGAAATTAAGTTTTCCTTATCTTCAATACTACCTTCTTCTGTTTTTACTTCAAAGTGTTTTTACTTCAAATAAAGGTTGACTAACAAGGAAGCCTCCATTATGGTCCTTCAATCGTGTCCATCGCATAAAATGAATTATAGACCAATAAAGGTTCACTTGCCAGCCAAACTTCTATGGACATAGAAACAAAAAGGGGATGATTTTGAAGGCAAGTGAGCCTTCAGTACTGCCCACCTTTTGTTTCTATGGAATAAAAAAAAAATCAGTCCCAGCTGGAGTGTAGGGAAGGGCAGGTATTGGAAACAACAGACATCCAGTGAGAGAGAGAGATGCTAACAGGTGTGGGAGGTGAGGGGCATTGAGTAGCGCACAAGGGGGGGGGGGGGGGGATATCAAGCATGAGCAAGGTGTGTGGGGACAGGGATTTTCTGAGGGAAGAAGACCAACATCATCTGCCTAGATGCAGAGCAGCCTATGGTGTCTGGGGCGCCAGTATTGCTCACCTTTTAGGAGCATTGCATGAAGCTTCCAAATTATGGGAGGCAGCAGTGCCAGTCTACTTCCCTTAAGAAGGTGGCACGCTCCTTCATTCACCGTATTTCCCATCTCTCACATTCATTGATGTTCTCCTTGTTTCCTTCTTCTTCCGTTTCCTGACATTCGCTTGAACTCTAACATGCTTGGGAATTATGAGTTGGCTTGGTTTACTGTGTTTTGCCCTTTGCTTGCTTTTCCTTTCCTTTTTCTATGAATTTTTTCAACCTAGAGTTCATTGTTATTGATAACGTCTTCCTCCACGTTGCGTTAGGGGCATGGGGTCCACCATTCTGAAGCAGGTAAGCATAGCATCTTCAAACACGAGTGTGGGTATCCAGGGCTAATCACCAGTGAGTGTATCCAGGGCTAATCACCAGTGATGGCTTCCAGGTGATGGAAACCCTCCTGCGGGGGAGGGTTCAGTAGAACGGCCTGGTCTTGAGTCCTTTCCTGAATTGCATCAGAGAGGATAAGGTAAGAGGTGAAGGGGGATTTCATTTCAGAACTTTGCAGCGAAATAGGAGAAGAAGCATCCTCCACTGTTGCTTCGGTGGACGAGGGGGTGTGAGTGAGAGAGGCAAAGTGCAAGTGTCTGGAGGGTTGGTCGAATTTCAGACGGTGGTTGATATATGCTGGTCCGTGGTTGTGTAGGGCTGTATAGGTGTGGACCAGTATCGACTGGGGAGAAATGGCAGACCTGATCCTCCTCGACCTCTCCGCAGCATTTGACACCGTATTCTACCTCACCCTTATCAAGAGGCTTCACCAAATTGGAATCTGTGATGATACCATCAAATGGATCGCCTCCTTCCTCACCGGAAGAACCCAGAGAATTCAGCTTTCACCTTAGAACCTAAGAGCAACATGTATGCCATCCCTCAAAACTCATTCAGAAGCCCTATGCTGTTTAACACCTAACTGACCCCCTCCTGTTAGTTTCTTGATTTTAACTTGGTGCTTAATTATTTACTGGTCTTATCTATTGCAGTACAGTTCTTCAGCCAGTCTTTTTTGTCTGCCTAATTCTGTTCAGCTTTCACCCTTGGCCTCCCACCGCTACCCGTCGCTGCAGCCCCAAAGGCCACTCTCGCTCCCACATTTTCCTTTCCGCCTCCCGTTCCTTTCTCCCAGCTACCCGAAGACACCAGACTCATCTTCCAGGAAGGAGGTCGCAGCCTGGAAGAGAAAAAGCTGCTTAAAACTAAACTCAGAGAGACTCGTCCTTGGACCCTCCCCCGCTGCTTGGACAGCTCCTGGTGGCCCATCGCCCTCATAAACCCACCCACCCTGACAAACCACGCCAGGAAACTTTGCATCATTCTAGACTCCTCCCTCACCAGTACTCGCCAGATCAACGCTGTCACTTCCACCTGTTTCAACTCCCTCCACTACCTGCAAGACCTCCAAGTGGATCCCCCTGAAGCCAGAAACACCTGGACTACAAAACGCCCTCTACACAGGTATCAACAAATTCCTGATAGACAAACTCCAGACTATCCAGAACACTGCAGCCAAACTCGTCCTCGGCACCCCAAGACATGAGCACATGACCCAACACCTGCAAGACCTACAATGGCTCCCCGTTGTGAAGATAGTAACTTTCAAGCTACTCATCCTTGTCTACAAATCCCTCCACAACATCGGACCCAAATACCTCAACAAAAGTTTCTCTTTGCACACCCAAAAGAAACCTACGCTCTGTCGACCTCGCGCTGACAGCGACCCTGTGCATCCATAGAACCAGAGCTGGGGTAGAGCCTTCTTCTACATCACAGTCAAAGCCTGGTATGAGCTCCCAGTCAACATCAGACGCTCCCCCACTCTGCACACCTTCGGGAAGAGCCTCAAGACCTGGCTTTACAGCTGACCTGGAGCTGCCCCCTTCAAGCGCCTTGAGACGCTCATGGGTGAGTAGTGCACTTTTAAAGCCCCTGATTGATTGATTAAGTCTGGGAGGTTTTGAGGGCATCACTACTCTGGCACTCTAATACTTTGTTCCAGCTGTGGTGGGAGGAGTTGGGTGGTTTAGTGGGAGAGACGAGGATCCTGAGTTGGTGAAGTGGATGATGGCGTGGTCTGCCTAGTTGAGGTCAGTGTAATGGCTGTAACTGACATTGTCGCTGGCTGTGAAGATGAGGTCGCTAGTGTGTCTTGCAATGTGTGTGTGGCTGGTGACCAGTTGGGTGAGGTCGATGTTGTTCATGTTCAGCAGAGGTTGGCGTTGTTTATGTCATTGAGGTCATCGTGGTGGAAATAAAGGTCTCTGAGGAAGATATATCTATTAGGAGGGGACCTGCACATCTCTCCCTGTTGACTTGACAAGGAAGGTGCATTCATGGGACAGCAGCTAGGCATGGCACAGAAGTACGTATGATTTAATAAAAGTACAATATTAACTTAGTCACAACACAGCCAGATTTCCAACGTCAAGCCTTCAACCTGCAACACACACACACACACACACACACACAGATGCACGTACACACAAACACATGCACACGCACACACACACACACACACACACAGAAAGTGTTCCACCACGAATCAAGGCGAAAGGATCATTGTACTAAACTTTCACGAAAAAGAGTGTATTTCACATTTTTACTTATATACACATTGTTTGTTTCCATGTAAAAAAACACACAGGATGATGAAAGAACACATTTAGACTCGCACTCTTTTCTCCCCACCAAGTGGAGGAAGGATACATTTAGATGGCCCTCATTCCCAAAGGAACTCTTATCATAGACTCTGCATAATCATTGCACTGTGCACTTTGAAGGTCGCTGACCTTCAGACATGAAAGCAATCTGATGAAAGGATCAAGGGCATTTCACTCGCTGTCCCCCATCTCTGTCCATAGTGGATATCAGGCAAGCTAGTGTTCTCTTTTCAATCTCTTTGTACACGTTGGATGTATTTTTTTTAAAGAACCCATAGACTCCCTGTAGGGTGTAGTGCCACCCATCCAGTGATATGTCCATCCACTCTTTGTAGGCGCTGAGGTCCACTTTCAAGTCATGAGTCCCAGGAGTCGCAAAAGTCTCTAGGTCGAGCATCCTGAAATGTTTTTGCAAGGACTTGTGTGCTCTTAGATGGAGTATTAAGATATTGCCCTCAGGAACATACCTGGATAAAGAAAATATAGAAATGTCTTTCTCATTGTTCCCCGGAGGCATCGTAGCCCAGGTTGTCATACACGCGGCTATGGCCAGTCGGAATGGCAGGCAACTCAGGACGCGGGTTGGCATAGGACAGGTGGCTTCGGTAGTTGAGCATCTCTGGCCGTATGGCAGGAAGCCGGGGTTCAGGAAGTATATTCACGGAATTGCTATATACTGGGTCGATCACGTCTACCACCGGTGTGTAAATGCTCGTAGTGTTCCACGTGGGCACCCTGGCTGTGACCCTTCCAACTTCATTCGAGTTGCCCACAGTCCCTGAGTGGGATTTATCGAGGCAACAAATGAACTGGTTCCTGGGGAAACAGAGAGAGGAGAGAGATCAAATGATGGTGAGCTGTGAGAGGAAAGCAGGATAATTAGCAACCTGTCTCTACGTGTCTGCTTTCCAGGAGAGGTAGAAAACACTTTTTTAAAGTCTATTTTTTAAATTGTATAAGGCAATAAAATACAAAAAGGCAGTGTAGCATAATCACAGGGCCACAAAGGGGTCATATATCATTCGAGCAGTCCATGAGGCATAAGTAAATTGGAAATCAAGAAAGCATTGGTTGATCAGGAATAATACATTGGCAAACTTATTGATCCCATATGTGAGTGGTTCTGAGTCCCCCCAGAGGTTCCTCCCCCGGTTCCACGAAATGATCGTCTTGGGGACCTATGTTTTTCCGATTTGCGTGGACAACCTCTACTCAGGTTTACCGTTTTTGTCTGCTAGCATGCCCCAGTCCATGTTGTGTTCTCAATCTACCAAGGCTGGCGTTTCCCGCAGGTGTAAAAATACTACTGGCCCGATTCACAGAACTAACTTAAGACAAAATCCTAAACTTACTACCATTTTGGTATTCACAGAAAGCACTTACTCATTTTGGTATTCACAGAAGGCACTTACTCATTTCGGTATTCACAGAAGTTAGGAGTCCTAACTTTAGGACTCCTAAATGCCTTCTGTGAATACCGAAAGTCTTAAAGTTAGGATTTTTCTCAGTTTAGGAGTAGTAAAGTTAGGCCTCTTAACTTGAGGACTCCTAAATGCCTTCTGTGAATACCTAAAGTCTTAAAGTTAGGATTATTCTCAGTTTAAGAGTAGTAAAGTTAGCAATCCCAACTTAAGGGCTCCTAAACTGAGAAAAATCTTAACTTTAAGACTTTCAGTATTCACAGAAGGCATTTATGAGTCGTAAAGTTAGAACTCCTAGTTTCTGTGAATACCGAAATGAGTAAGTGCCTTCTGTGAATACCAAAATGAGTATCTTCTGTGAATGCCAAAATGGTAGTAAGTTTAGGATTTTGTCTTAAGTTAGTTCTGTGAATTAGGCCCTACATTTATTCATTACTGTGTGTGCTAAGATCTATCCTGGTGGCAGCAGAGCTCCTCTTAGACCGCAGTAGGAGAAATGACAGCTGTGCAGTATCAGAAGATGGAAGAAAGAGAGGAATGCACTCAGAATCTTGTATAGGCCAAACAAAAGGGATGAGCTAGAGTTACAGAGTGAGGATCACTTTGAAAGAGGGGATTAATACACAAGCAAGGGCCCTGGTTGGCAGACAGGGCCGAAAACTTCAGACCAAGGTTCCAAACCCATGCTCACCAAGACTCGGATGTTCAGACACTGGTACCAAAGTAGAACAACCTTAAAATTGGGGGCGCTTAAGCATTGGCACCTCAGTGTTCTGCGGTTGTGCTAATGGACTCAGTAATCACTGGGGTACCTGAACACACTTTGCATGGGGTCCCTTTGCTTTCACTGCACCACTGTCCAGATATAGAGAGATAATAAAGTCATACCAAAGGGTGAGATGTATGAGATGCTAAGGAGTGGGGAGGGGGGTGGGATGTCTTGAATTCTGACTCCAAATTGTTAAGTCACCAGCTCGAATGCAATCCCCTCATTTTCATTTAAGTAGAGCATGATCCTGGCACAGACACCCCTCAAACCAGTACCCCTCAAACCGACAGTCAGCAGACCTGGTTTTTGACTAATGAACTATGAAACATATGAGCAGAAATATCTGCCTGATATATTTTACCGACTTTTCTTCTATTCACAAATATTTCCGGGACCGCGTATGGAAATCTGCATCGGGTAGAGTTTTCCAGGCATACTCCTGGGAGGGTCAAGTGACCTTCTATGCTGCATCCGATTCACACTCTTCGGAGGTCTCTGCATGGCAGGCATAATCTTCCTTGTGCAAATGCCCTTGTCTTCTACACTGACAAAATTATTTTCGCACAGCGAAATTTCTACACTTACATCCCCGTTAAATCTGGTGAAGGTCCATTGCCCTCACACCATACAAAGGGCATTACGCCAGCTCGTGGTAGCAGTAAATATCTGGCCATGAGTGGGATTTATGGCTGCAGAGATGTCTGCCCTCTTTGCACAGATACACGCCCCCATAAATGGATTTACGCCTTCCAGGGATCACTGTGTGAATTCCTAGCAGGCGTACAAAAGGTAATTTCAATCATAGATGCATGTTTACGAGCAAATTCACCCTGGTGAATTGCTCCCATTGCTTTCATTCAGCAATGATCGATCCAGTGGTTGCAAAGAGGCGGAGCCACTGGAAGCTGACTTGGGCTCCTCAGGCACAAACATTGAGTAAGTGCAGGAACCCTTATGTTGCCAATGATGCATTGATCTATAACATGACAGCTGGAGGTTTGCACCGCAGTGGATTATTGATTGCCAGCGTGATGAGATTCATGCCATTAGTTGGGTAATTGTGAAGCTATCCTAGTGCGAAGAGACAATGGCTTTGATTAGAATTGGAGGGGGAAGTTGATATATTCTGGTTGACCACTGTAATTATGCGATTGTATGGCCATTTTCGCACAATTCAAGATTTGTCACATTTGCCAGATAATCCATCATTTGCCGCATAATCTACAGATTTTATCCCCAAAACTATTGTGTTTCTAGCTTAAACAGTTTAAAAACTACTTTAAATGCAACTTGTTGCTGCACAGCGAAAGTTCCATTCCAAAGCTGGACTTGTCACCTTTCTGTTGCTTATTGCTATAAATGGGTATTAAAATGGGACTAATGAGGTGCGACCAATGCCCAGACAGTGTTACCAAGTTTAACAAGCATTTGCAATGCAATCGGTCTTGCCTTTGGGACCTTATATGTATTTACCTATGCAGCACATTAGCCTGGCTGCTGAAACATCTACTGTTCTTTAACATGGAAGGAAAGTAAGCACCAAACTGCGGAACACGCCAGGTATGGGTACACATGGAGAGAAATACTGCCTATCAGCTGGAAATGGTATTGTCCGAAGCTCTGTTTTTAATATAACCTCAGGGCCTTCTTGGTCATAGCACTAAAAAAACAAGATCTAATAGACTATTATTGCCTATGGATGCTTGTGGAAGACAAGTTTCTGTGGCCTGGAATCTAGGGAATGTTAAAGGGATTCTGGTATATTACTGACCTTTGCTGGTCGTTTTCTATCAAGCAAGTTAAATAGCGACAGTTACCAGAAACATAAAAAAGAAAGTCCCAAAGCAGACAGCAATTCTGGTACTTTACTGACCTCTTCTGGTCGTTTTCTATCAAGAAAATTAAATAGAGGCAGTTAAACAGAAAAAGGAGCCCCTAAGCAAAGTGGAAGCAGACAAGTACTGGGGATGATCTCCAGAGCCCAAAAAGTACATACAAAAGATCTTCCAGACAGCGCAGACGCTGTCTAGGCTCCACCTAAAAATGATTAAATAATTAGGTAATAGTATTACAAAATATGCTGCAAGAGGTTGCATAATTTGCCTTCAATTGCTGCATAATTTACTCAACTCTGCTGCATAATTTGACCCTCTCCTGCCTCATAATTCCAGTGTCCCTGATTATAAATGGCCCAGTGTTTAAACACTCAGATTTTCCTCATGCAGGAAAACTGAGGCCGAATCAACTGGCCGTAAACTCTGCAGATAAAAATCAAATGAGGCTAAGAATGTAAGGGCAGACCGGCGCTGGCTGATAACTGCTCCTATCAATCAATCAATCAGGGGCTTCTTTACAGCACTTGGGGGTGAGGGAAGGGCTCCGTAGGATGCTGGGGTCATCCTACGGAGCGAGGTCTTGAGGTGCCTCCTAAATTGGAGCAGTGCTGGGCTTTGCCGGAGGTGGTGGTCGTTCCAGGTCTTGGCTACAAGGTACGAGAAGAAGGACTTTGCACCCATTATGATCTTGTAGATGCATAGCACTATGGTCAGAGAGAGGTCGGCTGATCGTAAGTTTCTTTTGGGTGCATGGAAGGAGAGGCAGTTGTTTGGGTATGCTGGTTAAATGTTGTGTAGTGCCTTGTATGCATGCGTGAGGAGCTTAAAGGCTATTTTACTTTCGATAGGGAGCCAGTTAATTTTGCCGCGGTGTTGCATGATGTTTTTGTAGCGGGTATGTCTAGAATCGGTCTGGCTTCGCCGTTCTGCGCAGTCTGGAGTTTGTGAAGGAGTTTTTGTTGCTACCGGAATAGCGGGCGTTGCCGTAGTCCTGTCTGCTGTTGATGATTGCGTGTGTGACTGATTTTCTGCATTTAGAGGAGATCCATCTGAACGTTTTGTGCTGTATGTGGAAGCAGGCAGAGGAGACGGCGTTGTACTAGCAGTTCATAGTGAGCGATAAGTCCACTACAATTTTGAAGTGTTGTGCATGGTCTGTTTGGGTGGGGAGGTTCCGAGGGTTGGAAGCCACTAAGAGTCATCCCATTTAGAAGTGGTGGAGCATAAGGACTTCTGTTTTCAGGCAAATGTCCTTCATCCAGGCAGCGCAGCTTTTATCCCTTCTTGGAAATAGTGCCTGGTGACGTTGGGTTCCTCGGTGAGGGAGAGGCTGAGCTGGGTGTCATCGGCGTAGGCGACATTGTTGAGCCCGTGGTTTCTTACAATGGTAGCGTAGGGGGCCATGTAGATATTGAAGGTGGTGGGGCTGAGGGAGGGTCCCTGGGGTACTTCACATCTGTTGGTTCAGAGGGGTAGGGTGGGAGTCTGACTCACTGAGTTCTGCCAGTGAGAAATAATGGTATCCAGTGGAAGCCCTTTTTACTCAGATGCTGCAGTCATAGCTAGCTTGCAGTGGGAGACAGTGTCCAAGGTAGCTGAGAGGTCCAGGTGGATGAGAGCTGCCGTTTAGCCCTGGTCAAGGAGGGTGCGGATGTCGTCGGTGGTGGATAGTAGGGCGGTCTGGTTGCTGTGGTTGCTGCGGAATCCAGATTAGGCATTGTCCAGGACGTTGTTGACTTCAATGAAGTTTGCTAGCTGGGTGTAAACTGCCTTTTCAATGACCTTGGCTGTGAATGGGAGCTGTGAGATTGGCCTTAAATTCTTAAGGTCCATCATGTCTGCAGAGGAATGTCATGGTCTGGAAGGAGTAGTTGATCGTCGAGCGTGGTTCAGGTGTGATGGTAGTGGCGGCTCTGTGGAAGATGTGGGGTGAGCAGGGGTCTGAGGGTGATCATGAGGGGATGCTCTTCATGGTCTTTAAGGTGTGTTCTGTCATGAGGGGGGTCAAAGTAAGTAGGGTCTGTTAGGTGGCATCGCTTGGGGTGGGTGCAAGAGCCATGCAGAGGTCCTGGTTGTCGTAGTTGTCATACAGCATCTTCATCTTGGGGTGAAAAAAGGTGCGTAGTCTGTTGCAGAGGTCTTGGGAGTGAGGGACATCTGTTATTTCGGTACTGGGTTTGGCAATTTCCTGGATGATTGAGAAGAGTTCTTTGGAGCTGTGGGCGTTGGTGTGGTTTCTGTCTAGCAGGCAGTTCTTCTTGTGATGAGTTGGTGGTGTGCTGTGGTGGCTGTCCTGTAGGCGGCGCATGTTTCTAGGGTTTTGCTGTTCCTCTGTGTCTTTTCGAGTCGTCAGCAGGATCGCTTGGATTCTTGGAGTGCAGGGGCGAACTAGCTTGGTTTCTTGTTGTGTCGTCCTGTAGCTTTCTTGTGGGGAGTGAGAGAGTCTGCACAGTTGGTGATCCAGTGTTGAAGATTGTGTGCCGCGGTGTTGGCATCTGGCGTTGTTGTAGGTGGGGTACTACTGGTGAGGCTAGCGGTGAGCTGGTCTTCGTGACTTTGTTCCAGCTTCTGTGTGGGAGACGGTGCATGTGCTTGAGTACATTGGGTTTTCTGAAGGAGACATGGATGAAGTGGTGGTCTGTTGAAAAAAGTTCCGTGGTGTAGCTAAGGAGATGCTGTTTCCTCCAGCGAAGACGGGGTCGAGAGTGAGTCCCGCTGTATTGCTTCAGTCCTGTGTTGTCGAGGTTCTCTAGGAGGGTGGTGGTGTTGGGGTTGTCGTGGTTGTCCAGGTGGAAGTGTAGGTCTCTGAATGGTATGTAGTCTGTGGAGGCAATCTTGTGGGATGCGATGAAGTCAGTGACGGTGTCAGTGAAGGGAACACAAAGGCCAGGTGGCCTGTGGATGAGGGTTCCACAGAGAGGTGTTCTGGTGTTGGTATGGATCTGGAAGTGAAGATGTTCCATGAGGGTAGTGGTGTTTTCCAGGTCAGTGGTTGTTCTGTGGAGGGAGGTTTTGTGGACGATGGTGATGCTTCCTCCTGGATTGATGGGGCGGTCTTTTCTCAGGATCTTGTATCCATCGGGAATGGCGATTGTGATGTCGGGCGCGGAGTTGACATTGGTCCAGGTTTCTGTGAGGAAGGCTACGCCCGGCGTGTGGGTGTTGAGGAGGTCTCATATTTCTATAGCGTGCTTGTGACTGGAGCATACGTTGAGGCAGATGTAGTTCAGAGGTTTGTGTGCGATGATGTGCGGTAGGCTGGGTACTGCTGCTGGGATGTAGAGGTTTGTGAAGGTGCAGCAACAGTGTCGGCAGGAGATCTGGCCTTGGGTATTGCTTGGTGTCGAAAGATGGCAGTTGTTGCTGCGTCTGGGGCTGAGTTTGTGGAGCTCTTTGGAGTTGATTACAACCTGGGTGGAGAACAAGCCCAGCCTCCCATACCCTGGATGAGCACCGTAACACAGCGCTCAGACCAACCAAAACGCTGCATTGCAGCATTGTGATTGGCTATGGGGAGCCTATGGACCAATCAGTAACACATCAGTGGGATAACTGCCTACAAATAGCCCCCAATGTATTATGGAACAATCAGAAACCCAGCAATGGGAAAAGAGATTAATAACAACCCCCCAATGCATTACGGATCGATCAGAAAGAAAGCAATGAAAGTGGTGCTTGTGCGTGCAAACAATAGACAGCCATGGCAGGAATGAAATAACACGTGGGTTATTTGTGGAACCAGCGTATAGGAGATTCCAAATTACAGCATGTAAAACTGAAAAAATTGAAAATTGAAAATAGATAAAAGATAATCGATAAAAGATATAGAAATAAAACATGTCTGAAGAAAAGAAAGTCAGATGTAAGGAGCGGAAGGGAAATATGTGTTCCACAGGGTATGTTTATTCACTGTGACGTTTAGTACGGATTTGTGGTTAGATTTTGTTGTACGTCATGTGGTAAATGAAGCTTCGCCTACAAAAGACATAGATACAGGCTAAAGAAACGGTTGAAAGAAAAAGAAAATTCAGTAACTCTCTGTTGATGACCGAAATAGCTATCTTATAATTATACTGATCACTTACCCTCGCATACAGGCCGCCGCTATCAGCAATATGGCAAATATGGATGCTAAAATACATCCCATTAGAATATTTTTCCAAGCTGAGAAAAAACGAAAAAATATGATTAAAGCAACTGAAAATGTGTGCAGGAATTAAAGTGTGCAATAATGTGTAGTATGAAACAGGACTTACTGTTGTCCACACAAACTGCATCTTTAACTGTGGAAATGAAAAATGACAATAAACAATGAGTTAGTTGTGGTGTCGAGTCAGCCTTGTGGCATCCTTTTAATAATCATGAAGAGGGAAATGTATAGATGTTCTACTTTTATCTCCCCTCGACCCCTCTTAAATTTCCGTTTTCAAACACCTTGCCAACTTGGATTTTCGCATGATTTGCAATGTTTTTCATTGAATAAAGAAATATCAGAAACGCATGGAGAAAAATCCATTTGAGCAGTTACAAATGATTTCTACTGAAATCATATGTGGCTATAGCAATCTGTTGACATGTTGTTTAAAAGTTTATCCCAAACTCCATAATTACAATACAAACAGAGATACCATGCTGATGCAAGCCCATATTCTCATTCATTCACTCACTCTTACACTTCACCAATCTGCTTTCTGACCTTTCTGACAAAATGCCCTTGACAGGTGGTGCCAAACAATCATTAAACACGCCTCCTCCATCTCAACACCCCAAAGGGGAAGAAACCAAAAACCCTGGACCAGGGCTGCATCCGTGCACAATATCTAGATCACCGGTAACTACAACAATTTTTCCATTAAGATTCAGGGTTTGTTATTTGATCTGATATGGATGGCCCTTTGCGGAATGCTGCAGCCCGGGGGCGGCATAACATTCCTAAATATCATTCGGTACATCAAGAAACATTGCTGGCTCCCTGTAAGACAGAGGGTCCCTTTTAAAGTGTATTGTGTTCAAAGCACTGCATGGGATCGGACAGGCAGGTCAGCTTCGGCCCAACTGCTGGTGGTGCCAAGATTCAGCTATGCAAACTGGGCTAGCAGAAGTTTTGTGCTTGGAGCATCTAAAGTGTGGAAATCCCTTCCCTGGCACATTAAAGCCAGGCCCAAGCTCCTGATTTTCAGGAAAGGTTAGAGTTCTGTCTTTGGGTTTGCTTCCCTTGCTATCTCAGCTAGCACCAAGACCCCTTTGGTAATCGAGCGTCAATAACAACATTTAATAAAACATAACATGAGATCTTACATTACAGAGAGCAGTTGAACCCTCAGCTTGAGGTAGACGTGAACCGCGGGGCGGAATGCCATCCCGACGGGTGGGGTGCTGTGCACATCTCGCATCATGAGGACTGGGCATTGTGGTCTCAGATGGAGTGTTATATATGTCATGAAGGTAGGGTGGGGGAGTCTTAAACTGAGCCTCGTGCACAACAACTCATGTACATCACAAGGGTGGGGTGGGCATCCTAGCCTCAGATGAACTCTGGATGAGGGCCATGTGTTAGAACCTCAGAGAGGGGCTGCTGTAGCTCACAAGATTTGGGTGTTGCTTCCTCGGATGGATTGTCATGCATCGGTCCAGCTGGTAAATTATAAGTGAACCACCCATCACTGTTTTGTCCGACTCCATTTTAGCATAAACTGCGCCTCGCTTCCTGCTATACAGCCACCTGCATCAAGCTAAAAACCGGTCACAGACGAGCAGATTCTTAGGGCCAGAAGTATCAAAGGGTTTTGTCCATTCTGTGTCTATGGGGAAATGTGTTGATACATATGGCCCTTAGAATCTGCCCCTTTGCGACCAGTATTTTTGCATTTGGGTTGCATCATCCCAAATGCAAAAATCACAAATTAAGGAATCTCTAAATTGAGATTCCTTAAATTGAGATTGCATTTAAGGAATTCCAAATTGAGATTTCTTAAATGCAATGCATCAAAGTAAAAAAATTAGCGATTTCGCTAATAGGAGTAGCAAATGACCATTTAAAAAAAAAATGTTTTAATTGTATCCCCATCTGCCCGACACACGTCCCTTAGATGCGGGAGAAACCAACCAATCATGTCACTGCCTCTAGAAGCAAGACCCTGGAGATTGAGCCGCTTCACTACTTGGCAAAGAGTTTTATGAATTGATAGGAACAACCGTGCATCTTATGACGATGTCTCAAAGCAACTTCGTGCCGAAGTATTCAGTATATATATGTCGGAATCTGGGCTGACCACAATACTGAACTGTTGAGTGGATGGGCTTAAACATCGGATATTGGGGAAAAAAAAATAAATAAAAAAAATAATAAAACCCAATAGGACCTCACTTCCACTCAGTCAAAAGCTTCCAAAATGTGAGATTCTGAGCTCTACATGATCTTCTCATATCTACCTTTGAGGTTTCATATAATGAGTTTAACCATCCTGAGTGGGTGGGAGGGGTAGTTTCCACCCATTGCATACATATCTGCCGTCTGGCCAGCAGTATAGCGTAAAACAAAAAGGATCGTGCTGCCCCAGTTATGTTATGGTGTACACCAAGGATGACAAGTGATAAAGATAATGAGATATCGGTTTGGATAATTGAGTCTAGGGTAGCTTTAATCTCTGTCCAGAAAGTAGCTAGATGGGGGCATTCCCAAAACATATGAGTGTCAGATGCTGAGGGGAGTTTGAATTTGTTACAACATTTCCCCTCTTGAAATTTAGACAAACGTAGAGGAGTGAGATAAGCCCGATGTAAAGTGAACAGATGGTTTCGTCTAAGCCAAGCGGGTTTTACCAATTTATATAAAAGGATGAAAGATTCTATCCAACTGTCCTCCTCTATTGCCGCAATTTCTCTCCCCCATAACTGTTCTGGCAGGTGGAACTCCCCATCTATCTCCTCATGTATAGACCAATACCAGCAAGCCACCTCTTTACCTCCTATCTGTTTTCCAACTAGCTGTTGTTCTAGAGGACTAGTTCTCCCGATATTAGGGACTTTCCTGATCAATTCTCTGGCCCAACTGCTAATTTGTATGTATTTAAATCTAGACAATGTCACCCCTACTTTTCCCTAAGGGCTTCCCACGGTATCAGGATGCCACCATCAAGTAAGTCCCCCCATCTAGCAGTTGAACTTCATGGTAATTTGCAAAAACTTTGAAAAATGCACTTTTGTGCATTTTTCAAAGTTTCACATTGTGCACACACATGCCCTGAGGGCATGTGTGTGTGCAACATATGTGCACAGATCAATTTCAGGGGTGCAACAAGGTGTCATTTTGACACCCTTGCACTCTTGAAATTGCATGAGCAATTGCGAGTACCTACTGGTACCAGCACATTGCTCATGCAATTTTGAATTCATTGCTATGGGCCTGGAGGCCCATAGGAATTAATGGGACCATATTGCGACTCGCAATTTGCGAGTCGCAATTAAGGAATGTGTAGGAATCGCTATTTTTATAGCGATTTCTACATGCATAAGCTTTTGTGATTCCTAAATAGCGATTCCTTAAAAATCGCTATTTAGGAATCGTAATTCCATCTGTTGATGCATCTGGCTGATAGTGTTTTTCCGCAAGTAGAGAATGGAGTGTCCTGGTTTCATGAATGTGAACCAAGCGTTTTCTCGCCCGTCTTGTAAGCACTGGCACTGCTTTTCTAGTGCTCACTTTATAATGACATAACCTCCACGACCACAGCGCTAATATCTTTTAAATCCAACTGGTTGATTACAGCATATTTTCCAAAAATAGTCACTAGGTGGCACCATTCGCACTCATAGTCAATTGATACGCTACTCTAACTGCAGATGAGAGTTTGTCGCTAAAAATAGGATTATGGTTCCAGACTACAGTTCAAAATTACTATCCTAATAAACTATTGTGCGTGCACACCTGCCTGTGTAGAGAGTTAGAAAGAATAATAAAGGAGAAAATAAAATAGTGATAATTCAAGTAGTAATTAAACAAAAAAAATCATAGGAAGATAAAATGCAACAGAAAAGAATGATTATGAGAAAGACACAAAGAAAAGAGAAAACAAGAATAAGAGCAAAGATGTAAGAAGATGGAGAGTAATAAATGAGGCAAACAAAATAATTTTTTACAGCAAAGGAAAAAAGAGAAAGCCTTAGGTACACGAGTATGAAGAAATAGAAAAGATTGCAAAATAGAGAGACGAAGAAGACTTGAGAAATAAACACATAGTGATACAAAGAAATAAAGGGACTAGACATTAAAATAGAACAAAGAAAGAGAGAGTAAAAAAGAAAAGGTGAAAAAAAAATAAAGGAGAGATAAGTACGAAAAAAAGAACATAAAATCGTGTGAACAAAAGATTCTGAGGGAGGAGAGTGATAGCAATAAAGGCAGGTAAAGGAAGAAAAACATTACAAATAAATAAGACCAAACACAAATAAAGAGTAGCATAGAACTCCGGACTTACGATTTGCATTATAGCAGAAAACGCTGGCGTTAACCTGCGGATAATTGACGCAGGGAACCTCTTCCATCATACCACTCGCATTCTGTTTTATGATCCCGTCTTGGTACCAAGCAGTCCTACCAGGAAAACAAACCGGATTAGAAAAACAGGAAAAGCAAAGAAGCAAAGCTAGGGGAAGAGGATCAAATTCACCAACTGAGCAATGCCAACTCAAAGCAATGTGGAATGTGGGGAGCGCAAATTCATTTGCAGGGTTCAAGTTGTGCAGTTTCAGGGTCTTGGGTGGTTACATCAGCAGAAATAGGTGAGCACTCACAAGCGCACGGGTTTCAGGCTGTCTGTCCACTATAACGCTGCAGCCAGTTTCTCACTCTCATAATGCCTACAAATTTACTTTGTCGATTGCAGGAGAAAAAACATTTTCAGGGTAAGAGTGGGGAGAAGGCACTTCGCGGCATATCAGCAAGGGCTTTATCTCCGCTTTTTTTGGCTTTAAAAGCCAGAATAGTGGAGATAAAACCATCGCCCTATCAGCAAGAGGGTGCCAACCTGCATATTCGCATATTAGCACCCCTTTGCACTACGCCTACCTTTACATCTCTTATGAGATGCAAAGTGGGCGTTCCTGACATACACTGCATGTCAGGACGTCAATAGCGCGGCTTCGCGCTATCAGCATGGATGCCCTAGCATTTTAGCAGACAATAGTTTTTGGAGAAAACTGTTTTCTCCCAAAACTAACATCTGCTAAATTCTTGACTTAGCCACCCCTAACATAGTGGGTGGATTATGCTGATACGACCGCAGGGTGGTATCAGAAAGGTAATCGCTGTTTTGCAGGGAACATCGCTGGAAAACCAGCGATGTTCCCTGCAAAACGGCGATTTCTCCGCTTTTGCAGGAATTTTTATCGCCTTGGAGATACGCGTTGCTAATGACGCATTCTCTCCGGTATGAAAACCTGCGATAGCGGACGTTAGGGAAAGGTGCGCTAAGCACGCTTTGTGATAGTTATCGCAAAGCGTTGATGATAGGCCCCTTGGTTTTCTGACGGAGTGTAGAAAAATGGGTTCCATACAAGAAAAACAATTTTATTTGCTGGAGAACCAAAGAAAAACGTTTAAGGAGAAAATACACTCGCTGGCACATTTCTATGTCTGCAAATGTACGTCCTGAAAATGTGCAGGAATGAATCCACATGTGGGCATTCCCGTGGATTTGAGATCTCCCTCTTGTTTCGTGGTCATGGTTCAGACCCTGACATCAAGTGAATAAAGTACACCCTGACCGCGTCAAGGACATTTGTAACGAAATCAGGACGCAGACGGAATGTTGAAAAAGGAGACTATTAAAGCCTGGCGAGGGCTAGACCGGTTATTAACCCCTCCCCTGCTGATGATGGAACCGCTCCGTCATCAGCTGCGGTGGCGCTGTGCTGATGACGGAGCGGTTCCGTCATGGCCCGCCCGACGCTCATGCGCGGCGGGAATTCCGCGCCTGCGCTGAGCGTTCTATTGAGCGGGCGGGGCCATGACAGAACCGCTCCGTCATAAGCACAGCGCAACCGCAGCTGGTGACGGAGCGGTTCCGTCACTAGCATGCGCCGCCGTATTTCCGCCCGCCCCCTTAGCACTGCGGCGGAATAGCCGCCGCAGTGAAGGGGTTAAAAGCCTTGAAGCAATGTTATAGGCCCGACCCGCAGGCGGGGCCCTATATTGCGGGTGAGTACCTTTAACAAGCGATACAGCCAAGGCAGAAGAGATATAAGGCTATTTGGACATCACACCCACTGAGGTCAGGATGTTCTAAATTAATAAGGGAAAAACATGAAGACTACCATTGGAATGTTGGAGCTATGGGCTTGCACCAGCCATTATTAGCCCTGAGACATTTAATTGTTTTCAATGGAGCTCTCAACATTCCACTGTTCTAATTATCAGCGGACATCAGGAGGGAGTGAGCCAAACACCAAAGGTGAATGTAAACACTCTAGGGTAGAATGTTCACTCACATCCCACTGGCAGGTGACAGGATGCAACACCATTCCAGCGCCCTAGATTACTTCTGTCTTTGTGATGTTTATCGCTTTCAGCTCTGCATTCTCTGCTCTGTCAGAGCTTTGGCTTGAGTGCAGACCATACCTGGTCTTAATCAGTGGATGGTTAACCTCATAGGAGCGTCGAACGTTCAGCGCCCAGTGCTGAACGCTCGAAAAACGAATGCTGGCCCGTCGGCCAACGGTCATGCGCAGCACTGGCAAGATAGTGCTCGCGAAGATCGTTGGCCGACGGCAGCACTTAAGGGGTTAATGCCCACTAAGCTGATTCATTTGTTGATAAACAGGTAGCTTCTGCCAATGATGGAGATTGGAGGAGCCAACAGGAAGTGTAGAAGCACGACAGATGCCAGTCAGAGTGGTCTGCACAGCTCGCTGCTGATATTTACTCATCCAGGGTGAAGCAGCTGAAGACTTTTCTCCTTTCGAAAAAGTAGCACGGCCCACAAGGAGCGTCGTCATCAGTGTTGTTGTATCCTGCCAACTGGATGCTTCCACTGCTGGATTCTAGAGTGATGGAATCCAAGAGGCTATGGAAGCTGGCAGCTGCTGAGGAGCTTGAATGTGCCAGGAGTCATTGTATGCTGCCTAGTGAACTTCTTAATCTCTAGAATTGGCTGTGCACTGCGCCTCAAAAGGGGCAATGAGGATAGGATACAAACACAAACATACACAGCACAATGGATGAGAGAAGTAAATAGGTCAAAGGCGGTTGCTTTGTGTGAGGATGTATTGTGATGAGAGGGTTATCCTGCCTCCATACTGACTACTAGTACTCCCCATTTTATTTCGAAAGAGTTTCAGTCTGTCCTAAAAAACAGGGGAATTAAGCATCCAGTTTTGAACATGACACTTTACAACGTACATGTTACAACGTGTGTCATTACAACACTTTTTTTACATCGCAAAATCCATTACAACGCATGTCACTACAACGCATGTTGTTGCAACGCATAATCCATTACAATGCAATTACTATTCTAACTCCGCCGGGCCGTTACTTTGGGGAATGAGTTGAAATGGATTATGCGATGTAATGTCATGCTTTGTATTGGATTTTGCGTTGTAAAACATTTGTTGTAATGACACGCGTTGTAATGCGAGCGTTGAATATGATGTTTCCCTTCAGTTTCTACCGTTCCAGGGGGAAGAGTGTAATGGAGCGCTTTAGCCGCATGTTGAGAGAAAGCTTAGGGTTGGTAGAGACAAGTGAGACTTGTTGGAGGAGTGTGGTTAAAGATGTGCCATGGAAGTATATGGCCACTCCGCACTCTAAGACAGGTAAGACTCCATTTTGCCTACCTAAAGGGAGAGCACCCTGCTCTGTGGAGGGACCAGCAAGGAGGGTCAAGTCTAGGTATCTAGAGTTGGGTTGTTGGAAGTTAAAAAAGAAGATGGAGAAGTGTCAAGCTCTATATGTTTGATGACATAATGTAAAGAAGTTGGAGGATGGTGTGAATGAGAGGGTGAGTCTGGGTCACAGGGTGCTGAAACGTTATGCCACGTTGTCCGAACTGAGAATAGTTGGTAATAGGGTGATGGAAAGTTATGGCACGCTTTTCTGAACCAAAGAGGGTTTTGGATTCAGAAGTGAACCTGTTGAATGGAGAGGAAGGCAAAGACCAGTAAGGAGGAACGTGACATCGGTTTGTGGGTGTAGTCCTAAGCTGTTTAAAGTTAATGTATGCACTTAAAATATGCACCTAAGTGGTATTCAAATGCTTACTGTGTTTGGAACTGTTGTATGCTAGTTATGAAGAATTGAGTAGCTCAATAATTGATTTAGATGTGTGAATATATTATTTATACTGTAGCAACTGTTAGCATTTTTGTTAGTGTATTAAAGTAGGGAGATGCATTATATCCTGGCAACTGGATGCTTCACTGCTGGACTCTATAGAATGGAGAAATCCAGGCGGCTTTGGAAGCGGGCAGTTGATGAGGGGCGGGAATGTTGAGGGGGGTTGGGGGGGGGGGGGGGTTAGTTGTTTGCTGCCTAATAAACTTCTTAATCTCTACACTTACACTTGGCTGTGCCCTGCGTCTCATAACTCAGCAGCAGCCATGACAGTCCGCACTGTGATGTCACTTAGTAGGTCCACGGTGCTTTGTGGGATGCGAGGATGTTACGTGTCCCAGGCACACTCTGCGCACCTTTGGTTAAGGCCATCTGTCATCGGGAAGCCTCCACCTCCTCCTAATGCCACTGCCGGGTGCCCTACCTTTGAATGTTCAGCCAAGCACAGTTTTAGTGTCGGACTCCATTTTGGTGAAGAATATGAAGACTAGAGTGGGGTAATGAGGCCCCTGGGGTGTGAGCACACACACAGGGAAGTGGTACCCCTTCCCTTACCTCTGGTTGGCCCATAAGGACAGGTGTCACTGATGAGTGTGTGAGGGATCCAACCGAGCACCACAACCCAAGACTGGTGTTTTGTGTATTATCATTCCAAATACATTCTCCTATAGAGAAGGAGCTCTGTAGACTGTTAATTTGCTACTGAAAGTCTCATGGGTGAACAGAATGACTTCCATCAAAACAAAGTCCGAATTAATCTTCAAGTCTCCCTCAGTAGACCCAGAGGTTAGAAAGACTGACGAGCCTGTCCGCAGAGTTGAGTGGCATAGAGTGTAGCCAAGGTTCTGGACGGAGGTCTTGGTAAGATCAAAAGATGAAGAAGAATTCACCTTTTCTGAAATAAAAGACTGGAGACCTAGTACGACTAATTGGCTGAGCACACGAGAGACCATTTACAAGGCCGGTGAACCTTCATGGGGGACTGCTCATTTATTATCATAACTAGCAGCCCGCCCCAGCGTTACCTGGGGCAGAAAGGGGCTGGGGGCAGTACACCCGCTCTCGCCCCGACCCCCTCCGCACCGACTCCCTCCCGCCCCGACTCATCCCCGCCCCCCTCCCGCCCGACTTACTCGCGCCCCCCTCCCGCCCCGACTCACTCGCACCCCCTCCCGCCCCGACTCACTCGCGCCCCCCTCCCGCCCCGACTCACTCGTGCTCCGACATTTTCATTTATTGCTGCCTCCTTCTTGCCTCCCCCTGCATCACACAGTCTCACTTTCCCTTTCCTTACCTGTGCCACCGCTCCTCACTACACAGCCGCTCGTCACTGCACCGCCCCTCCTCCTTCGTCGTCATCACGCACGTCGCGTCGCCGCCAGCGCTAGGTCCCGGCCGGCGCTATTTTCAGGGGACTACTTTGTTTACAAACCTAATTTTTTAATATACTTTTTTTAAAAATTTATATAGCCTATGTCCATCTACACACCCTGACATTTTCATAGATGTATCGGGTGTGTAGATTGGCGCTGTGGTTCCCGAGTTTACCTGGCCAAAAGGTGCAAGTTCTCTCTTTATAATAGTAGTATAGATAATTGTTATTAATACTGCATCTTTTAGAGGTCTCAGCTACCTCTCGGGATTTCCTGGTGTTAGTCCCAGGTAGAGTAAGTGCTGTCAAGTCTTCATCCCTTGATCCCTGTACAGCCAGGGACTCGGTGTGGGCCCACTGGGGGACATACCCTGGAGGGTCAAATGAAATCTGGGGGTAGGTAGACTCCACTCAAGGATCACTGGTCTCCTAAGCAATCAAGGTGGCAAACTTTACTTTGATTCTCTTTGCTTTTGCTAGTTGCTGTGACTAGCATCATGTGTATGTTAAAGTTTAGCTCTCATTTTGGTTCTATGATTGTTCCTTGGAGTTATAAGTGCAATTTATAAAAATACAGGATCTCTTTAAAATATTTGAAATATATGTTTGGAGACTGACTGTAGAAAGAGAGAGAGAACGAGAGAGACAGTGCGAGAGAGAGCGCGTGCGTGTGTGCGCGTGAAAGTGCCTGTGTGTGTGGGTCTTCCTAGAGTCCAGGCACTTGGTATTAACTCGCATTAGTAACTTCAGCACTTTAATGGGTAAATGTTACTTTTTTAGGTGACGGCGGCATTTCTTTCCAGAGTGGCCAAAAGATTTGCGACCCCATACATGTTGTCCACACTGTTCAACAGGTGCAAATATTTGATTTAGCAACCACACTAGATTGTAGCGATGACACACACACACTGCTCGAGGTTACTTACAGGCCCAAGGGTAGTGAAGACCGGTTGGAATTCGTGATTTCTTCCTTTGTTGCTAAATTACCGAGCAGTGACACACACAGGCTTGTGGCTTCTGTTTTGGTCAGCAGCTGCGAGGCACTTGGAGGGTAAACAGGATACAGGCCGGAGGACATGACTGGGGAGGAGAAGGGAAATGTTAGTATTTCGTTTAAATGAATAATACAGTAAAATGTGCACTTATCCGCTGTAGTGTATGACGATACCTGCTGACTGATCTTTCTCTATTGCAAAGGTAAAGAAGGCCCCAAAAGTCTTTCCTCTAATCTGAGTACCTTTCTCCTTTCTTCTAAATATCCGTGTCCATCCATTACTGGCCCTATTCTTCTCTGATATAAGATTCGCCTTCTGTTCCACACTTGGTTGTACGTTATTATAGTTTCTAGATTTTTGATGTTATACTATTACTATATTATTGCTATAGATATTTTTGCTGCTCGTCCTATTAGTTGTCCTGTTTTGTGACTTTACAAGCTGCACTCTTCAGTACATAGTGGACTGGCCATGGGAAGACCCAGGCGGATGAATCCCTTGTTTCCCTGAGGGTCTCGGGCAGCCTTTGGGAGTGGGTGGACAGGGACCCTCAGCCCTGCAGCCAGGCAAACAGCCCTGGGAAGCAGCCACAGTGTTCTTGAAGACATGCAGATGATTCCACCGCCCACAGTCCCCCTGGGCACTGCCAGGCGCTTGCTACGCTTCGGGTTGGTATTAACACGAATGTAGCTCCCAGTCCATCACGGAGTCCATATGGTCATTGGTAACCAGAGAATGGAATGACACACTGGCCGGGCTCATTGATGGTTTGGCTCCTGCCACATTTCTTCTCTCTTCCATCAGGGCATTGTCTGTTTCTTTACAGAGCTCTGGTTGGCAGACAGGAGCACTTTGGTTTTCCCACCTGATGCGGAGCAGGCATCCCTTGCAACAAGCCCATTCCTGGGGGCGTCTGTGCAGAGCGTGTGGGAGCCAGCTGAGCAGCCTGATTGGAACTCTCCTGTGGCGTCCACTGCATGGCAGCTCAGTGGGTCTGGGTATGCCTACATGGAAAGGGGGAACAGCCTTTACAACGTGGGCTGAACGACGAGTCACATTTCAACATAAGCGGAACAACGCTTGCCTTAACATGCATGTGCCTTAACCACGCATATGCTTAGCTCAGGCAGTCAGCACTCTAGATGCAGAGTAGATGAGTGGGGACAGGAGTGACTGGTACCCGTCTTGGTAAGCGGAGGGGGGCGGGGCAGGGGGGGGGATAGGTGTTGGTTTTAGGGCTGGAATTGCGGTTTTAGGGCTCTTGGTGTGGAGGCTGGGGTCAGGCTATTTTTTTTGGCTGAGGGATGGGTTTTAGGGCTCAGGGTAGAGGGTCCGGTAGTTGTTAGGACTGGGGTGGGTAGATTGCAGGGCTGGGGGAGCTGAGGTGTGCTCTTTACCATGCATATATATTTTCTAATCTTGTCTTTACAACGAAATTTGTTGTAAAGGCATGCATGGTAAAAGCATGCATTGTAAAGACTTGGGGCCCGATTCACAGAATGAACTTAAGACTCAATCCTAAACTTACTACTGTTTTGGTATTCACAGATTGCACTTACTACTTTTGGTATTCACAGAATGAACTTACTACTTTTGGCATTCACAGAATGCACTTACTACTTTCGGTATTCACAGAATGAACTTACTCATTTCGGTATTCACAGAAGTTAGGACTCCTAACTTTAGGATGCCTAAAGGCCTTCTGTGAATACCGAAAGTCTTAAAATTAGGATTTTTCTCAATTTAGTAGTAGTAAAGTTAGGAGTCACTTATAAAAGCTGGGGTGCAGGACATATCACCACCAGCTTTTCCTTTGTTAGATGCTGCATAACACATTGGTATGTGATGGCTGCATGTTGCAGTTATGTCTTTTTACATAAGATTTTTATTTAACTATCATTAATTTTGATCCCAAATTTGGAAAATGAGATAAGCATCAAACCATTACCTCCGATATTATCCTGTTTAATACAGTTAACTCTGCAGTCATATTATAGCAACCTGTACCCCTTCCCTGGTGGATTTCTAGTGTTTCGACTAGCAGCCTACGCCATCCTTACCACCATCTGCATCATCTACAAATTATGACTAGCCCTCTACCCTTTCAAAGTCTTACTTTGGTGGCTCTAGGTCCACACTCAACCCACTACACCACCAGATAGAGACGAAGAAGTGCAAAAAAGTAAAATAATAATGCACCCAGGATGCCTTCTGCATCCCTCCGTCTATGCATCCAGGAACCCTTCTGCATCTCTGCATCTATGCACTAAGGATGCGTTCTGCATCCCTGCATTTATGCAACCAGCAACACTTCTGCATCCCTGTATCTATACATCCAGGATGCCTTCTGCATCCCTATATCTATGCATTCCGGAAACCTTTGCCTCCCAGCATCTATGCATCCAGGATGCTTTGTGCATCCCTGCATCTATGCATCCAGGATGACTTCTGCATCCATGCATCCAGGTAGCCTTCTGTGTCTCTGAATCCATGTACTCTTCTGCATCCCTGCATCTATGCATCCAGGATGCCTTCTGCATCCATGCATCAATGCATCCAGCATGCCTTCAGCATCTATTCATCCAGGAACCCTTCTGCATCCCTGCATCTATGCATCCAGGTGTCATTCTGTATCTCTGCATCCATCTACTCTTCTGCCTCCCAGCATCTATGCATCCAGGATGCATTCTGCATCCATGTATCCAGGTTGCCTTCTGTATCTCTGCATCTATGCATCCATGTACTTTTCTGCCTCCCAGCATCTATGCATCCAGTAACCCTTCTGCCTCCCAGTATCTATGCATCCAGGATGCCTTCTGCATCCCTGCATCTATGCATCCATGTACTTTTCTGCCTCCCAGCATCTATGCATCCAGTAACCCTTCTGCCTCCCAGTATCTATGCATCCAGGTTGCCTTCTGTATCTCTGCATCTATGCACCCATGTACTCTTCTGCATCCCTGCATCTATGCATCCAGAATGCTTTCTGTCTCCCTGCATCTATGCATCCAGGAACCCTTCTGCCTCCCAGCATCTATGCATCCAGGATGCCTTCTGTCTCCCTGCATCTATGCATCCAGGATGCATTCTGTCTCCCTGCATCTATGCATCCAGGATGCCTTCTGTATCTCTGCATCTATGCATCCATGTACTGTTCTGCATACCTGCATCTATGCATCCAGGATGCCTTCTGTCTCCCTGCATCTATGCATCCAGGATGCATTCTGTCTCCCTGCATCTATGCATCCTGGTTGCTTTCTGTCTCCCTGCATCTATGCATCCATGTACTCTTTTGCATCCCAGCATCTATGTTTCCAGGATGCCCTCTGCCTCCCAGCTTCTATGCATCCAGAATGATTTCTGCATCCCTGCATCTATGCATCCAGGTTGCCTTCTGCATCCCTGCATCTATGCATCCAGGATGCCTTCTGTCTCCCTGCATCTATGCATCCAGGATGCATTCTGTCTCCCTGCATCTATGCATCCAGGATGCCCTTCTGTATCTCTGCATCTATGCATCCATGTACTGTTCTGCATACTGTCTCCCAGGATCTATGCATCCAGGATGCATTCTGCCCCCTTGCATCTATGCATCCAGGTTGCCTTCTGTATCCCTGCATCTATGCATCCATGTACTGTTCTGCATCCCAGCATCTATGCATCCTGGTTGCTTTCTGGCTTCCCTGCATCTATGCATCCATGTACTCTTTTGCATCCCAGCATCTATGCATCCAGGATGCCCTCTGCCTCCCAGCTTCTATGCATCCAGAATGATTTCTGCATCCCTGCATCTATGCATCCAGGTTGCCTTCTGCATCCCTGCATCTATGCATCCAGGATGCCTTCTGTCTCCCTGCATCTATGCATCCAGGATGCATTCTGTCTCCCTGTATCTATGCATCCAGGATGCCTTCTGTATCTCTGCATCTATGCATCCATGTACTGTTCTGCATACCTGCATCTATGCATCCAGGATGCCTTCTGTCTCCCTGATCTATGCCTCCAGGATGCAGGTGTGGCTCACTGGTTAGAGGCGGCAGACCCGGAGGCTGAGAACGGCCCGGGACCAGGGTTCGATTCCCGACGCGGCAGGGTCGAGGACCAGGGTCAGCGGACTGATAATTCTCGCCTCGGTGCCCACTTTGGGCAGTGATCACACTCGGTAACTCTGGGCATTAAGCTTGCCTCATCTCTACAACGGCCCCCCACAGACGCCGGGGATGCCTGGCTTCACCTTGGAGATACCCAGCATGGGACCATCTCACAGGGAAAGCCAGGACGGGTTCCCCAGCGGTCATTCGCGCCAGGATACTCCGGTAGTAATTGAGCGCGCTACAAAACACTTTACATTTACATTTACATTTACATTTACATTCTGTCTCCCTGCATCTATGCATCCAGGTTGCCTTCTGTATCCCTGCATCTATGCATCCATGTACTGTTCTGCATCCCAGCATCTATGCATCCTGGTTGCTTTCTGTCTCCCTGCATCTATGCATCCATGTACTCTTTTGCATTGCAGCATCTATGCATCCAGGATGCCCTCTGCCTCCCAGCTTCTATGCATCCAGAATGATTTCTGCATCCCTGCATCTATGCATCCAGGTTGCCTTATGTCTCCCTACATCTATGCATCCAAGAACCCTTCTGCCTCCCAGCATCTATGCATCCAGGATGCATTCTGTCTCCCTGTATCTATGCATCCAGGATGCCTTCTGTATCTCTGCATCTATGCATCCATGTACTGTTCTGCATACCTGCATCTATGCATCCAGGATGCCTTCTGTCTCCCTGATCTATGCATCCAGGATGCATTCTGTCTCCCTGCATCTATGCATCCAGGTTGCCTTCTGTATCCCTGCATCTATGCATCCATGTACTGTTCTGCATCCCAGCATCTATGCATCCTGGTTGCTTTCTGTCTCCCTGCATCTATGCATCCATGTACTCTTTTGCATTGCAGCATCTATGCATCCAGGATGCCCTCTGCCTCCCAGCTTCTATGCATCCAGAATAATTTCTGCATCCCTGCATCTATGCATCCAGGTTGCCTTCTGCATCCCTGCATCTATGCATCCAGGATGCCTCCTGTCTCCCTGCATCTATGCATCCAAAATGCATTCTGTCTCCCTGCATCTATGCATCCAGGATGCCCTTCTGTATCTCTGCATCTATGCATCCATGTACTGTTCTGCATACCTGCATCTATGCATCCAGGATGCCTTCTGTCTCCCTGCATCTATGCATCCAGGATGCATTCTGTCTCCCTGCATCTATGCATCAAGGTTGCCTTCTGTATCCCTGCATCTATGCATCCATGTACTGTTCTGCATCCCAGCATCTATGCATCCTGGTTGCTTTCTGTCTCCCTGCATTATTGCATCCATGTACTCTTTTGCATCCCAGCATCTATGCATCCAGGATGCCCTCTGCCTCCCAGCTTCTATGCATCCAGAATGATTCTGCATCCCTGCATCTATGCATCCAGGTTGCCTTCTGCATCCCTGCATCTATGCATTCAGGATGCCTTCTGCATCCCTGCCATCAATGCATCCAGGTTGCCTTCTGTATCTCTGTATCTATGCATCCATGTACTGTTCTGCAACCCAGCATCTATGCATTCAGGATGCCTTCTGTCTCTCTGCATTTATTCACCCAGGATGCCTTCTCTATCTCCAGCGGCATGGCATAAAAAAACAAATCACTTACCTCCTGGCCGGCCTCAGACTCTCCTACGGCCTCTTCCTGGCTTCTTGGGGGAGACAGGAAGCAGGAAGCACCAGGGCTCCCTGCAGCCAATCACATTGACACAGTGCTCCCACAGGGGCTAGAGGGGAGGGCATGTACTCCACGTAGGCTGTAATACAGCCTGCATGCAGAACATTGTATTTACGCACAACTATTCTGGGTGTCCTGAGAGGGTTGGATAAGCACTCATGCGCACATAGGTAGTGCAAACTACCCCTCCCGCTGCTTTGAGAACAGCCCCTGCTCCACAAAGAGGCTGCAACCGGAAAAACTCAAATTATAGTAACCTCTAGTTAAAATTATCATTTTCATTTTCCTTTGTCTACACTGCAAAAAGCAGTGGGCCAAGGCTCTCCCACCTCTGCTGAGAAGCCGGCACTGCGCATCTTGCATCTACGCATCCAGGATGCCTTCTGCATCTCTGCAGCTATGCACACAGGAGGTGTTCCATGTGTCTGCATAAATGCATTGTGGATGTGTTCTGCATCTATGCTCCCAGGATGCATTCTGCATCTCTATATCTAAGCACCCAGGATGCGTCTGCATCTCTGCATCTATTCACCCAGGATGCATCTGCATCGCTGCATCTATTCACCAAGGATGTGTCTGCATCGCTGCATCTATTCACCAAGGATGTGTCTGCATCGCTGCATCTATTCACCCAGGATGCATCTGCATCGCTGCATCTATTCACCAAGGATGTGTCTGCATCGCTGCATCTATTCACCCAGGATGCATCTGCATCGCTGCATCTATTCACCCAGGACACGTCTGCATTGTTACATCTATTCACCCAGGATGCGTCTGCATCTCTGCATCTATTCACCCAGGATGCATCTGCATCGCTGCATCTATTCACCCAGGATGCGTTCTGCATCGCTGCATCTATTCACCCAGTATGCGTTTGCATCTCTGCATCTATTCCCCCAGGATGCATTCTGCATCTCTATATCTAAGCACCCAGGATGCGTTCTGCACCTATGCATCCAGGATGCCTACTGGCTCTCTGCAACTCTGCTTCTGTTCACCCAGGATGCGTTCTGCATCGCTGCATCTATTCACCCTGGATGCATCTGCATCCGCTGCATCTATTCACCCAGGATGCATCTGCATCGCTGCATCTATTCACCCAGGATACGTCTTCATCTCTGCATCTATTCACCTAGGACACGTCTGCATCGCTGCATTTATTCACCCAGGACACGTCTACATCGCTGCATCTATTCACCCAGAAAGTGTCTGCATCTCTGCATCTATTCACCCAGGATGTATCTGCATCTCTATATCTAAGCACCCAGGATGCGTTCTGCACCTATGCATCCAGGATGCCTACTGGCTCTCTGCAACTCTGCTTCTGTTCACCCAGGATGCCTTCTGCATCTCTACATTTATGCACCCAGGATAAGTTCCGTATGTCTGCATATATGCACCTACTATGCGTTCTACATCTGTGCATCTGTGCATCCAGGATGTGTTCTGCATCTATGCATCCAGGAAGCCTTCTGCATCTCTAGTTCGATGCATCCAGGGCGCTTTCTGCATCCAGGAAGCCTTCTACATCTATGCACCCTGGATTTTTTTCTGCATCTCTGCATCTATGTACCCAGTATACATTAAGTGTATCTGCATCTATGCATCCAGGATGCCTTCTGCATCTGTGCACCTATGCATCCAGGTTACCTTCTGTATCTCTGCATCTATGCATCCAGGATGCCTTCTGCATCTGTGCACCTATGCATCCAGGTTACCTTCTGTATCTCTGCACCTATGCATCCAGGATGCAAACAACATTTTCATATCTATCAGGAATGCTCCAATCCTACTCCAAATAAGAATTGACAGAAGCCACGTCAACAAAGAGCACTAAATCATGATGCAGTAGCAGTCCCCTTCTACTCTCAGAAAGCAACTATCCTTCAAAGTAATCAATATTTGTGTCTTTGTAATTGGCCTTGTACAGCCCTCCTCTGCCTTCTGAATAGGTCTGTATTATACAAACTCCATACACATACATATATATCCTATCTTCTCTTAGGACCTTTGAGACATGGGATTCTATGTGCCTAATCCAACAACTACTGAGATGCTTGCTTTACCTAAAGGACCTTTGACGCCTATTACCAAATTCTGGCACAAAGCCAGTTCGGTTCCCACTTGTGAAAAAGTGGTCGGTCTCCTTCACTGGGAGCACAACAATAGCAAACAAAAGGGGGTCTGGCGCTGATCTGGAAATTCAATCTGAAAATATGTAAGGAAATGAAATGTACAAGCTTAGTTTTTTTCAAAATGAGGCCCTGTGTAGACACATTGGGCTCGATTCACAAAAGTAATCTGAGACAAAATCCTAACTTTAGGATTACGAGTAGTAAAGTGAGGATTCCTAACTTTACTACTCCTAAATGACCTTTGTGAATACCGAAAGTCGTAAAGTTCCGATTTTGTCTCAGATTACTTTTGTGAATCGGGTCTCCAGCACTCAACAAGAATTCTATTGCAGTATTAGAAAGTATGGTTGGAAACCCTTTTTAGTAGGATGGATAGGACCGGTTAGGTTCTTAGAAGGGCAGAACAGTCGGATGTATGTCAGTACAACGCGATCTTTTAGATTGCGGTACTTGACAACGCAGGCATTACAACGCAAGTCGTTACAATGACTTGCGTTGGAGGGCGCGGATTTTGGAATATTATAATTTTATATTCCAACACCAGTCCACGTAACAGTAGAGAAGGTGTTGGAATATAAAATTACAACAATCCAACAGCGCCATCCAGCGTAGTAACGACTTGCGTTGTAATGGCATCGTTTAAAGGCACTTCGGTGTAAACACCGCGTTGTAAACAATGTTTACCGAAAAGTCGACTGTGGATGAAAGGTACGCCTAACCATTTTACCAATTAGGCTGAGTACTGTGAAACTTGCCGTCATTTGCTGGAGATTGCCACAACCTAGGAAGTTTTGAATTTTTTTTCTAAAACACCTCCTTCAGAGGATAGCAGTGACTAATCCAACTGTATCTTAGACTTATTTGTAGCATCTCTGTAGCTCTCTCCTCTTCAATGAGCATTCACGAAGAAATTTTACCCGCTGTGTGAGTTTTGCATAAAGTAATATTTTTTTCTAGTGCTTTTGTTTTTTTCAATACATTTTCAATTAATACCATTATTTCATATTTGTGTTTTGTTTAGTTAATTATTTTCTAACTGGCTATGCTGTTAAAACAAACAGTTCACACATTTTCTGCAAGGATTGCCTCGTCGCTCTGGCCGGGGCACTGAAGGTGAGCCAAGAAACCCTAAGTCAAACCTGTTTACCTCTGTGGACTGGACTGTGACCATTCTTTAAGAGGCCAGTTTCCCACCTGGCCCATATAGGGCAATCAGGAACCGAAAACACAGGGCTGTAGGGTATGTACTACAACTACCCGTTATAAATAAATACAGTGGGGTACATATCACAATTCAACACAGTATAAAGTGGAACTAGAATCTATGCTGGAATAATATTTAAAAAGGGACTTCTAACTTCTGCTTTCAAGAGATGGTGACCCAAACCTTTTGAGTGATGCAATGTCTGTGAATGTGGTTCTCATTTCTGTAGCATGAGTGTGTGGTCCATGAGCTTCCAGTGCCTAGAAATTCCCCAGTACTTACGTGCTGCACGGAAGCAGAAGAAGGCGTTGGAACCTGTCACAGTGCTATCGGTGCCATTGGTGCTATCGGTGCCGTTGGTGCTATCGGTGCCGTTGGTGCTATCGGTGCCATTGGTGCTATCGGTGCCGTTGGTGCTATTGGTCCCATTGGTGCTATCGGTGCCATTGTTGCCATGGGTGCAGTTCATCCCAGATAGGTCCTTGAAGTTATATTTTGTTACATTAGCCACCCAGCCAGCACTGGAGAAGACACATAGCAGTAATGTTAGCAATGACCAATATCTTCGATAAAAACACATACCAGGTCAGTGAGCAAATCAAATACCACAGAAAGTACAATTTTATTTGGATAATGCAACTGTCTGTCTCCTAAAGGTAGGTGGCCCAGTGGCTGAGGATCAGAAATAAGAAGGTCAAAAAGTCCACAAAATAGGTTATCAGGACTTTACACTGAATATCAGATCCTCAAAGTCTACAGAGCTAAAGCATCTGACCAACAAGGACACTGTTCCCTTAGGTGTGAAAGTTGCATCGAGTTGCTCAGATTATTGTGGTAAATATGAGACAGCCCATGTCAGACTCATAGTTAACGAGTGACACCCAACTCTGTTTTGCATGGTTCCAAAAGTCTTTGGGTGCTGAAAAAGGGGAGAGTAGAGGTAGACATACAGTGACCGCTACACTCCAGATCTTTACGGACAGTCTCCAGAATTTCTCATCTACAAATCATTGTATCAGGTGTGTTAGTCAAATTAGGTAATTGTACATTGTGTTGTGAAGCCCCTGTTGTATAGCATCCAGTTTGGACTTCCCAGCACAAACAGGTAGCTTCTTTACTGACACGTCCGGATAGGTTCGAGAAACATCAGGTTCAGTTACAGTTTACTCATATGCATTGACAGAATACCCCACCGGGAGCATCAGACTGCCCTGTTCCAGACAGAACAACATTGCAAGTGACATAGCAACATTCCATGAAGTGTCATATCCATGGTGGAGAGTGGACACACAGGACACAGGAAAATTAAGATACAGTACATTGTCAAACTTGAAACAGCAAGCCAAAACAATTATACCTCTGTATATTGGTGACGCACCTCCCCACACAACAATCACCCAAAAGAGTTCCAGATCATGAGCCTTTTTGCTCAAACAGTGTGCATATCCACTGCTCCTGCGGTTTCCAAGGAGCAGTCTCCAACACCAATTTATTTATTTTTATTTTTAGAGTTTTCTATAGCGCGAACATGACCCAAGATAGGGTATCAGCGCGTTACATAGAGAGCAGGGTGTACATATTTAATGCAGAACATTGCATACAAAAAAACATAATATAAAACTAACAGAGAATAGCAGCATTAAGAATTGTTCTGTACAAGAAAGTAAGTTCTAGTTCGTGTAGGTCTTAACTTCGCAGTCTCAGTGACCCGAGAGTAGAGCTAGTTAGGAGGTTGTAGAGCTGGTGTCGTGATTGTGCGGATTTAAGGAAGGAATTTTCTCATCAAGAATAATTTGGCTTCATTTTTAAAGAGAGGAGTAGAGGAGATTTTTCTGATGTATGGTGGAAGCGAGTTCCATATTCTTGGTGCTGCTCCGGAGAATGCTCTGTTGGAAGTTTTTGTCTTCTTGATCCAAATTCACACAAATGTGGAATGCACCACCATCACCAAGAATGATTATGTCCATCCACTGTCTATTTAATATAAAAACTTTCTTTATTCTTAGAATTTGAGGAGGACGCTAACTTGACGTTCTTGTCCTCGTATTAATACGGCACAGGAGCCTTATATACTTAACTGTCCTTGGATTTAGGAGGGAATAGTTTTCCAAATAGGATAACAGGAACCTGCTATTCACTGCAGACCTACTACTTTATATGATTTAGATTGACTTGCAAAGTCCCGTTGGACAAAACTCATCTGCTGTTTGCCTGTCATTTTACTGAATTTGAAGAATAAAGAAAGTGTTAATATAAAATCGACAGTGGATGGACATAATCATTCTAAGTGCTGGTGGTGCATTCCACATTTGTGTGAATATAGCACATTGTATGGACATATCACAGGTGTGCTAGATTCCAGGTTCTGAGAAAGTCTCTTTAAATTTAGCAAATCCAAGGTAAGACATAATGGCTTAGTGGCGGGTTTATATGTAGATTTAAAAAAGAGAAGGACATTCCAATGTATTCTGTGCATGCTAAGGTGCACTCCAGAAGAGTACATTAAGCCAGTAGTAATATAAATGTTATCTAAGTGTGACAAATTGTTCTTTAGGTCCTTCCACTAACATGCATTGGATGGCTACCCAGATTGGTTCCGGCTAGCATCACTCACAGAAATGGAGGTAGATAGATCCTTCCTCCAAAGACTGAGATAACCACGTACATATCCTGTGACGTGTCTTACAGGATGCATCATAGTCCAGAGGCTAATAATGTCTATAGAGAATGTCTGTGCGTGAACCTGGGGTGTATTAATGGAATGGTGCTCTTCCCCCTCACAACTCACCTCGTTGATTTTACCTTTTGGTTGTTGCAAAAAGAGGTGTAGATTAAATAAGAAAAATAGTGTCCCTGGTCTTTGTATGTGGCAAAGTATTGAGTGATAAAACTCTCAGAAAAGATCTAGCAGTAGGTTTTGTAGATACACAGCTTGTTTAGGGTTACTTACCTAATTGTTCCTTATCCCCCTACTCCCCTCCATCCTCTGGCCCACAACCAGCAACCCTAAAATTCTACAGTCACTTCTCTGTTCTACCACTCAGTGGCGGCTGCTACCGAACAGGGTGGCGAGGCGGAAGTTGGGGGAAAAAAATTATATAATACTTACCTTTCCTCGGTCGCCGTCTCTCCTCCGCTTCTCTAACTGACTCCCATAAGCAGGAAACACCCAGGCTCCCCTAAGCCAATCAGAACACTGCTACCACCCGCCCTAACGTGACTATCATTGAGAAATTAAATGATAATAACAAAGTGTTGTTATCATTTTATTGTTGCTTTTTTGCACTGCTGAATAGCAGTGGGGGCATTGCTCCTCCGCCTTAGTGGAGGAGTCACCGCTGCTACCATTGCACTCATATGGGTGAGCAGGAGCAAAGGTGTGGGGCTGGGGGGATGGTAGGAATATTGAGCACCAGTACTGCCTGAGCTGCTGAGCAGCCACACCTACCAGACCCAAAAGCACAAAGTATCTATGGCTGCCTCCATGTGCTTGGAAGGTTGGAAACCATGCAATGAACAGAAACAACATTGAATCACCATACAGGTGCTGGAAGCCTAATGTCCAGGCATTTACCATGTGCTAAAATGTCTGGTTGCCCGGTGCGCATGTGAACCGTGCTGAAAGGACGTCACACGATAGCGCGCCTTGTGAGGTGAGAGATACCAAAGGGGATGATGGACATGAGGCACAGGCTCAGACTGATTTGCATATGACCAAGTCTGAACTGGGGTGGTGGAGTGAGCTAAAGAATGGTGATGGATGAAACCCAGATCAGTCGACTGGGGGTGAGTGTTTGATTTGCTCCAGCGCTCGTCCATCATCCCCTTTGGTATCGCTTTGGGAAGTGAGAGGGCAGTGGGCCATTGCCTACCTGCCGTCACAATCTCCTCCCCTTCCGGTCACTAGCTGTCATAATATACAACAGGTACTTTATGTTTTGCAGTTTCCTACAGTGTGAACTTGTCACTATTGGCATTTACAAGAGAACCATACTAGTTACACATTTGTAGGCACAAGGAGGTTAAATGATTTGCGCAGAATGACAGGGTGCTGAGTCGATTCTTGGATTCCATCTTGACTCCACAGGCCAGAGCTGCCTTGCAACAACTCCGCCGGGTGTTACGATCCATCGCACATATCCACAGGTATATGCAGCAACCAGCCGCGGCCCATGTAGGGAGTTGCGGTGGGGCAGACAGACGGGGGGAGGGGCAGGGTGGGTGGTGATAAACACCGGAATATGGATGATTGCAGGTAAGTAAACAATTAAATTAATAAAACGAGTTTCGTAGCGCGCCCTGCATTGCAAAATCCACGGGCCGCGGCTAGCAGCAACTCATAATACCCGTTACATATGTAAGCGACAGAACGGGAGAATCGTAGGAAGCTGTCACATGGGAGGGAGAAGTTATCCTTATGAAATAGACCACACAAGAGAGCACATACTGGAGACAAGGAAGAGGCATTGTGATCAGGAAGAAATGCAAAGACTAATGCCTGAGGAGTTAATACATTAGGTAATCGCATTATTTAGGAGGGATGGGTTTCAAGGGGAATGAGTTTATTCTTATGAAACTGAAAATGATAGTGGTAGTTGAGAAATTTATGGAAGGGAGAAGACGAGTGCAGACAATGGGCAAAAAAAGCTCATGGGTGGGCAGGAGGTGTTTCCTGTGAGTAGGAGCGCCATCCAGTGAATGTTAAAGAGTTTATAGCTAGATTAATTTGCCTCAGATAGGAAGGGTACAGAGAATGAATGGACTGTTCTTCACCCAGTGCTTAATTTGAGCCTGTGATTTCCAGAGCTCGGCACATCAACACCGGCATATATGATGGTCATCTACGATGCGGTGCTGTTTATTTAATTTAGAGATGAGCACAACAACAGTTGTTTGTCAATTCAATATACCATACAAATGATTAATCCTGCCCCAATACATAGCTTTGGAGGGATGCAATAGTAATGCCATGCCAGGCTAAGCGCTATATCATTTTAGGGCAACATTTCAGAGCAAAAAAAGGTTTTGGGCTGAAAAGAAAACACATCATCAAAACTTTGCACTGTTTCGTGTCACTTTCTGAGACTTTGCATGGGCGAAACGTCTTGATAACTCTGTGCCATGGTCTGTTATGAAAATCTAGGGCTTTGTATTTATGCAGCCAGAAAACATGAAGCAAATTACACTAGGTCTGTTACTTATGCATCATGGACCCAAGCCCCACAAATGAGTGCAGCCGTGACTATGCTCTTGGCAGGGTTGCAGAGAGGAAATAGGTCATGAACAATTCTAGTTCCAAGATAACCTATATGAATCCTCATGAGACAAATTTACCTAAAGTGGATCTGAACATGTAAATGTCATAGTCGGTGTTTATCCTGAAAACTCAACAGATTACCAGGTTCACAGTTCACAGCTGTGCACTCATGCTACAGAGGCACTGACACCTTTCTTCCTTTGATACCTGCAAGTTGCATATCCAGAGCTATTTGCCACGTCTACTTGGTCCCATGTTGCCCATGTTGCATTGAAAGTTCCACACACACGATCACCTTCTGTTTTGTTGTCTCTGGCAAATACTTGAAACACTCCTTTGACCACTGCAAATAAGACAAAAAGAGAAAGGGCCCCGTAAAGCAAATAAAGTAATTTCCATAGTAACACAATTTTACGGGTCAAGAACCGAAACCTTAACCACTTCCATGCTCATGACAGCTCCATGCCGTCATGAGTCGCGGGCGGCCTGTGCTCATGACGGCGTGGAGCCGTCATCCAACTGCTGCTCCGCCCACCCGGCACTAATTCGCCACCTGTGCGGGCGAATTAGTGAGTGGGCGGGGTCATGATGGCTCCACGCCGTCATGAGCACACACTGCCCGTGACTCATGACGGGAAGGAGCCATCATGAGTAAGGGAGCGCCGCGCTCGCACCCCCATACCCCCACGTCATAGCTGAATTTGTGCTGCGGCGAAGGGGTTCATTTGGACCCTGTTGCCCAAGTTAACACTTTGGCGTATCTCTACAAGCTATGATTTCCCATCCTTGGGTGAGACAGGTGAAATTAGTTCAATGCGCCAACAATGACTGTGGAAGGCTATTTGTAGCCCCGCAAAAAACTACTCAAAACACTACTCAATGGGTGACTGAGATAGAAATATTTCTGTTTCTTAACAATTCCTATGAAGGGATCAGGAGCACCGTGGTAATAGTAACAAACATATTTCATTATTCACAATAACACACACACAGTGTACTAAGAAAATTAAACACTTCTAAGTAAAAGTTATTACTCCAGGAACAATGGGTTTGCAGTACATCTAAAACAAACACACAGAATATTATAAAAACTGCAAATAGACATGTTTTAACTATCAAGAATAAAATGATCATTTCTAACATTGTTAAAATGTCATGTAGAATCTGATACCTAATGCCTACTACTATGCCTAGACTAAGAGACAGCAACTTGCAGTCTAGAGTTCCTTAGGGAGAAGAAAAGCACCGCATATCTTAGTTGACATAAAAAGGATGGCCTTTTCAGTGCAGGCATGAAGACAGTGTTCCTTCCCAGTGAAGGGTAAACACACGCTGCAGCTTTCCTCTAGGACTCAGATTTATTGGCTTCATGTAAGGTGTAGAATTTGCAAAATGTACTGGCAGTGGGTGAGACCATCTGGCAGAATCTTGGAAAATAATGTGGGTGATCTTTACAAGTGGTCAAGTGGCAGTCCTTATATACAGAATCCTATCAGACATTGGAAGTTCTAACAAAAGTTTAGGAATGTCTGATATAGATTATGTGCATCAAGGTGTGCATTCCTCATCAACATACATGGTAAAAGTGAGTTAATTCAGACTACACTGTTTTGGTTATATGTTTGTATGTGCTCCTACTGAACCCTGGCATGATGAAAAGTAGAAATTTGACCCAAATGAATGCAGTGTTATATCTATTTCATTATTTAAATGACTTGATGCTCTGACAGTTCTTAGTAAGGTGAGGTTGGATGACTTCTCAGTCCAAGGGCAGGCATGACTACGACTCTGCATGACTCAGGAAAGATGGGGATTTACAATGAGAAAATGGCGACTTCCATTATCCAAGATAAAATCGGGCAAGTCAAAAACTGAGTCGCACCTGAAGAGCTTTACGTCAACCCATGTTACAAAATCCACAGCTAACAACTAATCCACAACAAACCAGCAGCTAACACAAGCCCCTGTTGAGCCAAACAAGTACCAACCCTCCATAAATGTTTGTATCCATTCATAGCAGTTTAGTTACAAGTCGCGGCCCTCCAGCAACCTGAGAGCATAAACAGGAGGAACAGATAGCGTCCACTCTGCACCTCATTTCTCTTTCTTACAGAAATACTTTCTATCTCTAGTGAGGTAACGCTGTTTCTCACAACTTCATTATGGGCCGGTACACATCCGCCCTTCTTGACTAAAGTGTCCAGCTATATAAAATAAAACAAGAATTGGAAATGTCAATAGTACTGGCTTTAAAAGAATGTAGTATGGTAATGTGAAGCATCACAAGAAAATAGCATATGTGCTTGTGTGGAAGCAAAGAACAGTAGAAATATATTGATGCATTTTAAAAGGTCAGGTGGTTGTTGCCCTGTCACATAAGACTGAAAAATCCTTGTAGGTTAATGAATGCCCTCCTCCCATCTGTGCTGCTGCCAGAGAAAGACAAACACCATACATTATCTAGTTATTCAAGACACGGGTATAAGATTATAATGTCATGTGTGTGCCCCTGGTAGTTCAAGCTCAGGCAGTTGCATAACTTACTGAAATGATGAAAGGTGGTGTAGGGCAAGCACTTTTTTTTGTGAAAGCACACAATGTCAGCCCAATCAAAACTATTACTCTTAGACCCCAATGGGGCAGAGCCAACCCCCTCGCTATTTGTACTCACATAGGTGTCTGGTAACAGTTGCGCTGTCAAGCCAGACCATAAAAACCAGTGCAGGTCGCAGGCAAATCAGGACTAAAATTTGGCAGTGACTAGGGACATGGAATCACAAAAAGGCTTATTTACAACCACCACTCATACAACAAAGTCTTCATATAGCATTAATATTGTGATTATAGCTGTTACTCATCCACTTGGCCCTCCTCAGACTATGATAATGCTCAAAGTAAAGACCCTGGTCTGTACAGGCTGGGGTACGCAGAGGGAGGCATACTCTTCATTGTAGCTCCTTCCTGTTCTATCCTGCACTGTAATCTCCATGCCACAATACCAGTCACACTTGTACTTGTTTTTGTGGAATTCTGTGCAGCCTTTGACACAGGCGATCGCGAGATGCTATGGATGAAGCCTTGGTTCATGGAATTATGGAGTGTTTTCGACTTCTTGGTGCATGAGCCCCACTCAGTCATGTTAGGAACAATACAGAGGTGGTTATATTATGGAAAAATTCTTATTGTCTATAAATACACTGCTTGGCAAATCTAATATTAATGCTAATAATTTTAATCTATCGTAGGATGTGCAGGTTAACAGGCAAAAGTCAAAGAGTTTATGTAGCAGAAAGATTTGTTGTTTAAAAAAGCCGATTATCTCATTGAAGGAAACTGCTTTTTGTTTCAGTGATCACCCCACTTTTTACCCCCTTTTTAGCTGCTGGATGCTGATTTTCGACTGTGACAGTGATCTGGGGCTTGCTACCCAGACCTCAGTGCCAGCGCTCCTACCCCAAAGCAAGGTGTTGACTAATTGTGATACAATCTGCAATATACTTTAGCACACCTGTTACAGGTATCCCCGAAACCGAACAGACTTCTAGTGTGCTAACTGACTGGTCTAGTCCAGCCTGCCACTTCAAATGAGTTTCTGACCTCCTAGTAGGTGAGAGGTCTGCTCTGGGGAGAGATGCTATCACCTCCTCCCCCAGGAAAGAATGCTAAATAAGCATTCCAAGGCATGGAGCTTTAAAGGCCCACCGTCTTTGGCATGCAAACCAGGCTTCCCTCATAGATGAGGGAATGCCTACCCCCCTGAATAGGGCCCATTTGGTGCCTAGTCAGGCGGGGTACTTAGCTATGCAGGAGGCTCGTTACACTGCCTGGCTGGACACCACCTGGGTGACCTAGCCTGAAGTGAACACCAATTTTAGAATTCTACCATCTTGTGTGTTGTGAAATTAGGAATCCTGGAACAGGGTGTTGCCCACTCTCCAAAGGAAGCAGTCATCTACAGGGTATAGTGACTCCAGGGGTAATATAGCCCATTGGTTACTACCCTACACCCCCCTTAGCCTCTCTAAGGGGACCCCTGGCACCATGGCTTCATATTTCGGTGGACACAAAAGAAGTATTGGACTAAGAAGACTGCTGACCCGAGAACCGAGGATCAGAACAGAATTGGCACCAACCCTGCCAGCCTGTCTGCTGTACCCAAACCTCATGGAGCAACCAATTCCTTCTGCCACTCTGCAGACTCCCAAAAACCCAGGGGGCTACCAGTGCTTCACCAATTACCAAAGAAACTCTCTTGGAGTAGAGTAGCACACTCCTGCAACCACAGGCTCCAAAGAAGTAAGACCTGGTCCACCGACCTGCCGCCTACGGGAACTACTAACTCAGCAGCCAGCCAGGAAAGGTAGCCATGCTCCTACAGTTCACATCTTTCCTCCATCCAAGTGTGGGGACACCAGGACTGACTAAGGTGTACAGTACCAGTACCTGGGATACTGACCTACTTTCAGGAGGCAAAGCTTTATGTTACCAGGACGGACACGAACGCTGAGGAAGACCGGCCTGCAGTTCTTTTTAGTCCACTCTACAAAGAGACAGCTACCGACACTCATGAAGGATATTGGACAATATGAAGCAATGTTCTGTACAGCCGCTAATTGATATTCATTCCTGTCCCTCCTTTGAGATGTTTACTCTAGAAAATGAAACTACTACAACTGTTAGCAAACCCAACAATGAGGAATAGTTACTGTGGATGAAACTGGTAAGGTGAATTTTATATGAAATGTAAGATAAATGTTACTCATTTTTGTTGATTGTTCCACTTTATATATGCTTAAAAAATGTATTTTAGAAAAATTTCGAATGATCACCCAGTTCCTATATACAACTTTAGCCGCTTTAAAACTGCAGTACAAAATGTCCGACCTAATCTGGCTATTCATTTAACAAAATTCCTGTAGGTAGTGTTGCATTAAGGCAACATGAAAAACAATAAGGTTCTCATTACAAGTGGACTGATTAATTGAGATCTGTGCGGTAATAGCTGTTACCGCACCTATCGCAATTATGAGTCTTGAGATAAATACCAGACGATATATCGCAGTGTAAAATTGCTCTGTACTGACCATAACATTTAGCTCTTGCTGCGTTAAGCACAAAAAACTGCATGTTACCCCCAATAAAACTATTAATGGGGTAATATTTATCTCACCGTATCAATTTTGTCCTAACAGAGTCAGATTTTATCAAGTCCAATAAATATCACACCATTTACAGGCGCATTCATAATGAGGGCTAAGTGGTAATTTATGTATTTGATGATATGATTCATTTGTGATAAATGTATCGATGACTTTGTGTTTGATGCTATTTTACGCTCTGCGGTCAAGACCAATGATGGTAAGGCAACGGTAAGTTGCTACTTATCGGACGGGACGATGGACCAGGAAGTGATCAGATAGTGAGAGCGAGGACACAACTGGAGACGAGGTGGTTATGCTGGGACCCGGAAATGGTCTACGATCATTTGGATAATCCTTAGTCTACTTACCGTTGCGTTTGAAACAGATCCCGCTCTGTGCATCGATATGCACACAAGGTGTTTTTTGGAGGACTCCTGTGGAATTGCCACACTTCTCGTTCGCTGTATTACGAAGCATCACCATCTTCTGCTCCTTCACCCATCCCCAGCTAAGGAAAGAGAAAGGGGTCAATCCATGCCAATGAATGTCTTCTCATCGAAACACAAAGCACAGAAAATTGCTTTCGATTGCGCAATTATTTTTATGCAACCTCACTGTTCCATCAATATATGAGCAGTGCTCATGGTGAATACATTTACTTCATGTAAGTTGTGAACTGTAATTATGTTAGTCATGTTAGTGCTGGTCTTTTACCTCTATCTTGTGGCCTTTTCTTCTGGAGGGGCAGCAACTAGTCCTCTTGACCGGGTCACTGATGCCGCAGGCCACCTGCACAGCACGTGTAAAGCTTTCGCCTTTCCAACACAGAGCTGGGCTGAACAAATACGTTGCCCCTGTGTGAACATAGCCGGTTCTGCAACACTGCCCTAAGAAGGGAGCGGTGTGGCTCACTCATCATGGGATGTTGGTAGGGCCTGCTTCTCACACCCTCGTGTGGTATTTTTTGTGGTAGGACCAGGTGCTGTTGTACTCTTTTGCAGGTCCTTGCCTTGAGATGCTGCACACTTGTCCTGATTTCCTAGTCCAAATAAGGGGTTTAGCTTAATCATTGAAATTGGGGAAGGGAATCTCAAATTTTCCAACTAATAAAGCAGTGGGCCACAGGGTGGATGTGTGAGGTGACCAGTGTTAGGGATAAACTGTTTGCACGAGAAGCAGAGTTAGTACTGATTTGCATTAAGTGGACCTAAGGGGATGATTTAGAGTTTGATTTAAGGCACCTTGTTTGCCAAACTCAAGGTCCACATGCCCCATTTTGAGTCAACCAGACAATCAAGTTTTAAACTAATGGAGTAAAATTTGCTCTGAAAGTATAAAACTTCCTTCAATAGCCAGATAGAATAGGTGTCATCGAAAGTAAGCCATTCGACTATCCATGCCGTTTGGCTTTTCTTTTTCTTACTGTCATTCACCGCCAGATATATTCTGGTAGTGGAAGATGGTAAAAAAAATGATCCCCCCGTCCCACAGCCCAAAAATGTACCCCCATGCCATGGGTGAAAATAGGTGTGGGGATCTCTAGTATTTTATGTTTCCAAAACAAACTCCAGCTTTTGGAGTCTGTAGCTATGGAGGAGTTTGACGGCCAGACATCATGCTTGTCGGATTCATCTGTAATGCTTTTTCTATATTGACAGGAACCGCCATGACAGCAGTTCCCACTAGTGTATAGGAATGTATGACGTTACAACGCATACATTCACAATGCATACCATTACAACAAAACATTTACAACGCAAGATCCATTACAACGCATGCTATTACAACGCATGCCATTACAACGCAGGTGCTATTACAACGCATGCCATTACAACGTAATGGCATGCATTGTAATAGCACCTGCATTATGGGTAAGTATTTTTTTTATTTTTAATTAATGTGAATGTAATTGTAATGTTAATGTTGGATAGTGTAGGGGTTTAAATTACTATTCTAACTCCAGGGGGGTGTAATAGTAGGGTAAGTGTTGGATAGTGTAGGGGTTAAAATTACTATTCTAACTCCAGGGGGGGTGTAATAGTAGGGTAAGTTTTGTATAGTGTAGGGGTTAAAATTAAATTAAATTAAATTAAAATAAATTACATTTAATCAAATTTAATAAAATGTGATTAATATTAATTAAATGAATTACTTACCCATATTTAAGTTGTGATGGCATGCGTTGTAATAGCATCTGCATTGAATGGCATGCATTGTAATAGCATGCGTTGTAATGGATCCTGCGTGGTAAAAGTATCGTTGTAATGGTAGTGCGTTGTGAAAGTTGCGTTGTGATGGCTGTTTCCCGTGTATAGTGATATCCTTCGGGCTGGCAGACATCTATAATTGGGCAGGCGAAGTAAAAGCAGTAAAGGCCTCTGCCACCTTGTCTGACTTTACTCCATCTCCTGAATTCTATATCTGCCCTCTGTCTGGAGTGGCATAGTGGACAAAAAATATTGTTATGGAAGGCTACTCTGCGAAATTGCCTGTGGTTAGTATATTTGCAAGCATTTGTCGCATCCCATTTAGGTGATTGATTGACAGTAGTATCCCTGCAAACCTGAGACTGACGTATTTTGCCAAGTCTACTACTGCCAATGTCTGTGAATGCTAAATGTTGTACATTTGCATTAATTCAAGGTCTACTTATAGGGATGCAGATTTGCTACTTTACGATAATCCGGTCACTATATGGCATATTTACCAAGAAGTGGTGCAACATAGTGCAGCAACCATAGTAGCAGCACTACGTTACCCCAAGAGAGCATAATGGTGCCATAACTACAGATTAATTGCACAGCTCTGTTCTCTATATGCGCTGGCACACTTTTGCTGCCTACGGCCAACGCAGTCACCCTTGAAACATAGTGCAAGGGTGTCTGCGCCATGTACAGGATGCATTTTGTGCAGCAAGGCCACGCAAAACTATCCTTGGACAATTGTTCCTCCTTGAGCGCTGCAAAATGCTTCTTACAGGAAAAGAGGAATTCATAAAAAGTAATAAAGATATTTCTCCTCATTACACCAGCCTCAGGCAGTTGCAATATTTTGGCTCAGAGCCATGCTTAGGACTTTTCGTAAATATGGATTGGCATTAGAATCCATGAGTGGGTACACCAGAACTTTATTATTTAGCAACCCCCCTACTGCATTGGTTAGATATGGATCCAAAATGGGAAAGGACATTATTGGAGGATATGCATGAGGGCCATCAGATGGGGACACTTCTGATGAGAGGGCGACAGTTTGCACACTTCACTCCTGCATTTGATTGGCCTTATGGGCCATTTGTGGGAAGAACGATTCAATGAGTGAGAGGATACGTACCGTTTGCCCCAGAGTTGGATTGCTGGATTATCTGTTCTTTTGTACTAATGGCTCACACAATGTCGATAGCTAAGTGGCAGGAGGGGGGTTGTCTAAGGCTCTCAGATCTATATCCGGCTGGTCGTTTTATTACACTACAAGATGCCATAGAAACATTCAATGTGGGTTCTAGACAATTTCTACAATATGCTAAGATCGCAGCAATAGGGCAGCAGTTGTGCGCTACATTCCTGGAGGTTGCTGCCTCCACACAGACATTAGTGACTATGCTTTCAATGGCAAGGGGTCGTAAACTCATAGCAAACAAAAGAAAAAAAGGTGGTAGGATCTGCCCCAGTGAATGGGCGCCGGCCTTACCTGCACGACTCGTAGCTGCGATTGTACGCGCTGGTGACTTGCTCCAGGTTGGCCAGCTCCGCTTTGTAACAGTCGCACACCAGCTGGGCGTCGCTGAAATTCACAGTGACTTTTGGTTGGAATACGCCAGAAACCACTAGAAATAGAAATAAAGAGAAAATTGTGTGTGAATTTGCTGTGATTACACCATGCACAAGGTGGATAAACAGCTTTGCAAGACGGACTTTCTTTAAGTACAATGTCCTGCATGGATGGCCTCATCGGAATCTTTTCCCTATCATTTTTTTCTATCTTCCCTTGGGGGTAGATTTTCTATTTTCTATATTGTTGTAATTGATGTTGAGGGCATACTTTTTTTGCCATTCAATATTTTGGCTATGATATGCTTAAGCGCTACTGATGAAGTAATGCTGAAAGATGGTTCAGCACAACCTGTAGTTATATTTCCTCAACGTTTTTAGCGGTCACTTCCAGGCACTGTTTTGCTTCCTGGGTGATGCCCTGAGTCCACTGTAAACAAGGCATACTTAAGTACTTTCTCAACTGTCCTTTACCCCACCTCCCTCTCCCTCTCCCTCTCCCTCCCCCCCATATGCTCCGGTCTTGATGAAGACCCATAAATGTACTACATCCGTGGGTCGAAACACAAACTGAGATATATCTGGACTGCAATCTGGCCAATAGCTTGTTTACTAATCGTCCATGGATCTACGTTTTGACAGCTTGCCTGTTAAAATATTTCTTTAGACAGTGCTTCTCTCAGAACGAGACGTTGATCATTCTGTTACTGTTTTGCACGTTTATCAGTTTTTAGCTGTGCCCGTTCATTTCACCTTATCACTATATAACCTAAAAAAATGTTCAATGATGTATCCAATGAAAATTAATAAGGCAAAACATGTATTCCGAAAAATAGTCTCTGTTCTCTGCATCTTTACATCCCTATTAAGTCACAGCAGTTATTAAGTGATATTGTATTTTTCTGTTCACACATTTTGTACCTAGACTTACCCTAGTGGACTTTTATTGTCCACGAGCTTGTGTTGTAACAGAATTATTTGAAATAAAATCATTCCTTTGTAACCATTGTTCCTTGTGAGCTATATATACCCACTATCCAAGGAACTCAGGTTTGTCCCTTTTTTAGGTCTCACCTACTAAACAGAACATGTGCTGTTTGTTGTGATATATATTGTTACCTTGTAGAGCACTCAGAGCCCACCCACTGCTTACCATTGGTTCATTGCCACTCATTTCCTTGTTTCTTGTTCGTTTGCGTCTGTGGGCTTTTCTTTCTCTTTTTGTGTCTGTCTCACCCCTGGAGCATGGACGCTTTACTTGTGTCCTTCCACTGCTCACTTTTCAAGCTGTACTGTTTTCTTCAAGAGTTTTTGTATTTTCTAGCTATCTCCCTTGAGTACTGCTCCTTTGGGGCAGAGATCCACATCAGACAACAGTGTGTAAGACTACAGGGACCCAGATTCCCATGTGACCAAAGCGTGTAAGACGTTGGGGGCAGAGATCCACATGTGACCAAAGCGTGTGAGACGTTGGGGGCAGAGATCCACATGAGACCAGGATGTGTGAGACTACAGGGACACAGATTCCCATGAGAACACAGTGTGTGAGACTTTGGGGGCAGAGATCCACATGTGACCAAAGCGTGTGAGACGTTGGGGGCAGAGATCCACATGAGACCAGAATGTGTGAGACTACAGGGACACAGATTCCCATGAGAACACAGTGTGTGAGACTTTGGGGGCAGAGATCCACATGTGACCAAAGCGTGTGAGACTTCAGGGACACAGATCCACATGAGACCAGAATGTGTGAGACTTCAGGGACACATATTCCCATGAGACCGTAGTGTGTGAGACTTCAGGGACACAGCTCCACATGAGACCAAAATGTGTGAGACTACAGGGACACATATTCCCATGAGACCGTAGTGTGTGAGACTTCAGGGACACAGATCCACATGAGACCAGAATGTGTGAGACTTCAGGGACACATAATCCCATGAGACCTGAGTGTGTGAGACTTCAGGGACTCATATTCCCAGGAGACCTGAGTGTGTGAGACTTTGGGGGCAGAGATCCACATGTGACCAGAGTGTCTGCGACTTTGGCGGTAGAGATCCACATGAGACCACAGTGTGTGAGACTTCTGGGACACATATTCCCATGAGACCGGAGTGTGTGACACTTTGGAGGCTATTCACATGAGACCACAGTGTGTGAGACTTTGGGGGCAGAGATCCACAGGAGACCAGAATGTGTGAGACAACAGTGACATATATTTCCATGAGAACAGAATGTGTGAGACTTTAGGGATACAGAACACCATGAAAGCAGAGTCTGTGAGGTGCGGGGGCACAGATTCCATTAGATCTCAGTGGCTACAAGACTGCAGGAACAAAGCTCTCAATGGGAATTCAGTGCATGAGATTTCCAGGGGTTGAGAACCACACCAGATAGCAGTGTGTGAGACTTCAGGGACACATATTCCCATGAGACCGGAGTGTATGAGACTTTGGGGGCAGAGATCCACATGAGACCACAGTGTGTGAGACTTTGGGGACAGAGAGCCACACAAGACCACAGTGTGTGAGACGTTTGGGGCAGAGATCCACATGAGACCAGAGTGTGTGAGACTTTGGAGGCAGAGATCCATATGAGACCACAGTGTGTGAGACGTTGGGGACACAGATCCACATGAGACCAGAGTGTGAGACTTTGGAGTCAGAGATCCACATGAGACCACAGTGTGTGAGATTCAAGGACACATATTCCCATGAGACCAAAGTGTGTGAGACTTTGGGGGCAGAGATCCACATGAGACCACAGTGGGTGAAACATTGGGGGCAGAGATCCACATGAGACCACAGTGTGTGAGACGTTGGGGGCAGAGATCCACATGAGACCACATTGTGTGAGACTTCAGGGACAGATATTTCCATGAGACCGGAGTGTGTGAGACTACAGGGACACACATCCACATGAGACCAGAATGTGTGAGACTTTGGGGGCAGAGATCCACATGAGACCAGAGTGTGTGAGACTTCAGGGACACATATTCCCATGAGACCGGAGTGTGTGAGACTTTGGGGGCAGAGATCCACATGATACCACAGTGTGTGAAACGTTAGGGGCAGAGATCCACATGAGACTAGAATGTGTGAGACTTCAGGGACACATATTTCAATGACACCGGAGTGTGTGAGACTTCAGGGACACAGATCCACATGAGATCAGAATGTGTGAGACTTCAGGGACGCATATTCTCAGGAGACCTGAGTGTGTGAGACTTTGGAGGCAGAGATCCACATGAGATCACAGTGTGTAAGACTTTAGGGACACATATTCCCATGAGACCAAAGTGTGTGAGACTTTGGGGACAGAGATCCACATGAGACCACAGTGTGTGAGACATTGGGGGCAGAGATCCACATAAGACCAGAATATGTGAGACTTCAGGGACACATATTTCCAGGAGACCAGAGTGTGTGAGACTTCAGGGACACAGATCCACATAAGACCAGAATATGTGAGACTTCAGGGACACATATTTCCATGAGACCGGAGTGTGTGAGACTACAGGGACACCGATGCACATGAGACCAGACAGTGTGAGACTGTGGGGGCAGAGATCAACATGAGCCCACAGTGTGTGAGACTTCAGGGACACATATTTCCATGACACCGGAGTGTGTGAGACTTTGGGGGCAGAGATCCACAAGAGACCACAGTGTGTGAGACATTGAGGGCAGAGATCCACATGAGACCACAGTGTGTGAGACTTCAGTGACACATATTCCCAGGAGACCTGAGTGTGTGAGACTTCAGGGACACAGATCCAGATGACACCGGAGTGTGTGAGACTTTGGGTGCTGAGATACACATGAGACCAGAATGTGTGAGACTTTGGAGACAGAGATCCACATGAAACCACAGTGTGTGAGACTTCAGGGACACATATCCCCATAAGAGCAGAGTGTGTGAGGTGCGGGGGCACAGATTCCATTAGATCTCAGTGGCTACAAGACTGCAGGAACAAGATCTTAATGGGATCTCATCGCATGAGCTTTGTGGGGGTTCAGAACCACACCAGATCATAGTGTGTGAGACTGAGACGAGAATGTGTGAGACTTCAGGGAACCATATTCCCATGAGACCGGAGTGTGTGAGACTTTGGGGGCAGCGATCCACTCGAGATCACAGTGTGTGAGACTTTGGGCGCAGAGATCCCAATGAGACATCAGTGTGTGAGACTGCCAGAGAAACAGTTCCTCGTGAAATATCAGTGCTAGAGACTGCAAGTGGCACAGATCCCCAGGACTGCTGGGGCACGGATGCCCATGAGATATCAATGCGTGTGAGATTGTTGGGACACCAACGAGACTGCGGTGTACGAGAGTGCCAGAGATACAGAGACCATGAGACTGCTTGTGTGAGACTGCAGGGGGCACAGATCCCCCTGAGATATCAGTACTTGAGACTGCAGGAGGGAACGGATTCACATGAGATCACAGTGTATTAGACTGCAGAGGCATGAACCCAACGAGACCTCAGTGTGAGAGACTGCTAGAGGAACAAATCTCCAGGAGGAGTACACTGGATGCTCGTGAAACCTCAGTGTAGGAGACTGTAGGGTCACAACTCCTCATAATACGTCAGTGTATGAGATCATCAGGCACAGCTCCTCATGAGACCCCAGTATATGAGATCATTGGGGCGCAGCTACTCATGAGACGACCAGTATATGAGATCATCGGGCACAGCTCCTAATGAGATCCCAGTATATGAGATCATTGGGGCGCAGCTCCTCATGAGACCCCAGTATATGAGATCATTGGGGCGCAGCTCCTCACGAGACCCCAGTATATGAGATCATTGGGGCACAGCTCCTTCTGAGACTCCAGTATATGAGATCATTGGGGCACAGCTCCTCATGAGACTCCAGTATATGACATCATTGTGGTGCAACTACTCAAGAGACCTCAGTATAGTAGAGTCAAGGTCACAGTTCCACATGAGACCCCAGTATATGAGATCATTGGGGCGCAGCTTCTCATGAGACCCTAGTATATGAGATCATTGGGGAGCAGCTCCTTATGAGACCCCTAGTATATGAGATCATTGGGGCGCAGCTCCTCACGAGACCCCAGTATATGAGATCATTGGGGCACAGCTCCTTCTGAGACTCCAGTATATGAGATCATTGGGGCACAGCTCCTCATGAGACCCCAGTATATGAGATCATTGGGGCACAGCTCCTTCTGAGACTCCAGTATATGAGATCATTGGGGCACAGCTCCTCATGAGACCCCAGTATATGACATCATTGTGGTGCAACTACTCAAGAGACCTCAGTATAATAGAGTCAGGGTCACAGTTCCTCATGAGACCCCAGTATATGAGATCATTGGGGCGCAGCTTCTCATGAGACCCTAGTATATGAGATCATTGGGAAGCAGCTCCTCATGAGACCCCTAGTATATGAGAACATTGGGGCATAGCTACTCATGAGACCCCAGTATATGAGATCTTTGGGGCGCAACTCCTCATGAGACCTCAGTATATGAGATCATTGGGGCACAGCTCCTCATGAGACCCCAGTATATGAGATCATTGGGGCACAGCTTCTCATGAGACCCTAGTATATGAGATCATTGGGGAGCAGCTCCTTATGAGACCCCTAGTATATGAGATCATTGGGGCGCAGCTCCTCACGAGACCCCAGTATATGAGATCATTGGGGAGCAGCTCCTTATGAGACCCCTAGTATATGAGATCATTGGGGCGCAGCTCCTCACGAGACCCAGTATATGAGATCATTGGGGCACAGCTCCTTCTGAGACTCCAGTATATGAGATCATTGGGGCACAGCTCCTCATGAGACCCCAGTATATGAGATCATTGGGGCACAGCTCCTTCTGAGACTCCAGTATATGAGATCATTGGGGCACAGCTCCTCATGAGACCCCAGTATATGACATCATTGTGGTGCAACTACTCAAGAGACCTCAGTATAATAGAGTCAAGGTCACAGTTCCTCATGAGACCCCAGTATATGAGATCATTGGGGAGCAGCTCCTCAAGAGACCCCTAGTATATGAGAACATTGGGGCATAGCTACTCATGAGACCCCAGTATATGAGATCTTTGGGGCGCAACTCCTCATGAGACCTCAGTATATGAGATCATTGGGGCGCAGCTCCTCAAGAGATCTCTGTGTATTAAATCGTAGTGGCACAGCTCTTCTTGAGACCTCAGTGTATCAGATCATTGAGTCACAGATCTGTATGAGACTGCTAGGGACACAGACCCCCATAAGGACAATATCTCACCTGTGACGTCAGTGGTGAGATCACACAGACATGAGTAATTGGACCCAGGCGCCCTGAAACCAAACCCTTTTAAAGTTCTTGAGAGAAAGAGGAGTGTCGGGTCAAAGGCAGAGGAATGTGGTATTTCTGGTAGATTAAGGTTTTTTTCATCTACCACACAACCACGAACAGGTGTGACTAATCTCCCTTTTTGACAGCAGTAATCCGAAGGCAGTTCGGAGAAGGTTGATTGTTGCGCACTGCGCAGGAAATAAACTCACCTGCTCCGAATGTACGCTATTCATCTCTTGACGATTACACAATGAAAGAAAACAGACATCTCCAGGCACCAGCAATGGGGATGGAGCTGCATGGAGGAGGGTGGGCTCGTGGTTCCCTCAATAGAGGAGGGTAGGACCAGGGGTACCCCAGGCACACCAGAAGGGTACATCAGCATGTGGGAGTTTGCGCCTTTAGATCACACGTACGTATCTGTGCCATGGGGTGAAGGGTCTGACACCCCCTGGGCGAGCCAGGTCCTGGCCATAAGAGCAGCTCCACGGAGGTGAGATGCCGAACGTGCCGAACGTCCCCCACAAGATACCTTTACGTAAGTGCACGAGAGCTAATGAAAAATACCAGAATATCAGAGACCAGTCCCCCGAAAAATAGGTGGGGCCAGCCTGGGTACCCCATGGCAGCCCTTGCAAATGTTGTCAGACCAGTCCCCAAACGATGCATACCGAGTTCATCATACGAGCCTGACCACTACAAAGGGGGGCGTTAGGTAGGGGGTTCTTCCCCCAAGAAAATTAGGGGGGAAATGGTACATTCTACAACACATTTGTCATTACATGTTCAATTGTATTTGTTTTTAAAGCATAGTAAATGATGAGTTTACAGTGCACCAGGAACAACAGTCCTAGTTGGGGCTCTTCAATAATTCCCACACTATCACAAACAGTGCCTCTCTCACATGCATTTAATGTGTTTTATAGCGCCTCTCATACTAGTGAAGGGTGTCAGCCCACTTTATATCACATACAAACAGAGACAATGTTTCATACATGTGTAAATCAGTGTATAGTAAATATTACATCAGGCAAAGAGGACTATAAGGAGGGCGCCCAATTTATGGTATTTATTTTTGGGATATTTCCGTCTGCATTTATCCATATTTATTTTTTTGTTAATTTTATCTGTATTTATCCATATTTATTTTTTGTTACTTTTACCTGTATTTAGCCATATTTATTTTGGGTTTTATGGAAAAATAAAGCTGAAATTAGTATATTTCCACATTTATGTCGGGCAGTTTTATAAGTCTCAATAACATAATATCATCTCTTCTATCAGGCATTGTTGGTATTTGCCTGTGTTATATACAGAGACAGTGAAATTATGTGATTCTGGGGACACTTCAGTTTCACTAATTTGGACTTTGCTGCACTTGCCACATAATCCATCTGCTGCTTCTTTATTTCCTCCCCTGCAGCATATTCCCGTTAGTCCTAGTTACATCCCATTGACCTGAGCACAGGACATTCCTGCCCGGCGTTGGCCAGATCCTGTGCCGCTTGGTTTGTGCCGAGAGCCCAGCTTAAAATGTTTTTCTGTCAGCCCATGATGACTCGCCACATTTATCCGACGTTCTTTCCAAGTATTATTGTCACTTGTTGTACACAAAACTGCAAGTCTATATTTAATCTCTGCCGGTTTAACATGCACTGCAATGCTTATGTACATTTGTCTGTACAGTGCTCTGATGCGCAGAGGCCTGACCTGTGCTTACAAAAAAATGGGGGGCTAGATTTATCATGGTTTTGCAGCATGTAAGGGGGTGCAAGGGCGACGCAAAACCTAAGTGAAATTTCTCGCGCCACGCAAGGCCACCGTACGTGGCCCTGCATGGCTTGACAATTCTGGGGAAAGCAAGACTGCGCAAATCACAACATTGAGTTACTCTGCCCCAGGGAGGCGTTCCACGGATGTAACATGAGTGTTTCCACCCATCCACCTATGGCTTTTGGCCCATTCCCAGAATTACCATTAGTGGTAGACCTGGGACTGCATCAAAATGCTACGCCTCCCCAGATGAGATGTAACTAAGAACATATTCTTTATTTCTCCACTTTTTCGGTCGAGCCTAAGACAGAGCATGCGTTGTCTGCAAGACCTGTTGTATCCTTTTCTAAGACTTTTGGCACACCCAGCGAGTTTTACTGGTTGTTATCTGTGTCAATCAGAAATCCAGCTTTGTTATTGCTGCATTTCAGTAACAGTCTCTCCTTTGTCTGCTTAGCTTTCCTTCTGGTGATTTAACTTAGAGGGCATTTTGTTTGGCCATCACACTGTATAGCGTGTGATGGACCTTCCTCAACAGACCTAGTTGCAAATTGTACATTGTGATCTTTTGTCCATGCTTGCTATGCGCTCCTTATGGCTGCCTTTCCATTTGTTTGCCGACTGCGTCATTAAAAAAAAAAATTAGGCCACCACAGGAGCTGACCTCAGAGCTCTAAAGATCTCACCCTCCCGATTGGCGTTGAGTCCTCCCCTCTCTGAACATGAATGCGATGTTTCCCTCAACCCACCATTTCCGAGTGCATGCAGTAGGTCACCATCCATGCTATTATTTGGAAGAGGGGGAACATTTAGGCCCTTTTCTATAGCATTACTGACTTGCTTGCTACGGTGACTACCCCCATTGCAAGCCGGTCAGTAATTATGTAGAAAAGGGCCTAAATGTTCCCCCTCTTTCACATAACAACATGGATAGGTCCAATGGCCTTCCCCCTTCTCCCACAAGGATTGCACTGGTGTTGGGAAGAGGTTGAAGGAGGGCTTCCTGATCCCATTTGGACTTTGTATCTCTCCCCCTGCTCTTTCCGTCAGTGCATTGCTGCCTCACCTTTTTTCTAATGTAAAATCACCTCCCTCTGCTCTCTGCCTACCTCCCCGCCAACCCATATCTCTCTGTGTCTTGGCTTCTCATTCGAGTTTCCCTGTTTTCCTACTCAGTGTGCAATCCATCTCCAGCAAGAGCTGTGTGCACCAGGCAGGCAAGATTGGGTCAAGGACATGGGAGTCTGCAATGACCCCCTAAGGTGGCATAATGAGCCTCTCTGGTGTTTTAATTTTTACTGTTGCCTTACGAGTGCCAGATGTGAAGGGGGATTTAGGCCGCAGTTGGCACAGTTAAAAAACTCTGCGTTCATGTGTCACTTTATAACATGCCCATGTCTTCAACACAGGTTCAGTGTGCACTATCCTGATTATATGAGTATGTGCCAAGAGGGCCCCAGATGTGCCTTGAAACATAACCTTTCTGTGACCCCAATTGTGCATTAGCAGAGCCAATAGCTCTTGCTGAACACTTATAAGGTCCAGAAAGTGAGACTGATTGCATTTCAAATGCTTGTTTCGCTCTTTCTGTCTACAGCACACGTAGAAAGAGGAATATGCCTCTCTGGATTGTGTTTGTGCAGGAAGGAGTCCCTTTCTGTGCAAAAACAATCCAGCCAACATTGCAGGCATCCTTGCACCTTGACACTAGGGTGTCTGCATTGGCACTAAGCGGCCAAACGTGCTCCAGCACTAGGAAAGGAGAGGAATACGCTGTATAATGGCAAATACTACACATGCCTGCCCTTTCCCTGTCACGCAGCATGGCAAGGTGGCTCTCTTCGTTGCACAGTCTGAAAATGTGATACAAATGGGCCTAGGTATGGGCATCTTTTAGGCACTGGGCACGCACTTGAGTGAGAAGATAAATAAACTCCAATGGAGCAGCTCTCAAGCCTCTCCCTTCTAACCCACAGTGCACCACGCTTAAGACAGGCACTTAACATAGGCACATTTCCTGTCACACTGAGACCCCATCCCCAGAAACATACTGAGGTGGTTGTCTGCGGTCAAGACCCAGAAAGGTTTGGAATGCTAACTCTCGACTACAAATTACAGTCCAATAAAATGCTAATAGCTGAGCGTGAGATGTACCGCAATAATAACAATGTCAGTAAATGAACTCATTTTGAGACCATTTGTTGCAATCCATTGCCCTCTTGTGTACATCTGTGGTAACACCATAAGGCAGCCGTCCCTACTGTAGTGTTAATGTGGAACAAGCCATGGTAGTATCTCTGGATTCTAGTAGCCCCAGTTTACCGCACCTTACCATAGTGAGAGCTATATTCTCCTAACTAGGTTAATCCCCCCTTTGGATGTCTTTGAAAAAGTAACTAAGTCTCAAATGTCACGAGGTACCGGAGTTAAGGAGTTCATGTGGTGTCCGTGCTTTATTTGTTAATGCTCCTCTATTATATATTACAGTTAGAATGTTCTTTTGTATCTGTGCTCTTACTCTATGTATTACCTGTATCAGAATGTTTTGATATGGTTATGGAATGCTCCTGTGTCAGTTGTAGCTACTGTCCTGTGCCCTCATGACAGATGTACCTGTGTATCCTGTTCATACAATAAAACATCAGAAATTAATTGAAGATTGCTTGCCTGTGTTCTCTTGTGCAGAAATAATCTACATGAGAGTCCACTTCAGTTCAGTTAGCACTTTGTTAGTTACTTCTGACTAACACATCAGGGAGTATAATATATCCTGACATCATGATTGTCACGTAGCATCATGAAGAGGCCAACAGCAATATGATAAGATTTGATCCAAAATAAATATTTACATTTTTTTTTCAAATAATAGTGCAACACATTACCCTAACTTTAGGTTTAGTTTGCTTTTCCTGGACAGAACGCTGACTAAACAAAGGGCAATCGGGAAATTGGGGAGTGTTTGGATTGTACAATACAGCGCAGGGACTAGTTACTTTCGGATTACACTGAATGATAAGGTTGCGGTGATCTGTCGTGGTCACAGGACAGGGGACAGTCCGGGTATTTGAGTCCACCATCATGTTTAGAGGCCATATAACCAAAAGACCAAAAGCAGCAGACAAGGTCAAGCACAACGGATCTTAATGTTCTTGAAGTTAGGTGGTGCAAACACTTCCAACATCCGCTGCCTTAGGATGTACAATTTACCACAATGCAAAGAAACAAAATGGAAAGTGCACTCAAATGAAGTCAATAGAGAAAGTAATTTGTAAATGTCTTCTTCTTTATTCAAAAGTATTCATGAAGCAAAGGCACAGCCAACGCGTTTCGTTCCCATTTTTTGCCTTTAGGAACTTCGTCAGGGCAAGCTAGTATTCTTAAGGGGCAGCACTCGTAAGTCAACAAATGATGCGAACCGATATTGAAGGCGAACTCGCTAGGCCAAGGGTGGTCTCCTTAGCTAGGGAAATGTCAGCCCTAGTAGAGATGAACTCGAGTAGTCCCAGTTGGTGCGGTGAAATCGATTATGTTGCAAGTGCTAGTGATAGCCCCAAGTTAGGAGACAATAAATACGGAAGGACCGTGACGTCTTCAGCAAGATTTCTCGTATTAAAACGGCAGCCCGATGTAAGAGGTCCAATGTTTAAGTAGTCCAAAGTATGTTTACCGCTAACGTAGCATAACAGCTAAAGGTCAAGTAGTGACCCAAGTCAAAAAGCGAAGGAACAATGCCGCACCTGTGATATGGTCCCGGCTCTGGAAAACATCAGCGAGAAAGGCGTCCGTACATTAACTGCTACAGCATAAAGTGCAACTGCACGTTACTTTGATAGGCCGGCGTGAGTAAAGTCGGAAGTGACTGCCCTCTGCCTTTCAGATTCCAGATCACACTCGATTTACAAAGGACACAACCGGGTCCGCACTCAGAAGGACCTATCTCAGAAGCAGGCTTCATCCCACTGCACACATTTAACCCCTGGAGCTCTGGTGCCGGTGACACCTCCCTTTGCATCACCTACAACAACATCATGGCGTCAGGCCAGACATTAATACGCATTGTGAGCTATCGATGGGGCTTCGTCGCTCTTGTCTAGTAGTCAGTGCCGCCCGCGCTCTGCCCCTGAGCTCCACACATTAAAGTAACATTGCTGCTGTAGAGAGAGACAGGGGGCATTATGGCCCAGTTGTGGACTCCCCTATCACCCTTCCCACACTCAGATATGGCAATGAATACCGCATTACGCTCTGCTTATTTGCATATATGCTATGTATGCACACACCAGTGTCTATATAGATTCATAGTTGCAACCTTCAGTTTACCTGTACATGTGAAGTGTGGCGGGATTATTCAGACAGATGTACCGACAGAAAGACAAACTGCATTCATCTAGCTGTGTAGATAGATAGATAGATAGATAGATAGATAGATAGATAGATAGATAGATAGATAGATAGATAGATAGATAGATAGATAGATAGATAGATAGATAGATAGATAGATAGATAGATAGATAGACGAATGTATGAATGATGGGCTGATGTAAAGACAGAGGGATCAGCAGATTGATAGATATCTGTACATATGGGTATGAATATGAATAGATATTTGCACAGTCGACACATAAGTGATTATAAAGTAGACAATTCAAATATACAAGGTCACAGCAGTATGCAAATATGCAGAAAACGATGGACAGACGGCAGATTATTAACAGATAAACGAATACCCCTAAAGTGACAATAGGATAGGACATTCTGGAACATAGGAGCTTTATAGCTTGAGACTAAGTTACTATGGGCCAGATGTGTGCAGGGGTTTCACCCACTGTGTGTCGATGGGTATCGGTGTCCGAAGATAGGACCTCGGCAGTCAGAAGCCCTTCTGATCATGGGCCCCGCTAACATCAGCGGAGCGGACTTACCTTCACAGTAGTCCGGGCACGGGACAGCCACAGACGAGGCCGCGAGGGACAGCATGGCTCCCAGGAGCACGATCATGCTGTGGGGCTGGAGGAGGCCCACAGAGGTCCTAAGATGAGCCTTAGACAGGTGTGCAGCAGGTGCCTCTGTCCTGATATGGGCCTTAGACAGGTGTACAGCAGGGGCCGGGGTCCTGAGGTGAGCCTTAGGCAGGTGTACAGCAGGGGCCGGGGTCCTGAGGTGAGCCTTAGACAGCAGGGGCCGGGGTCCTGAGGTGAGCCTTAGACAGCAGGGGCCGGGGTCCCGAGGTGAGCCTTAGACAGGTGCAGAGCAGGTGGTCCCGGGCTCTTTGACAGTGCAAGGCTCGTGGCGGACAGCTATCGATGGGGCTTCGTCGCTCTTGTCTAGTAGTCAGTGCCGCCCGCGCTCTGCCCCTGAGCTCCGCAGTCCGCACATTAAAGAGGTCTTGGCGATGTGGGCTGGGGCTGCGGCTGGACTTGTGGGTGGGGCGCGGGTTCAGGCCTGCGTGACGTGACGTCAGAGGTTGCTCCCCAGGGCAGGGCAGAGCAAGCAAGCACAGACACGGCCTGGGGCCTCGGGGCACGTCAGGGGAGAGTTATTCCGACACCACAGAGACTGGGTGAAAAGTGGAAGCGCACCTCCTGGTCTATCTTTAGTACGCGTGTATGAGTCAATCGGAGACACTGGAAGTCAGTGCTTCGGGCACCAGAGATGGAATGAAGTCATGTACCATAACGTGAGCATCTATAATGACTGTACATGTGCATAGCGCCTCGGAATAAACACTTCACGGAGCTGCAAGTGCCATTTAACGAGAGGGTTGGAACTTTTTTAAATTTCTTTTTATTTTTAAAAAGCAAGGTGCTTAAAAGTCAAAGCAATTTGTTGGACGCTAGCATATCACCATGTCTTTTTGTTTTAAATGCATGATTTCTTTTTGTCGCCATCTGCCTGTCCTTCAGTTGGGATCCCCAATCATCCGCACTAGGGCGCATATTACCAAGGCGGGCGATATGTGATTATCGCTGCTTTAGCAGCCGTTTTTGGCCGCTAAGCGGCGATAATTCTATCGCCCTATTAGCAAGCTGTCGACAGCAGTTAGCCACAGCTTGTAGGCGTAGCGAGCAGTTTAGGGCCCGCTTTGCATGTCAGCGATATTTATCGCTAATTACATGCAAAGTTGGCATACCCAACCTGTTAGCGACTGAAAGCAGTCGCTAACGTCGTTATCGCCTATTAGCAAGGCAGGCGTAGCGATGGAAATATTCGCTCTAAGCGGGAATATCTCCAAAAACTAACGCCTGCTCAGACCAGTTCTTACCCATTATATCCAATGGGAGGTGGATATAATGGCTAAGACCCTGTTAGCAATAATGCATGAATATCGCTGTATTCTCAGCGATATTCACGGATTTCGCCGCTATCGCCGGAAATATTATCGCTTTTGAGATAAGCGTTGCTAATAGCAAGTTATCTCAGCGATAATATCAGGCGATGCGCGGCGATAAAAAAATTGCAGCTAAGCCTACTTAGCGATAAATATCGCTAGTTGTTGGTAATATGCCCCTAATAGGTTCCTTTTGTATAATTGGGCTGCTTCTACGATCAGGATCATCATATCAATTCCATTTTTAACCTCTAATTTTAATATCTTTTAGAAAATTAAAATTTGCAATTATGCTTTTTAATGTATATAAATGTATTATTAGTCTACTGATAATTACTGAATAGTCACAAAACCCATGAGCCCTCAGGGGTTGGCGGACCAAGGGTTAAGAATCAGTACACTAGAGTTCATGCAGTACGAGATAAAGACATTTTTCTAAGACGATGTGGGATGCATTGTGGCAGACACAGTCACTAGCATGAGATAGAGATATAACTGCATTAATCTGTGCAGCTGTAGAAAACATGATCCTATAGACTGACAGTTCACCATATTGTTTATATTGGTAGCTGGACTTACAGACAGGCAGCTAGAGAGACAGACAGACAGACAGACAGACAGACAGACAGACAGACAGACAGACAGACAGACAGACAGCCAGCCAGATAGACAGATAGATAGATAGATAGATAGATAGATAGATAGATAGATAGATAGATAGATAGATAGATAGATAGATAGATAGATAGATAGATAGATAGATAGATAGATAGATAGATAGATAGATGTTGCAGTGATTAGAATTGGCTCAACTCGACTTGAAAATCTTATGACCATATCTATGACCGCATATAAAAAGCTGCATGTAAAAATCCTACAAGATAAACACATAGGAGTAAAAGAAGTGTGTAATTGCATGTACAAAAATAAACTGCAACAACTGCTGAATTTTACCATGTGCTCTCTTACTATTTTGTAACCCTTAACATAACCCTTATCAATTAGTTCTACTTTATCTTTAAACCTAATCTTTTAACAGTTACCACACCTCTTACCCTTATGTTTTACCTAACACTAACTCTTACTCTGATCCTTTAAATTTTCCTACAACAATCTCCAACTCTAACCCTACCCCAATATTTGAGCTCAACCTAATAGTAACCCTAAACCTCACCCTACTACCACCCTTCACAAAAACCCTATTCCCGTCCCTTTTTGCAACTCTCTTCCTAACCCCTGCCTCAAAACTTAACTTTTACCTTTACAATAACCTAACGCCCTGTTCTAAATCTAATGCTTATCCTTATCATAATGAATGAATGAATGATATTTATTGTTGGTTACTGAAAACCATTACATAAAACCAGAAATACAAAAGTCATCACAGTACAAAAGTTAAAATCAAGGGAATTTCAAAAATCAAGTTATATAGTTACTCCAAGAATGCAAAGAAGCCAGGAAAAAGGTTCATGGGCCGGCTGAAGGCTCTGTGATCCGGCCAGTAGAAGTCATCAGCATTGCCCGTGCTTGGAAGATAAACTTCCCAAAGGCAGCCATGTGCATAACTCTGGACAGGGTATAAAGGTAAAAAATCCCATCCTTTGCAGAGCGTGACCCAGAATGTCTAAGTAATGGCCTAAGATAAAGACTGCGGGGCAACCGCAGGGCAGGGAAACAGAAGAAAAGATGTGCCAATGACTCCCGTTTATAGCTGCAGAGCCTGCATTCCTGTGCTCCTGGGCTGGCCTTGCCACACGGGTAAAGTTCTTTAAGGGGCAATGGGTGTAATCCTTATCATAATTCAATCTTTAGCATGCGCTTTAGGCCTTAACATTGATCTCAACCTCATCCCTACTTATTTTCATATCCCTTATTCTGTCTTCAACCCTAAATCTTTATATATCATAACTCTTAACCATCACACTTTTTTAAATGTCCTAATTTGTTTTATACAGAGCCCTATTTGGCAGTTAGAGTTGCAATCTGCACTCCACTTGCTGGTGGCCCCGTTCACCCCCATCACCAGTATGGACTTTAGAAGACTCTGTGCTACAGAAGGAGATAGTTCTGTTTTCAGTAGTGTGAGTTTGAAAAATGACTTGCACTGGTATTACAGAGAGTTAACGATAAATCCCTACATTCTGTTTATGGCGTTATAGGCTTACGATGAAGGGTTAGTCAATCATGCATTTACTGTTTTGTGTTACATATATAGTTGAGAGTAGCGACCAATCACAGCGATGCTCTGACCAACTCACTGCTTGGAGTTTTTCTTTATTACAAATTGTAGTCTTCTGCATCTTGCAGGCATCTACACTTTGTTCGATGGATAAGGAGCCATTCTACCGTGAGGGTTCACCCCCAGCGAATTACTTGATGGAATGAAGGTGGAGACACCACCAATTATATGGCAGAGTCACCATTCTACCCCTGAGGGCAGCAGATCACACCCATGCCATGTAATAAGTGTGTGGCAGAGAACTAGGTAGATTCTCACATGGAGGGTCAGGGAGGAATGAGAGCGGTGGAGTGTCAGTGGAGCCGAGCAGCTCTTATCGGGTGATGGTCACCCATCTCCTACTTTAGAGGGCTGAGGGACTTAATGGAGTTTCCGAAGTCAGAGGAGGGGCAGACCACACATAACTCATATCATCAAAAGGTTCCATGCTAAGCCTCAGGATTGCTTTCGCCGTGGTGCAGAAACACAACCGGCTAAACAGGAATCCCAGTGATTCCCTCCACCTCAACTTGTAAATGACTCCCCCATAGTCCTTTCTGTTGAGTGGTTCTTGCACACCTCACTGAAAGTAATCATGTAAGCATTACCTTCTTGCCTAGGGTCCTCAAGGTTCTCTGCCTGCATCATTACCTTGATGTCTGCCATCACCCTCAGATTTCAACCACGGCCTCTCTGTCCCTGTGATTGGGGGTAGTTACTCACCTCAGAAGATTCTAATTTTAACTGAGTCTCTTTGGGTCTTCTTGATAGCCATTGTCTCCAGTACAAGTTTAATCCGCTAGGGTTACGTACGCCCAAGGTGGTGCAGTATTTCTAATTAAAGTTTCATGCCCAATAGTTCAGTTTCGCAGTTAAAAAGATTGGCTGAGTCTAGGTAAATCTTGTTGGCTAAGGGCCCATTGAATCACGAAAGCAGTCACCAAGCTATTGAGCACCTTCTGATGACAGGCATGCACCTTTACATTGATATAAAAATATTTTACCTTTGGAAAAAAAGAATAAATAGCAAATGCTTGCACTTAGTCGCCAAATTTTTATGAGAAAACACACATGTGTATATATTCTATTCAAACATGGAATTCACAAAAGTTTGCCAGGAATACACCTAGAACCATTTACTTCATAGGGACATATGTTATTATATGGTAATATATGTCTCACCCTACTGTCCCTTTACGACTCTTTTTGGCCTGCCCTCTGTTTTGCCCCTCATTGTATGAGTCCACTGAGGGTGCTCTATGCTTTTCGATGTTCCAAGATGTATATCCTGTACACAGTAGACAGACCTGAGCAGGTCCAACCACTTGGGCATATCTGCTCAGGTCCTGCCTAAGAAAGATGAGCATGCAGAGAGTGCTTGACTTGCATGAGGTCCCAACTGCATCCTGTAGCCATCTTTGGGCCCCCTGTGTGCTAGACTAAGGGCTGCCTATAAGGGAGTAAAAAAAGGTCCCATTTTTGGCCAGTTGGTACCTGCTATTCCCTTCCTCCGTGAAAGCCTATGAAATAAACTATTTAAGATGCTCCACAGTTTGGTTGTCTGGTGAAATGATTTGTAAACAGGGTGGTGTGGTTGTAAATCCTGGAACCCTGAGTTTCTTGACTCTGGTTGCTCCCAGTTTTACATATAGATGCCAGCTTGACTATATATATAAGAGTCATCTGGAGATGTTCTGCTGCACAAGAAGAAAGAGATATTTGACCAGGAACATACATTTTGGAGTTTCTGATCTCCTCAAAGCTTGGAAAAAAGTACTTTCTCCACAGAGAACTCTGTTGCTCTCACATGCCATCGCAGAACAGGAAGCTGTACTGCTCAGTGAGTGAGTAGAGTTCACTCTTGATCAGGAATACAAGAATCAGGGCGCAACAGAATGATGCCATCGTAAACATTTTCTTGAGGAAATGAGCTTCATTGAGCCAGAAGGAACCTGTCACCCAGCTGCTGATACCCTAAGGTCCTAATGATGACTTTTGGTAGAGTGGTGACACGGTGGCGCGCACTGCTGTGCCACCGCTCTGACTGAAGTGGTAGCTGCCTGCCCACCTCATTACAACCACTCTTGTGGTCTGGCGGGCGAGTGGTGTGGCGGCACACTCCAGTGCGTCTTTCAAAGGCAGCTGTGTCTTTGCAGAAGGCACCGAAATGGGAACACCACATGAGGTTCCTGCACGGCAATCTGCCTTGTACTTTGTACTTTTAATGTACTAACCTTTCATAGTTTTCCAAATTTCTGATCTCAAACTCCCTTTTTTAGTCAATCCTTTAATTGACTGTGTTTAGAACATTATTTGAATCTTGTCCTTAGGTACATTTTACTTCATAGTGTTGGAGCTCAACAGTGTCCCCGACCCCCCCCCCCCCAATTTGAGCGTGCCACTGACATGTGTTGATCTACGCGACAGCGCACCCACACATCCCACACAGACGCGTTCCCAGCCCTTACTGCACTCTATTCATTCTCTCAGACAGATATCACTGGTAGAGACAGGTATTTAGGTGGACCTGAAAGAAACATTAGGGAAAACCATTCCTATAATTGCTTGCATTACTATCTACTTGTTCAAGTTCAAAAGTTCAAGTTTAGCATTTGTATAGCGCACTACTCACCCAGAGGGTCTCAAGGCGCTTGAGGGAGGGGGGTACTTTACTTATCGAATATCCAAGTTTTTAGTTGTTTTCTGAAGGAGAGGTGGTTCTGTGTAAGGCGGAGGTGGGTGGGGAGAGAATGCCAGGTTTTGGCCGCTAAGTAGGAGAAGGATCTTCCCCCCATGGTGGATCTATGGATGCGTGGAATTGCTGCGAGGGCTTGATTGGACGATCGTAGTTGGTGGGTGGGGGTGTAAAAGGACAGGCGCGTGTTGAGGCATTCGGGTCCTAGGTCGTAGAGGGCTTTGTGTGCGTGGGTGAGGAGACGGAACGTTATTCTCTTGTTAACCCGGGAGCCAGTGGAGGTCTTTCAGGTGACCGGAAATGTGAGCTTGGCGGGGGATGTCTAGTATGAGTCTGGCTGATGCGTTTTGGATGCGTAGGAGTTTTTTCTGTAGTTAGGCTGTGGTTCTGGCGTAAAGGATATTTCCGTAGTCCAGTCGGCTTGTGACAAGTGCGTGGGTGACCGTCTTTCTTGTTTCGGTGGGGATCCAACGGAAGATTTTTTGAGCATACGTAGGATGTTGAAGCATGATGATGAGACAGCGTTGACTTGTCTGGTCATCGAGAGGGAGGAATCTAGGATGAAGCCCAGGTTACGTGCGTGGTCCGTAGGTATGGGTGCATTTCCCAGGGCCGGTGGCCACCATGAGGCGTCCCAAGCGGAGGGGGATGAACCTAAGATGAGGACTACTGTTTTGTCCGAGTTCAGTTTTAAACGACTGTTCTGGCGCTAAGCAGTATGTGCGTGAAAACCGTTCACAGGCAAATGGGCCCCTTCAGCAGAATGTAATGAGGCACCAGTGAGACTCATGTATTGCGCATATATTCATAGGGGCATCTTTATGTAATAGTGGCCCAGTGCAGCGAAGCAAGTCACCGTGCTGCACTAACACTGTGTTGCTGGGAAAGAGTAGGAATTCGCCATATTTAAGGCAACAAGAGCATTCCTGACTTTTTCCCCTGCACTGGCGCATAATGGGCTGCCTAGCGCCAACGCAGGCACCTTTGCACCTTGGTAAAAGCGTGCCTGAGTTGCATGCAGGATTGTTTTTGTGCAGGAAGGTGCCCCTTCCTCCGTAAAAACAATCCTGAGAGGCATGTTCCTGTTTCCATGTGTGCGCCGTAATTCAGCACATATAAAAAGAGGAAGTCACAAAGTCAAATAAAGAGATTTCTCCTCTTTAGGCCTCTACTGTGAAGGCGTATCTTTTTGGCACATTTCTGGCTTTACAAGGCCTTGTAGACTGGGAATCTGTCAAAAACCATGGGAGTTGCTTGAGAAAACACACACAATGCTCAGGGACTGCCTACTCAGGGCAAAGTAACGTATGCAGCAATTTGGTCTATGTTCACTCAATTAATCAGTCAGTCATTTGTATAGCACACCACTGTCACCCCTAAGGGTTTCTGGGCAAAGTTTCCATCGAAAAGCCATGTTTGAGTTTCTTCCTGTAGTCTTCCAGCGATGGTGCTGTTCGGAGGTGAAGAAGCAGGGTGTTCCAGGACTTAGAGGTTGTGTCGGATGTGGGTTCACATGCGAGGGAAAGTGAGGATCACAGGTTCCTTGAGGGCAGTCAGTGATTGAGGTAGGATGGTCCTTGGTTGTGTAGAGCTTTGTAGGTATGTGTGAGGATCTCAAACTGGCATCTCTTCTGGATGGGGAGCCAGTGGAGGTTTCTGAGGTGTAGGTTGATGTGGATCCATTTGGAGAGGTCCAGAATGAATCTGGCAGCAGCGTTCTGTATGGTCTGGAATATTCTGAGGAGTTGGGGGGATTCCAGCGTAGAGAGTGTTGCCATTGTTGAGGCAACAGGATCCGAGGGCCTGTGTGATGGTTTTTCTGATGTTGACTGGGATCCTTCTGAAGAATTTGCAGAGCATCCCGGAGCTGCCGATACTAGAGTCTTTGCTAACTCCGTTGAGCGGCTGTGTAAACTAACCAGGTAAGAGATGTAGGGCCATATTATCAAGAAAGGACAATACATTATCACAGCTTTTACCGGCAGGAAACTGCAGCTAAAGCGGCGAAAATGGGCTTGATAATAGGCCCTTGTGAATTCCCATAGAAGCCCTGGTTAACACCAGAACCTGGGCTTCTATGGGAATTCACAAGGGCAAATTATCAAGCCCATTATTGCCACTTTAGCGGCAGTTTCCCGCTGAAAAAAGCGGCGAAAATGTATCACCCTTTCTTGATAATATGGTCTATACTACCCTGCTGGTCCCTACGAAATGAAGAATTAGAGGAGGAATTGGTAATTCTGATCAATATATCTCTGATTATTCCTTATTTTCCCTAATATTCACCCGATAGGCACCAGGTCTTCTGGGTTACTGCGGCTCTCATAATTCCGATGGGGCAGGCACGCCCTGCTACCAACCCGTCTCCATTACAGGGACCCTCGTAAGGAGGTCCTTAGATGGAAACACGGTTGACACACGGTTAGACAGACACACCTAGATTCCAATGCACTGCTCCAGGCCTGCAGAGACAAAAACACTAGCCACCAAGAATTCTATAGGATGCACATGGTAGGGATGAGGTATCTTCAAATGGTAAATTGGGCATAGCAGCCCTTGGTCTCTGCACTAGCCTGGGCTCGCGAGGTCAAGTCACTGTCAATATTAGCTCTAATGCTATGAACATTTTCATCCGAAAAGTGGCGATGGTCGAGAGTGCCTGGACAAACTGTGGGTGAGCAGTTGCCTGGAGTGTCCGAATTTACAAATCTGCATTTTAGTGGGGTTAAGGTCCAGCATATTGTGATCCTTTGCTCACCTTTTCAGCAATCACTCTTACACAGTTGGAGATCAACCACTCTCAGGTGTGCATGTGCACAGGATGATTCAGGATCTCTGCAGTATGACTCACTGCTTCATTTCTGTGGATCACTTTACAAAACACAATTGACGTAGCAGAAAAAACCACCTGCATTCCTCGACCTCGCCCGAGAAAGTGACAAGAGGGCTGGGTGAGGTGCCGACCAACCCTCCGCAGGAATCCGCACAGGTGTGCGCCTGGCGCCAGGTCCATCCAGGGAGGCTCCAAGCATCCCCCGTAGCCAGGGCTCTAAGTGGGATGAAAAAACTGTGGGTTTCTCAAAGGGGCGTGGTCAATATAATTAAGGGCGCGGCTTAAAGACATGTAAACAAAAAATCTGTGCTCAGCATATTGTCCACTTGTGTGGCGCCTAACTTGTATTTTGTTATTTCTGTCATTGCCTGGAGAATGGGACCCCCTCAAAAAGATTAGTTGCGACCAAGGAACAGAGGGGAAACAGGAAATTTATTCTAGAGAAATGTTCCTTCTGTGGTCATGAGTATCAAGTAAGCAATATACATCCAATAATTTAGAATGGTGACAGAATAGAATAACAGTGTTTACTTCATCATAGTTTGTATTTACATTTAATATATTTTTTCATTTCACCTTTTTTTATATAAAAAGACATGATTCATCATAAGTACATTTAACAGACTTATATTTTTTACTTTTAAGAACACACATAATTATAAAGCATCAGTGGTAGAGAAATTCATACAAGATTATAATACACAATTAATTTTGAAGCAGCCACCTGATATTAAAAACTCAACTCAATTCACTAACATACACACATACATACCACAACCATACTACCAAAAGGGGAAAAAAGGAGGGACTAGATGTTAATTGACAAGTATACAAGTTGTCAAATTCTAGGGTCTCTGGAGAAAGAATTCGAGACCCCCGCACATGATATCATGTGCGGGGGTCTCGAATTCTCCAGAGACCCTAGAATTTGACAACTTGTATACTTGTCAATTAACATCTAGTCCCTCCTTTTTTCCCCTTTTGGTAGTATGGTTGTGGTATGTATGTGTGTATGTTAGTGAATTAGTGTGTATTATAATCTTGTATGAATTTCTCTACCACTGATGCTTTATAATTATGTGTGTTCTTAAAAGTAAAAAATATAAGTCTGTTAAATGTACTTATGATGAATCATGTCTTTTTATATAAAAAAAGGTGAAATGAAAAAATATATTAAATGTAAATAAAAACTATGATGAAGTAAACACTGTTATTCTATTCTGTCACCATTCTAAATTATTGGATGTATATTGCTTACTTGATACTCATGACCACAGAAGGAACATTTCTCTAGAATAAATTTCTGTCATTGCCTCCAGATATATGATACAACAAGTAACATCATACCTTTTGTCAGGACTATTGGCTTTGTCAATGGTTATAAGTTGCATAAGAAAAATAAGCAGCAACTATGGCTTGCATATAATATTGAAAAAGCTTCCACTCAAAGCTCTGGTGACACCACGACATTGTTGCTGCCCCTGAGTTTCAAAAGAGAAGGGAAATCCAGAGAGAAAATAACCCTCTTTAAAGGCTTTCCCTTCCCCTACAACGCTCACCTGGCATGACGTCATGCCATAACTTCTCTACTACTGACAAGTGAGCAGTGTGAGCACGTGCACATCGGTGTGCCTGCTGTCACTGCAGTCTGGAAGAAAACGTACCGCCTGTGCCAAGCACAATACAGAGCCTGCTAGAGACTCGTTTCAAGGCCCCCTTTAATAAATCTACGGTGCAAGCATGGGTAAGACTCGACCAATTTAAAGCCCTGCCCGCAGCAGCAAACACTAAACTGCCTTTCAGCCTCAATGACCCAGTGGAACAGAAACTCACTGTAATCTATCCAAATCTGCTCCCCTCTTATCTGCCCCACTCCAACACAATCTATCCCACTCCAATCTACCACAATCGACCCCACTCCAATCTACCACAATCTACTCCACTCTAGTCTACCACAATCTACCCCACTCCAATCTACCACAGTCTACCCTACTCCACCACAATCGACCCCACTCCAATCTACCACAATCTACTCCACTCTAGTCTACCACAATCTACCCCACTCCAATCTACCACAGTCTACCCTACTCCACCACAATCTACCCCACTCCAATCTACCACAATCTACCCCACTCCAGTCTATCACAATCTACCCCACTCCAGTCTACCACAATCTATCCCATTTCAATTTACCACAATCTGCCCCACTCCAATCTACCCCACTCCAATCTACCCCACTGCAGTCTACCACAATCTACCCCAATCCAATCTACCCCAATCTACCCCATTTCAATTTACCACAAACTACCCCACTCCAATCTACCCCATTCCAGTCTACCACAATCTACCCCACTCCAATCTACCACAATCTATCCACTCCAGTCTACCACAATCTACCCCACTCCAGACTACCACAATCTATCCTACTCTACCACAATCTACCACAATCCAGTCTACCACAATCTACCCTATTCCAATCTACCACTATCTACCCAATTCTACCACAATCCACCCCACTTACATATACCACACCCTATCCCACTCCACCACAATCTACCCGACTCCAATCTACTATAATCTATCCCACTCACCACATTCTACCCCATTTCAATCTAGCACAATCTACCCCACTCCAATCTACCACAATCTACCCCACTCCAGTCTACCACAATCTACCCCACTCCAATATACCACAATCTACCTCACTCAACTCTCACAAACTCTCTTTCAGCCTTATTGACCTAGTGAAGTAGAAACCCCACTACAATCTATCCAACTCCTCTCCTCTCAAATCTACGCCACACCACACCAATCTATCCCACTCCAATTTATCCCACTCCACTCCCCCACAATTTACCCTACTCCAATCTACCACAATCTACCCCACTCCAATTTACCAAACTTTGTTTTAGCCTCATCGGCCTAGTGAAACTTGTTTTAACCTCATCGGCCTAGTGAAACAGAAGCCTTAATGCAATCTATCCAACTACTCTCCACTCTTGGTAGCTTGGCACGAGCAGTGAGCCTTATACCGGAGGCAAAGTGTAAAGCGTTTGCGCGCGCACCCAGCAACAACACCCAAGGCCCACCACAAACGAAACTCCACACAAGGTTATATATAAAAATAGCCTTTGTATTATACCAAACACATTAGATAATAAATACACACTTTACAATGTGCCATTGGCACGGGCAGAATTTACAGGGAATTATATACATGGGACAGGGCCACATGGACCACTGTCAGGAATAAGCACTTTTAGAACTAGCACTTGGTAGAAATAGCACTTAGCACTTTGTAGGAATAGCACTTAGAACATAGAATAATTGTAGCACCAAATAGCAAATGTAGCACACAACCAGTAACCACTGGTAAAAGGTAAGTACCACCTACGCAATCCTAAACACCTTAGGCAAATCTCACGCAAGAAATAATGAACTCACTAGCATAACCTATACTAGGAAAAAGAACCTCCTAAGCATAAACATACATTCAGAGGTATAGGCATAAAGCATTACAATTGATGCAGAAATCATATTAGGCAGGTAATCACATTTGCACAAAGGTCACATAGGGCATCAACACGTACCTCGCGCCTGGGTCCAACACATAAACTGTCCCCAGGCCAACTTGGCCTCTCAGGGGCTGGGACGCCCTGTGTACAAAATGTCAGGGCAGGCTGCGCAGGCAGCCAACAGAAATGCGCCAGAGGGACAAGCCTAAACGTAGCAGCTGCCCACTAAGTGCTGGGCAGCTGGGGATCTCCTCTGGGCTTCCACAGAGACAATGGGGTCCAAGAACGACGTGGGAGCTACATGGGTTCTAGAAATAAAATGCGCCCTGGGAGCCTTCTAGGCTTTAGATAACAAATGCTCCCAGGTCGAGCCACGGGGCTCGGTATTGCCAGGAAAAGACTGCCCTAACTGTGGGAGTGGCCCGCTGCCAGCTGGGGCCGCTCTACCAATAGAAATGTCCCCGAAGTTCGTGGAGCCTCGTGGGAGCCTCGCAGGCTCTAAATAACCAAAGGCCCCCGGGGTCGTTGGAGCCTCGACAGGCTCGAAATAAACAAAACGCCCCCAAAGTCCGGGGAGCCTCACAGGCTCTAACTAACCAAAGGCCCCCGGGGTCGTTGGAGACTCGACAGGCTCGAAATAAACAAAACGCCCCCAAAGTCCATGGAGCCTCGTCGGAGGCTCGCAGGCTCTAACTAACCAAAGGCCCCCTGCACTTGTAAAAACGGAGCCCCACTCACCGGGACTCCTGTACGCTGCCGGTCTCCTCTGGTGCCACCTCTGGCCTCCGCGCAGCATTGTGAAGCCCCCCTTTCACAGGGGCCCCTCTGCCAGTGCGGCGGGCAGGGCGGCTGAGCTGACTTCTGTTGGTGGCAGGCGGGGCTCTCTCCCTCGGGAGAGCCTCGCTGGGAGGCAGAACGCTTCCTGCTTTTACTCGCGCTGCACTTTGGGGCTTTCCCTCACTCTGGGGAGCCCCGGGGAAGAGACGCCGGCTTCCTCTGGTTGCGTCGGGTGGAGGTGGAGTGGGCTCCCGTCCTCACCTAGCACTTCTTCCGCTTCCGGGTCGCTTTCCTGCGGGCAACCAATGGCAGCGCAGCCTTCACCTCGAGCCCCCGGGTCGGCGGCGGTGATTTCCTCGGGCAAGATACGGGGTAGGCACCCGTTAAATAAATACTAAAACGGAGTGGGCACCCGTGCAAGGTGCAAACAGTATGCCAAGACGCAGGGTGGGCACCTGCGGTCTTGGATATAAGAATAGCGGCAATTCTGCAGGGTGGGCACCTGCTTCCCCCTAAATGGCAAGGGGCCAGTCAAACAGCGCTCCTGGAGAAAAAACCAAAGCGCTCCCAGGGAAGTAGGAACAAAGCGCTTTCCAGGCATTTGGCAGGTCACAGCAGTCCCAAAAGTCCAGGGACAGAGTATAAACAGGAATAAAGGCGGGGGGCAAAGGCTGGGCCCAGGGGCCAGCTCACAGGGCCCTCCAGGCAGGGAGGCAGTCCCAGTGGCGGTCCTCCTGGCACCCAGCAGCAGCAGGCCCCCCTCAGTTTAGGATCAGGGACAGAACATTTTGCAATGGGTCACTGCCCCTTCTTATACCCAGAAATCCTTTGTCTGTGTCTGCAGGGTGGAGGTAAAACCAGTCGCAGCTGGTTTTGGAGCACTCTATTGTGCTCAGCCCCTCTCACCATTCACTGGCCAGGCTAGGGTCATCAGTTGCACCACGGGGGGCGGAGCCAGCATTGTGTGGGGAAAGCCCAGCCCTATTCAGGTCCCAGGTGCACTCCTCCCACCCATCTGGCTGTCAATCTCTCTATTCACCACCGGGGCAGACCCATCCTGACTCCTGGAGCCAGGCTCACCAGCCAGCTCCAGCCAATCACAAGCCAGGCAGTCATTTCACCTTTACTACACAGACATGCCAACTTCTAGCACTTCCACACTAGGTACATTAACGCCGCACACATCATCGTGCAGCATTTAATCACACGAGTCCGCACATACCAAACTCACCTCTGCACTCCCCACGCATCAGGAACTACCAGGGACACATACATTCCCCATGCATTCCTATGGGAGGGCAGGCCAACCTCACTACACAAACACACTTTACCCTGGACACAGTGTTAAAGTGAGCAGAAGCCCAAAACAACTAGCACCATGTTACAATTAAAAGCAAAAAGTTTAGGGGTGAACCTGCCAGAAGGGCCAAGTCCAACAATGAGGTAGGTACATTTCAACAAATCACCATATTCTATCCTAGGATACTAGTGGGGCTTTTACATAGATAAAGAAGTTGACTCACAGAAGGTTGCGAGGGTACAACTTGGTACCATGTCTATACTGGCTAAAGACTCAAACACTGCCTGATTTACCATGCGCCGCAGTGTACCGCATACACCTATTGAAAGAAAACACAGACGTAGGGCCTCTTGCAATCGCTACTCTAGAGTAGTGTATGGATGATGTCAGAATCAGCAGGCGTGAGCTTAACCTATGAATATTGGACAGTCTCTCTAGAAAATTGCATGGATAATGTGAGACATATCACAGATCAACGAGAATATGACGACGTTCATTGCTTCTAGTGCAGGGACAGTGCTGGGCCATTGCAAGTTATTCGCAAGAGCCCAATGGCAGTGGTAAATCAAGGTAGAGTCCACCCGAACGTGTAGGTTCCACAGATGCTCTCAGAACAGTGCATGAAAAAAGGAACCAAAGGCCAGAGTCTGATCACTTCTCATGAGACAATATTAGATATTAACAACTGATTAATACATAATATTCCTAGTTGTGTCCTCCTAAATACACGAGGGGCCTCCTTTATGGCATTTTAGCATAGGACAACACAGCAAGGCACCTTGATGCGCTGACCTATGCCAAAGTGAAGGGGGGGATGCACTGTATTTAAGCAATAAAGTTCATTCCTGTCCTGTCTGCATTGGCTCAGTTTTTATCACCTAGCACCAAAGTAGACACCATTGTACCCTGGTGCAAAGTTGCCTCTGTTGCATGCTGTACTGTTTCTGTGCACAAAGAGTCTCCTATCTGCACAAAAACAACCCTTAGAGGCATGTTACTCCACATGTGTGTGTTGCAGAATGCGTCACACATGGGTAGAGGAAAGAACAAGAAGAAATCAGCATAGTTCTCCTCATTACGCTTCACCTCACGTAGCGTACGGACAGGGACAGCTCCTCCTTTTGAGTGGAAAAGCATCCCCCCCACAGGCCAAAGCTGAAAAATAAAAGTATAATAAGGTTTATTTTTTATTTATTACCATTTTATTTCCCAGCAACCGACCCAACCTGAACTGAGTGACAGGACGGGCGGGCCAGTGCTGTTGAGTGGCAGCAGGGAGCTGTGTGTTTGAAAAATGTGCATGTCCCTTTGGCCGTCTGTGTTGTGACGGCCAGCCAGACATGCACAGCTGGGTTAGAGGAAGCATGGACCTCCTGTGCTCCTGAGAGCGCTGAGTGTGGCCGCTCCAATAACTCCTGGCACTGCTCTCATGCTGGTTAAAATAGCACCAGGATTTGTTAAGGGAGTTGGCTGGGTCCTGTGGAAGAGATACGACTGGTGGAGGAGGACGTCGTGTCACGCCTCAAGGTAATTGTTTTTTTTTTTTTTTATCAGACCCGTGCAGCCGCCACTGTGCACGGATTTTGCGCTTCCCCAGGTTTACATCACTTTGTAAATCTGGGGCTGCGTCAAATTCCAGAATGCAGCACACTTAGATAAAGGAAAAACGAGGAGAAATAAAGATATTTCTCCTCTTTGTGCCTCCCTTACGCCTCCCCTGGGGAGGCGGAAGCTTTTGGCGCTGCCTCAGATTTACGATTTCTTGTCAATCTGGGGCAGTGTCAAAAGGCCATGGATGTTGCTGGGAACGCCCCCAGCAACACCCATTTGCACTCCCCTTTCACACAGCATACTGCCTTCAAGGGGCTGATATCTATCAGGCAGCGTTAAGCCACAAAAAGTGGCTCAGTGATGCCTGATCAATATCACGCAGGCTTCTGCGCCTAGAGACGTCACAAAAAGTGACGTTCCGGAGGCGCAAGGGGTCTCATAAATGAGGCCCATAATACTATGAAATCCCCTCAGAATGATGCAAGAGCAATGAATTTGAGCCAAACATGGGGGTTTCTGAGCACCTTCCCTGGTCAGTGCGATCAGATTGGAACAAAGAAGTTGTCACTGAGGGGCAGCTTCCCCGTGTGAATGACAGGTGTTGGCACTGAAGGGGGCAGACAGTTGCCTCATGGAGCACTGCATTTTTGCCCACATGTACCTCCTGCAATATCCAGGACAGAGGTAGCAATACAGCTCCTGTGTGACCGTGACGGCAACAACGTGGTCTGCTCTCCTCCACGGGTCTCCAGGTTTGCATTCAGCGCTCAGCCACAAGGATTCACAGGGGGTCCCCTGCCTCTGAGTCTGGTAACCGCTGCCTCCAACCTCTGCGTGTTGGGCTGTGCTTATACACCCGGGCTGAAGACGGCTGGAATGCCAGAAACCGGTCCTCGGAAGCTTGTTTCCGGTCCAGGGAAGACATGGCTTGGCAGTTCGGGCTGGACTGTTCCCATGAGGCACAGGGTCAGACTGATTTACATATAGCCATGTCTGAACTGGGGTGGCAGAGTGGGCTAAAGAACGGTGATGGATTAAACCCAGATCTTTTGACTGGGTGTGAGTGTTTGATTGATTCAGATGCTCGGTCCATCACCACCCCCTTTTGTACCGCTTTTGGCCGCCATGATTGTGGCAGGGTATGCTCAGACATGAGTCCCTTGCTCACTTTGCCACTGGATTCAAGCAAGCCGGGCTGAAGACGGCTGGAATGTCAGAAACCGGTCCTCGGAAGCTTGTTTCCGGTCCAGGGAAAACATGGCTTGGCAGTTCGGGCTGGACTGTTCCCATGAGGCACAGGGTCAGACTGATTTGCATATGGCCATGGGGTGCCGCTCGAGATTGGACCACGACCCTTTGACTCTAACCTTGGAAACCGGAGTGTGGAAGGAGGTCCTTGCCCTTTGTTGACCCTGGTGTTGCTGCCAGATAGACCGGAGTAGCGCGGCAGCAGAGGCGAGAGGCGCGGAGACCGGGACTGCGAGGACCAGCATTCCGGGAAACATCTACAGCTGGTTCCTCTTCCCGGCCGAGCCGCGCCCCCTCCCAGTGCCACGCCCCCTCTTACATCAAAGTCCGACCAGCAAACGCGCATCGCGGGTCGCAGCCCGGGGCGAAGCCCGGGCAAAGGGCGGGCCGTTTGAGGCCGTTCGAGGACTAGAGAGACTGGTCTGGGCCACTCCCTTTTATTTACACAATCGTATTTATCGCGCTTGATTTTGTCAACCCTCGTCATCTCCTGGGTAAAATGGTGGTGACTAGGGGAAATAAAACCAAGGTCCCGGGTAGTGTGGGAAAATTGCTTGGGCCTATGGATGATTTTATAACTAAGGCGAATACATTCATAGACCAAAGCATATCCCTGATAGAAGAAAGGGTATCCCTAGATCTGGCATTTGCCAAAAGATCTTCTCTTGGTAATTTGGCCCATGCCAGAACTCCTGCTGCAGGGTGTAATGAGGCGGCGAGGACGAGACGCGAGAGATGCAGTCTACCCAATATTGTGGACCTATCCGTGTCCCAACTTGCTGATTCGCAGTTAAGCACTGATTTAGAAAGAACTCCTGATTTAGTCGCCCAAACACCCCCCAAATGAGTTCCCTTGAAAATATCCAAGCAAGGGGAAAGAGGGAGGGTGCGATAAGCAAGAGAAAGAACGACCAAAATAATCCTACCTCCGACCAATTAGACCATATACCTAGTGTCCCACAGGAATTTCCCCCTAGAACAGAACATATAGTGGTTACTGCGTTAATTCACCATGATGACCACGATTTCCCTACCACTATTAATTGCGATTCCCCGACTCCCATATTAACTAATAAGGGACAACGTGACGCTGTTAATTCCGAGATCTTAAACAAGATTGTTGACCTATTTAAACTTTGTTTAGTACCAATAGAACAAAGACTAGTACAGATCGAGACACAGCTATTAAAGCTTATTAAACTACAACAACACAACCAAATAGCTGGGGCTCAAAAAACAGGGACAATCAACAATAAAAAACAACTTCCCTTAAAGCCCATAAATACGACCTTGAATTCAACTATTGTACAAAAGAGCGCTTCCCATGTCATAACTCCTAACGTACCGAAAACCAATACCGCCCCGAATCTAACAACTAAGACACCTCTTATTCGGCTACAGGGTAATTCACAGCCCCCAATCACTCCCGCGCCAAACCTAGTGGCAGATAATAAGATGACAAATAAAACAACCTCTAATACACCCGTGCCACAATCTCTAGCCCCTAACCCCCCAGTTCCTAGAGCTAATAGAAACACCTTTAGAAATGCGGGGGACACCAGACATCCAGTTGATCTGCCACCTGAGGTCTCACCTTACGTGGTGGTCATGACTGGCGTCCCAGAACTGGCGGAACACTGCATTGAACCGGGCTGGTCCTTGATAAATAAGGCACAACACTGGCTACAGACCAATCGTCCCATGCCTACAAACTGGCATGGAAAGATTCGGTCAGTACGCAGAACACCATGGGTGGGTAAAACCAGAAAAACGATCCCAGGGGATTGTATAGCGATAACCTTCGAAGATCCTCGAACAGCAGATTATATCTGCTCCTGGGGAGACTCGAATGTAAGTGGTGGTATTAATGTTAAACCACTTTCATTTTTCTATCCCTTTAGGCAACTAGATGTTTTTTCCCAGGCAAGTGATCCTCCTTGGGGAGCACCCGTCCCCCGCCAAGCTGACTTCATAAACGCCAAATATTATGGGGGCCCTAGACAATATGAGCAAGATAACTCCTGGCATCTAGTGGGTCCACGACATCAGGGTCCACGTTATCAGGGTGGAGGTTGGGAAGAATGGAGGCCACATACACGGAGGACGACACACAGAGAGCCACCACGATGGGACTCGTGGTATAGCATTCCGCTGAATAATAGATTCAGTGGACTAGAAATGGTCGATTGACTACCAATAGGAGATGAACCCATTAACTATAACTTATCCCCTCTTACTCTGCAAATAACTTCTCCCAAACAAAAAGAAATAGTAGGTCAAAAAGACGATCAACATCCCATACCCATTCCTCTTCTGGAACGTAGCTGGCCTGCGATCCAAGCTTGAGGATGGGACGGCTCAAAACTTTTTAGAACCTTATAAAATTATTTGCCTCCAGGAGTCTTGGGCTACAACAGAGCTCCATATACCAGGATATAAAACATTTTTTATCCCAGCCGTGAGTACTACAATAGGCAGGCCCAAAGGTGGGCTAATAGCGTATATAGCAAATACCTTGAAAAACCTTAAAGTGTCTATCGTCTATTCGGATCCTAATTATCACATTCTTTCACTCTCCTTCGTGAACAAGGAGACCATTTTATTGATCAATTTGTACAATAATTTAGAGGAAGATCAATTCTTGATCCTCCTTAGAAACATACAGGAGAAAATAAGCCAATTTCATCAACGGAAAGGCAGACATGGGGCAATCCATATATTATGGGGAGGGGATTTTAACCTTCATCCATGCCCACTGGTGAATTTACATTGCTGTGGGATCGTGGACGAACATGAAACACCTCTAGTACACTTCACGCATAGCAAAGCAGGGAACGCTCTAAATACTGTGCTCTCCGAACTGGATTTGCAAATTGCCAATCAACCAAGTGCGGACTTAAATTCCCTTCACCCAACCTACGTGGGCAGAGGTCATCAAAAGACTGTCGATTTTATTCTTTTGTCCCCTGGCTTATTAGACATAGCCAGAGACTTTCAAGTCATCGACAACTCATTGAGTGATCACTCTGCGTTGAGGATGTATCTCTACCTACCTGATTTTAATTCCCAAAATACCAAAATCGCTAATACTCTTGCCCAGAATAAGTTAGAGGACCTCTCGACTAGCCACGAAGAAGTCCTAAAGAACTTCACACAAATATTAGTAAAAATTAAAGAACTACTCTCATCCAAAGTAACGTCCAAAAACGCAGGCAAGAAAGGGTGGTTCAACCATAACTGCACTACCGCCCTTACTAAATTAAAACTTGCCTTACATAACAAACCTAGGGATTTGGGATAAATCCAACTCCTCAGACGCCAATACATAGGGGAACGTAAGCAAAGAACCAAAGAGGTGAAACAAAAACTCTGGGAAGATCTACACAAGAGTGCGGTTTCAAAAAATAGTGGGGCTTTTTGGAGAACTGTCAGAGCCCCCTATCTTTCCGACACAAATACTCCCAAGATTGAAGTCGCTATAGATGAAGACACCTGGGTGGCGCATTTCTCCACTATTTTTAAAAATAATGTAATCCCAGAAGGCCCTGATAACCTGATCAACAAAGCACAACACCCAATTCCCCTTCATTTTGATATACCTGACTTATTACAGGCACTGGAATCAAGCAAAAGTGGGAAAGCCCCAGGGCCTGATGGGGTCCCTGTGGACTTTTTCAAGTATAATTTGGAACTTTGGGCACCCATCATTACAAGAGTATGCACCACTGCCGCTAATGAGGGAGTTCTGAATTCTTGGACCAAGTCTATAATGGTCCCCATTTTTAAAAAGGGGGACCGCCAAGACGTGAAATGCTACCGTCCCATCTCATTGCTGGACTCGCTCGGAATAGTCGTAGGGAGGGTAATCCTAGAGCGACTCCAGCAATGGGGTGAGGACCGGAGCATCATTTCTGATCTCCAGTTCGGATTCAGAGAGGGTTTCGGAACGGTAGAACAGGCCCTCAATCTTAGTCTGATAATGGGTAAATACATGCAGGCTTAGGGGAACACGATATTCATGGTTTATGTGGACCTGTCCGCAGCTTTTGACTGCGTTTCGCACTCAAAGCTGTGGTCGGTCCTACGCCACATGGGAGTGGAATCCCCTCTTTTAGATTTTCTGAGGGAGCTCTACTCAGGAGCCTCGGCCAGAGTACGCTATGGACTGAATGGCGAGCTGACGGCCCCTTTTGGAGTAGAGCGTGGAGTCAGGCAAGGATGTGTCCTGGCCCCCCTCCTTTTCTCACTTTACACCAATAGTTTGGAGGAGGGGATGTTGAGGGGGGCCCAGGACCTCCCGCGTATCAAACAGCGCCTGATTCCCGCTCTACTTTACGCGGATGACGCGGTCATCCTTGCGCGTACTCCGCGTGAGCTTCAGAATTCCTTGAATCGATACACAACTTTCATGGGGGGTCTGGACCTACAGGTAAACGTCAAGAAAACGTTTGTCATGATATCAGGTACGAAGAAAAAAGGAGTAAAAGAAATCTACCTCGATAATCACAAACTCGAGGTCACTACCAAGTACCCATACCTTGGTATCATGATAGGCGACCGATTGACATGGAAGCCAGCCGTAGAAACAAGATGCCATCTGTTTAAAAGGTCAATAGCGGCTTTAATGAGCTTCTCCCAGAGACTAGGGAAAAGGGCCCCTGTGGAGTTATTGAAAATATATAGTGCCAAATGTCAGGCCATTGCGCTGTATGGAGCTGGAGTCTGGGGACACACTGATCCGAGTTCCATCCAGATAGCAGAAAATGCCTTCTTAAGATTCCTATTGGCCACTCCAAAATGCACCTCAACCTATGCCTCTCATTTAGAGTTAGGAATCCCTTACCTGGAGGACTTGATCAAGATTCAACCTTTGATGCTGTGGCGGCGCATTTGGACGTCTGGCAAAAATGCGCTGACCCAGTCTATCGTAGCCGACACAATGGCTCTCGACAAGTCTTCCAGAGTAAGATGGCTTTCCTATATCAGAAACTTAATAAAAGATCTTGGACTCGAGAAATATTATTTCCAGCCAGAGTCCATAATCGACCTTCCAAAAAAGGTATTAAAACAAAAAGCCCTCCGTCATTTAGAGACCCTGCGATTGGCATCTGAAGCGTCAAAAACCTTGGTCATTCACGCAAATATGGTACAAACAACGTATGGCATCCATCCCTATTTGACACTACAGGTAACAATCTACGAGAGAATGTTGATGACTAGATTTAGGCTAGACACATTTTTCAGATTGGTCGCGTTTCCTATGAGAAAGGGGAGTGATTCTAATTATCCTGTATGCCCCTGTGACGAAAAATCAACTCAGTCTAATTTACATGTAACCATGTTTTGTAAATTCCATCGCCCACATAGGATAATTTGGTTACTTCCGATACTGAGGAGCTGGGGCCACAGACAATGTAGGCCAGCAATGCTCAGACTGCAAAAGCTTGAATCTGAAACAGTTTGTTACTTTGTTCTTAATTTTTTAAAATGTACTATAAAGCATAGGCAAAATTTATAACCAATATTTTGTAATTCCACTACTGATTAATGATATGACTCAATAATATGACGTTTGCCTGTTACCCTGTACATGTATGAAATTTTAGTGAACTTCTTAATCTGTGCAATATGGTAATGTGTATTGTAATTTATATTTTTTAATGTCTCTTTTATGGTTTTTCATCTAAAAAAAACCGAATAAAGAAGTTTATAATAATTTATAATAATTTATATGGCCATGTCTGAACTGGGGTGGCAGAGTGGGCTAAAGAACGGTGATGGATTAAACCCAGATCTTTTGACTGGGAGTGAGTGTTTGATTGATTCAGATGATCCGTCCATCACCACCCCCTTTTGTACCGTATACACCCGGCACAGCACAAACAACGGTCCAACAGAGGCTGTGCACGCGCAGTACTTGCTGTGCCACCAGGCTAGTGATGCACCTGGCCCCGGATACCTCTCAGGGCCCTGCACACAATGACACTCTGGCTAAAGGGTGAGGGAGAGACGAGTAGGGCAGGACGAAAGAGTGAGAGAGAAAGCTTGTCGGATGTTGGTGCAGAAAAAGCAACGCACTGAAGAACTCTTGAAGCTTCCAGGGTTCAAATGCATAATATTGTGCGATTGTATCCCCCTACCGCACCCAGCAGCTGCACCTGCTGGCAGGGCCGGACTGGGAACTGAAAGCAGCCCTGGTAAATTTAGCCAGACCAGCCCCCGTCCGGCGCGGAGCGAGCGAGCGCAGCGAGCGAGCCGGACTGGTACTATCTCCAATCTGGCATCAAATAAGTATGGTGAAATAGTTGATGCAGACCGATTCGGCGCAGCCCCCAATTTTGCATTGAAATGGCCAGCCAAAATCATATTGAATGGCAAACCCAAACATGAACTTGAACTCCTATTTGTCAATATATCCACAAAATACAACAGCTTGGAAAAGATATCTAAATGAAAAATTGTATTATAAAAATGTACTAGAACCCGTGCTTAATTTGAGACGGGGCTTTCTGGTGCTAAGCACCAGCACTTAATTGGTTTCCGGCGCTCGGCACCAGCACCTTATTGTCTGCACCATACTTAGAACACATGGTGGCGCTGCTCATCTAATTTAGAGATGAGCAGAACAACAGTAGTTTAAGAATACAATATACATTAAAATTGATAATACCTGCCTCCCCAACCATTCCTTTAGCTTTGGGTACCAGGAATAATCTGAACTTTTGCATTTAAGTGCGAGAGAGATGGTTAGTAGTTGTTTTGACAGCGATGACAAGGGCGATGGGTGGTGCAAGCTGCAGTGACTTCCTGGTCAGAGCCCTGGAACTTAATATTTTACAAATTAAGCACTGACGAGAACCAGACCTAAGTTGAGGCCCCACTTTGAATCAAAAGCCTGCATTTCCCCCGCCTCCCCCGGATATAACTGCACAATATTACAACCAATGTTGACCTTAAGCCATGTAGCCAATCCCACCTTGGCCCAGCCAGAAGGCATTGGACAGGCATGGAGATTATAACATTTGTACCCATCATAAAAGACATCACCCATAACCCAAAGTCCCCTTGGGCTGGTTAGATGACTTATCCCTGTGTTCTGATTGTATACCACTGCAGCGGGGTATTTCAGCCCACCGGGAAGGGCCTGCCCTCCTACCAGGCTCAGGGAAATACAGGGAAAATAAGTTAGCCATTCTGTACAACACTGCCCACATGGCAAGCCAACATTTCTGGAATGATTCAAAAGGCACAAATTACAAGTCTTTGGGAAGTGTAGGCGGACAGGAACAGAACTGCCATTCTGCCCCGCAGCACTGCATCAATCATTATCCTCAAAGCCAGATGGAACCATAAATGTATTCTTGGACGTGAATGGATTCGCATGATACAGAAGCTGGAAAGACGTGTTCCTATTATCATGAGTTAACCGGATTGAAATATTTGTAGACAAATCCCAGGCCTTATTTTCACAAATTGAAGCAAAATCGATCCTTCTAAACGTATTCGTGAGTCTGTAATCATATACATAGATTAGAGGAAAGCTAGGAGGTGTTATTAGCTGAGGGCAGAGCAGAGAGTAAGAATATATTGGCAAATTTAACATATGGGTTAAATTGGCTTTACACGTCCCCAGGCACCCCAAGTGTTTAACTACTTTGTGATATTGTTTGCTCACAATTCTTACACACTTTTACCTATGGGGCAGTGGCATTCTGGGAAAATTGTGCAGATTGTCAAACAGAGCCCAGTGTAGACGTTTTAGGGTACTCTTTGCGAGGCCTAATTCAGTCAACTGAGCTCACATTATACTGAAGTTCAATCTTCAGAGATCTTTCTTTGGAAGCTCAGTCTTCCAAGCCTGTGACAGGAGGAAGTCTGCAGACACAAACTCCACTATGGATGGTTTGGGTGCAATATAAAAATCACGGTGTGATCATCTGCAGACAGTACTAACTGATCTATGGGATGCAGGATAGGCATGTGTGATTTTTAAAACCCTGATCAAAAATATTATTTCTCTGAAGTTAGCTCTAATAAGAACTTTGAGGTCTATTCTAAACTAAATAATGTTATACATCATGAAATCACACGTCCCCCCAGCATTATTTGAGATAAGCCCTACCTTCAAGATTTAGACAAAAGCTCGTTTGCTGGCATTTTATATCCCTCCATTAAGAGAGTTATACATCTTATAGCTCCCGTGGGTTTATAGAGTAAACAATAATACATATGTTATGCTTTGCCAGTTTCTTTAAATAGACTTAAAACCTTAAGGGTACATTTTCTGGTTAGAAAGTGGAATAAGAAACTGTAAAGAAGTGATTAAACTATTCCTGAAATTTGATTACCTTAGCGTGATGGAACAATGTAAAAAACGAGTTGATGCAGATGAAACATGCTTGCAAAAAATTGCCCTGTTGAGCCCTCTTAGTAGTATCTTATTTGGCAAATAATTTAATTTGGGTAGTTATTCATTTATTTATTTATTTATTTATTATGAAATGTTACTTTGGTCACTTTCTTTTAGAATAGCCTGTGAATCACTCCTAACTCAGTGGCTAAGGTCCATATTTCAATGTTTGCGGATGGAGTAATTTCCGTTGGTCTGATTTAGGACTTTACGCCTGCCAGGCCGAGACTACTCTGCCCGCCAAACTTATAAATGACTACCAAGCGAAGGTAATGTAAAAAGCATTGGTGAGAACCGCCATTATAGCAGTTCCTGTCAATGCATTTTCCTGTTTGGCGCACGGTTCCGTCAGCAAGACACAGCTCTGTACCAAACAATTTTCTTTTTTTATTTTCAAAATGAAAATCTCCAAACTGGAAAATACAATTTAGTTTCACTGCCCCTTAAAGCCAGGGTTTCCTGCAGGTTGCGGGCAGTGAAAACTGACCTTTAATTCAGCTCATCTAAATTAGGTGGGTGGAATGACAGCTCAGTCTCCGACGGCCCTTACTCCACAAGGCCAATGGAGGGGATTCATCATGTAGGAGACAGAGTAGTCTCTGCCATTATTAGTCCTATAGGTCCATCCGCATATACATTTGCCCAGCAAACCGCATTCTTGGTGGTAAGGATACTCTGTTGCTATTGCAAGGGAATATCCTTACCACCAAGAATTAAATGTAGTCCTAAGTTATTTCGAAATTCTGTTTGACTACGACCTGGGTATGTCTATCATTTTATTGTACGTTTGTAATTGTTTTAGGTATTATAAATACCTAAATTATTCTATACAGGTCCCCAGCTTAATAGACAGGACCAGAAGTACATTAAGACCAATCTAGACCATTGCCTGGAGTGCCACCTGTGGGAGAGTGGCCTGCTCCCTCCTACCGGGCTCCTGTTGTGCAGGTAGACTGCCGTCTGTACTGGCTGCTTTCAGGGTAATGTTGCCCCTAGGAAGCTGTCATGTGCACTGCATGCACGTGAGCTCAGCGATCAGCTTCCCTGTAGTGCAGCAATAAATATACACACAGAAGGGCCCAATCCATCCATAGAGTTTATGGCACCACACTGATAAACCACCGTACAACTTTATGTAAGGTAAGTGGGCAACGTGTGAACAGTCCCAGGACACCGTCTGTAGCAGTGCTTGGCGGGGGCTATTTCACTACATTGGAACCACTTACCTGCAGGCTCAGACATAACTCTGGAGTAGGCGCAATCAGCCATCGAGTTATCACACTAGAGGTGAAAAATCTGACCTCAGAGTTACACAAAAATATCAATAACTATATATGCTAAAACCCACTGAACTTTCTCAGTAGGATTGGAACCTCTTATCTATATTTGCAGTGAGTGCATTAACCTGCTGATCTCTCTCTGTAGGATTGGAATCTGTCACATTCTAGTTACATTCAGATGTTTGAGTAACTCACAGAACTTTCTCTGCAGCAAGGACATTTACCTTTACCTCTGGAGCCTCCCTGCTTAGATAAGAAAGCTTGACAGGTTACACATGGGGCTCGACAGTAGGTATGGTCACCAAGCAAGATATCCCACTGACTCGGCCTGAAACAAGTGAGCTGCAGGTACCACACAGACTTCTAACAATGGAACTCGGTGATCTGCACTTTCTTTAACTGAGATCTCCACAGTGGATACATTAACCTCATAAAGTATCTCTTTTTAAACCAGAACATGCAAATTATATTAATTTTTCTGTCGTTTCTTCATGCCATGATTTTTCCTTTTTTCCTGCCTTGTTGTACTTGATTTTCCCTCTCTTACAGTCACATTGACAAACGTTACCTCTGTTCCCTTCTGTATGTTGCTGCTTATGTCTTTTTTCATTCTTTTTCTTCTGTGTCATACTTTTGCTCTTATACACACCCACCTTCTTTTAATTATATGCCTGTGGGTATTTATTTAGAACTACCTACAAAGCAATGGAGCTCTGTAGAAAAGTGGGGGTGAAGGTCGGAGTACAGAGGACCGGTGAGGTGGTTAATACAGGCAGGACAAGGGGGCGTCCTCCCAGCTGGGATTCACCATTTGGTGGGAGGGGGAGTTACCTAAAGAGGAGGGTCTTTAGTTTATTTTTGCAGAGCTATAACCCCAAGATTTGTGCCACTATTACTCAGCCCCTACAGCCCCTACTGGTACCCCACCGAGGACCCACTGAGGCCAACCTGGAAATTATAGAGACCAGACTTAGTAGAGCAGAAATTGGCCGTAATCTTTATTGTGCATCCAATATCTGTCAGATCACCCTAAAAATTCCACCTAGGTCACATCTCCTCACTGACTACGATCAGTGGACAATTTACCATACAAAATGTAATTTTGTATGATAAGCCGGGATCTAGAGGAATCGCCAAGTGGGGCAGGCCCTCCCATGGTAACCCTTGGCCCTCCTAAGGGCTATTCTCAAGCAAAGAAGGTGCATTTTTGTTTTTTTATATGTTTCCAGGGTGTCTTTGTGCCCCTAAACTCTGCTAAATCGCCTCACTTGCATGATAATGGTTGAGGCTCCTAAAAATCTCTGCACGGACAGGTGTGAAAGTCAGCAGGCATGGGTGCTGCTGTTCTCTCCCAAACAAAAGAACTCCTGTGGATTTATGACGCTCCTGCAACAACAAAAGACAGGGAATGCAACTCCCAACAAAGGGTACTTTGAAATGCTAAACCTAAATGTGGCGTAAAGACCAGAGGTGCCAACTGGAATTGGGGATAGACCTCCTCAGCCTCCAGCAGGAAGGAAGCTCGCCCACTAGGCCTGTCGCCCACCACACCAGACAGTCAGGGCATCAATATCTAGGCCTCCTCCCATATGACGTGACGCTGCCCCCCGGCCCCACAGTCCAGACAGTGCAGTGCTGAGCCCAGTCAAAGGTAAGCAATGCATTCACCCTGATAGAAAATTGACTAGATAGGTCACGCGAGGATGAGTTCAGGCCTGCACGAGTTGGTATAGATGACATGAGTTTGCGCTAGCCTATTCAAACATCTTCACGCTGTCTTTAGTAATGCAGAGACAACCTGCAATGTAAATGCAGGCTCCACCACCACACATAAATCAATCAGATCTGGCCAGCGCACCGATGCAAAGCACTCACCTGCGGGCGGCAGTCCAGACAGGGGAAATTCAATTACGGGATGTGCCACTCTACGGTTAATCATAAAATACTCTCAAACCGTCTCCTCGACATGGGAATATCGGGAGAAGCCCTGGCTTGGTTCAGGTCTTTTTTAAGTGATCGAACCTTCCAGGTCTTTGAAGGTACATCGGTCTCTTCTAGCAAGCCACTGGGATGCCTACATGAAACCGCTGGCTGGGATTGTGCGTCCGCATGGTATTAACATCATTACCTATGCGGACGACACCCAGCTAGTGGTCTCTCTTGTGCAAAAGAGCAACCCACAACTGCAGTCCAACTTAACAACATGCCTGGAACAGGTCAAGAGTTGGATGACAAAGTCCTGTCTGAAGCTCAATGACGATAAAACGGAGCTTATGCTCCTAGGCCCCCCAACTCCTTCCACCTTAGAGTTGTTATGGCCTCTGAGCATGGGCACAGCCCCCACCCCTAGAGACAACATCAAAAGCCTTGGGGTGTGGATGGACAAATCATTGACCTTCGACACGCAGGCAACCAAAGTCTCAGCGACCTGTTTTGGCCTCCTGAGGATGGTTAAAAGAATCCTTTCACTTCTTCCCTTTGAGGCCAGACAGATAGTTATACAAGGCTTAATTCAATCTCGCCTTGATTTCAACAATGCTCTGTATTTATTTATCCATTTTATCCTTGAGATGCACTGGAATGCCTTATAACCCTACCTCACCGAGCTGGGTTTGCTATTCTGACCCGAGCCAAGCCTGCTCGACATCTAATGCTAATTGCGCAGACAATAGGAATATATATATCTAATCACGTCCTTACAGTATACTGCCTTCTACCTCATATCTATTTGCTATTATTAATGCTATTATAATGTCTATATGTAATTTCTTTCCTTGTTAAGCATCTAATGCTAATTGCACAGACAATAGGAATATATATATCTAATCACATCTTTAGAGTACATTGCCTTCTACCTCATATCTATTTGTTATTATTAATGCTATTATATTGTCTATATGTAATCTCTTTCCTGTTAAGCGCTCTGATACCCACGGGTCTTGTCCGCGCTATACAAAACTCTATAAATAAATAAATAAATAAATAAATAAATACCTGGGGGCGCCGGAGTAAACTTTACAAAAACTGCAGCGCATCCAAAACTGTGCAGCTCGCACATTGCTTGGTACCCCTCGCAGAACCTCAATAAAACCTGGCTTACGAATTTCAGGCCAGCACAGTTGTACTTTAGGGAGAGGTCCACATATACAGGCGCGAAGGACTGACATTCCGAGGACCAGTTGGCAAAGAACTCCACGAGCCAGGTCACCCGTCGATCTTTATCAATCTCCTCATCGATGGTCTTGTCATTGAAATATTTGATATATTCTGGTCCCATGTAGAGATGGGGTGTACAGGTCATCAAGAACACTAGGCACAGGGTGCGATAGAGCAGTCCCATCAGGATGTCCAGACGGAAGAAAAGAATTGCATTGGCAACTTTACTGAACAGGAAGATGTTCCCCATGTGTTGCTCAATGATGATGGAGCGCCGGTTCTTCATCATGCCGATGGCGCTGAGGAACATCAGAATCTCGACCTCCCTCCAGTCAAAGTCGCAGGAGTTGCCGTCCTGGCGCTGGGTGAGCAGTCCCAGGCACAGCGGCGGCGCCTTCCGCACCAGCCGGAAGGCGAGCGAGAGCAGAGCCGAGAAGAGGTAGTAGGGCCGCGCCAGCCATCATTCCGCATTACTGTATCTGCTGAAGCATGGCGCCTCTTCTTGTGTTTGCGCTGAAACGTCGTCTGGTTCTGCTTACTCAGAAGTCACGATTTTGTTTTTCGTCGAGTCACGGTATGGGTTTTGTATTTTCTGACTAGGCACAAACATTGGCTGGTTTTACACAGTCACAAGTCGGATTTCGTTTTTTGCTGAGACACGCTACAGCGCGAGTCTGCACAAACAAACATCGGCCGGATTAGCTCTCATTTTCGCTGTGTCACGAAACCTGGTTTCCCAGTGAGTCATGCTTCCCGAAACTGCCCACCACCCCCACCCGGATTCTTGCCGAGTCATGGTGGGCTAAAGGGAGGTGAATTCACATGCAATATCCATACCAACCTTTTAGAAGAGGAAAGTGGAAGTTAAAACAAAACATAATCGGAGAATGTACTTCCCCTATGAGCTTCTATTGGAGCAGATGCGATTCCAAAGGGGATACTGACAAAATATAGCAAATTTGGGTTTAAATAATCCTGAGTCTCCCGTCTGAATCGGGTTCAGTGGCATGTATGCAGTGCACCACAATGTACTGGCCCCCTAAAAAAGGTGTCCTATTCAGGTAATACATTTAATAATACACTAGCTTGTCTGAAGCTCAAGTATGTTGTACATACGATATGTTAATTACCTGAAATATGCAGTTTTTGCATCAACAGTCTCTGGTTATCGTGTTCTCTCTCAGGTCTATCTCATTCTCTCGCTACGAGGTCTATCTTATTAGCTCCCTTTCTTGTATATCTTGTTCTCTCTTGGGAATGTCTTACCCCATCTATAACGTCGGTCTCCTTCCCTAGCAGTTCTGGCTCAGCATTCCAGGCGTGAGCATTCGCGTGAGCCGCGGGGCCGTCTCGAGTACAGCAGGGTGAGCAGGGGTGCCAGGACCGCCATGGTTCAGGGTTACTGGACTGGAGCAGGGGGTGACGTCATCACGCAGGGAGCGTGTAATACTTTATAGGGCTGGGCGGCGCCGCGGAGGCCGCCTAATCAAAAATAAATAATTTATTTTAAATCAGCGCAGCACTGTCAGCATGAGTTCTCATGCTGGCAGTGCCACGCCGATTTCAAATAAATTATTTATTTTTGATCAGGAATCGTGCTACCGTTCAGACAGGCCAGCAGCCTGATTGTGCTTAATGTCTATGTTCTGTTGTTGTGACCGATTTGGACCGACCGTCCAAATCGGCCCCAACAACAGAACCGGCCTCCGGTCACAAAACCGGCCCCCACCCCTGCCAGCCTACCGGGGGATTGCCCGGTGCCCGGCATGACTAGTCCGGCCCGCGCTGATTGGAGGGAGGCAACTGATGGGCGCTCCCCATTGTTCAGAGCACTCTGTATCCCCGGGGCACCTACTACGGGCCCTGCTGTGACGTCACAGGGGTTGTCTTACAAGAACTTCTATGACTCACCCTTCTCAACAATCAACAATCACGGGTCAGGAAGTACCGGGAATATAGTAGCGCTTAGTTGACCTTATTCTCTGTATTCAGCACGCGGGTTATAGAAGTAGTGCCCCCTATCATGACTTCTCTTCCGTTGACCCCCACCCTCGTGAGTGGCATGTGGTATTGAAGCTCAGTTACCCAAGAGTGTGCACTCACCCCTGTCTGCAGTGTAGACGGAGTGTCTGGCTAAAACACCTCGAAATGTCAATCTTCATGCATACGTCCCCCATCATATATCACGACTCGGCACACAATCCATATCTAATTCGACCATCCAGCTGAATATTAGGGCAAAGGAACGAACTATACCTCCAGATATCACCTCTGTAGAATCTCAGCCTTACTGTTAAACAGGTGTTCTGTTATTGTTTGCTGCATGAAGTGTAAGGCAAACATGTGCTAATGAGGTGTTTGCTGGTCTCAGAACTGGGGCAACGATACCATTCTTTGGTTGCACAGTAGTGTCTCCCATTGTCCCAGTGGAAGCAAACAATACCCAGGGACATGACACAGATACTTGTAGTCGGCGTGAGGATCTTTCCTCTTAAGTCCCTAAAAGTTCACAAAAATTCATGAATGTCTTGATTCCGTTCTTGGGAAAGCCGTGGCTTGTGACTTTAGTCAGGGCTGCATCAGGAGCAGATTATCAGCCTAAATTTATTTTTTACATCAAATAGGATTTATAAAGCGTGGCCACCTAGCCCCTGGGTCCCAATAGTGCTGCCAAGCCTTCAAGTCTCCAAGACAGACCATGCTATCGTCGGGTGATCTCAGAAATGTTCCTTCCTCTGATCTTACTGCACCTTGGCACAGGGATCAGACCCAACAGAGTTACTCTGCTGGCCGCACGCCCATATGCCTCCCTCTAAGAACCCTTCTTAACTAACTTTGCATCTTGCGGTGCACCGTAACCTCAATTCCGTCCAGGCACTCTTCTGCAGAACGACATCTGATCACCCCATTGCAGGCACTGTCACTTATCCAGATTCAGTCAAATTGGTGACTTTATCCTTTCCACATCATAAATACAGCAAACACATCTCTTCTTCCAGGTCAAGGTATTTGTGGCTGTCTTGGAAGGGACCTGCTGGCGCACTACGGGGCATATTAGCAAGGGCCATATCGCTGCTTTAGCTGGACTTTTTCCAGCTAAAGCGGCAATATTTTTATCGCCCAATTAGCAAGCTGTCGCTAACAATAGTGACAGCTTATAGGCGATAGCTACAGGCTCGAGGCCCAATCTGCATGTCAGCGATATTTATCGCTAATGACATGCAAAGTGGGCATACCCTACCTGTTAGTGACTGAAAGCAGTCGCTAGCACAGCTATCACCTATTAGCAAGGCAGGCGAAGTGATTTAAAAAATCACGCTAAGCGCAAATATCGCCAGACCTAATGCCTGCTCAGACCACGACTTGACCTGTATATCTAATGGGAGGTGGATATTCAGGTTAAGTCCCCATTAGCGATGATGCCTGAATATAGTTGGATTTCAAGCGATGTTCACGCATTGAGCCGCTATCCCCGGATATTTTATCACTTTAGAGATAAACGTTGCTAATAGCACGTTATCTCTGAGATAATTTCCGGCGATAAAAAAAACGCGCTAAGCACATTTAGCGATAATTATCGCTATTTATTGCTAATATGCCCCTACATTCTCCTCAAACTCACTAAATGGGAAGTCTAAAGGATCTGGAAATGGCTGTGCCACACACGCTGTGGAAAGGTACTTTCTAGCAATCTAAGCTCTGCTCTGTGTTCCATAACCTAATCCCTTGTCTCCATGTCATCATGTCATAATAATCCACATTTGTAAAGCGCGAACAATCACCTGTAAGGGTCTCTAGGTCCTGGGGGTCGTCGGGAAGATTAAGCAAGCTATTGCCCAGAGTCACATGGTGCTGGGCTAACCTGCCGCCGGAGCCGGGGATCGAACCGTGATCCCCAGATTCCAGCGTCAGTCGCCCTGGCCGCGGTGCCACACCTCTCCCTGTCATGCACACCAGGGAGCTGTAGTTGGAGTAACAGCTCCACCCAATCCCCTGCACCTGCACTACTTGATATGGAGAACCTTGAAAAACCTGACTTGAAGATGGGTGTTGCCTGCCCGCCCAGTACTTAGTCCTGTTCTCCTTAGATCCAGTGCTTCCTGTGAGCATAAAAGCAATGAACTAACAGAGTCTGTCCATGCAGAGATGGAGACAGGGCCCTGAAATCCATGTTAGACAAGATAGGGAAATGGCCTCAGTGGTCTCACAGAAACCTCTGACTCCAAAAATAATCTACTCGTACATTACCATATGTACAGACAGCCAACCAGACAACAGGCGTATTTCAATCCAAATAAGAAGAACCAATTACTGCATCAGCTCTTCTATCATCCTTATTGGAGGAGATGTTATTAGCTCTAAGAGCAAGGGGCTTGCCTGGGCATCCTATGCAGTGTTCACAGCACCACTTACAGACAGAATTAGGGTTCTATAGAAGGTGGCTATGCCTAAACATCATGCTACAAGTGCAAAAATCCACTTACTCACACTTCATATGTTTTTTACCACTGCAACAAACTAGATGAGAACCATCATATAACCCTCCTCAGTCATACCGATATCACATGTTTCTACTGGTGACAAACAGTTTAAACCTTCACAAGTTCTGAGATATCCCCATAGCGCACCGCGTCATGGGTCTCAATCTGAACATCATTCATGAAGCCCATCAAGGGTGAAACTGGTCCAGGGTTCTGTGAATTCTCATTCAGAACGTACAGCGCTAAGAGATGTGAGCTGGACTATTAGAGGAGGACAAAGGCTAATTTTCATGCAGTTGGTTGCATTTCGTGATGACTAATCAATCAATCACTAAAGTCCTATTTGCACAATAGACTATTGGTCATACTAATAATGCACATGGCCATACCAAGCCATTAGAAGGCTCCACGGAGTCTCTCCTGTTAGAGCATCCCATCTTCGAGAAGGACAGCAAGGTGCAAAAGGAGAGGAGCTCCTGGATGCGCAGTTCTTGTTGGTCAACGCGCATCGAGTCAACAATGGGGGTCTCAGGACAAGCAAGAACGAAACACCATAATGTCAAGATTTCCCTTAAATCTTACAGTGTCTTGAGTAACAGCTATCCAGAAGACAATGAGAGTTTGGGACACAGAAGCCTGACCCTTGAAGCTGAACCTGAGGCTGAAGATTAAAGTACAGGTGGGACCACTGATGATGCACAATGTACCAGGCAGTAAGGTGGAGACACCGGAGACACCTGGGACTGTGGAGGGGCCATGAAAAAGAGGGAGACAATAGTGGTCAAGATGTGTTCAGGAAGGGGTAAGAACAACATGTAGTGGTAAGGAAAGAAGTGAAAGAACGCTTGATAACAGGGTTTGAGTTGAGTGTAGCGAGGACGTAAGGAGGACAGCAAGACCCGACATGCAGGAACAATTACGGGAATCAGGGAGGAGTGAGGAAATTACCAAGAACTTCTGGCACCATAAGGAAACAGATGTGAAGCACACGTTTTGGCTTGCTGACAGCTGTGATCCCGGAGTCCTGGAAGTCTGACGCTCTCTAGGTATCCACCGAAGTGATCACATGGACAGAGCTGCCGTTTGGATTTATAGCAGTGCAGGAGCCAGGTGTTACTCTCCAGATAAAAGCCCATAATTAACACCATAAAGGGAGTATTATGTCATAGCAAAAGTGTATAGGTCCAGTGTTGTCACATCAGCCAAGCATGGTGAAGAAGGATGGGAAAGAGAAATGTTCAAACTGGGAGAGAAAGAAAGCCATGGACGTCATTAGTCGCAAGGGCTCGCAGCTGTTACCCCTAGACCTGACTGTGTGACCCCCCTGCCTCAGAGGTGGAAAATTCAGTGCCAGGAAACAGCAGCAGCGAGGGCTCCACACTCTATACTTTATGTCAATTTTTCATTACACTAATAGTGAATAAGTAAAGAATTTTATTTACTATTAGAGTAATACAAATGGAGTACAATACGCTGGAAAATGCCCTTCCATGGCAGCTGAGGTAAGTAAAAAATGCTTTTAATTGCTTGTTGTGTGCATTCTTGTGGGTGAGTGTGTGTTTATGTGTGGGATAGTGTATATGTAGCAATTTGTGTGTATATCTATATCTATACTACTATTATAAAGAGAGAACTGTGTCCTTTGAGCCAGGTAAACTCGAAAAGTACACCACCAATCCAAACACCCAATACATGTTTGAAAACGTCAGGGCAAGCAGAAGTACATAGGCTATATAAATTTAAAAAATAAACGGTATTTACAAAATTTATATTAAACAAAAAAAGTAGTCCCTCCAAATTCACGCCGGCCGCGACGTGCGTGCTCACGTCAGGAGCACTGGGAGGAGCGGCGTCCGAGGAGCGGCGGACATGGCAAGGGGGAGGAGTGATGACCTTAGGAGCAGCGGACAGGCCAGCGGCGGTGCGAGCAGCGGAGAGGCGGACATGGCGTGGGGGAGTAGCGGCGGCGGACAGGCGGTGAGGAGCAGAGCGGCGAGGAGCAGTGAACTGAGGAGCGGCAGTTGAGGTAAGGCTCCGGGGACAATGCCGGGGCAGGCGGGTGTCGGGCCAGGCGGGGGACGGGAAGTTACAACAACACAGGCGGTGAGGAGCAGAGCGGCGAGGAGTGGTGAACTAAGGAGCAGCGGCTGAGGTAAGGCTCCGGGGACAATGTCGGGGCAGGCTGGTGTCGGGCCAGGCGGGGGACGGGGAGTTACAACAACACAGATCAGCTGAGGAAAGGCAATGTCGGGGCTGGCGGGGGGGGTCAAGGCAGGCGGGGGACAGGGACTAACAAGGTGACGGGTGGAACATTTTGCAGGTAGTACTGTCCGACCTCCATTGACTCACGCCAGGCGGGAAAACAGATCGGCTGAGGAAAGGCAATGTCGGGGCAGGCTGGGGTCTGGGCAGGCGGGGGACGGGGCGGGCGGGGGCACGGGCTGCTTGCCAATGTCGGGGCAGGCGGGGGTAGGGGAAACCTGAATGCTCCCGGACAAGGTCGGGACGGGCTGCTTGTTTAAGTATATGTGTGTTAGAGATAGTGGTGGTCAAAGGGCATGTGATGTCACTTCCACTACCCCTGGCATTTCGGTGAATTGACATCCATGGAAAGAGCAAACTAGAAAGAGCGAGTGAGGCAGAGAGAGAAAGAGTGTTAAGAAAGAGAAAGTAAGAATGGGAAAAAATAAAGTACGGTGCACAGATAGAAAAGGGGAGGAAGGAAAGATGGTAGATAGGAAGGTTAAAAAGGAGGGTAAATGTAGAAGACTGAATGGGTTAAAGGTAGGAAGGGTGAATTAAAGCTAAAAATGAAGGTGAAAGGCTAGATGGATAGGCGGGGGGAAAAGCTGGCTAGAAAGGTGACAGGACCAATTAGTGAACAAAGAGTAAGAGGGAAGTATTGGAAAATAGAAGGATTGCTGGGCAGAAGTGAAAATAATGAGTAAATATGGATGGATGAATAATTGATATCAGTCAGCGACCAGCCCCTTCTAAAACTGCTAGAAATTTAGGAATTAATTCTAATCACAAACAACACAATGTCTCCGCTGTCTGTTTAGGTCTCACCAGAAACAGAACATGTTCTGTTGCTTGCTCGATATCTTGTAAACATACAGGGGACTAAAAGTCCTTGCTTACTATTCCTTGGCATCATTGTAAGTCTTCTTTGCTGGCTCCTGTTTGTTAAATATGTGATTGCTTTACTTTGATTTCACTTTATGTTCATGTGTAACCCCAGTCCCTGAACCACCGATTAAGTACTGCTTCCTTTTTAGGTTTCGCATGTACGGTGCACATTACTTACCATTGTTTGGCTAGCTTCTGACACTCCTATCCTTGCTCTTTATCGGTTATTGCATGTTATTTCGTGTAGGTTACTGGTTTCTCTTTCTCTACCTTTGTGTGTGTCTTTTCTGTGTAACTTTGGCCATGTCCTCCTATTGAAGTGTTCATCCACTTTTTTTTTCTTGTTGCTGGTGCTACTTTTTAGGTTTTGCCTGAGCCACCGCATGCGCTGGTCTGGCTAGACATTTAGTAAGTGAGCTTTAAAAAAACGACAACACGCTTTTGCTTGTGGCCTAAAGTTTGCGGTTACACGCCTGGTCACGGGCACAGGCGCCATCTGGCTTTCAGTCATGGCTCATTAAGTGCATAGCTCGCGGCACCCTTACAGCGCGTTTGCGATCACTTTCACTTTTGCCACTGCTGCACGCACGTGCACCACTCGTGTGCTTTTTTAACCCCTTCCATGCTCATGACGAGCTCAGCTCGTCATGCAGTACACTGGTCGTGTGCTTATGACGAGCTTTTGCTTTCGTTCTCGTGATGTATTTCTTGTTACTCGGCATCTCTCCGTGCCTCTGGGTGATATTAGGTCGTGGCTTATCCTGCATTGTTACTGGCCCGCCTCCTTTCAGATTAATGATAGATTTGCCTAAGGATTCTCGTTAAAAGCAATGAACTAACAGAGGCTGTCCATGCAGAGATGGAGACAGGGCCCTGAAATCCATGTTAGACAAGATAGGGAAATGGCCCCAGTGGTCTCACAGAAACCTCTGACTCCAAAAATAATCTACTCGTACATTACCATATGTACAGTCAGCCAACCAGACAACAGGCGTATTTCAATCCAAATAAGAAGAACCAATTACTGCATCAGCTCTTCTATCATCCTTATTGGAGGAGATGTTATTAGCTCTAAGAGCAAGGGGCTTGCCTGAGCATCCAGTGCAGTGTTCACAGCACCACTTACAGACAGAATTAGGGTTCTGCCTAAACATCATGCTACAAGTGCAAAAATCCACTTACTCACACTTCACATGTTTTTCTACCACTGCAACAAACTAGATGAGAACCATCATATAACCCTTCTCAGTCATACCGATATCACATGTTTCTACTGGTGACAAACAGTTTAAACCTTCACAAGTTCTGAGATATCCCCATAGCACACTGCGTCATGGGTCTCAATCTGAACATCATTCATGAAGCCCATCAAGGGTGAAACTGGTCCAGGGTTCTGTGAATTCTCATTCAGAAGGTACAGCGCTAAGAGATGTGAGCTGGACTATTAGAGGAGGACAAAGGCTAATTTGCATGCAGTTGGTTGCATTTCGTGATGATTAATCAATCAATTAGTAGTAGTAAAATCTTTATTCGGTTTCATTTTTACAAAGAGAACCATAAAAGAGTACAGACAATTTTTATAAAATTCAACGGTGTAGGTTAAGATTCAGTATAGTAAAAACTCAACATTATCAAATTCAAATAATTCTAGAGATTATTGTTTTGAAGGTTTAGCCTATGATGAAAAATGCATTTTAAAAAAGTACTAAGAACTTTACAGACATAAGGCGATTTTAAGAATTGTAACCATAACATAGCGGGGCGACATCTTCTAAAATGTAAGGAACGAAGCAGAGGAATTAACCAAAGTTTCCGGTGTTCAGAATAAAATTTACAAAACAAGAGGGTATGCATTGTCGACTGTTCTGATAAATCGTCACATGGGCAAAAAGTTAAACATTCATCCCAGCTGTTTCTTTTAGGGAATGATACCACCCTGTGGAAAATGTTCAGCCTAAATCTCGTTAATAGGAAACGTTCGAACTGCGATTTTACATATGTTAGATAGGGTTCCATTTCTAGGGTGGACATAACTGCTATGGAGTGCTGTACTGATTGTTTCCTGATCTCCACAGTAATGCGAAGCTCTTCAAAATAGCTCATCGCCTTTACCTTTAAGTCTTTTTTTGTTATTTCAGTAATGGTTTCAGGATTGTAATAATACTACGGCATTCCCAAGTCCACAAAAAGTTTCTTTATATACCTAAGCCAATCTATTTTTTCGGCCCTGTCTAGAGTCATACAGTCCGTAATTATATCTTTAGTAAGTGTATTTTTTGTTGAGACCCATATTCTGCGCCAAAGAAGTAGTGGTTCGACTTTAGCCAGATCTTCAATGTGTGGGAGTCCCAGTTCTGCATGGCAGGCGTAGGTAGAGACTCTCTTTGGGACCGCAAGCAAGTAAATCAGAAAGATATTTTCTGCTACCTGCAGGGCATTTGTATTTTTGTGTCCCCATAGGCTCGCCCCGTATAGTGCGATGGAGTGGCACTTAGCTCTATAGATCTTAAGTAATTCTACCGGGGGTTTTTTCCCAAGTTTTTGAGCGAATTTCATCAGAGCAGCGATGGAGCGCAGCAGTTGGTGTTTGCGTGCTTCTATGGCTGCCCTCCAGGTAAGCCTCTCATCTATCACGATCCCCAAGTATGGATACTGGGAGGTGGTTTCCAGCTTTTCATTATTTAGGAGGATAGCTTTTCCCTGTTTCTTGGCTTGTCCCGCCACCATCACATAGGTTTTTTTTATATTTATATGGAGGTCTAGGTCGCTCATAAATTTGGTGTACCTATTCAGGGATTACTGAAGCTCTCGTGAGGTGCGTGCTAAGAGCACCGCGTCGTCCGCGTACAGGAGCGCGGGCACCAATCTCTTATTCACTCGGGGCAGGTCCAAGCCAAATCAATCAATTACTAAAGTCCTATTTGCACAATAGACTATTGGTCATACTAATAATGCACATGGCCACACCAAGCCTTTAGAGAGCATCCCATCTTCGAGAAGGACAGCAAGGTGCAAAAGGAGAGGAGCTCCTGGCTGTGCAGTTCTTGTTGGTCAACGCTCATCGAGTCAACAATGGGGGCCACAGGATAAGCAAGAACAAAACACCATAATGTCAAGATTTCCCTTAAATCTTACAGTGTCTTGAGTAACAGCTATCCAGAAGACAATGAGAGTTTGGGACACAGAAGCCTGACCTTTGAAGCTGAACTTGAGGCTGAAGATTAAAGTACAGGTGGGACCACTGATGATGCACAATGTACCAGGCAGTAAGGTGGAGACACTGGAGACACCTGGGACTGTGGAGGGGCCATGAAAAAGAGGGAGACATTAATGATCAAGATGTGGTCAGGAAGGTGTAAGAACAACATGTAGTGGTAAAGAGAGAAGTGAAAGAACGCTTGATAACAGGGTTTGAGTTGAGTGTAGCGAGGACGTAAGGAGGACAGCAAGCCCCGACAAGCAGGAACAATTACGGGAATCAGGGAGTGAGGAAATGATCAAGAACTTCTGGCACCATAAGCAAACAGATGTGAAGCACACGTTTTGGCTTGCTGACAGCTGTGATCCCGGAGTCCTGGAAGTGTGACGCTCTCTAGGTATCCACCGAAGTGATCACATGGACAGAGCTGCCATTTGGATTTATAGCAGCGCAGGAGCCAGGTGCTACTCTCCAGATAAAAGCCCATAAAAGCCCATAATTAACACCATAAAGGGGGTATTATGTCATAGCAAAAGTGTATAGGCCCAGTGTTGTCACATCAGCCAAGCATGGTGAAGAAGGATGGGAAAGAAAAATGTTCAAACTGGGAGAGAAAGAAAGCCATGGACGTCATTAGTAGCAAGGGCTCGCAGCTGCTACCCCTAGACCTGCCTGAATGACCCCCTTGCCTCAGAGGTGGAAAATTCAGTGCCAGGACCCCCTTGTCTCAGAGGTGGAAAATTCAGTGCCAGGAAACAGCAGCAGCGAGGGCTCCACACTCTATACTTTATGTCAATTTTTCATTACACTAATAGTGAATAAGTAAATAATTTTATTTACTATTAGAGTAATACAAATGGAATACAATAAGCTGGAAAATGTCCTTCCATGGCAGCTGAGGTAAGTAAAAAATGCTTTTAATTGCTTGTTGTGTGCATTCTTGTGCGTGAGTGTGTGTTTATGTGTGGGATAGTGTATATGTATCAATTTGTGTGTATATATAAGTATATGTGTGTTAGAGATAGTGGTGGTCGAAGGGCATGTGATGTCACTTCCACTACCCCTGGCATTTCGGTGAATTGACATCCATGGAAAGAGCAAACTAGAAAGAGCGAGTGAGGCAGAGAGAAAAAGAGTGTTAAGAAAGAGAGAGTAAGAATGGGAAAAAATAAAGTACGATGCACAGATAGAAAAGGGGAGGAAGGAAAGATGGTAGATAGGAAGGTTAAAAAGGAGGGGAAATGTAGAAGAGTGAAAGGGTTAAAGGTAGGAAGGGTGAAATAAAGGTAAAAATGAAGGTGAAAGGCTAGATGGATAGGCGGGGGGAAAAGCTGGCTAGAAAGGTGACAGGACCAATTAGTGAACAAAGTGTAAGAGGGAAGTATTGGAAAATAGAAGGATTGCTGGGCAGAAGTGAAAATAATGAGTAAATATGGATGGATGAATAATTGATATCAGTCAGCGACCAGCCCCTTCTAAAACTGCTAGAAATTTAGGAATTAATTCTAATCACAAACAACACAATGTCTCTGCTGTCTGTTTAGGTCTCACCGGAGAGAGAATATGTTCTGTTACTTGCTCGACATCTTGTAAACATACAAGGGACTAAAAGTCCTTGCTTACTATTCCTTGGCATCATTGTAAGTCTTCTTTGCTGGCTCCTGTTTGTTAAATATGTGATTGCTTTACTTTGATTTTACTTTATGTTCATGTGTAACCCCAGTCCCTGAACCACCGATTAAGTACTGCTTCCTTTTTAGGTTTCGCATGTACGGTGCACATTACTTACCATTGTTTGGCTAGCTTCTGACACTCCTATCCTTGCTCTTTATTAGTTATTGCATGTTATTTCGTGTAGGTAACTGGTTTCTCTTTCTCTACCTTTGTGTGTGTCTTTTCTGTGTAACTTTGGCCATGTCCTCCTATTGAAGTGTTCATCCACTTTTTTTTCCTTGTTGCTGGTGCTACTTTTTAGGTTTTGCCTATGCCAGCACATGCGCTGGTCTGGCTAGACATTTAGTAAGTGAGCTTTAAAAATCGACAACACGCTTTTGCTTATGGCCTAAAGTTTGCGGTTACGCGCCTGGTCACGGGCACAGGCGCCATCTGGCTTTCTGTCATGGCTCATTAAGTGCATAGCTCGCGGCACCCTTACCGAGCGTTTGCGATCACTGTCACTTTTGCCACTGCTGCACACACGCGCACCACTCGAGTGCTTTTTTTACCCATTCCATGCTCAAGACGAGCTCAGCTCGTCATGCAGTACACTGGTCGTGTGCTTATGACGAGCTGAGCTCGTCATGAACAATGGAAATCTGAAAAGAGCAGCACCAAGTGGGATTTGCTGCAGCAATCAAGGTGTTAATATTTCCTTTTTGCGCGCGCGCGTGTGCACACAACTCTCTGGCTTGTTATAATTGTGAACATACTAGAATTATCAGCCCGACCTGTTTCACGAGCACCATGCATTATGTTTTGCTTTCATTCTTGTGATGTATTTCTTGTTACTCGGCATCTCTCCGTGGGGTGCCCTGCTTGGCGCCTGGGGAGCAATGTTGAGTTCACACCATTGTGATTGGAACTGTCTGTTTGGGTGCCTTCTCTCCAGCTCACCTATCCCTAACATATCTAACCGCCCTCTCAAACAAAGGACCTTTAAAGCCATTAATAAAACGCAGGCATGAGTTTACTATTCACTGTGCTCCTGTCCGCACCGATATGCGCGTGCATGCAGCTCCCCCCTGCCACAAAAAGTTTGAGGCTTAAGGGTTCTGACAACAAAAAACACCTCTCCCTCAGCACAAGAGGTGATCGGCAGACCTGCGGAACTTGCTGCTTCTAAACAGTCAGGACAGTGACCTTATTTTTAGGTCTCGACTATTCTATCCCTCAGGGATAAATAGAGGAGAGTAATGAAGTTGAAACAAATTCTCTGACCAAGAGGATTCCAAGCCGGATTCCTCCCAATGCATGTTGTCTACTGAAGCGTGAAGCTTCGCCAGGCAAGCGCTAGGCCTGCTCATTCCCTCCCACTCCCGCTTGCTCCCCTGCTCCCCCTCCCCCTCCCCCCACGCCTCGCACCAGACTACCATTTGTTGCATGCATCAGACTTTCACTGCCCGCATTTTTTTCACATTTGCAGCAAACAGCTTGCCCATTTGATCCGCCTCTAACAGCTACAGTAATGAGCCGCTATGCCGGCCACTAACTTGCCCCCTTCCCACCTCCCCTAGAGCAACTGATCAGCAGCGTAAACCGCCGCTGCAGATTTAAATTTATTTTCTGTTTATTTCCCTTCACTCCCCCCATGCATGTATACTTTCTGTTCTTCAATGTTTTCAGGAATGGGTGAGTTAAAATGTAGTGTTATGTTTGTTACCACCTGGGGCATACTTTGCACACGGTGCTTTAAATTCCGTGCTTTTGTTTGTATTGCTTCTTCTCCAGCCTACATTGGTTGCATTTTTACAAACAATGTTAATTTTAAAGCAAAACTTTAATCATGGTTACTCTATTAAAAAAAAACGGGGGGGGAGGTAAATGTGGTATGTTATATATTTCTGAACATAAAATAAAGCCCCACAACTTATCAGTTTTGTGCCCGTCCTCCTCCATCTGGCTGCGCTCCATGCAGCATCAGCAGACCTGCGTCTACAATCAGCTCTTCCTCCCCAGCCTATGTGTAACAGGCGGGACAGGGATAGGCAGGAGATGTGTTTTAGTTACGATACCGCTTGGTTTTATTTGTTGCAAACGAAAGTCTGTACAGTTTTTTCTTGGGACTGTTCTCCTAGGGGAACGACTTCTTTCTCTGCGGCTCTTGGTGATCACCCCTTCCTCCCATCTCCTTGTCAGGGTCCGTCTTCTCTCAATGCTTTCAGGCTCCGTCTTGTCCTTGGCTCCGCCGGTAGGGAAAACAAGAGAGGTATATATCAGGACAGCTGCCTTCTATACTAGTGAATACCAGGGGGGGGGGGAGGGGGGGGGTGTGAGGACAACCCAGTGCTCAAATCACGCTAGTGATGGTGAGGGATGTTTACTCTGTGCTCTTTAACAAAAATGGATTCAGGGATGGCTTTTGCGTTTAACCTTCCTCCCCACCCAACCCGCTATACGAGCACGCACCTCTGTGAGCCACACCCCTCCAGGGGAGCGGCTGGGCGGCTCGTGGGATCGGTGGCCTCCTGGCTTCTGTGTGCCGTCCGCTCTCGGTCCGACCTCCTCCTCGGTGCTCTCTCGATACTCCTCCTCACCGGGATTGGCTTCTGGTGTTTCCGCGTTAACGCCTGCCGCCGGTGCTAGTCTCGCCTCTCTTGATGCCGCCGTCTCTCTTGGCACTTCTCCGAATCTCCGGACTTCTCTCCTCTCCTCCTCCTCGGTAGTCGATGCGTCTCGCCTTTCTCCTCCTGATAGCGAAGTCTCCAGCACCTCGTCCTCTTCCCACGTTTCGTTGCTGTCTTCCCTCTTGCTCCACGCCGCACCTCTCCTCCTACTGACCGCTCCTCCGGTGTATAGACACACCTGTACCTGTTCTCCTTCCTCTTTTATGGCGGAATCGGGCCCCGCCTCCACAGTCCCGCCGTACCAGTGATAGGGGTCGCTGTCAGTCTCTTCCTCGTCACAGCTGTAACGCTCCTCGAACCGGTTCCACGAGGGAGGAAGCGGAGGCTGTGAAAACAAGAGGGAGGGGTCATATGTTACTGTCTCGCCTGGGGGCACCAGGGGTACCCCTTTACACTATGTTTCTGAGAGCCTGGGCTCCTCTGTCGAAATCTACCACTAATGTATCTTGAATAGTTGTTCATCCCACGAGAAGATACATTTATCATTTATGTGCATGGTAACCTTACTCCATCACAGCAACATACAACTGGCAGCCCTGGTACATGAAATCTACCCTTGTGCTGTGCTACCACTGTACAAGCACTCGTTCTATCTTCTGTTTTCTCTGTCAATATTTCTCCTCCTTCTGGGTATCTTTCTATTCCATTGCTCTCCTCAAATACTAACTAGCTCTGTCTTTGTCGCATATTTATTTATTTGCCCCTACACAGACACTCTTACCTTGCTGTTTCATTCTCTACATCTGACCTCAGTACTACTATATATAGTACATTATATGGATTTTGCACTCTGTCCACACACTTTATGAGATATTCCCCTTACCAAGAATTCAGTCTGACCTCAGAATATTTCTTAAACAACGAGGGGTTGGGTAATATCTACGCCCAAACAACACCACCACAGCATCACTCAGCACCACCACAGCATCACTCAACACCACCACAGCATTACTCAGCACACAACAATATCACTCAGGGCCACCACAGCATCACTCAGCAACACCATAGCATCACTCAGCAGCACCACAGCAACACTCAGCAACACCACCTCATCACTCCGCGCCATCACAGGATCACTCAGCAACAACACATCATCACTTAGGACCAAGAATGCATCACTCAACACCGCCACAGGATCACTCAGCACCACCACAGCATCACTCAGCACCACCACAGGATCACTCAGCACCACCACAGCATCACTCAGCACCACCACAGCATCACTCAGCACCACCACAGCATCACTCAGCACCACCACAGCATCACTCAGCACCACAACAGCATCACTCAGCACCACCACAACATCACTCAGCACTACCACAGCACCACTCAGCACTACCTCAGCATCACTCAGCACCACCTCAGCATCACTCAACAACACCACATATTCACTCAGCAACACCACAGCATAACTCAGCAACACCACAGCATAACTCAGCAACACCCCAGGATCACTCAGCACCACAACAGCATCCCTCAACACTACCACAGCATCTCTCAGCACCAACAACAGTATCACTCAGCAACACCACTACATCACTTAGGGCCAAGAATGCATCACTCAACACCACCACAGGATAATTCAGCACCACCACAGGAACACTGAGCACCACAACAGTATCACTCAGCAACACCACATCATCACTCAGGGCCAAGAATGCATCACTCAGCAGCACTAGAGCAGCACTACAGCAGCACTCAGCAGCGCCACAGCATCACTCAGCAGCACCAAAGCATCACTCAGCACCGCAACAGAATCACTCAGCACCACCAAGCACATCATCACTCAGCGCCACCAGAGCGTCACCCAGCGTCACCACAGCATCACTCAGCACAACCACTCAGGGCAACCACAGCATCACTCAGCGCAACCACAGCATCACTCAGCGCAACCACAGCATCACTGGTTCAAATATGTTCTCTCAATGTTTCAAGCTTTATTACAAATGTCACAAAAAGATGTTAATATTTCTCTTCTGTTCTTGGATTTTCGTCACAATAAAATACACTGAACATAATCTTCACAAAAGTTATTTACAATAGTTTAAGCTATTGCCATTACAGATTACAATAACTTTTATTTAAGTATTAAATATTAAAACAATTAAAAGCCATTGTTATTTGTAATAGCAATACATGTAAGTAACTTAAATACAACACATATTGCATTACAAATGCTATAGGTGTCACATTTACGAAAGCTATAACTATTGGCATTGTAAATGACAAAGCTATTAATTTTTTCTGCTCCTTCTGAAACTCCAGGCTACAATCCATCTATGTCTGGGGGAGTGGCTGAGCAAGGGAGGTCTGTGGCTCTTTCTGCCCACCTGAGCATCTAAACTTACTGCCAGGGAGTGAACTTTTATGGTGTATGTTGTCCGCTGTACACGAGGGGCACATTCTTTTTTTAGGTCTCGACCTGCCAATGCGCAAGCGCGTTGCAGCTCGAGACATATAGAGGTGGATCAGGAAAGCTGATCAAGGGGCTTTGGTAGGCGGATTACACACAGTGCATGTGCCCGTGTACGCGCTTGCCATTTGCTCCCCGAGCCACCTCGCAACCACGCGCTTGCCATTTGCACGCCAGCCACGTCACACACACCCTTTGTCTGAGCCTCAAGGCTTCAGACTTCAAAGGCTACCGCTTCCTCGCCCCCCCGGCGTGCATATCGCATACCACCATTTGTCTGTTTCTAGCCCTAGGCATCAGTCTTTAAAGGCTGCAGCTCCCCTCCTCCCCCCTGCCACAACAATGCGAGAGCTTTTTTTTTTTTTTAGAGTAACGAGCCGTTAAGGGCTTTCGAGCGCATCACTGACGAATACGCCATGACTGCACAGACTTGCACGCAGAAGACAGCATTATACTGGCCTGGGTTCTCATCAAGCATTTTACCAGAAAAGTCCCAGCAATGGCTCAGTTTTTTACCATACTCGTCTCCTCTGTGCACATCGGACGCATTATTTCACCGTACTCGACCCCTTCAGAATACATCAACCCGTTATTTCACCAACCTCTTCCCCTTCAGCAGTCGCAGAACACGTCATTTCACCGTCCAGTACCTTACAGATGGGACACGCTATTTCACGTCCCTTCAGCAACCTCACACAACCTCTCACACCCTCACTCACCCTCACACCCCTCACCCTCACTCCCCCTCACTCACCCACACATCCTCACTCACCCTCACACCCTCACCCTCACACCCCCACACACCCCACCCTCACACACCCTCACACCCCCTCAAACTCACACCCCCTCACCCTCACATACCGTCACCCTCACATCCCGTCACCCTCACATCCCGTCACCCCTCACACCCCCACACCCCCTCACACCCCCTCACCCTTACCCTCACACCCCCTCAATCTTACCCTCACCCTCACACACCCTCACTCACCCTCTCTCCCCATCTCACCCTCACACACACTCTCACCCCCTCTCACCCTCACACCCCCTCTCACCCTCACACCCCTCTCACACTCACACACCCCCTCACCCTCACACACCCTCTCACCCCCCTCACCCACACCTACCCTCTCACCCTCACTTACCCCCTCACCCTCACACACCCTCTCACCCTCACACACCCTCACCCGCTCACCCACACACCCCCTCACCTTCACACCCCCTCATCCTCACACCCCTTCATCTGCATATCCCCTCGCCCTCACACCCTCACACCCCCTCACACTCCACGCCCTCACACCCCCACACCCTCGCACCCATCCCACACCCCCTCACCTTCACCCACCCTCAGCCTCACACACCCTCACCCTCACTCACCCGCTCACCCTCACAACCCTCACTCACCCTCACCCCTCACACCCCCTCACGCCCAATCACCTCCTCACCCTCACACCTACTCACCCTCACACCCCCTCACCCTCACAGCCCCTCATCCTTACACCCCCTCTCACCCTCACACCCCCTCACCCTCACATCCCCTCACCCTCCCTCACACCCCCTCACCCTCACACCTCCTCACCCTCACAAACCCCCTCACCCTCACTCACCCTCTCACCCACGATCTCACCCTCACCCACCCTTTCACCCTCGCCAACCCTTTCACCCTCACACACCCTCACCCTCACTCACCCTCACAGAAACTCTCACCCACCCCATCACCCTCACACACCCCTCACCCTCACACACCCCCTCACCCCCACACACCCTCACACCCACATCCCCTCACCCTCACACCCCTTCACCCTCCCTCACACCCCCTCTCCCTCACACCCCCTCACCCTCACACCCCTCACACACCCCTTCACCCTCTCACCCTCCCTCTCACCCTCACCCTCACACCCCCTAACCCTCCTCTCCTTCACACCCCCTCACCCACCCCCTCACCCTCACACACCCTCTCACCCTCACACACCCTCTCACCCTCACACACCCTCCCACAAACCATCCCTCTCCCTCACATGCCCTCCCTCTCCCTCACACGCCTTTGCCCTCACCCTCCCTCTCCCTCACACACCCTCACCCTCACCCACTCACATCCCCTTACCCTTACATGCCCTCACTCACACACCCTCACCCTACACACCCTCACACACACCCTCACTCTCACACACCCTCACCCACACACACCCTCACACACCCTCACCCTCTCACACCCTCACCCTCTCACACACCCTCACCCACACCCTCTCACACACCCTCACCACTCTACCGCCCTCACTCTACCACCATCACTCCACAGCTCTCACTCTACCGCTCTCAGTCTACCGCCCTCACTCTACCACTCTACTGCCCTCACTCTACCATTCTACCGCCCTCACTCCACCGCCCTCACTCTACCGCCCTCACTCTACTATTCTACCGCCCTCACTCTACCACTCTACTGCCCTCACTCTACCACTCTACCGCTCTCACTCACTCTACCGCCCTCACTCACTCTACCGCCCTCACTGACTCTACCTCCCTCACTCACTCTACCGCCCTCACTCACTCTACTGCCCTCACTCACTCTACCGCCCTCACTGACTCTACCTCCCTCACTCACTCTACCGCCCTCACTCACTCTACTGCCCACACTCACTCTATCGCCTTAAACTCACTCTATCGCCCTCACTCACTCTATCGCCCTTCCTCAATCTATCTATCGCCCTCCCTCTATATCGATAGCCCTCCTATCTATCTATCCCCCTCCCTCCCTCTATCGCCCTCCCTCTGTCTATCGCCCTCCCTCTATCTATCGCCCTCCCTCTATCTATCGCCCTCCCTCTATCTATCTATCGCCCTCCTTCTATCTATCGCCCTCCTTCTATCTATCGCTCTCCCTCCCTCCCTCTATCTATCGCCCTCCCTCTATTCCACCTACCTCCTTCTCTAACTCCCTGTTCTCTACTCTTCTCCTATGCTGATCTGCTGTTCTCTTCCACCGCCTCCTTCTTTAACTCCCTGTTCTCTTTTGCTGATCTGCTGCTCTCTTCCACGCCGCCTCCTTCTTTACCTCCCTGTTCTCTTCTCCTGTGCTAATCTGCTGCTCTTTTCCACCCGCCTCCTTCTTTAACTCCTTGTTAACTTCTGCAGATCTGCTGCTCTCTTCCACCTCACCTCCTTATCTAACTCCCTGTTCTGTTCTCTTCTCCTGTGCTGATCTGCTGCTCTCTTCCACCCCACCTCCTTCTTTAACTCCCTGGTCTCTTCTCTTCTCCTGTGCTGAACTGCTAGTCTCTTCCACCGCCTCCTATTTTATCTCCCTGTTATCTACTCCAGTGCTGATCTGCTGTTCTCTTCCACCTGCCTCAATTTAAGGGGTTAAACCCGATGCCACAACTGACTTTCCATTGCTCATTCACACACATACCCCATATCCACTCGGGCCCGGAGATTGGCATGTCCCCTCATCAAGTGAATCATGCCACCCACAACTTTTAGGGTCCTGACTCTCAATGTGCGAGGCCTAAACAATCCCATTAAAAGGCGCGCGATCCTGTCCCACCTAGAAAATGACCAGGCAGACATTTGCTTACTACAGGAGACCCACTTGCTGGCCCGTGACTGCCACAGGCTCCGCTCACTTAACTTTCCAACTCAATTCTTCTCCTCTTGCACAACTAAGACGACGGGGGTGGCGATATTGGTGGCACGACATTTCCGAGGCGAGGTCCTTCATAAGAGTGCTGAACTGAAAGGGAGACTGCTTGCATACCGCTACGCGATAGGGGGCCTGACGTTTACGATTGGGTCTCTTTTTAGCCCTAATGAAGGCCAGGAACACTTCCTACACTCCGCCCTGACAGCCATCATGGATACATCAGATAGGCATATTATACTAGGGGAAGACTTCAACATGGTGTTCGATACACTTCTAGATAGGTCCGCACAACGCACCCATCAAGCTGGGACTGGTCGAGCTGGATCTTCATGATCTTTGGCGCCGCTCACACCCACGCGACAGAGAATACATCTACTACTCCAATGCACACAAAACCTATGCCAGGCTGGACCATCTTTTGGTCTCTGGTCCTGTCCGCACCCTCTCCACCCAAACAGAGATAGGGGTCATCTCACTCTCGGACCATGCACCCGTCACCACGGTACTCTCCTTGCCACCAGCGTCGTATCCTCCAAGGGTCTGGCGCCTTAGAGACACCTTACTGCATAGGAAAGAGGTAGTAAAACATGTACAAGACACGATCCAGGACTACCAATCCCACAACTCTAACTCCGACACGACGCTAGCGACACAATGGGAGGTCATGAAGGCGGTTGTGCGGGGGGAATTTCTGGCTCTGGCTTTCGCGGAGAACAGGGACAGACAACGCAAGAGTGAAGAGCTCACGCAGCGGGTGCGTGAGCTTTAGCAAATGCACCGGAGCACCTCGGATTTGGAAGCAGTTGAAAATCGCACGACAATTTCTGGCGGCCCTGGACACAGACCGGGCGGAGTTCGCGGCCATGCAGCTGCGCCTATTACACTGGGAGGGACAGGTGCGGCTGTCTCCTGGCGAACAGACTACGAGTAGCACGTCAACTCCAAGGGGTTAAGGAGTTCTATCGCCCGGATGGGTCCAGGGTCACGGAGGATGCCCAGTTCGCGGAGACTTTCCGTGACTTTTACGCCACTCTCTACACTTTTAGCCCATTAGACGCTCCAGCAATGGCCACATATCTGGACTCGGTCACACTCCCCTCTCTTGAGCTCTCCCAAGCGGAACATCTTGAGAGAGATATCCGCATTGAAGCAGTGATTTAGGCCATCGCCAAGCTCTCGCTGGGGAAGGCTCCAGCCCGGACGGCTTTACAGCCCTTTATTACAAAACTTTCTGCACTACACTAGCACCAATCCTTACGCGTCTTTTTAACACCTTCTCGTACCCAGGCACCATTCCGCCTGATCTACAACGCGCATCCCTTACTGTCATCCCCAAACCGCGAAAGGACCAAACCAAGTGTGGTTCCTACAGGCCGATATCGCTGCTCAATGTGGACCTAAAATTATACACGGGAATTGTAGCGGCCCGGCTAGCACCCCACCTGCCGGGCCTTATAGAACCCGACCAGGCGGGATTCATCCCTGAGCGCCAGACGGTAGATAATACCAAAAGGGTCATCCACCTTATAGAAAAAGCCTCCCGTATACCTGGGGAGAGAATGCTGCTAGCGGTGGACGCCGAGAAGGCGTTCGACTGGGTCCACTAGCCTTATCTGGAACAGGTTCTGGCGAAGGTTGGCATCGGGGAGAAATTCCGCACCCTCATCTTTAATTGCTATAAATTCCCCTCAGCAGTAGTACGAGTCAATGGTTACAGCTCGGAGAATTTTAATATAGAGAGGGGTACGAGGCAGGGCTGCCCGTTGTCACCACTATTATTCGCCCTCTACATGGAGCTGTTCGCTCAGAAAATTCGCCAGAATCGGGACGCAACAGGGATAAGATTTGGAGGCTTTACACATACCATTAGTCTCTATGCAGATGATGTCCTGTTGTCCCTGGAGAACCCGCGGTCGGCCCTACCGGCTTGCATGGCGGAGCTAAATACCTTTGCTAATGTGGCCGGGTTCAAGATGAACATGGACAAATCCATAGCCCTCGATCTGTCTCTGGACCCCTTCACACGGGCCCACTTACAACACCTCTCCTCCCTCCAATGGGCAACTGCCACAGTGCCATATCTGGGGATCCAGCTAGCCCCTACGCTTCCAGCTATGGTACAGACCAACTACACTATACTTAGAAAGAAGGTTCAAGAGGAACTGAGACGCTGGAAACACTTCCCCCTCTCTTGGCTGGGCAGGATCACAGCGTTCAAAATGACAATCCTTCCCCAAATCCTTTATCTCTTCCGGGCATTACCGCTGCAGCCGCCGCTAGGGTGGATCCAACAAATGCAAAACGACCTCGCTCACTTTCTTTGGCAGGTGAGAAGGCCGAGAATGAAGAGGGCTCTAGCAATGCTGAGTCCAGACGCAGGAGGACTAGGGATACCGAACTTGCTTAAATACTTCCAGGCGACACAACTGCGCTACTTAGTGGAATGGAGCAAGTGGGAGTCGGAAAGGCACTGGCTCTTTCAGGACCAGGCGATTGCGGGGCGCCCGCTCCAAGAGATACCCTTTCTTTGTAAAGCCCACTGACCTGCTAATCTCTACACCTCAATCATCACACGGGATATCCTTGGTAGCGTGGGACGCCACTAACATCGATCATGACCTTACCACATTTCCTTTCCCACTCACCCCACCGGTCGACAATCCAGATTTCACTCCAGGCCTAGCAAGGGGCGCATTCACACACTGGAGACCCGCGGGACGTCGAGTTCTTCACCAGGTCTACGGCCCGGACGGGGTCCTTCCTTTCTCGCTTGTAAAACTGGAATAGAACCTCTCAGAATCGGACCGGCTGCTTTACATGCAGGTCAGACACTGGGCACTCCAGCCACAGATACGAGAATCGGCGGATAGGTAACTTTGGCCTGATGAACACTGGCTTCTCTCACTCACTTCGGACTCCAAGCTGATTTCAGACCTCTACAAATTCCTACAGCCCTCCGCAATAAATTTCTATAACCCAGGCAGGGAACGCTGGGAACGCGAATTAGGCAGGACATTGAGTCACAAGGAATGGGACCAAATCTTGTATAGGGCGCGCCACTCTGCATATCATACCGGACTAACAGAGACACTCACTAAGGTTTCCACGTACTGGTACTACACCCCAGAACGGTTGCATAAGATGGATCGCAGCAGAAATAAGCACTGTTGGTGGGGTTGCGGACACACAGGCACCTTGTTGCGTCTCTTATGGGACTGCCCACTTCTCCAGGATTACTGGAATCAGGTGATAGACGACATTGACACTCACTTTCAAACAAAACTGCCCTGCTTCCCTGCCTATGCTTTGCTAGGGCTCCCTAATCCGTTGACCTATCCCTTGCGCACGCGTAGGGGGCGCCAGATGTCCATCGCCCTGGGTTCAGCTGTCCAGAACATTCTTACATACTGGCGGACAGCTACAGTCCCCTCCACTACAGGTTGGTTGCATAAGTTGTGGTGTGTGTTGGGGATGGAGAAACTCTTGTACACCCTGGCGGGAGAGATAAACCAGTTTGACGATCTCTGGCAACCGTTTCATTCTCTATTAGTCACTGAATTTAGGGAGCTCAACTGCCCGAGATACCTTCGTCTGTTGCGGCTTACAGAGCCCAAAAAAGCAGACTCCTAAGGAGGTACGGATGAAGGATCACTCACGAACGGGTGTGTGGGAACTACACACTGGCGAAAATGAGCACTGGACGGGGGTGTGTGGGATGTTGGGGGGGAATGGGGGGGTAGGAGGGAGGGCTTTCTATTTGGGGATAATTGCTGCACGTATGGTATTTGCATGCCTTTACTGGTCAAGTTGGCCATTGAATGTTGTGTCCACCCCCTTTGGGGTTGTACTCAGCCTCTATTTGCTCCCTGTCACTATTGAACCGCATAATCTGTGCAATGTATGTTTTGTCGCAACTATGTTGCTCTCAATAAAAAGATTTACACCTAAAAGCATAAAAAAGAGAGTGAAGGAATTTATAATGAGGGGATAGGATTGGGGAAAACTCCAATCTCAGCAAAGCACTTGATGGCACCCAAGGAGAAGGAAGGCTTAGCCTTGAGACCCTCCAGGTAAGTAGAGCGCTCTATAAATGCCTATGATTGATTGATTGATTCAGACACTGGCAGCTATTACAGTGACAGGCCACTTGTTCTGTGGTTTACTTTAGCAATCTCATAAAACCTACTTATCCACTCTAAGAAAAACAGTACTAGAAATCTGGAACCTTGTAGCAACTTGAGAAGGACGGAGGACGCGAGCGCTGTACTTTCACAAACGAGGTTTGCCGGATATGGGAACCGATTATTGTCTTTGATAGAACACTGCTACGAATTAAGTCACGCTTTTATAACATTTACGCAACGGACCTTTGTGAGCTGGCAGTTCCTAACAATCACCGAGAATTGAGTGATTTTTATATACACCGGTAACCTAGTTTCTCTTATGTTACCGTGGCATCTGAACGATATAATAGTTGGAATCCATGAGATGTTCCTAAGTTCTAAAATTTCATGATATGGACGGTTTTCAAATTTTCCCATCCACTACATACAAACAAGGTGCTGGTTTTGTGATGAGTATTACTCCCACAAGATTTATATGAAAATACTTTTTACGAAAGAGACAAGCATCCAGATTAGTCTTGATAAAGGTGGGCATATCTGGCAACACCCTGAAACGCGTTGATGCTACTGTTTTTTTAAATACGAGGAGCTATCTAGTCAAGATTGACCTATGGGACTCTGACTATAATTAAATAAATTCTAACGAATTAATGTTTGCTCGATGAGTTTGCATAAAAATTACGTGTTCTTGTCTCTTCCTTTTTTTATTGTTTTATTATATGTATATGAATTGAAAAAAACATTTTTATAGTGCCAATTTTTGTTAAATGTGGTATTTTTCAATTGTGTACATTGATTAATAAATGTATATGGTTACAGAAGGTTTTTTGTGGAATGATAATTATGTGCTTGGATTTATAATTTTATTGGGTTCCCCTTTTTTGGTTCTAAATGTGGTAAGAGTATATTTGTGTGAGATTTGAGTGTAATCTGATGTGAACTTACTCCAAGGGAATTTCTATTTTACTGTTTAGGTACCCTGTCCCTTGGATAGCTGGGCTACTCCTTGTATGTGTTCTGGCAACTCAGGGGGAGCATGGTGTGGAGGGGCTCTCCTCCTTCCCCTCTCCAAATTCTCCACTCATGTGCAATGCAGACATCAGTCCTGCTATTGAAGGAGAAACATTCTCTAGCTGGTTAGACTGAAATTCAAGAACACTAAGAGACGTGTTCCTTCAAGCAAATATGAAATTATTTGAAGGGTCGAACATATTGCCAACTATGGCATAGGGCCCTTCACCCACCTAATGCAGCATCTGCCACTCCTACCCTCACTCACTTTGAAATGTTAACTACTATAGATGTGATGATATATCACGACTGGGCTATAGTGATGCAAATGACAGGAAGGGGGAAACAACACATTGCTTTCTATTGGTAAAAGAGGAACCCGCCTACTATTTCTCTGAGTTATAAGTACAATGTAGCCAAAGGACAAATCCCATACAACCGGTTATAATCCCAACTGAGGTTTGGAGCATAAAGGTAACCACTAACAGACTACTATTCAAAACTGGTGTAGAGATGTTTGTTTCACTCAAGAGTATCCAGTGAATTCCTTCTAGTACAAAATCTCGTTTGTCTATGCCCAGTACAGGAACGTCCCCTCGTGGAGGTAGGGCAGTATGTCAAAAAATTGAGAGGGTGAACAGGTCTAAGTCCAAAAGGGTACCCAGATTCAACACTTCAACTTACTCACTGTTTCTTTGGCTCAGAGGGCAGATGTAATGCTCGAGTCTAGTTGTCTCAGGAGTGTTGTGATCCCAGAAGCTAAGCCCCCAACTTCACCCTGTCATCAAAACATGCCAGATTCAGATACTGATACATGTGAGGGTGACAAGGGGGAAAGAGGGAAACAGAACAAGGGTAGGAAGGGAAATACAAGAATTCTTCAGTCTTCACTATAATCGAATGTCAGATTCTTCCTCAGTGTTGTAGGTGCTGTTGTTAAATTTTCCCTCAGTGTTTAGGTGCTGCAATAAGAAAAAACAGAGAGTGAATAATAGTACCTTCCTGATATCTACTGGTTCTATAATTGTATTCAAGATATATGTATACCTGTAAATATGGAATCTCTATTTCTGTTTTATGTCTCCTAACTGAGGCGTATACCAGAGTCTTCATATTAATGTGAATTTGAGAATTCTAAACATGAAAGGAAATGAGTTAAGGTTTATGACTCTTTAGGTCCCAGAAACAGTATCTGCAAACTCAACTTAAACTCACCTTAATTCGTTAATATGTGAGGCTTAGAAGATAGGGGTTAAAGAACATGTTACTAATGTGGAACACGCAAAGGTGGTATTCCTAAATCATATGGCTCAGACTATGTTTCTCAATGAAGTCTGTTATCCTGTCACAGACTCTTCAATAATTCTCAGAGGAAAGCTTTAACTTCAGCGTTTCCTAAAGTATTCTTTAAATAAACAAAACTCCAGGAGGACTTCCCATCGGGGATCCAGCCTATATACGCAACCAGGAGCGCCAAACGAACAACCAAACTGCAGCGCTGCTAAAGGCTGGTGGCCGGAATCAAGACCAAATACTACTGAAACGTAGGATGAGGACATACGTGGGCGTAATAGCAGTAACTAAACCTGTGAAATACTCTCGCTCGCGGTGTCTACTCACAATACAAGCCGCCACAGACCAACCAGCTTCACGCAAATCTCCTACCTCCTCGGACACCGACAAATGACCCAGAACGGAAACAGGAACCTGGCTAATCAACGCTAAGCAAGTCTGTAAGCACGGGCGGGCCTAAATTAGTCTTTCTTCAGTACTGCGCCTGCTTTGATCTAGCGCATGCGCAGTGGTAGGAGATCTGTGTTTTTGCCAACCATCGTCCAAACTCAAATGCCAACCACGTCTGCAGTCATGACAGCAGAGGAGTAAAAACGCAGGTAACTTTTCAAATACATATGGTTATGCATTGTAGCTTAGATATGAATACATTGGATAACCAAAAGGGTTATAGAACTTATTTACTGAAAATGTATAATTTACTAACTGGTATTTTTTTAAGGTGTAAAAACAGTGAAACAAAGTATCTCGGCACAGGGGTATTTGCATGGACCAAAAACACTGTAAACAATTCTGGATTAGAGGTAAACCCCAGTTCTTGTGGTATTATCCTGGTGAACAAAGAAGCATGAAAGTGATCAACTTTCTAAGATTAAAGCAGTAGTTATCTACGCAAGATAAATTGATTAGCGGGCCATCTCAACAGGAGTAAATACGAAACACCGGCATCAGACATGTGTGACTACATTTCCTCCATCAGTCTCTTTGAGCAGAAGACAGTGTGCGCCTGGGCTCAAAGGCAAAAATCTTGCTTGTTTCACGAGCATGCATTACTACAGCACTAATGCACGCCTGAGCTGCAGAGACTAATTATTAAGGGCATTTTGCAGAGCTCGGCTCCGGATGGCATGAGACGATTAGGAAGTGAGATATGATGTTCTTGTTCTGACATTTGCAACTATGTCTCAAAGCTGCAGCTACAGGAGAAGGCACTGTTTAACAAATGTTATCAGTGCACCAGGAAGAAGTTGTTACTTGTATAATGAATTCACATCTGTTTGTCATGACTGAACTGAACAGCTAAAGGAAATTTCCATTGCAGAATAAAGGTACAACTGACAGTGCTTAATTTTTGTTCAGGCATCTGCAGGAGCTCCAGGAGCTTCCATGCAATTCAGCTGAATGAAGCTCGCTCTTGGAAGAACGATCCTGCTGGTGAACTGTATTTAAGGCTAACGGTTGACAAGATCACATGGAAAGATGCTGAAATGATTGCGTAATTGACGCCATCATGCAGTATTTTAAATTCAACAATTACTCTAAACCTGAAGTGAAGACCACAGATTTTTACAGCACTACTGCTTTATTAATTCTGGTTTACAAATGGTTTGTATTTAAAGAACAGAACATCAAAAGCCTCTCCAACCTCTCAGGAGAAGAAACCCAGGTACGATGGGTAGTTCTGTGTGGTTGGAGGAAGCACCAGCCTGAAGTAACTTCCATAGGAAACGTATGGTAGACACTTAAGCAGACTAGACTTGGCAACCGAGTCTGTACAAAACATGCAAAGCTCACCTCTCTAGTTTTTAAAGAACACATTGACAATTGAGGCAGAAGTACATAGAGCTCACATTCTCCCTTGATAAAATGTCCTTTTTATTTTCAACACACTCTAGTTAGTGGCTTCTGGCTGCATCACAGTAACCAGTAAATTATATAAACAGGGGAATTCGACGCTCATTTGGTTACATACCCGAGTTTGATGCTGATTCCTCCTCCAGTCCCGGTTACCCAGCGCAGGTGGTAGAACTGCCTACAGAGCTCTGAGATCAGGATTCTTGGGTGCGTCTTGTCCTTTAAAAGAAAAGTACAAATTATGCACTTAAGTAGCAAGAGCACTCAAAATGTTGTAGCTTGGATTGTGGAATCATTCCACACTCTTCCACTTAGATTTTGTGCCCATTCCACATCTTTGTCCCTAAAGTTGAAAATCATCCCACACTTGCATGTCTTGCTTTGAGAGCGTTTAACTCTTGCTTGACTGCACTTGGTGATCACTCGACACTTATAATGATTCCACGTTCACTCAAACTGGCATGTCCTCGTACCAGCTCCCCTGCGACAGCACTCATGTCCAGCTAGCCCGCAATCCACTGCCCTCTGCTGCCTGTCTACCTGCTGCCCTGCGTTTGTGCCTCCTCTGCTCGTTTCTTGCTCTATTTTGCCTTTTCTGTTCGTTTTTCTGACCCAGTTTTGCCTTTCCTGCTCGTTTTCAGTCCTGTGTTCTGACCTCTTTGCGCTGTTTTCCCTTTCTGCTAGTTTTTCTGTCCTATGTTTTGCCTTCTCTGCTTGTTTTGCTGCCCTTATGCTGTTTTGCCCTCATCTGCTCGTTTTTCTGCCGTTTGACTTTGCTGCTCGTTTTTCTGCCCTGTTTTGTCCTCCTCTGCTCTGTTGCCTTTTCTGCTCGATTTTCTGCCGTTTTATCTTTTCTGCTTGTTTTTCTGCCCTGTTTTGCCTTATCTGGTCGCTCATTTTTCTAGCCTCTGTTTTTTGTCTTTTTTGCTCGTTTCTTCCCTCTTCCTACCGTTTCCCCAAGACCTGCCTTTTTGGAGACCTCGTACTACAGCTCCCAGATACCCCAGGGGTGACAGTGCTATTCTCTACAAAAACTGATCGATTGATCGGTATATGGAAAGCTCAGTTCTAATTAGCAGTGGCATTTATTGTAGCAGGAGTAACTACAATGTGCTGTACAAATTGGAGGATGTGCTTTGCCTGATTGAGGCGAGATAACAGAACCCACCGTACCTTCTGTGACCTTGAGCTATATAAAGCTGAAAATAAGCTTAGTTGACAAATTTTGTTTCAGGAATATTTTATACAGATTTGTTGCACATGCAGCATCAGTAAGCACAAGAACATTCTGATCACATACATACTGGAACTCAGAGGAAATTATGATTAGAACAAAGGTTAATGCCATTCTAGTGTATGTGGAAAGAAATCAAAACATTAACTTAACAGTGTTGCAAATGAAGATATTCTCTTGATAGACAGGAGTTGAGTAGCCAACTCAGGTATGTGAACAAGTTGTAAGTTTATTATAGAATGTAGGCTATACGTCATTTAGTGAATGCTCCACCAGGGGCAGCATCCTCTCTCCCCAGCCCATTTTCTTTTACTGCCAACCCAGCCGTCCAGTGAAGATACACAATAGGGCATGCAAACCCATCCACACAATTCTGAAAACACACGTGTGCAAAGCCACCCAGCTCCCATACAACAAAACAATAGATTCAACACACCTCCACCACACAAAAGAGCAGAGTAACACCTCAGCCTGCTGCACTCAGCCTCTACTGCAAAGCCTTGCAGGACCGCTGACATGTGCTTGCACCCGTATTTTAATAATCTTCCCCTGTCCACTGAATTCAAGCACAGGACCAGGGACATACATTGCACTCACCCTCAGCTTTAAACCCTTGCAGGACCAGGGAATATCTACTGTACTCATTCGTAGGACCAGATACTGCACTTACAGCAGGACCAGGGACATTTACGAATGCACACTTTCCATGGCACTCAATCAAAAGTACCAGGCATGCATACTGCACACACCTTTGTCACCAGAGTTACAACTGAAGACACTCTTAGGAGATGGAGGTCAGGAGACAGTGCTCTTAGATAAACAAGATGTACGCTTAATCTAGTAGGTACGCTACTAGTTACTTATTGAAGGCCGCACCAGGTGCCGCATCCTCCCTGCTCAGTCCGTTCTTTCACACTGCAGACAAGCTTTACTTCAAATTTCCATCACGGCTTAGCAAGCATGACAAAGGAGGAAAATATAACAAATAGTTTGCGAAAAAATAAAGCTGGATATACGGAGGACAAAGTAACATTTTCGTCTGAGAAATTAGCTTCTACCATCTCTTTGGAACAGCCACATCATTTGACAAGCCTTGGTTATAAATAAGCAAACACAACTTGCACTATACAGAAGTAATGAGAAATCTCATTGGTCAGAGAAATTCCAACTCAAACTATTTTTCAGCTATAAAACTTTGGGTTCATTGTTGTAACCACAAAACTCATGGGATTCGACAATGAGCTTGATAGATGGCACAACTATTGCTTCATAGGAAGAAAGTCATAGTATTTTGCTTTGCTCAGGAATACTAAGAAGGAAATCGTTTTACTTTTGTTAAATTAGAAATCATCTGACTTATTATGCAACTATGCCCAAAGGCAATTACAAGTGAATAAAAACTAAACAACCGAATGAATGTTCATTTGTTGTGGCACCTATCAAAGATTTATGAATGGAAAACATGTTAGGGATACAATAGAAAAATTATCATCCAATTTCTTTCTCATGAGTTATGAATTTATTAAAATAGCTTAACATCTATCAAAGATGTTTAAGTGTTGAAGACAAGTCTTCAAGCTTTTTCTGTTACTATAATATTTAAATTAAACAAAGATTAGTAGATAAAATAAACCAAAATCCTCACACACAATCAGGAATTACAACTAAGTGGGTCCCTTGTTAGATTGGAAGAGTTGTACCCAGCCCTGGATCCAGATCAAAGCATGTTCCTAGAGGTTGGATTTTCACCCATTTTTATGTGGGTATTAAAAGTGTCCTGCTTTACAGCCTCCTGTAGGCCACTTGCTCGCAAAGGGTTACTGATCTATTAACAACTTTGACAAAGCAGTGATACTCTGTTCCTGCAATCTAACCCACAATAACTCTTGTTACATTCGCAAGGACTGAAATGAGTCAATGAGCTTCAACATGAATTATCTACTCATCACATAAAAAGATAGCACACAATTACACGCTCTGAGTTGTGAAGCGAGAATGATTAGTGACAGACCAAATCCAGGAGAAGAAAGATTTTTCAGGCTTGGCCCACGTATAAGCAGAGACATTGAGAAAAACATCCTTATGGAACTTCCTGATGTAGGCTGTAATATATCTCTAGATCCATGCAGGTGCTATCAGGTACACAATCTGATGGCGACTACACTCTGTTATTAGGAATCTGGAATACTAGGACACCCTACAAGGGGCACTCATTGGAGGTGTCCTGCCCACCCTACTTATCTCTCCTACTCTTGTAATTATGTCATTAAAATATATTCCCACTCTCTTCTTCCATAAATGGTCCCTCTCTAACATCTGTAATTCCTCAAGTGATAAAACCTGGTTAAGGACAGCCAACATTAAAACAGGTGTTTTTAGTGTCTGAATCTTACAATGGGTTATGTTCCGTTACTCTGCCCGATGCCTCCAAGTACACAAATTACATTAAGGTTTGCCATTAGCAAGGCTGGGTCATCACTATTGCAAATCTCAAGAAATTAAATAACCCTGACCAAAGCCTAGCTTTTAAGAATGTTAAGTACCTTTGCAAACCAGCTATCATGAGGGTGGAAAGCAAAACTACACCGAGATTTGACATTGGAGGACAAGGTCCTTATGAGGTTCCAGCACGCTCACCAACTAAGTCCTCAAAGTAGTCCATCACCAGCACCCAGCCTGCTTTGAGGATAAAAGGCCCTCAATAAAGCAAAACCCTTAATCAGCATACAAAATGATCAACAATGCCTAGGTTTTCAGCATTTAAGGGCTCTTACTAAAACTGGTATTTAAACACTAGTTGGTAGAGGAAGAGGTATCTAAAAAAAGTTAAAACATTTTATTTAAAAAGACAGTGAGTTTGCACAGGACAATGGCACATTTACATGAAGATTTGTCCACTTATAGTGTCCTAGCTTCCTACTTTGGCACTTTGTTAGCGGACTCATTTAAAGAGGCTAAACGAATCTGGGGATGCACAAACCCATGAAGTTTGCCAACAAGTAGACAGAATGCTGAACCATGACAACATTTATTCACATGATCTCACTAAGTGTTCCTGTTCAGAAAACATAAAAGAAATAACTGCTAAACAAATAAAGTAAAGTTTACCGAACTTCGATAGCACAAAATGGTATTGCAGATCCCTAAATATATAGCACATGGCCAGTCCATAACAAAATCCAAAAACAAGGTGTATGTCACTGAGCAGGCTTTTATGCCCAAAGAAAACACACTAGCCAATTACAAGCAAACTAATTATGAGCCAGCTAATTTGTAATGTTCAATCACCGTGAACCAACTTGCTGGTAATGTGAGAAAAAGCACTGACAGCTACTCTTCCAAAAGCCTCATACAGATCTTAACCACTGTCCTACAGCTTAATGACGAGACTGACTATTGCTGGTTATTCACAATAATAAACAAAACTCTGCTCATCTACCTTGAATATGTCAATTCAACGCTGTGTACATTTTGAGGGTGCGTATACAATGTCACAACTACAAACAATCGCAAGCAGCTATCTGCTCAGGCTTTGAGATGGAAAAGGAATTTTCTAGCTTGTGGGGCACTGAATATCTTCCACTAAGAGGTACTATGTTTACTTTTTGAGGCTAAAGACATCAAACATGTCGGTGTAAGACTTACAGCAGCTCCGTGCTGTAGACCAAGTACTCCATCCACCACCGTATGCTATGTGGATTGCTGTTAAGAAAGCTTTAGTAGGTCCTTGCGGCCTAAACTTAAAACAAACTTGTAGCACTCACGTCTGCATCCAATTTAAAAGAGCTACCACTTGTCTATTATACCCCAGAAATAATCTCCTCTTTTCAAAACCAAAGAAATGAGCAAAGGCCACACTTTTCAAAGAAACAAAATAGAGTTTGAGGAGGTTTTATATCACAAAACACAATGGAATCCGTGGACTAAGAAACAACGTACCTCTAGAAACAATTCTGAAGACACCAACAGCCTAAGGTGCGGACTAGTGTTAGTTATGTCAAAGAAAGCAAAACAAGCACTGGAAATGCAATAGGTCTCGGATTTGAGTTAGAGCTAATGGCATTGTAAATGGCAATGTCTTTTAGCCATGTGTTATGGAGTGTATGCATGTGGTGTGTAATGGAATTATGTGGTTTGGATTGGAATTGTTCACCCTGCACGCTCACACACTGTTCACCTTGCACGCTCACACACTCACCACTCTGCACGCACCACTCTGCACGCACCACTCTGCACTCACTACTCACTACTCTGCACTCACTACTCTGCACTCACTACTCACTACTCTGCACTCACTACTCTGCACTCACTACTCACTACTCTGCACTCACTACTCACTACTCTGCACTCACTACTCACTACGCACTCACTACTCTGCACTCACTACTCACTACTCTGCACTCACTACTCTGCACTCACTTCTCTGCACTCACTACTCTGCACTCACTACTCTGCACTCACTACTCTGCACTCACTACTCTGCACTCACTACTCTGCACTCACTACTCTGCACTCACTACTCACTACTCTGCACTCACTACTCACTACTCTGCACTCACTACTCTGCACTCACTACTCACTACTCTGCACTCACTACTCTGCACTCACTACTCTGCACTCACTACTCTGCACTCACTACTCTGCACTCACTACTCACTACTCTGCACTCACTACTCTGCACTCACTACTCACTACTCTGCACTCACTACTCTGCACTCACTACTCACTACTCACTACTCTGCACTCACTACTCTGCAGTCACTACTCACTACTCTGCACTCACTACTCACCACTCACTACTCTGCACTCACTACTCTGCACTCACTACTCACCACTCACCACTCACTACTATGCACTCACTACCCTGCACTCACTACTCTGCACTCACTACTCACTACTCTGCACTCACTACTCTGCACTCACTACTCACTACTCTGCACTCACTACTCACCACTCACTACTCTGCACTCACTACTCTGCACTCACTTCTCTGCACTCACTACTCTGCACTCACTACTCTGCACTCACTACTCTGCACTCACTACTCTGCACTCACTACTCACTACTCTGCACTCACTACTCTGCACTCACTACTCTGCACTCACTACTCTGCACTCACTACTCTGCACTCACTACTCACCACTCACCACTCACTACTATGCACTCACTACTCTGCACTCACTACTCTGCACTCACTACTCTGCACTCACTACTCTGCACTCACTACTCACTACTCTGCACTCACTACTCACTACTCTGCACTCACTACTCTGCACTCACTACTCTGCACTCACTACTCTGCACTCACTACTCTGCACTCACTACTCTGCACTCACTACTCTGCACTCACTACTCTGAACTCACTACTCACTACTCTGAACTCACTACTCTGCACTCACTACTCTGCACTCACTACTCTGCACTCACTGCTCTGCACTCACTGCTCTGCACTCACTACTCACTTCTCTGCACTCACTACTCTGCACTCACTACTCTGCACTCACTACTCTGCACTCACTACTCTGCACTCACTACTCACTACTCTGCACTCACTACTCACTACTCTGCACTCACTTCTCTGCACTCACAACTCTGCACTCACTACTCTGCACTCACTACTCTGCACTCACTACTCTGCACTCACTACTCACTACTCTGCACTCACTACTCTGCACTCACCACTCTGCACTCACTACTCTGCACTCACTTCTCTGCACTCACTTCTCTGCACTCACTAGTCTGCACTCACTACTCTGCACTCACTACTCTGCACTCACTACTCTGCACTCACTACTCACTACTCTGCAGGCATTACTCACTACTCTGCACTCACTACTCTGCACTCACTACTCTGCACTCACTACTCTGCACTCACTACTCACTACTCTGCACTCACTACTCTGCACTCACTACTCACTACTCTGCACTCACTACTCTGCACTCACTACTCTGCACTCACTACTCACTACTCTGCACTCACTTCTCTGCACTCACTTCTCTGCACTCACTACTCTGCACTCACTACTCTGCACTCACTACTCTGCACTCACTACTCTGCACTCACTACTCTGCACTCACTACTCTGCACTCACTACTCACTACTCTGCACTCACTACTCACTACTCTGCACTCACTACTCTGCACTCACTACTCTGCACTCACTACTCTGCACTCACTACTCTGCACTCACTACTCTGCACTCACTACTCACTACTCTGCATTCACTACTCTGCACTCACTACTCTGCACTCACTACTCTGCACTCACTACTCACTACTCTGCACTCACTACTCACTACTCTGCACTCACTACTCACTACTCTGCACTCACTACTCTGCACTCACTACTCTGCACTCACTACTCACTACTCTGCACTCACTACTCTGCACTCACTTCTCTGCACTCACTTCTCTGCACTCACTACTCTGCACTCACTACTCTGCACTCACTACTCTGCACTCACTACTCTGCACTCACTACTCTGCACTCACTACTCACTACTCTGCACTCACTACTCTGCACTCACTACTCTGCACTCACTACTCTGCACTCACTACTCTGCACTCACTACTCTGCACTCACTACTCACTTCTCTGCACTCACTTCTCTGCACTCACTACTCTGCACTCACTACTCTGCACTCACTACTCACTACTCTGCACTCACTACTCTGCACTCACTACTCTGCACTCACTACTCTGCACTCACTACTCTGCACTCACTACTCTGCACTCACTACTCTGCACTCACTACTCACTACTCTGCATTCACTACTCTGCACTCACTACTCTGCACTCACTACTCTGCACTCACTACTCTGCACTCACTACTCTGCACTCACTACTCTGCACTCACTACTCACTACTCTGCACTCACTACTCACTACTCTGCACTCACTACTCACTACTCTGCACTCACTTCTCTGCACTCACTTCTCTGCACTCACTACTCACTACTCTGCACTCACTACTCACTACTCTGCACTCACTACTCTGCACTCACTACTTTGCACTCACTACTCTGCACTCACTACTCTGCACTCACTACTCTGCACTCACTACTCACTACTCTGCACGCACTACTCACTACTCTGCATGCACTACTCACTACTCTGCACGCACTACTCACTACTCTGCAGGCACTACTCACTACTCTGCACTCACTACTCTGCACTCACTACTCTGCACTCACTACTCACTACTCTGCACTCACTACTCACTACTCTGCACTCACTACTCACTACTCTGCACTCACTACTCTGCACTCACTACTCTGCACTCACTACTCACTACTCTGCACTCACTACTCTGCACTCACTACTCTGCACTCACTACTCTGCACTCACTACTCTGCAGTCACTACTCACTACTCTGCACTCACTACTCTGCACTCACTACTCTGCACTCACTACTCTGCACTCACTACTCTGCACTCACTACTCACCACTCACTACTCACCACTCACTACTCTGCACTCACTACTCTGCACTCACTACTCACTACTCTGCACTCACTACTCTGCACTCACTACTCACTACTCTGCACTCACTACTCTGCACTCACTACTCACTACTCTGCACTCACTACTCTGCACTCACTACTCTGCACTCACTACTCTGCACTCACTACTCACTACTCTGCACTCACTACTCACTACTCTGCACTCACTACTCTGCACTCACTACTCTGCACTCACTACTCTGCACTCACTACTCACTACTCTGCACGCACTACTCACTACTCTGCACGCACTACTCACTACTCTGCATGCACTACTCACTACTCTGCAGGCACTACTCACTACTCTGCACTCACTACTCTGCACTCACTACTCTGCACTCACTACTCTGCACTCACTACTCTGCACTCACTACTCTGCACTCACTACTCTGCACTCACTACTCTGCACTCACTTCTCTGCACTCACTTCTCTGCACTCACTACTCTGCACTAAATACTCTGCACTCACTACTCTGCACTAACTACTCTGCACTCACTACTCTGCACTCACTACTCTGCACTCACTTCTCTGCACTCACTTCTCTGCACTCACTTCTCTGCACTCACTTCTCTGCACTCACTTCTCTGCACTCACTACTCTGCACTCACTACTCTGCACTCACTACTCTGCACTCACTACTCACTTCTCTGCACTCACTACTCTGCACTCACTACTCTGCACTCACTTCTCTGCACTCACTACTCTGCACTCACTTCTCTGCACTCACTACTCTGCACTCACTTCTCTGCACTCACTTCTCTGCACTCACTTCTCTGCACTCACTTCTCTGCACTCACTTCTCTGCACTCACTTCTCTGCACTCACTTCTCTGCACTCACTTCTCTGCACTCACTACTCTGCACTCACTTCTCTGCACTCACTACTCTGCACTCACTACTCTGCACTCACTACTCTGCACTCACTACTCTGCACTCACTACTCTGCACTCACTACTCTGCACTCACTACTCTGCACTCACTACTCACTACTCTGCAGGCATTACTCACTACTCTGCACTCACTACTCTGCACTCACTACTCTGCACTCACTACTCACTACTCTGCACTCACTACTCACTACTCTGCACTCACTACTAACTACTCTGCACTCACTACTCACTACTCTGCACTCACTACTCTGCACTCACTACTCACTACTCTGTAGGCATTACTCACTTCTCTGCACTCACTTCTCTGCACTCACTACTCTGCACTCACTACTCTGCACTCACTACTCACTACTCTGCAGGCATTACTCACTACTCTGCACTCACTACTCTGCACTCACTACTCTGCACTCACTACTCTGCACTCACTACTCACTACTCTGCACTCACTACTCACTACTCTGCACTCACTACTCTGCACTCACTACTCTGCACTCACTTCTCTGCACTCACTTCTCTGCACTCACTACTCTGCACTCACTACTCTGCACTCACTTCTCTGCACTCACTTCTCTGCACTCACTTCTCTGCACTCACTTCTCTGCACTCACTTCTCTGCACTCACTTCTCTGCACTCAGTACTCTGCACTCAGTACTCTGCACTCAGTACTCTGCACTCACTACTCACTACTCTGCACTGCACTCACTACTCACTACTCTGCACTCACTACTCACTACTCTGCACTCACTACTCTGCACTCACTACTTTGCACTCACTACTCTGCACTCACTACTCTGCACTCACTACTCTGCACTCACTTCTCTGCACTCACTACTCTGCACTCACTACTCTGCACTCACTACTCTGCACTCACTACTCACTACTCTGCAGGCATTACTCACTACTCTGCACTCACTACTCTGCACTCACTACTCTGCACTCACTACTCACTACTCTGCACTCACTACTCACTACTCTGCACTCACTACTCACTACTCTGCACTCACTACTCTGCACTCACTACTCACTACTCTGCAGGCATTACTCACTTCTCTGCACTCACTTCTCTGCACTCACTACTCTGCACTCACTACTCTGCACTCACTACTCACTACTCTGCAGGCATTACTCACTACTCTGCACTCACTACTCTGCACTCACTACTCACTACTCTGCACTCACTACTCACTACTCTGCACTCACTACTCTGCACTCACTACTCACTACTCTGCACTCACTACTCTGCACTCACTACTCTGCACTCACTACTCACTTCTCTGCACTCACTTCTCTGCACTCACTTCTCTGCACTCACTTCTCTGCACTCACTTCTCTGCACTCACTTCTCTGCACTCACTACTCTGCACTCACTTCTCTGCACTCACTTCTCTGCACTCACTTCTCTGCACTCACTTCTCTGCACTCACTTCTCTGCACTCAGTACTCTGCACTCAGTACTCTGCACTCAGTACTCTGCACTCAGTACTCTGCACTCAGTACTCTGCACTCACTACTCACTACTCTGCACTGCACTCACTACTCACTACTCTGCACTCACTACTCACTACTCTGCACTCACTACTCTGCACTCACTACTTTGCACTCACTACTCTGCACTCACTACTCTGCACTCACTACTCTGCACTCACTACTCTGCACTCACTACTCACTACTCTGCACTCACTACTCTGCACTCACTACTCTGCACTCACTACTCTGCACTCACTACTCTGCACTCACTACTCACTACTCTGCACTCACTACTCTGCACTCACTTCTCTGCACTCACTTCTCTGCACTCACTTCTCTGCACTCACTACTCACTACTCTGCACTCACTACTCACTACTCTGCACTCACTACTCTGCACTCACTACTCTGCACTCACTACTCTGCACTCACTACTCACTTCTCTGCACTCACTTCTCTGCACTCACTTCTCTGCACTCACTACTCTGCACTCACTACTCTGCACTCACTACTCTGCACTCACTACTCTGCACTCACTACTCACTACTCTGCACTCACTACTCACTACTCTGCACTCACTACTCTGCACTCACTACTCACTACTCTGCACTCACTTCTCTGCACTCACTACTCACTACTCTGCACTCACTACTCTGCACTCACGTCTCTGCACTCACTACTCTGCACTCACTACTCTGCACTCACTACTCTGCACTCACTACTCTGCACTCACTTCTCTGCACTCACTTCTCTGCACTCACTTCTCTGCACTCACTACTCTGCACTCACTTCTCTGCACTCACTTCTCTGCACTCACTACTCTGCACTCACTACTCTGCACTCACTACTCACTACTCTGCACTCACTACTCTGCACTCACTACTCACTACTCTGCACTCACTTCTCTGCACTCACTTCTCTGCACTCACTTCTCTGCACTCACTACTCACTACTCTGCACTCACTACTCACTACTCTGCACTCACTACTCTGCACTCACTACTCTGCACTCACTACTCTGCACTCACTACTCACTTCTCTGCACTCACTACTCACTACTCTGAACTCACTACTCACTACTCTGCACTCACTACTCTGCACTCACTACTCTGCACTCACTACTCTGCACTCACTACTCTGCACTCACTACTCTGCACTCACTTCTCTGCACTCACTTCTCTGCACTCACTTCTCTGCACTCACTACTCTGCACTCACTACTCTGCACTCACTACTCTGCACTCACTACTCACCACTCACTACTCACTACTCTGCACTCACTACTCTGCACTCACTACTCTGCACTCACTACTCACTACTCTGCACTCACTACTCACTACTCTGCACTCACTACTCTGCACTCACTACTCTGCACTCACTACTCACTACTCACCACTCACTACTCACTACTCTGCACGCACTACTCACTACTCTGCACGCACTACTCACTACTCTGCATGCACTACTCACTACTCTGCATGCACTACTCACTACTCTGCATGCACTACTCACTACTCTGCATGCACTACTCACTACTCTGCAGGCACTACTCACTACTCTGCAGGCACTACTCTGCACTCACTACTCACTACTCTGCACTCACTACTCACTACTCTGCACTCACTACTCTGCACTCACTACTCTGCACTCACTACTCTGCACTCACTACTCACTACTCTGCACTCACTACTCTGCACTCACTTCTCTGCACTCACTTCTCTGCACTCACTTCTCTGCACTCACTTCTCTGCACTCACTACTCTGCACTCACTACTCTGCACTCACTACTCTGCACTCACTACTCACTACTCTGCACTCACTACTCACTACTCTGCACTCACTACTCACTACTCTGCACTCACTACTCACTACTCTGCACTCACTACTCACTACTCTGCACTCACTACTCTGCACTCACTACTCACTACTCTGCACTCACTTCTCTGCACTCACTTCTCTGCACTCACTTCTCTGCACTCACTTCTCTGCACTCACTACTCTGCACTCACTACTCTGCACTCACTACTCTGCACTCACTACTCTGCACTCACTACTCACTACTCTGCACTCACTACTCTGCACTCACTACTCTGCACTCACTTCTCTGCACTCACTTCTCTGCACTCACTTCTCTGCACTCACTTCTCTGCACTCACTACTCTGCAGGCACTACTCACTACTCTGCACTCACTAATCACTACTCTGCACTCACTACTCACTACTCTGCACTCACTACTCTGCACTCACTACTCACTACTCTGCACTCACTACTCACTACTCTGCACTCACTACTCTGCACTCACTACTCTGCACTCACTTCTCTGCACTCACTTCTCTGCACTCACTTCTCTGCACTCACTTCTCTGCACTCACTTCTCTGCACTCACTTCTCTGCACTCACTACTCTGCACTCACTACTCTGCACTCACTACTCTGCACTCACTACTCTGCACTCACTACTCACTACTCTGCACTCACTTCTCTGCACTCACTACTCTGCACTCACTACTCTGCACTCACTACTCTGCACTCACTACTCTGCACTCACTACTCTGCACTCACTACTCACTACTCTGCACTCACTACTCTGCACTCACTACTCTGCACTCACTACTCTGCACTCACTACTCTGCACTCACTTCTCTGCACTCACTTCTCTGCACTCACTACTCTGCACTCACTACTCTGCACTCACTTCTCTGCACTCACTACTCTGCACTCACTACTCACTACTCTGCACTCACTACTCTGCACTCACTTCTCTGCACTCACTTCTCTGCACTCACTTCTCTGCACTCACTTCTCTGCACTCACTTCTCTGCACTCACTTCTCTGCACTCACTACTCTGCACTCACTACTCTGAAACTCACTACTCTGCACTCACTACTCTGCACTCACTACTCTGCACTCACTACTCACTACTCTGCACTCACTACTCTGCACTCACTACTCTGCACTCACTACTCACTACTCTGCACTCACGTCTCTGCACTCACGTCTCTGCACTCACGTCTCTGCACTCACTACTCTGCACTCACTACTCTGCACTCACTACTCTGCACTCACTGCTCACTTCTCTGCACTCACTTCTCTGCACTCACTTCTCTGCACTCACTTCTCTGCACTCACTACTCTGCACTCACTACTCTGCACTCACTACTCTGCACTCACTACTCTGCACTCACTACTCACTACTCTGCACTCACTACTCACTACTCTGCACTCACTACTCACTACTCTGCACTCACTTCTCTGCACTCACTTCTCTGCACTCACTACTCTGCACTCACTACTCTGCACTCACTACTCTGCACTCACTACTCTGCACTCACTACTCTGCACTCACTACTCTGCACTCACTACTCTGCACTCACTACTCTGCACTCACTACTCTGCACTCACTGCTCACTTCTCTACACTCACTTCTCTGCACTCACTTCTCTGCACTCACTTCTTTGCACTCACTACTCTGCACTCACTACTCTGCACTCACTACTCACTACTCTGCACTCACTACTCACTACTCTGCACTCACTTCTCTGCACTCACTTCTCTGCACTCACTTCTCTGCACTCACTACTCTGCACTCACTACTCTGCACTCACTACTCTGCACTCACTACTCTGCACTCACTACTCTGCACTCACTACTCACTACTCTGCACTCACTACTCTGAACTCACTACTCACTACTCTGCACTCACTACTCTGCACTCACTACTCTGCACTCACTACTCTGCACTCACTACTCTGCACTCACTTCTCTGCACTCACTTCTCTGCACTCACTTCTCTGCACTCACTTCTCTGCACTCACTTCTCTGCACTCACTACTCTGCACTCACTACTCTGCACTCACTACTCACTACTCTGCACTCACTACTCACTACTCTGCACTCACTACTCACTACTCTGCACTCACTACTCACTACTCTGCACTCACTACTCACTACTCTGAACTCACTACTCACTACTCTGAACTCACTACTCTGCACTCACTACTCTGCACTCACTACTCACTACTCTGCACTCACTACTCACTACTCTGCACTCACTACTCTGAACTCACTACTCACTACTCTGAACTCACTACTCTGCACTCACGTCTCTGCACTCACTACTCTGCACTCACTACTCTGCACTCACTACTCTGCACTCACTACTCACTTCTCTGCACTCACTACTCTGCACTCACTACTCTGCACTCACTACTCTGCACTCACTACTCTGCACTCACTTCTCTGCACTCACTACTCTGCACTCACTACTCACTACTCTGCACTCACTACTCACTACTCTGCACTCACTACTCACTACTCTGCATGCACTACTCACTACTCTGCACTCACTACTCACTTCTCTGCACTCACTTCTCTGCACTCACTTCTCTGCACTCACTTCTCTGCACTCACTACTCTGCACTCACTACTCTGCACTCACTACTCTGCACTCACTACTCTGCACTCACTACTCTGCACTCACTTCTCTGCACTCACTTCTCTGCACTCACTTCTCTGCACTCACTTCTCTGCACTCACTACTCTGCACTCACTACTCTGCACTCACTACTCACTACTCTGCACTCACTACTCACTACTCTGCACTCACTACTCACTACTCTGCACTCACTACTCACTACTCTGAACTCACTACTCACTACTCTGCACTCACTTCTCTGCACTCACTACTCTGCACTCACTACTCTGCACTCACTACTCACTACTCTGCACTCACTACTCACTACTCTGCACTCACTACTCACTACTCTGCACTCACTACTCTGAACTCACTACTCACTACTCTGCACTCACTACTCTGCACTCACTACTCTGCACTCACTACTCTGCACTCACTACTCTGCACTCATTACTCTGCACTCACTACTCACTACTCTGCACTCACTACTCTGCACTCACTACTCTGCACTCACTTCTCTGCACTCACTTCTCTGCACTCACTACTCTGCACTCACTACTCTGCACTCACTACTCACTACTCTGCACTCACTACTCACTACTCTGCACTCACTACTCACTACTCTGCACTCACTACTCACTACTCTGAACTCACTACTCACTACTCTGCACTCACTACTCTGCACTCACTACTCACTACTCTGAACTCACTACTCACTACTCTGAACTCACTACTCTGCACTCACTACTCTGCACTCACTACTCACTACTCTGCACTCACTACTCACTACTCTGCACTCACTACTCTGAACTCACTACTCACTACTCTGAACTCACTACTCTGCACTCACGTCTCTGCACTCACTACTCTGCACTCACTACTCTGCACTCACTACTCTGCACTCACTACTCTGCACTCACTACTCACTACTCTGCACTCACTACTCTGCACTCACTACTCTGCACTCACTTCTCTGCACTCACTACTCTGCACTCACTACTCACTACTCTGCACTCACTACTCACTACTCTGCACTCACTACTCACTACTCTGCATGCACTACTCACTACTCTGCACTCACTACTCACTTCTCTGCACTCACTTCTCTGCACTCACTTCTCTGCACTCACTACTCTGCACTCACTACTCTGCACTCACTACTCTGCACTCACTACTCTGCACTCACTACTCTGCACTCACTACTCTGCACTCACTTCTCTGCACTCACTTCTCTGCACTCACTTCTCTGCACTCACTACTCACTACTCTGCACTCACTACTCACTACTCTGCACTCACTACTCACTACTCTGCACTCACTACTCTGAACTCACTACTCACTACTCTGCACTCACTACTCTGCACTCACTACTCTGCACTCACTACTCTGCACTCACTACTCTGCACTCACTACTCTGCACTCATTACTCTGCACTCACTACTCACTACTCTGCACTCACTACTCACTACTCTGCACTCACTACTCACTACTCACTACTCTGAACTCACTACTCACTACTCTGAACTCACTACTCTGCACTCACTACTCTGCACTCACTACTCACTACTCTGCACTCACTACTCACTACTCTGCACTCACTACTCTGAACTCACTACTCTGAACTCACTACTCTGCACTCACTACTCTGCACTCACTACTCTGCACTCACTACTCTGCACTCACTACTCTGCACTCACTACTCTGCACTCACTACTCTGCACTCACTACTCTGCACTGTTGGACAGGCCACATGAAGGGCCCCTCTTCCCCAGCCCAACCAGGCCCGAGAGCCGCCACGACAGTACCACACATCATCATTGTACATCTGCTGCCCTCTCAGGGCCCCTGCCTGCGAGGCAAGCTAACCTCGTGGGCCCGATCCCCTGCCGGCCCACGCGGCCAACCTGACCCGCCATCTTGGACACTTCACCACGAGGTCGCCTGGCCCCCGATCGACCCCGACCCTGGGCCTGGCCCGGCCTCAGACACCTCGGCACCACCATCCACCCAGGAGGTGAGCGGGCTACTTGGCAAGTCAATGGGAGAAAGAGGTGTCGATGGCTCCCCCCGCCAAGTGCCGCTCGCCCATCGCCTCCCCGGGCGCTGGCTCCACCCCCCTGCTGGGTGTCTGGAACCCCGCATCCCGGACCCCCGACCTCCAAGTGCGAGGGTCCGGACATCAAAGCCCGCCAGCCCTATAACTGGGGCAGCTCCAGAGCAGGAAGGCAGTTGTATCTTGGAGTCGAGAGACGTAAAGAGGAACTCATCCTGAACGGACTACTGGCGCTGCCGTAGCTCTGTCCTGTGTACCATCATCCTGCCTGTTGGCGCTGCCACAGCCGTCGTAACCTTCATCCTTCATCGTCGTCCGGACCTGCTGGCGTGGCCGCGGACCGTTGTAACCGTCATCTTCATCGGGACCTGCAGGCTCCGCCGCGGACCGTCATCTTTCATCCGACCATCTCGGGACCTGCTTGGCTCCTCCACGGCCCGATCATCAAGAACGCCGAGCTCAAGGATTGAGAGCTATTTTTGGACTCACTGGTAACTAAAGACTGTCCCGCTACCCTTTCCTCAACCAAAGACTAAGCTAGAGGGGACCCCTGAGTCCAGACCTCCTTGTACCATATCATCGTAACCTAAGAATTGCATATAAAGCCTCGTTAACCTTCAGTCTTGTGTGGTGTCCGTCTGTGGGGGGGAAGTTATTCATCTGTACAGTCGTTGGAGGCGGCTCTCCCTGGAGACCTCTCCCCGTACCTCGGCCGACCCTCCCGGTCCGTCTAACATTGGTGGCCAGCGGCGCGATTCGAATCACCGCATAACGTACAGATAATAGCTCACCCCACAACGAACCATAATGACAACTAAAGAAAGCGGATCAACCGAGAAGTTCCAAATGGAAAAACTAGAGGAGTACAGCCACCGTGAACTAAAGCAGTTCTGCATCGAACTAGGTATCGCTACCACCGGACTAAGCACCAAGGACGATTTTAAACATGCCCTACAATCTTGGGCAGAGACCGGGGATACCGAAGCCCCTGAGCAAAGCACCGCAGAAAAAACCACCACAGCCCCTGAAGGGCAAAGAACCGGTCTCCCGCAAGACGAGATCCAAGAAAGAGAAAAAATCCGACTACACGAGCTAGAAATGGCCCGACTCAAGATGGAAATAGAACTCAAGTTGGCCGAACAAAAAATCAACTTAGAGCACCTACGTCTCCGAGAAGAAAGAGAAGAGAAACAGAGACAAAGGGAGCTCGAGGAAAAGAAACTGGCGTACGAGCACGAACGGAAAATAGCCGAGATCAACCTGCGCAAACAGAATAAAGAGTTAGGGGTGCCCGAGAGACCACACACCCCGGGGACCGCGGAGAAAAAAGTACACATCCCCAAGGATGTGGTCCGAGAATATTTCCGAGAGGACGACATCCAACAATGGTTCAAGGCCTATGAAATCGCTATGTCTGCGCACCGGATCGATAGAACCGACTGGGGTGCCGGCCTATGGGGCAGATTCCTCAATGAAGGCCGCGATACCCTGTTACAGCTCCCAGACCACCAGATGACCTCCTACGACCATATGAAAGCGGCCCTCCTCACCCGCTATGGTCTCACGCCCGAGATGTACCGCCAGAGGTTCCGAGACTGCACACGCATCCCGGGTACAACTTGGGTGGACTATGTAACGTACTTTAGCAGAGCTTTCGAAGGCTGGATCAAAGGAAACAACGTCACGACATACGAGCAGCTGTTCAATCTGATGGTATGGGAGCATCTGTCCAACAATTGCTTCATCGAACTACGCCAACACCTCCTCGACAGCAAGTTAACCGATCCCCGGCAGCTCGCAGCCGAAGCTGACCGGTGGGAGATAACCAGAGTGGGCCGGAATGGGTCCTACGAGCAAAACAGGAACAACAATGGACACCACCGACCGAGAGGAGGGGGAGGGGGCCAAGGACGAGGAAGAGACAACACTCCGGCCGCCCCCGCCGCCAGCACCACCCCCCCGGCCAACCGGGGCAGCACCCCGGCGCGACCGGGGTACAGAGCCAATGTCACATGCCACCGATGCCAGCGAGTCGGCCACTATGCAAATGACCCCAGCTGCCCGCAGTATCAGAGTCCAAAACCCCGCCAAATGGCCGCCGCGGCACTAGGAGAAGAACAGATCCCCGAGGAACAAGAAACAGACCAGCAAGAGTATCAAGAGTGGGAGCCAGCCGCCATGACTCTCGCGTGCTTAGGGGGAAGAGACATGGTCCCGCGGGTCCCCCTACCCGCTAACACCCAGAAGTACAGCCAATGGGTAAGCATCAATGGACGACGGGCCGAAGCCCTTCGGGACACCGGGGCCAGTGTGACAGCCGTCCGCTGTCACCTGGTGACCCCAGAACAATATCTACCGAACATCCTCTGCCCTGTGCGATCAGCCGACAACTCGGAAAGTCTGTGTCGGATGGCCTGCGTCCCCTTTGAGTGGGGAGGGGTCTCCGGCATGCTGAAGGTGACGGTCCGAGACGACTCCCCCGTGGACTGCCTACTCGGAAATGACCTGGAGAGTTCCCCGTGGGCAGCCGTGGAGCGAAAAGAACACTTGGGGATGTTAGGCGTCCCGGACTGGGCGTGCGTCACCACCCGGTCCATGGCCGCCCGGGCCAACCCTCACCCAGAAGAACCAGAATGGCCGGCGCCGCCGCCTCCGGTCGCCCCAGCCGAGACCACCGACCATGACACCCCCCTCGAACCTGCTCAACCTTCCGACATCGCTAACCTTGACCAGTGGGCCCAAGAGGGGGGACCCACGCAAGAACAATTTCGCCGGGAGCAGAAGACCTGTCCCTCCCTAGAGGGACTCCGTCAACAAGCGCTCGCCCAAGGCGCAGGGGATACTTCCGGAACTCATTGGGTCTACTGGGACAATGATCTACTGTACAGCGAGCAAAGAATCGCCGAGCTGGGGGCCAACAGAGTACTAGCGGTACCCCTCCGTTTCAGAGACTTCCTGTTAAACTTGGCCCACGATGTCCCCCTGGCAGGGCACCTCGGACAAGATAAAACTTACAGCCGCCTAGTGACCCACTTCTTCTGGCCCAAAATGAGAAACGATGTGCACCAGCATTGCCGATCTTGCCCCACGTGCCAAGCCAGTGGGAAGAGCGGCCGCAAACTAAAGGCCCCCTTGCAACCCTTTCCAGTAGTCACGACCCCATTTGAGAGGGTCGGAATAGACATTGTGGGACCCCTAGACCCGCGTACAAAACAAGGCCATCGCTTTATTCTGGTGCTGGTGGACCACGCCACCCGCTACCCTGAGGCTATACCTCTCCGGACCGTGACAGCCCCAGTGGTCGGCCGGGCCCTGATGGGGATCTTCTCCCGTGTGGGGTTCCCCCGAGAAGTCGTCAGCGACAGAGGCACGAACTTTATTTCTAAATACATGAAATCACTCTGGCAACAGTGTGGGGTCACCTACCGATTCACGACCCCCTATCACCCCCAAGGGAACGGACTGGTTGAGCGGTTCAACCGCACACTAAAAGGGATGATCGGGGGATTGGAAGAGCCCCTTCGTCGCCAGTGGGATGTACTGCTGCCGTGCCTCCTCTTCGCCTACCGGGAGGTCCCACAAAAATCACTAGGCTTCAGCCCATTTGAACTGCTATACGGGCACCCAGTGCGGGGGCCGCTCAGCCTGATCAAAGAAGGCTGGGAGATGCCTCCGGCCAAGAACCCTCCAGACGTCTTCCGGTACCTCCTCACCCTCCGCAACCAGTCCCAGCGGTTCAGGGACCTAGCAAAAGCCAACCTAGAGGCCAGTCAAGAGGATATGAAAAAATGGTATGACCAGAACGCCTCATCCATTGAATTCGAGCCGGGGCAACAAGTATGGGTAATGTCCCCCACAGAACCTTGCGCTCTCCAAGACAAATGGACGGGGCCCTTCAAGGTGATCGAGCGCAAGGGTCCTGCCACCTATCTGATCGATATGGGGTCCTCCCGGAACCCACTCCGGGTCCTCCACACCAACAGGCTGAAACCTCACTTTGCACGAACCGAACTCAGCCTACTGATGGCCACAGACAACGGGGCTGAAGACGACTCCGAGCCTCTCCCTGACCTCCTGCGGACCCAGGAGCAAGACGGCTCCGTAGATGGGGTCCGCCTCTCGGAGACCCTCACCAGAGAACAACGCCAAGAGTGCCAAGCCCTCCTGTCACAGTTCGCCAGCCTGTTCTCCCTCACCCCAGGTGTCACGTCCTGGTGTGTGCACGATGTGGACACCGGAGATAGCCCTCCTATCCGCCACCGGGCCTACCGCGTACCTGATCGGGTACGGGCCTGCATCCAGGCGGAAGTGGCCAAGATGCTCACGCTCGGGGTCATCGAGCCCTCAGACAGTCCATGGGCCAGCCCGGTCGTGCTGGTCCCCAAAGCAGCCGCCCCCGGAACCACCCCAGAACTCCGGTTCTGTGTCGACTACCGGGGCCTGAATGAAGTCACCCGGACGGACGCACATCCCATCCCCCGGGCAGATGAACTGGTCGACCGAATGGGAGCTGCCCGCTACCTCAGCATCTTCGACCTGACAGCAGGTTATTGGCAGATCGGCCTCACACCCCGAGCACAGGAACGTTCTGCCTTCTCCACCCCCGATGGCCACTATCATTTTACGGTCATGCCTTTCGGCATGAAAAATGCACCAGCGACTTTCCAACGGCTCGTCAATAAGGTCCTGGCGGGGCTCGAAGGATTCAGCGCCGCCTACCTTGACGACATCGCTGTGTACAGCCACCACTGGACCGAACACCTCCACCACCTCCGAGCAGTGCTGCAAGCCCTTCAACGAGCTGGCCTCACGATCAAGGCCAGCAAATGTCAAATTGGACAAGGGTCTGTGACCTACCTCGGGCACCAGGTGGGAAGCGGCCTGGTGGCCCCTCTACAGCTAAAAATTGCTGCCATCCAGGACTGGCAGCCCCCTATCACCCAAACCGAGGTACGAGCATTCCTGGGCCTCACAGGCTATTACCGAAGGTTTGTAAAAGACTATGGAACCATAGTGGGGCCTCTCACGGAACTCACGTCAAAGAATCAACCAAAGAAAGTGAACTGGACCCCAGAGTGTCAAACGGCATTCGAACAATTGAAGGCCGCCATGTGTTCCGCTCCGGTGCTCCAGGCCCCCGACTACAGCCGGGAGTTCCTCGTCCAGACGGACGCCTCCGACCAGGGCATTGGGGCGGTCCTGTCCCAAGTGAACACCGAAGGCCTTGATCAACCCGTGGCCTTCATCAGCCGGAGGCTCCTACCACGGGAGCAACGCTGGAGCACCATAGAGAGAGAAGCATTCGCAGTGGTATGGGCCCTCAAAAAGCTCCGGCCCTACCTGTTTGGCACCCACTTCCGGGTGCAGACCGACCACCGACCCCTGCAGTGGCTGATGCATATGCGGGGGGAAAACCCAAAATTGCTGCGCTGGTCCATCTCTTTGCAAGGTATGGACTTCACAGTCGAACACCGGCCAGGACCAGACCACGCCAACGCAGACGGCCTGTCCCGGTTTTTCCGCCTCGACGACGAGAGTCCCCAAGAAGATGGGTAACTCTCCCCGCCTTCAGCTGGGGGGGACGCATGTTGGACAGGCCACATGAAGGGCCCCTCTTCCCCAGCCCAACCAGGCCCGAGAGCCGCCACGACAGTACCACACATCATCATTGTACATCTGCTGCCCTCTCAGGGCCCCTGCCTGCGAGGCAAGCTAACCTCGTGGGCCCGATCCCCTGCCGGCCCACGCGGCCAACCTGACCCGCCATCTTGGACACTTCACCACGAGGTCGCCTGGCCCCCGATCGACCCCGACCCTGGGCCTGGCCCGGCCTCAGACACCTCGGCACCACCATCCACCCAGGAGGTGAGCGGGCTACTTGGCAAGTCAATGGGAGAAAGAGGTGTCGATGGCTCCCCCCGCCAAGTGCCGCTCGCCCATCGCCTCCCCGGGCGCTGGCTCCACCCCCCTGCTGGGTGTCTGGAACCCCGCATCCCGGACCCCCGACCTCCAAGTGCGAGGGTCCGGACATCAAAGCCCGCCAGCCCTATAACTGGGGCAGCTCCAGAGCAGGAAGGCAGTTGTATCTTGGAGTCGAGAGACGTAAAGAGGAACTCATCCTGAACGGACTACTGGCGCTGCCGTAGCTCTGTCCTGTGTACCATCATCCTGCCTGTTGGCGCTGCCACAGCCGTCGTAACCTTCATCCTTCATCGTCGTCCGGACCTGCTGGCGTGGCCGCGGACCGTTGTAACCGTCATCTTCATCGGGACCTGCAGGCTCCGCCGCGGACCGTCATCTTTCATCCGACCATCTCGGGACCTGCTTGGCTCCTCCACGGCCCGATCATCAAGAACGCCGAGCTCAAGGATTGAGAGCTATTTTTGGACTCACTGGTAACTAAAGACTGTCCCGCTACCCTTTCCTCAACCAAAGACTAAGCTAGAGGGGACCCCTGAGTCCAGACCTCCTTGTACCATATCATCGTAACCTAAGAATTGCATATAAAGCCTCGTTAACCTTCAGTCTTGTGTGGTGTCCGTCTGTGGGGGGGAAGTTATTCATCTGTACAGTCGTTGGAGGCGGCTCTCCCTGGAGACCTCTCCCCGTACCTCGGCCGACCCTCCCGGTCCGTCTAACATGCACTCACTACTCTGCACTCACTACTCACTACTCTGCACTCACTACTCACTACTCTGCACTCACTTCTCTGCACTCACTTCTCTGCACTCACTTCTCTGCACTCACTTCTCTGCACTCACTTCTCTGCACTCACTACTCTGCACTCACTTCTCTGCACTCACTACTCTGCACTCACTACTCTGCACTCACTACTCTGCACTCACTACTCACTACTCTGAACTCACTACTCTGCACTCACATCTCTGCACTCACTACTCTGCACTCACGTCTCTGCACTCACTACTCTGCACTCACTACTCTGCACTCACTTCTCTGCACTCACTACTCTGCACTCACTACTCTGCACTCACTACTCACTACTCTGCACTCACTACTCACTACTCTGCACTCACTACTCTGAACTCACTACTCACTACTCTGAACTCACTACTCTGCACTCACGTCTCTGCACTCACTACTCTGCACTCACTACTCTGCACTCACTACTCTGCACTCACTACTCTGCACTCACTACTCTGCACTCACTACTCTGCACTCACTTCTCTGCACTCACTTCTCTGCACTCACTTCTCTGCACTCACTTCTCTGCACTCACTACTCTGCACTCACTTCTCTGCACTCACTACTCTGCACTCACTACTCTGCACTCACTACTCACTACTCTGCACTCACTACTCACTACTCTGCACTCACTACTCTGAACTCACTACTCACTACTCTGAACTCACTACTCTGCACTCACGTCTCTGCACTCACTACTCTGCACTCACTACTCTGCACTCACTACTCTGCACTCACTTCTCTGCACTCACTTCTCTGCACTCACTTCTCTGCACTCACTTCTCTGCACTCACTTCTCTGCACTCACTTCTCTGCACTCACTACTCTGCACTCACTACTCTGCACTCACTACTCTGCACTCACTACTCACTACTCTGCACTCACTACTCACTACTCTGCACTCACTACTCACTACTCACTACTCTGCACTCACTACTCTGAACTCACTACTCACTACTCTGAACTCACTACTCTGCACTCACTACTCTGCACTCACTACTCTGCACTCACTACTCTGCACTCACTACTCAATACTCTGCACTCACTACTCACTACTCTGCACTCACTACTCAATACTCTGCACTCACTACTCTGAACTCACTACTCACTACTCTGCACTCACGTCTCTGCACTCACTACTCTGCACTCACTACTCTGCACTCACTACTCTGCACTCACTACTCTGCACTCACTACTCTGCACTCACTACTCACTACTCTGCACTCACTACTCACTACTCTGCACTCACTTCTCTGCACTCACTACTCTGCACTCACTACTCTGCACTCACTACTCTGCACTCACTACTCTGCACTCACTACTCACTACTCTGCACTCACTACTCACTACTCTGCACTTACTTCTCTGCACTCACTATGGCCGAGATACCCGCCACCCCCTCTCAACACAATCCCCAAAAGGAGGGAAACCGGAAACAGTTCTTGAAGTTTTTGGAAGTGGGATGGAGTGACCATCCCGGCCGTATTTATTAAAACAAAATTAAAACATTAAACGTTTCATGTTATGTACAATTTCATTACCATATTGCGATGTTTGGCTAACCTTAACAGATTCTCTAATACAGAGGTTCTCCTAGCCGAACTAGCAACCTACAAAACATTTCTTGACATATTGAAATTGTACAACCTAACGTTTAAGGGCCAACGGCAAGGTCATAACCGGTGTCAAGATCCCTAACCAGACTTACCCCTCCCACTTGGGATGGGCGACAGCACGGAGGCGTACCTCAAGTGCAACTACTACCAATTTCCCTTGACTTGACGGGGGCACCTAAAAACTCGACGCCAGTTAAAGGTCGTTCGAATACTCGTGTGAGGTATCTAGAAGGTATCGTGGACCTTATCCCAACCCCACACAACTTACCGCATCTGCCGTCGCAGATGTCACTGGCCCCGGGAAATTCCCCAGGAGGGGGCTGTAACCCCTCCTACAAAGGAAGGGGCCTTGACCGCCTTTCCTTTACTTCCGGCGACCCATCCTTAGAAGGGACCGCCTCCCCATTGAGGGGCCAATGGCCACCTCTCCCGAGCGCTCCCATCCGTGTTGGGTGACGCCCACTCATAGGGATCTACTAATTAGTGCTCACCGATCATGACCTTACCGCCTACCAAAATAAATACGACAGTGCAAATTAACCTAAGAATACATTGGCCACTATGACCGAAAGAGCATGCATCAAAATTCAACACTAAACTGAATATCTTTAATGGCAAACATACTCAAAAACGACCATTCTTTATTAACTCAACATCAACATGGCACTACAACCTGTAAACGAAAACAGAAGCAGAATTAATCAACTTTATTATACACAACTGGCTGTCTTCAGGGGCTGGTGGGTGGGTCAAAATTGGCTCTTCGTTCTGTCCCGAGCTCACGTGCAGCGAGGAGGTGCAGCTTCAGGGCACAAGAACAAGAGGATGTCTTCTGGTCTTGCGTCCCTTTTTATCCGTCTTCAGGGCGGGCGTATACCCGCCCCTGCCTGCCCTGAGGGCGTGGCTGGCTGCGTCGATGTCTAGGCCAGCCCACTCTAGAGCGGGAACGAGCGCGCCCCAGCTACGCCGCTTCGGGCATACCAGCTGAGACGCGCCTCCCGCCCAAAAATGGCTTCCCGGGGGGATCGAGGCACTCGGCCATACGTTCGGGGGGACCGAGTTGGTCGCCCCTTTCCATATGGCCGAGATACCCGCCACCCCCTCTCAACACAATCCCCAAAAGGAGGGAAACCGGAAACAGTTCTTGAAGTTTTTGGAAGTGGGATGGAGTGACCATCCCGGCCGTATTTATTAAAACAAAATTAAAACATTAAACATTTCATGTTATGTACAATTTCATTACCATATTGCGATGTTTGGCTAACCTTAACAGATTCTCTAATACAGAGGTTCTCCTAGCCGAACTAGCAACCTACAAAACATTTCTTGACATATTGAAATTGTACAACCTAACGTTTAAGGGCCAACGGCAAGGTCATAACCGGTGTCAAGATCCCTAACCAGACTTACCCCTCCCACTTGGGATGGGCGACAGCACGGAGGCGTACCTCAAGTGCAACTACTACCAATTTCCCTTGACTTGACGGGGGCACCTAAAAACTCGACGCCAGTTAAAGGTCGTTCGAATACTCGTGTGAGGTATCTAGAAGGTATCGTGGACCTTATCCCAACCCCACACAACTTACCGCATCTGCCGTCGCAGATGTCACTGGCCCCGGGAAATTCCCCAGGAGGGGGCTGTAACCCCTCCTACAAAGGAAGGGGCCTTGACCGCCTTTCCTTTACTTCCGGCGACCCATCCTTAGAAGGGACCGCCTCCCCATTGAGGGGCCAATGGCCACCTCTCCCGAGCGCTCCCATCCGTGTTGGGTAACGCCCACTCATAGGGATCTACTAATTAGTGCTCACCGATCATGACCTTACCGCCACAGGCCCGGATAGTTGACCGGCTATCCGGGCCCCCCACAAAAGTCCTACCTAAAGGTCATGTTTCAACGTTTTTAACCATGCTAAGAAGTCTCCTATGAGTAACTCATTTCCCACCCGAGACAAATGCACACCATCCCTCAAATACATACTGTCCTCATTAATACAACCATGCGAGATAGAATGCAATGTCCTGGAACGGAACAACCTATTCACTTTGTTATTCAGTTTTCTAACAGAATGGTTCAAAGCATGAATCGAAAAAAGCCCCCCGCCACACTTTTCGTGGGATCATATGAGACCACGCAATTATGCACCCCGGAACTTTTCCTTGCCAACCAACTTACAGTGGAAAGCATTGCCTCTAGGAGAAGTCGTCTACCGGTGGTGACCAAATCATTGCCCCCTAAATGTACTATGACTATAGACGGCGGTGACCTCGTCCGCCCTAACAAACCCTCAAAGAATGCCTGAAACTGGTCAATACAGAGACCGCCCCTTCCGTAGAAGGACATTCTGTACCCGTATTCCCCAGCTACGTGAATCATGTCACCTGCTTCGAATACGTCTGCGGCACGCCTCACGTATGAGTGGCCCACGACCCACACCTCCTTTCTCACAGCCGGTGATGTCTGACCGCTGGCCTGGTGTTGGGTCGACTGCATAGTCCGCCCCGCCTCGAAGGCTTGCGTAACTGAAAACCAAACAAAGACAAGAAGCGTGAGTACATTATTACAGCTTCACAACATGTGCAACCGCACATACCTCTTATAACAATTGGAGGACCAACGCCCCACTCGTTTTACTTGTTCCACATTAAGACCCCTGGCTGTAGCTTCGGTGGCAGCCCCTATCCGAAAGGAATGGGTCCCAAACTCGCCCGGGTCCAAGCCCGCTGCGGTAATTGACATCGCCAGCACCCGCTGAAACTGAAATCTCGTCAGTGGGGTGGCGTCAGCGTGTCTCAACAATGTCCCTCCCCATGATGCCACCCTTCGTGCTAGGTAGTCTTCTAAACACTTTACCGGACACATGGAGGACCCTGGAATCCTGCGAATGACTATGCAGTCACCTATCCCATCTTGATCGGTTTTGGACCTGACAAAGGATACAGTCATCGTCTCACCCCTGATCTGAACGTGTTCCCGGCACAGACCCCCCGCAACATCCTGCTTGTTCCTTGCCACCAGCTCACTTATCCTCATTGCCCCGTGAAATGCAAGCGTAAAAGCAGCTCGGAACAAACAGGCCTCGAACTGAGACGAGCATGTGGCGGGGAGTGTGGCCAGCAACAGGGACAACCTATCCAGACCTATCGGGCGCCTCTCGTCTACTCTGCGACCCTCAAGGCGTTGCCACCCACGTAGCGCTTTCTGTACTACAAAAGACGCTGTCGGGTCCTGGATATTATGAGCCCTGGCAACAAAGGAAATAGCAGCACGATGCCTCTGGGCTGTAGCCACCGACTTCCCAGCCCTACGCAAGGACATCAGAAAATGTACTACCCAATCCTCATGCCCCCAAAGCCCCCCTCTCTCAGTCCCCAAAAAGGCTAAATAAGCCCGGAACGCCCCTTCGTATGCCTTCCTCGTCCTTGGTGCTAGACTCTCTCCCACGAGGTAACGAAGTTCGGGGCACCGAGAGACCAGAGAGCTTCGGGAAAGGGTGCCGGCTCTGGGTCCGCTGAGGGAAGGAAACCCGAGAAAGCCTGCATTTGAAAACGAGACAGTGCATCAGCAGCCTGATTCATCACCCCTGGGACATGTTTTGCTCTGAATACCAGGTTCAGTTGCATACACAGTAAGACAATTTCTTTAAGCAGCCTTAAAATCATTTTACAACGTGCTGCCTGACTATTGATGCAGTCTACAACGGTCATATTGTCAGACCAAAATATGACGGAGTGATTTTTGAATCCATCGGGCCACGTTCTGAGGGCCACCAAAATGGGAAACAGTTCAAGGAAAGCAATATTACTCGTCAGCCCCTCTTCATGCCACCATGTTGGCCACCTTTGTGCCGACCATTTTGTGCCGAAGATGGCGCCGAAACCCATGCTTCCCGCTGAATCCGTCCATAGACCAAGCTCTTCAGAGGACAAGGCCGGTTTGTTCCAGACGACTCGACCATTGAAATCCGCCAAAAATGCTAACCAAATACGCATGTCTTGGCGGACCTCGGCCGATAATCTCGTGCGATGATGACCCTCTTTTAGGCCGACCATCGCCTGGGCAATTGAACGGGAAAAAGGGCGGGCCATCGGGATCACCCTTAGAGCAAAGTTCAACTTCCCCACCAATTGCTGCAATTGATGCAGCGTAACTTTAGAAGCATTTATACACACTTGCAGGGCTGCCCTGAATTTCGATACTTTGGGGGCTGGTAAACGAAAACAACCCTCACTAGAGTCCAACTCGATCCCCAGAAACTCGAGGCAAGTCGTGGGACCCACAGTCTTACCTGGTGCCAATGGCACGCCAAATCGATCCATTAATACACAAAATTCAGTCAAGGCCCGGGCACATTCGTCATCCCCTGCGGCCCCAAGGAACAGAAAGTCATCAAGGTAATGCATCACATTTCGAAAACCCGTTTCTTTCGTGTAAACCCATTGTAAGAAACTACTGAATTTCTCAAAATATGCACAAGATATAGAGCACCCCATCGGCATACACCTATCCATGTAATATGAACCCTGAAACACGAATCCCAGCAGACGTTGGTCGTCCGGGTGTACCGGGAGCAAACGGAACGCTGACTCGATATCCGATTTCGCCATCAGCGTCCCGGGCCCCAGGCGATTCAAAATGGCTACGGCCTCATCGAATGATGCGTACCGCACCGAACATACCCCCGGATCAATTGCATCGTTCACAGAAAGGCCATGAGGAGCTGATAAATTGTGGATCAATCGAAACTCACCTGGGTCCTTTTTGGGGACCACCCCTAAGGGAGAACAGACAAAATTCTGTACCGGGGGAACACTAAACGGGCCGGCAACCCGACCTCGGATAACCTCTTTCCGGATTTTATCCTGAACTACATTCGTATGCTGTAAGACAGAAAGTTGGTTCTTACACGTCCCGACACCCTGAAAGTCCCCCACCGGGATGCGGAAACCATATGAAAAACCGTTTCGCAGCACCCCAGCAGAAGTACGATCTGGGTATTCGCTGAGCCAAGGAATCATCGCCAAGGTATCAATCGGGGTTGGTAAGGGCGCCCCTCGGACTACATTAGACCTGTTTGGCGCCTCCTCTACCCCCATTTTCACCCGTTTTGGCTCTGCACGAGGACTCAGGATGGGGGGCCCCGCAACCACTACATTCGTGCTTGAATTTACAGGATCCCGGGGGCCTAGTACATTTACCTTTGTTGAAATTGAAACAGAAACCCCTCTTCCCTGTGTTGCCAGCGGGTCTCGGATAATCGTCGGTACCCGTACCCGACCGAAAGGGCGTCCCCCCATATTGGCGGGAGGACTCACCCACAGTACTCCCCACCAACGGTATTTTCAACATCCCGGACTCTTTCATTTTATCCCATGTCAAAGAATCATAACAGTCCCAGGTTAAACTTTTGTTATGCTCCATTGCTTTCCTGAACAGGTTGTCATAACAGAACCATTGGTTACCTTGGTGCGATATTGAGTACCCCATAATTCGTGACTGATATACTGGAAACTCAGGGAGCAATTCAGGCCTACGTTCCCCCAAAATTGACGTAAAAATTCCCCATGCATTGCCCCAATTGCCAATATTCTCATTCACTTTAAAGGCGGCCATTTTTGCGCGCCAAACACTTGGATGCATCAGATCCTTCTGACTCTTAACAGTTTCTACTTCATAATGATCAACAAGCAAGGAGAAAATGTTTACGTATTCCCCAGCCCAAATCTTTTCCTTTATAGCCAAAGGAACATGTTGCCCCAATTTTTCTCTACGAGAGGGTGTTGACTCATCCCTCGCGATCGGCAATGGCCGCTTACCTGCACCGGACGCTGCTTCCGTCCCTCGTGGCTTGTCTATCGCCGCATCCGGCGCGGGCACCTTGGCTGTATCACGTTTCTCGCGCAACTGCTTTATGAGTGCTTGCGCTTCGGCAGCCATGGCGCCCCCATTACTGTCCCCCAACCATGCTGCTAACTGTGCCGCCAACCCGGGAGGCATATCCTCGGCAGATGTCGGGGTGACTACGACGGGAATCGGATTCCCTTCCTTCGGTACCGAGGCCGGTACCGGAACTGGCGCCTCGAGCGGGGAACAGGGAACCGGGACGTCTCCCCCGACCGGCCCCCTTCTCGGCTTCTTTGGCCTCCCTCCGGCCGGTGGACGCCCCGATCCCTCCTCCCCGTCTCGCTCCGCCAACTGCCTCTTTATTTCGGACATGTCCTTCATAAGGGCCCGAACCATCTGGTCAGTTGACATTCTCTTCGCGCCTTTCTTGGGCATCTCTCAGACGAAGTATCTAGAAGACAAAAAGAAAGATTAAAACGCTCAAAATTGGCTCTTCGTTCTGTCCCGAGCTCACGTGCAGCGAGGAGGTGCAGCTTCAGGGCACAAGAACAAGAGGATGTCTTCTGGTCTTGCGTCCCTTTTTATCCGTCTTCAGGGCGGGCGTATACCCGCCCCTGCCTGCCCTGAGGGCGTGGCTGGCTGCGTCGATGTCTAGGCCAGCCCACTCTAGGGCGGGAACGAGCGCGCCCCAGCTACGCCGCTTCGGGCATACCAGCTGAGACGCGCCTCCCGCCCAAAAATGGCTTCCCGGGGGGATCGAGGCACTCGGCCATACGTTCGGGGGGACCGAGTTGGTCGCCCCTTTCCATTCTCTGCACTCACTTCTCTGCACTCACTTCTCTGCACTCACTTCTCTGCACTCACTTCTCTGCACTCACTACTCTGCACTCACTACTCTGCACTCACTACTCACTACTCTGCAGGCATTACTCACTACTCTGCACTCACTACTCTGCACTCACTACTCTGCACTCACTACTCACTACTCTGCACTCACTACTCACTACTCTGCACTCACTACTCACTACTCTGCACTCACTACTCACTACTCTGCACTCACTACTCACTACTCTGCACTCACTACTCTGCACTCACTACTCACTTCTCTGCACTCACTTCTCTGCACTCACTTCTCTGCACTCACTTCTCTGCACTCACTTCTCTGCACTCACTTCTCTGCACTCACTACTCTGCACTCACTTCTCTGCACTCACTTCTCTGCACTCACTTCTCTGCACTCAGTACTCTGCACTCAGTACTCTGCACTCAGTACTCTGCACTCAGTACTCTGCACTCACTACTCACTACTCTGCACTCACTACTCACTACTCTGCACTCACTACTCTGCACTCACTACTTTGCACTCACTACTCTGCACTCACTACTCTGCACTCACTACTCTGCACTCACTACTCACTACTCTGCACTCACTACTCTGCACTCACTACTCTGCACTCACTACTCTGCACTCACTACTCACTACTCTGCACTCACTTCTCTGCACTCACTTCTCTGCACTCACTTCTCTGCACTCACTACTCACTACTCTGCACTCACTACTCACTACTCTGCACTCACTACTCACTACTCTGCACTCACTACTCTGCACTCACTACTCTGCACTCACTACTCTGCACTCACTACTCTGCACTCACTACTCACTTCTCTGCACTCACTTCTCTGCACTCACTACTCTGCACTCACTACTCTGCACTCACTACTCACTACTCTGCACTCACTACTCTGCACTCACTACTCACTACTCTGCACTCACTTCTCTGCACTCACTACTCACTACTCTGCACTCACTACTCTGCACTCACTACTCTGCACTCACGTCTCTGCACTCACTACTCTGCACTCACTACTCTGCACTCACTACTCTGCACTCACTACTCTGCACTCACTACTCTGCACTCACTACTCTGCACTCACTACTCTGCACTCACTACTCTGCACTCACTTCTCTGCACTCACTTCTCTGCACTCACTACTCTGCACTCACTACTCTGCACTCACTACTCTGCACTCACTACTCACTACTCTGCACTCACTTCTCTGCACTCACTTCTCTGCACTCACTTCTCTGCACTCACTACTCACTACTCTGCACTCACTACTCACTACTCTGCACTCACTACTCTGCACTCACTACTCTGCACTCACTACTCTGCACTCACTACTCTGCACTCACTACTCTGCACTCACTACTCTGCACTCACTACTCACTTCTCTGCACTCACTACTCACTACTCTGCACTCACTACTCACTACTCTGCACTCACTACTCTGCACTCACTACTCTGCACTCACTACTCTGCACTCACTACTCTGCACTCACTACTCTGCACTCACTACTCACTTCTCTGCACTCACTACTCACTTCTCTGCACTCACTACTCACTACTCTGCACTCACTACTCACTACTCTGCACTCACTACTCTGCACTCACTACTCTGCACTCACTACTCTGCACTCACTACTCTGCACTCACTACTCTGCACTCACTTCTCTGCACTCACTTCTCTGCACTCACTTCTCTGCACTCACTACTCTGCACTCACTACTCACTACTCTGCACTCACTACTCTGCACTCACTACTCTGCACTCACTACTCACTACTCTGCACTCACTACTCTGCACTCACTACTCACTACTCTGCACTCACTACTCTGCACTCACTACTCTGCACTCACTACTCACTACTCTGCACTCACTACTCACTACTCTGCACTCACTACTCACTACTCTGCACTCACTACTCTGCACTCACTACTCTGCACTCACTACTCTGCACTCACTACTCTGCACTCACTACTCACTACTCTGCACGCACTACTCACTACTCTGCACGCACTACTCACTACTCTGCACGCACTACTCACTACTCTGCACGCACTACTCACTACTCTGCACGCACTACTCACTACTCTGCATGCACTACTCACTACTCTGCATGCACTACTCACTACTCTGCAGGCACTACTCACTACTCTGCACTCACTACTCTGCACTCACTACTCACTACTCTGCACTCACTACTCACTACTCTGCACTCACTACTCTGCACTCACTACTCTGCACTCACTACTCACTACTCTGCACTCACTACTCTGCACTCACTTCTCTGCACTCACTTCTCTGCACTCACTTCTCTGCACTCACTTCTCTGCACTCACGACTCTGCACTCACGACTCTGCACTCACTACTCTGCACTCACTACTCTGCACTCACTACTCTGCACTCACTACTCTGCACTCACTACTCTGCACTCACTACTCTGCACTCACTTCTCTGCACTCACTTCTCTGCACTCACTTCTCTGCACTCACTTCTCTGCACTCACTTCTCTGCACTCACTTCTCTGCACTCACTTCTCTGCACTCACTTCTCTGCACTCACTACTCTGCAGGCACTACTCACTACTCTGCACTCACTACTCACTACTCTGCACTCACTACTCACTACTCTGCACTCACTACTCTGCACTCACTACTCACTACTCTGCACTCACTACTCACTACTCTGCACTCACTACTCTGCACTCACTACTCTGCACTCACTACTCTGCACTCACTTCTCTGCACTCACTTCTCTGCACTCACTTCTCTGCACTCACTTCTCTGCACTCACTTCTCTGCACTCACTACTCTGCACTCACTACTCTGCACTCACTACTCTGCACTCACTACTCTGCACTCACTACTCACCACTCACTTCTCTGCACTCACTACTCTGCACTCACTACTCTGCACTCACTACTCTGCACTCACTACTCTGCACTCACTACTCTGCACTCACTACTCACTACTCTGCACTCACTACTCTGCACTCACTACTCTGCACTCACTACTCTGCACTCACTACTCTGCACTCACTACTCTGCACTCACTACTCTGCACTCACTACTCTGCACTCACTTCTCTGCACTCACTTCTCTGCACTCACTACTCTGCACTCACTACTCTGCACTCACTTCTCTGCACTCACTACTCTGCACTCACTACTCTGCACTCACTACTCACTACTCTGCACTCACTTCTCTGCACTCACTACTCTGCACTCACTACTCTGCACTCACTACTCTGCACTCACTACTCTGCACTCACTACTCTGCACTCACTACTCTGCACTCACTACTCTGCACTCACTACTCTGCACTCACTACTCTGCACTCACTACTCTGCACTCACTACTCTGCACTCACTACTCTGCACTCACTACTCTGCACTCACTACTCTGCACTCACTACTCTGCACTCACTACTCACTACTCTGCACTCACTACTCACTACTCTGCACTCACTTCTCTGCACTCACTACTCTGCACTCACTACTCACTACTCTGCACTCACCACTCACTACTCTGCACTCACTACTCTGCACTCACTACTCTGCACTCACTACTCTGCACTCACTACTCTGCACTCACTACTCTGCACTCACTACTCTGCACTCACTACTCACTACTCTGCACTCACTACTCACTACTCTGCACTCACTTCTCTGCACTCACTTCTCTGCACTCACTACTCTGCACTCACTACTCACTACTCTGCACTCACCACTCACTACTCTGCACTCACTACTCTGCACTCACTACTCTGCACTCACTACTCTGCACTCACTACTCTGCACTCACTACTCTGCACTCACTACTCTGCACTCACTACTCACTACTCTGCACTCACTACTCACTACTCTGCACTCACTACTCTGCACTCACTTCTCTGCACTCACTTCTCTGCACTCACTACTCACTACTCTGCACTCACCACTCACTACTCTGCACTCACTACTCTGCACTCACTACTCTGCACTCACTACTCTGCACTCACTACTCTGCACTCACTACTCCGCACTCACTACTCTGCACTCACTACTCTGCACTCACTACTCTGCACTCACTACTCTGCACTCACTACTCACTACTCTGCACTCACTACTCACTACTCTGCACTCACTACTCACTACTCTGCACTCACTACTCACTACTCTGCACTCACTACTCACTACTCTGCACTCACTACTCTGCACTCACTACTCTGCACTCACTACTCACTACTCTGCACTCACTACTCTGCACTCACTACTCTGCACTCACTACTCACTACTCTGCACTCACTACTCACTACTCTGCACTCACTTCTCTGCACTCACTTCTCTGCACTCACTTCTCTGCACTCACTACTCTGCACTCACTACTCTGCACTCACTACTCTGCACTCACTACTCTGCACTCACTACTCTGCACTCACTACTCTGCACTCACTACTCACTACTCTGCACTCACTACTCACTACTCTGCACTCACTACTCACTACTCTGCACTCACTACTCACTACTCTGCACTCACTACTCACTACTCTGCACTCACTACTCACTACTCTGAACTCACTACTCACTACTCTGCACTCACTACTCTGCACTCACTACTCTGCACTCACTTCTCTGCACTCACTTCTCTGCACTCACTTCTCTGCACTCACTACTCTGCACTCACTACTCTGCACTCACTTCTCACTACTCTGCACTCACTACTCACTACTCTGCACTCACTACTCTGCACTCACTACTCTGCACTCACTACTCTGCACTCACTACTCTGCACTCACTACTCTGCACTCACTACTCTGCACTCACTACTCACTACTCTGCACTCACTACTCACTACTCTGCACTCACTACTCACTACTCTGCACTCACTTCTCTGCACTCACTTCTCTGCACTCACTTCTCTGCACTCACTTCTCTGCACTCACTTCTCTGCACTCACTACTCACTACTCTGCACTCACTACTCACTACTCTGCACTCACTACTCTGCACTCACTACTCTGCACTCACTACTCTGCACTCACTACTCTGCACTCACTACTCTGCACTCACTACTCTGCACTCACTACTCTGCACTCACTACTCTGCACTCACTACTCCGCACTCACTTCTCTGCACTCACTTCTCTGCACTCACTTCTCTGCACTCACTTCTCTGCACTCACTACTCACTACTCTGCACTCACTACTCACTACTCTGCACTCACTTCTCTGCACTCACTTCTCTGCACTCACTTCTCTGCACTCACTTCTCTGCACTCACTTCTCTGCACTCACTACTCACTACTCTGCACTCACTACTCACTACTCTGCACTCACTACTCTGCACTCACTACTCTGCACTCACTACTCCGCACTCACTTCTCTGCACTCACTACTCTGCACTCACTACTCTGCACTCACTACTCTGCACTCACTACTCTGCACTCACTACTCTGCACTCACTACTCTGCACTCACTTCTCTGCACTCACTACTCTGCACTCACTACTCTGCACTCACTACTCACTACTCTGCACTCACTACTCACTACTCTGCACTCACTACTCACTACTCTGCACTCACTACTCACTACTCTGCACTCACTTCTCTGCACTCACTTCTCTGCACTCACTTCTCTGCACTCACTTCTCTGCACTCACTTCTCTGCACTCACTTCTCTGCACTCACTACTCTGCACTCACTACTCTGCACTCACTACTCTGCACTCACTACTCTGCACTCACTTCTCTGCACTCACTTCTCTGCACTCACTTCTCTGCACTCACTTCTCTGCACTCACTACTCTGCACTCACTACTCACTACTCACTACTCTGCACTCACTACTCACTACTCTGCACTCACTACTCACTACTCTGCACTCACTTCTCTGCACTCACTTCTCTGCACTCACTACTCTGCACTCACTACTCTGCACTCACTACTCTGCACTCACTACTCTGCACTCACTACTCACTACTCTGCACTCACTACTCACTACTCTGCACTCACTTCTCTGCACTCACTTCTCTGCACTCACTTCTCTGCACTCACTACTCTGCACTCACTACTCTGCACTCACTACTCTGCACTCACTACTCTGCACTCACTACTCTGCACTCACTACTCTGCACTCACTACTCACTACTCTGCACTCACTACTCACTACTCTGCACTCACTACTCACTACTCTGCACTCACTACTCACTACTCTGCACTCACTACTCACTACTCTGCACTCACTACTCACTACTCTGAACTCACTACTCACTACTCTGCACTCACTACTCTGCACTCACTACTCTGCACTCACTTCTCTGCACTCACTTCTCTGCACTCACTTCTCTGCACTCACTACTCTGCACTCACTACTCTGCACTCACTACTCTGCACTCACTACTCACTACTCTGCACTCACTACTCACTACTCTGCACTCACTACTCACTACTCTGCACTCACTTCTCTGCACTCACTTCTCTGCACTCACTTCTCTGCACTCACTTCTCTGCACTCACTACTCTGCACTCACTACTCTGCACTCACTACTCTGCACTCACTACTCTGCACTCACTACTCTGCACTCACTACTCACTACTCTGCACTCACTACTCACTACTCTGCACTCACTACTCACTACTCTGCACTCACTACTCACTACTCTGCACTCACTACTCACTACTCTGCACTCACTACTCACTACTCTGCACTCACTACTCACTACTCTGAACTCACTACTCACTACTCTGCACTCACTACTCTGCACTCACTACTCTGCACTCACTACTCTGCACTCACTACTCTGCACTCACTACTCTGCACTCACTTCTCTGCACTCACTTCTCTGCACTCACTTCTCTGCACTCACTTCTCTGCACTCACTTCTCTGCACTCACTACTCTGCACTCACTACTCACTACTCTGCACTCACTACTCACTACTCTGCACTCACTACTCACTACTCTGAACTCACTACTCACTACTCTGAACTCACTACTCTGCACTCACTACTCTGCACTCACTACTCACTACTCTGCACTCACTACTCACTACTCTGCACTCACTACTCTGAACTCACTACTCACTACTCTGAACTCACTACTCTGCACTCACTACTCTGAACTCACTACTCACTACTCTGCACTCACTACTCTGCACTCACTACTCTGCACTCACTACTCTGCACTCACTACTCTGCACTCACTACTCACTACTCTGCACTCACTACTCACTACTCTGCACTCACTACTCACTACTCTGCACTCACTACTCACTACTCTGCACTCACTACTCACTACTCTGAACTCACTACTCACTACTCTGCACTCACTACTCTGCACTCACTACTCTGCACTCACTACTCTGCACTCACTACTCTGCACTCACTACTCTGCACTCACTACTCTGCACTCACTTCTATGCACTCACTTCTCTGCACTCACTTCTCTGCACTCACTACTCTGCACTCACTACTCTGCACTCACTACTCTGCACTCACTACTCTGCACTCACTACTCTGCACTCACTACTCACTACTCTGCACTCACTACTCTGCACTCACTACTCACTACTCTGCACTCACTACTCTGAACTCACTACTCACTACTCTGCACTCACTTCTCTGCACTCACTTCTCTGCACTCACTTCTCTGCACTCACTTCTCTGCACTCACTTCTCTGCACTCACTTCTCTGCACTCACTACTCTGCACTCACTACTCTGCACTCACTACTCACTACTCTGCACTCACTACTCACTACTCTGCACTCACTACTCACTACTCTGCACTCACTACTCACTACTCTGCACTCACTACTCACTACTCTGAACTCACTACTCTGCACTCACTACTCTGCACTCACTACTCACTACTCTGCACTCACTACTCACTACTCTGCACTCACTACTCTGCACTCACTACTCACTACTCTGAACTCACTACTCTGCACTCACGTCTCTGCACTCACTACTCTGCAGTCACTACTCTGCACTCACTACTCACTTCTCTGCACTCACTTCTCTGCACTCACTTCTCTGCACTCACTACTCTGCACTCACTACTCTGCACTCACTACTCTGCACTCACTACTCTGCACTCACTACTCACTTCTCTGCACTCACTTCTCTGCACTCACTTCTCTGCACTCACTACTCTGCACTCACTACTCTGCACTCACTACTCTGCACTCACTACTCTGCACTCACTACTCACTACTCTGCACTCACTACTCACTTCTCTGCACTCACTTCTCTGCACTCACTTCTCTGCACTCACTTCTCTGCACTCACTTCTCTGCACTCACTTCTCTGCACTCACTTCTCTGCACTCACTTCTCTGCACTCACTACTCTGCACTCACTACTCACTACTCTGCACTCACTACTCACTACTCTGCACTCACTACTCTGCACTCACTACTCTGCACTCACGTCTCTGCACTCACTACTCTGCACTCACTACTCTGCACTCACTACTCTGCACTCACTACTCTGCACTCACTACTCTGCACTCACTACTCTGCACTCACTACTCTGCACTCACTACTCACTACTCTGCACTCACTACTCTGCACTCACTACTCTGAACTCACTACTCACTACTCTGCACTCACTACTCTGCACTCACTACTCTGCACTCACTACTCTGCACTCACTACTCTGCACTCACTACTCTGCACTCACTACTCTGCACTCACTACTCTGCACTCACTACTCTGCACTCACTACTCTGCACTCACTACTCACTACTCTGCACTCACTTCTCTGCACTCACTACTCTGCACTCACTTCTCTGCACTCACTACTCTGCACTCACTACTCACTACTCTGCACTCACTACTCACTACTCTGCACTCACTACTCACTACTCTGCATGCACTACTCACTACTCTGCACTCACTACTCACTTCTCTGCACTCACTTCTCTGCACTCACTACTCTGCACTCACTACTCTGCACTCACTACTCTGCACTCACTACTCTGCACTCACTACTCTGCACTCACTACTCTGCACTCACTTCTCTGCACTCACTTCTCTGCACTCACTTCTCTGCACTCACGTCTCTGCACTCACTACTCTGCACTCACTACTCTGCACTCACTACTCACTACTCTGCACTCACTACTCACTACTCTGCACTCACTACTCACTACTCTGCACTCACTACTCACTACTCTGAACTCACTACTCACTACTCTGCACTCACTACTCTGCACTCACTACTCTGCACTCACTACTCTGCACTCACTACTCTGCACTCACTACTCTGCACTCACTTCTCTGCACTCACTTCTCTGCACTCACTTCTCTGCACTCACTTCTCTGCACTCACTTCTCTGCACTCACTACTCACTACTCTGCACTCACTACTCACTACTCTGCACTCACTACTCACTACTCTGAACTCACTACTCACTACTCTGAACTCACTACTCTGCACTCACTACTCTGCACTCACTACTCACTACTCTGCACTCACTACTCACTACTCTGCACTCACTACTCTGAACTCACTACTCACTACTCTGAACTCACTACTCTGCACTCACTACTCTGAACTCCCTACTCACTACTCTGCACTCACTACTCTGCACTCACTACTCTGCACTCACTACTCTGCACTCACTACTCACTACTCTGCACTCACTACTCACTACTCTGCACTCACTACTCACTACTCTGCACTCACTACTCACTACTCTGCACTCACTACTCACTACTCTGAACTCACTACTCACTACTCTGCACTCACTACTCTGCACTCACTACTCTGCACTCACTACTCTGCACTCACTACTCTGCACTCACTACTCTGCACTCACTACTCTGCACTCACTTCTATGCACTCACTTCTCTGCACTCACTTCTCTGCACTCACTTCTCTGCACTCACTACTCTGCACTCACTACTCTGCACTCACTACTCACTACTCTGCACTCACTACTCACTACTCTGCACTCACTACTCACTACTCTGAACTCACTACTCACTACTCTGAACTCACTACTCTGCACTCACTACTCTGCACTCACTACTCACTACTCTGCACTCACTACTCACTACTCTGCACTCACTACTCTGAACTCACTACTCACTACTCTGAACTCACTACTCTGCACTCACTACTCTGAACTCACTACTCACTACTCTGCACTCACTACTCTGCACTCACTACTCTGCACTCACTACTCTGCACTCACTACTCACTACTCTGCACTCACTACTCTGCACTCACTACTCTGCACTCACTACTCTGCACTCACCACTCACTACTCTGCACTCACTACTCTGCACTCACTACTCTGCACTCACTACTCTGCACTCACTACTCTGCACTCACTACTCTGCACTCACTACTCTGCACTCACTACTCTGCACTCACTACTCTGAAATTCACTACTCTGAAACTCACTACTCTGCACTCACTACTCTGCACTCACTACTCTGCACTCACTACTCTGCACTCACTACTCTGCACTCACTACTCTGCACTCACTACTCACTACTCTGCACTCACTACTCACTACTCTGCACTCACTTCTCTGCACTCACTTCTCTGCACTCACTTCTCTGCACTCACTTCTCTGCACTCACTTCTCTGCACTCACTTCTCTGCACTCACTACTCTGCACTCACTACTCTGCACTCACTACTCTGCACTCACTACTCTGCACTCACTACTCACTACTCTGAACTCACTACTCACTACTCTGCACTCACGTCTCTGCACTCACTACTCTGCACTCACGTCTCTGCACTCACTACTCTGCACTCACTACTCTGCACTCACTACTCTGCACTCACTACTCTGCACTCACTACTCTGCACTCACTACTCTGCACTCACTACTCTGCACTCACTACTCTGCACTCACTACTCACTACTCTGCACTCACTACTCTGAACTCACTACTCACTACTCACTACTCTGCACTCACTACTCTGCACTCACTACTCACTACTCTGCACTCACTACTCACTACTCTGCACTCACTACTCTGCACTCACTACTCTGCACTCACTACTCTGCACTCACTACTCTGCACTCACTACTCTGCACTCACTACTCACTACTCTGCACTCACAACTCACTACTCTGCATGCACTACTCACTACTCTGCACTCACTACTCACTTCTCTGCACTCACTTCTCTGCACTCACTTCTCTGCACTCACTTCTATGCACTCACTTCTCTGCACTCACTTCTCTGCACTCACTTCTCTGCACTCACTTCTCTGCACTCACTTCTCTGCACTCACTACTCTGCACTCACTACTCTGCACTCACTACTCACTACTCTGCACTCACTACTCACTACTCTGCACTCACTACTCTGAACTCACTACTCACTACTCTGAACTCACTACTCTGCACTCACGTCTCTGCACTCACGTCTCTGCACTCACTACTCACTACTCTGCACTCACTTCTCTGCACTCACTTCTCTGCACTCACTTCTCTGCACTCACTTCTCTGCACTCACTTCTCTGCACTCACTTCTCTGCACTCACTTCTCTGCACTCACTTCTCTGCACTCACTTCTCTGCACTCACTACTCTGCACTCACTACTCTGCACTCACTACTCACTACTCTGCACTCACTACTCACTACTCTGCACTCACTACTCACTACTCTGCACTCACTACTCTGAACTCACTACTCACTACTCTGAACTCACTACTCTGCACTCACGTCTCTGCACTCACTACTCTGCACTCACGTCTCTGCACTCACTACTCTGCACTCACTACTCTGCACTCACTACTCTGCACTCACTTCTCTGCACTCACTTCTCTGCACTCACTTCTCTGCACTCACTTCTCTGCACTCACTTCTCTGCACTCACTACTCTGCACTCACTACTCTGCACTCACTACTCTGCACTCACTACTCTGCACTCACTACTCTGCACTCACTACTCTGCACTCACTACTCACTACTCTGCACTCACTACTCACTACTCTGCACTCACTACTCACTACTCTGCACTCACTACTCACTACTCTGCACTCACTACTCACTACTCTGCACTCACTACTCTGAACTCACTACTCACTACTCTGAACTCACTACTCTGCACTCACTACTCTGCACTCACTACTCTGCACTCACTACTCTGCACTCACTACTCACTACTCTGCACTCACTACTCAATACTCTGCACTCACTACTCACTACTCTGCACTCACTACTCAATACTCTGCACTCACTACTCTGAACTCACTACTCACTACTCTGCACTCATGTCTCTGCACTCACTACTCTGCACTCACTACTCTGCACTCACTACTCTGCACTCACTACTCTGCACTCACTACTCTGAACTCACTACTCACTACTCTGCACTCATGTCTCTGCACTCACTACTCTGCACTCACTACTCTGCACTCACTACTCTGCACTCACTACTCTGCACTCACTACTCTGCACTCACTACTCTGCACTCACTTCTCTGCACTCACTTCTCTGCACTCACTACTCTGCACTCACTACTCTGCACTCACTACTCTGCACTCACTACTCTGCACTCACTACTCTGCACTCACTACTCTGCACTCACTACTCACTACTCTGCACTCACTACTCACTACTCTGCACTCACTACTCACTACTCTTCACTCACTACTCACTACTCTGCACTCACTATTCTGCACTCACTACTCACTACTCTGCACTCACTACTCTGCACTCACTACTCTGCACTCACTACTCTGCACTCACTACTCTGCACTCAGTACTCTGCACTCACTACTCTGCACTCAGTACTCTGCACTCAGTACTCTGCACTCACTACTCTGCACTCACTACTCTGCACTCACTACTCTGCACTCACTACTCACTACTCTGCACTCACTACTCACTACTCTGCACTCACTACTCACTACTCTTCACTCACTACTCACTACTCTGCACTCACTATTCTGCACTCACTACTCACTACTCTGCACTCACTACTCTGCACTCACTACTCTGCACTCACTACTCTGCACTCACTACTCTGCACTCACTACTCTGCACTCACTACTCTGCACTCACTACTCTGCACTCACTTCTCTGCACTCACTTCTCTGCACTCACGACTCTGCACTCACGACTCTGCACTCACGACTCTGCACTCACGACTCTGCACTCACGACTCTGCACTCACGACTCTGCACTCACGACTCTGCACTCACGACTCTGCACTCACGACTCTGCACTCACTACTCTGCGCTCTGCACTCACTACTCTGCACTCACTACTCTGCACTCACTACTCTGCGCTCTGCACTCACTACTCTGCACTCACTACTCTGCACTCACTACTCACTACTCTGCACTCACTACTCTGCACACACTACTCACTACTCTGCACTCACTACTCACTACTTTGCACTCACTACTCTGCACTCACTACTCACTACTCTGCACTCACTACTTTGCACTCACTACTCTGCACTCACTACTCACTACTCTGCACTCACTACTCTGCACTCACTTCTCTGCACTCACTTCTCTGCACTCACTTCTCTGCACTCACTACTCTGCACTCACTACTCTGCACTCACTACTCTGCACTCACTACTCTGCACTCACTACTCACTACTCTGCACTCACTACTCTGCACTCACTACTCACTACTCTTCACTCACTACTCACTACTCTGCACTCACTACTCTGCACTCACTACTCTGCACTCACTACTCTGCACTCACTACTCACTACTCTGCACTCACTACTCACTACTCTGCACTCACTACTCTGCACTCACTACTCTGCACTCACTACTCTGCACTCACTACTCTGCACTCACTACTCTGCACTCACTACTCACTACTCTGCACTCACTACTCACTACTCTGCACTCACTACTCACTACTCTTCACTCACTACTCACTACTCTGCACTCACTATTCTGCACTCACTACTCACTACTCTGCACTCACTACTCTGCACTCACTACTCTGCACTCACTACTCTGCACTCACTACTCTGCACTCACTACTCTGCACTCACTACTCTGCACTCACTACTCTGCACTCACTTCTCTGCACTCACGACTCTGCACTCACGACTCTGCACTCACGACTCTGCACTCACGACTCTGCACTCACGACTCTGCACTCACGACTCTGCACTCACGACTCTGCACTCACTACTCTGCGCTCTGCACTCACTACTCTGCACTCACTACTCTGCACTCACTACTCTGCGCTCTGCACTCACTACTCTGCACTCACTACTCTGCACTCACTACTCACTACTCTGCACTCACTACTCTGCACACACTACTCACTACTCTGCACTCACTACTCACTACTTTGCACTCACTACTCTGCACTCACTACTCACTACTCTGCACTCACTACTTTGCACTCACTACTCACTACTCTGCACTCACTACTCACTACTCTGCACTCACTTCTCTGCACTCACTTCTCTGCACTCACTTCTCTGCACTCACTACTCTGCACTCACTACTCTGCACTCACTACTCTGCACTCACTACTCTGCACTCACTACTCACTACTCTGCACTCACTACTCACTACTCTGCACTCACTACTCTTCACTCACTACTCACTACTCTGCACTCACTACTCTGCACTCACTACTCTGCACTCACTACTCTGCACTCACTACTCACTACTCTGCACTCACTACTCACTACTCTGCACTCACTACTCTGCACTCACTACTCTGCACTCACTACTCTGCACTCACTACTCTGCACTCACTACTCTGCACTCACTACTCTGCACTCACTTCTCTGCACTCACTACTCTGCACTCACTACTCTGCACTCACTACTCTGCACTCACTACTCTGCACTCACTACTCACTACTCTGCACTCACTACTCTGCACACACTACTCACTACTCTGCACTCATTACTCACTACTTTGCACTCACTACTCTGCACTCACTACTCTGCACTCACTACTTTGCACTCACTACTCACTACTCTGCACTCACTTCTCTGCACTCACTACTCTGCACTCACTACTCTGCACTCACTACTCTGCACTCACTACTCACTACTCTGCACTCACTACTCTGCACTCACTACTCTGCACTCACTACTCTGCACTCACTACTCTGCACTCACTACTCTGAAACTCACTACTCTGAAACTCACTACTCTGCACTCACTACTCTGCACTCACTACTCACTACTCTGCACTCACTACTCTGCACTCACTACTCTGCACTCACTACTCTGCACTCACTACTCTGCACTCACTACTCTGCACTCACTACTCTGAACTCACTACTCTGAACTCACTACTCACTACTCTGCACTCACGTCTCTGCACTCACGTCTCTGCACTCACTACTCTGCACTCACGTCTCTGCACTCACGTCTCTGCACTCACTACTCTGCACTCACTACTCTGCACTCACTACTCTGCACTCACTACTCTGCACTCACTGCTCACTTCTCTGCATTCACTTCTCTGCACTCACTTCTCTGCACTCACTACTCTGCACTCACTACTCTGCACTCACTACTCTGCACTCACTACTCTGCACTCACTACTCTGCACTCACTACTCTGCACTCACTACTCTGCACTCACTACTCACTACTCTGCACTCACTACTCACTACTCTGCACTCACTACTCTGAACTCACTACTCACTACTCTGAACTCACTACTCTGCACTCACTACTCTGCACTCACTACTCTGCACTCACTACTCTGCACTCACTACTCTGCACTCACTACTCTGCACTCACTACTCTGCACTCACTTCTCTGCACTCACTTCTCTGCACTCACTTCTCTGCACTCACTTCTCTGCACTCACTACTCTGCACTCACTACTCTGCACTCACTACTCTGCACTCACTACTCTGCACTCACTACTCACTACTCTGCACTCACTACTCACTACTCTGCACTCACTACTCACTACTCTGCACTCACTACTCACTACTCACTACTCTGCACTCACTACTCTGAACTCACTACTCACTACTCTGAACTCACTACTCTGCACTCACTACTCTGCACTCACTACTCTGCACTCACTACTCACTACTCTGCACTCACTACTCAATACTCTGCACTCACTACTCACTACTCTGCACTCACTACTCAATACTCTGCACTCACTACTCTGAACTCACTACTCACTACTCTGAACTCACTACTCTGCACTCACGTCTCTGCACTCACTACTCTGCACTCACTACTCTGCACTCACTACTCTGCACTCACTACTCTGCACTCACTACTCTGCACTCACTACTCTGCACTCACTACTCTGCACTCACTACTCTGCACTCACTACTCTGCACTCACAACTCTGCACTCACTACTCACTACTCTGCACTCACTACTCACTACGCACTCACTACTCTGCACTCACTACTCACTACTCTGCACTCACTACTCAGCACTCACTACTCTGCACTCACTACTCTGCACTCACTACTCTGCACTCACTTCTCTGCACTCACTACTCTGCACTCACTACTCTGCACTCACTACTCTGCACACACTACTTTGCACTCACTACTCTGCACACACTACTCACTACTCTGCACTCACTTCTCTGCACTCACTTCTCTGCACTCACTACTCTGCACTCACTTCTCTGCACTCACTTCTCTGCACTCACTACTCTGCACTCACTACTCTGCACTCACTACTCACTACTCTGCACTCACTACTCACTACTCTTCACTCACTACTCACTACTCTGCACTCACTATTCTGCACTCACTACTCTGCACTCACTACTCTGCACTCACTACTCTGCACTCACTACTCTGCACTCACTACTCTGCACTCACTACTCTGCACTCACTACTCACTACTCTGCACTCACTACTCACTACTCTTCACTCACTACTCACTACTCTTCACTCACTACTCACTACTCTGCACTCACTATTCTGCACTCACTACTCTGCACTCACTACTCTGCACTCACTACTCTGCACTCACTACTCTGCACTCACTACTCTGCACTCACTACTCTGCACTCACGACTCTGCACTCACGACTCTGCACTCACGACTCTGCACTCACGACTCTGCACTCACGACTCTGCACTCACGACTCTGCACTCACGACTCTGCACTCACGACTCTGCACTCACGACTCTGCACTCACTACTCTGCACTCACTACTCTGCGCTCTGCACTCACTACTCTGCACTCACTACTCTGCACTCACTACTCTGCGCTCTGCACTCACTACTCTGCACTCACTACTCTGCACTCACTACTCACTACTCTGCACTCACTACTCTGCACACACTACTCACTACTCTGCACTCACTACTCTGCACACACTACTCACTACTCTGCACTCACTACTCACTACTTTGCACTCACTACTCTGCACTCACTACTCACTACTCTGCACTCACTACTTTGCACTCACTACTCACTACTCTGCACTCACTACTCACTACTCTGCACTCACTTCTCTGCACTCACTTCTCTGCACTCACTTCTCTGCACTCACTTCTCTGCACTCACTTCTCTGCACTCACTTCTCTGCACTCACTTCTCTGCACTCACTACTCTGCACTCACTACTCTGCACTCACTACTCTGCACTCACTACTCTGCACTCACTACTCACTACTCTGCACTCACTACTCACTACTCTGCACTCACTACTCTTCACTCACTACTCACTACTCTGCACTCACTACTCTGCACTCACTACTCTGCACTCACTACTCTGCACTCACTACTCTGCACTCACTACTCTGCACTCACTACTCTGCACTCACTACTCTGCACTCACTTCTCTGCACTCACTTCTCTGCACTCACTTCTCTGCACTCACGACTCTGCACTCACGACTCTGCACTCACGACTCTGCACTCACGACTCTGCACTCACGACTCTGCACTCACGACTCTGCACTCACGACTCTGCACTCACGACTCTGCACTCACGACTCTGCACTCACGACTCTGCACTCACTACTCTGCACTCACTACTCTGCGCTCTGCACTCACTACTCTGCGCTCTGCACTCACTACTCTGCGCTCACTACTCTGCACTCACTACTCTGCACACACTACTCTGCACTCACTACTCTGCACACACTACTCACTACTCTGCACTCACTACTTTGCACTCACTACTCTGCACTCACTACTCACTACTCTGCACTCACTACTTTGCACTCACTACTCACTACTCTGCACTCACTACTCACTACTCTGCACTCACTTCTCTGCACTCACTTCTCTGCACTCACTACTCTGCACTCACTACTCTGCACTCACTACTCTGCACTCACTACTCTGCACTCACTACTCTGCACTCACTACTCTGCACTCACTACTCTGCACTCACTACTCTGCACTCACTACTCTGCACTCACTTCTCTGCACTCACTTCTCTGCACTCACTTCTCTGCACTCACTTCTCTGCACTCACTTCTCTGCACTCACTTCTCTGCACTCACGACTCTGCACTCACGACTCTGCACTCACGACTCTGCACTCACGACTCTGCACTCACGACTCTGCACTCACGACTCTGCACTCACGACTCTGCACTCACTACTCACTACTCTGCACTCACTTCTCTGCACTCACTTCTCTGCACTCACTTCTCTGCACTCACTTCTCTGCACTCACTTCTCTGCACTCACTACTCTGCACTCACTACTCTGCACTCACGACTCTGCACTCACGACTCTGCACTCACGACTCTGCACTCACGACTCTGCACTGACGACTCTGCACTCACTACTCTGCACTCACTACTCTGCACTCACTACTCTGCACTCACTACTCTGCACTCACTACTCTGCACTCACTACTCTGCACTCACTACTCTGCACTCACTACTCTGCACTCACTACTCTGCACTCACTACTCACTACTCTGCACTCACTTCTCTGCACTCACTTCTCTGTACTCACTTCTCTGCACTCACTTCTCTGCACTCACTACTCTGCACTCACGACTCTGCACTCACGACTCTGCACTCACGACTCTGCACTCACGACTCTGCACTCACGACTCTGCACTCACGACTCTGCACTCACTACTCTGCGCTCTGCACTCACTACTCTGCGCTCTGCACTCACTACTCTGCACTCACTACTCTGCGCTCTGCACTCACTACTCTGCACTCACTACTCTGCACTCACTACTCTGCACTCACTACTCACTACTCTGCACTCACTACTCTGCACACACTACTCACTACTCTGCACTCACTACTCACTACTTTGCACTCACTACTCTGCACTCACTACTCACTACTCTGCACTCACTACTTTGCACTCACTACTCTCTACTCTGCACTCACTACTCACTACTCTGCACTCACTTCTCTGCACTCACTACTCTGCACTCACTACTCTGCACTCACTACTCTGCACTCACTACTCTGCACTCACTACTCTGCACTCACTACTCTGCACTCACTACTCTGCACTCACTTCTCTGCACTCACTTCTCTGCACTCACTTCTCTGCACTCACTTCTCTGCACTCACTTCTCTGCACTCACTACTCTGCACTCACTACTCTGCACTCACTACTCTGCACTCACTACTCTGCACTCACTACTCACTACTCTGCACTCACTACTCACTACTCTGCACTCACTTCTCTGCACTCACTACTCTGCACTCACTTCTCTGCACTCACTACTCTGCACTCACTACTCTGCACTCACTACTCTGCACTCACTACTCTGCACTCACTACTCTGCACTCACTACTCTGCACTCACTACTCTGCACTCACTACTCTGCACTCACTACTCTGCACTCACTACTCACTACTCTGCACTCACTACTCACTACTCTGCACTCACTTCTCTGCACTCACTACTCTGCACTCACTTCTCTGCACTCACTACTCTGCACTCACTACTCTGCACTCACTACTCTGCACTCACTACTCTGCACTCACTACTCACTACTCTGCACTCACTACTCTGCACTCAATACTCTGCACTCAATACTCTGCACTCAATACTCTGCACTCAATACTCTGCACTCAATACTCTGCACTCAATACTCTGCACTCAATACTCTGCACTCACTACTCACTACTCTGCACTCACTACTCACTACTCTGCACTCACTTCTCTGCACTCACTTCTCTGCACTCACTTCTCTGCACTCACTTCTCTGCACTCACTACTCTGCACTCACTACTCTGCACTCACTACTCTGCACTCACTTCTCTGCACTCACTTCTCTGCACTCACTACTCTGCACTCACTACTCTGCACTCACTACTCTGCACTCACTACTCACTACTCTGCACTCACTACTCTGCACTCACTACTCACTACTCTGTACTCACTTCTCTGCACTCACTACTCTGCACTCACTACTCTGCACTCACTACTCTGCACTCACTACTCTGCACTCACTACTTTGCACTCACTACTCTGCACTCATAACTCACTACTCTGCACTCACTACTCTGCACTCACTACTCTGCACTCACTACTCTGCACTCACTACTCTGCACTCACTACTCTGCACTCACTACTCTGCACTCACTACTCTGCACTCACTACTCTGCACTCACTACTCTGCACTCACTACTCTGCACTCACTACTCTGCACTCACTACTCTGCACTCACTACTCTGCACTCACTACTCTGCACTCACTACTCTGCACTCACTACTCTGCACTCACTACTCTGCACTCACTACTTTGCACTCACTACTCTGCACTCATAACTCACTACTCTGCACTCACTACTCTGCACTCACTACTCTGCACTCACTACTCTGCACTCACTACTCTGCACTCACTACTCTGCACTCACTACTCTGCACTCATAACTCACTACTCTGCACTCACTACTCTGCACTCACTACTCTGCACTCATAACTCACTACTCTGCACTCACTACTCTGCACTCACTACTCTGCACTCACTACTCTGCACTCACTACTCTGCACTCATAACTCACTACTCTGCACTCACTACTCTGCACTCACTACTCTGCACTCACTACTCTGCACTCACTACTCTGCACTCACTACTCTGCACTCACTACTCTGCACTCACTACTCTGCACTCACTACTCTGCACTCACTACTCACTACTCTGCACTCACTACTCACTACTCTGCACTCACTACTCACTACTCTGCACTCACTACTCACTACTCTGCACTCACTTCTCTGCACTCACTACTCTGCACTCACTACTCTGCACTCACTACTCTGCACTCACTACTCTGCACTCACTACTCTGCACTCACTACTCTGCACTCACTACTCTGCACTCATAACTCACTACTCTGCACTCACTACTCTGCACTCACTACTCTGCACTCACTACTCTGCACTCACTACTCTGCACTCACTACTCACTACTCTGAACTCACTACTCTGCACTCACTACTCTGCACTCACTACTCTGCACTCACTACTCTGCACTCACTACTCTGCACTCACTACTCTGCACTCACTACTCACTACTCTGCACTCACTACTCACTACTCTGCACTCACTACTCTGCACTCACTACTCACTACTCTGAACTCACTACTCTGCACTCACTACTCTGCACTCACTACTCTGAACTCACTACTCTGCACTCACTACTCTGCACTCACTACTCTGCACTCACTACTCTGCACTCACTACTCTGCACTCACTACTCTGCACTCACTACTCACTACTCTGCACTCACTACTCACTACTCTGCACTCACTTCTCTGCACTCACTACTCTGCACTCACTACTCTGCACTCACTACTCTGCACTCACTACTCACTACTCTGCACTCACTACTCACTACTCTGCACTCACTACTCACTACTCTGCACTCACTACTCACTACTCTGCACTCACTTCTCTGCACTCACTACTCTGCACTCACTACTCTGCACTCACTACTCTGCACTCACTACTCTGCACTCACTACTCTGCACTCACTACTCTGCACTCATAACTCACTACTCTGCACTCACTACTCTGCACTCACTACTCTGCACTCACTACTCTGCACTCACTACTCTGCACTCACTACTCACTACTCTGAACTCACTACTCTGCACTCACTACTCTGCACTCACTACTCTGCACTCACTACTCTGCACTCACTACTCTGCACTCACTACTCTGCATTCACTACTCACTACTCTGCACTCACTACTCTGCACTCACTACTCTGCACTCACTACTCAGCACTCACTACTCTGCACTCACTACTCTGCACTCACTACTCTGCACTCACTACTCTGCACTCACTACTCTGCACTCACTACTCTGCACTCACTACTCTGCACTCACCACTCAGCACTCACCACTCTGCACTCACTACTCTGCACTCACTACTCTGCACTCACTACTCTGCACTCATAACTCACTACTCTGCACTCACTACTCTGCACTCACTACTCTGCACTCACTACTCTGCACTCACTACTCTGCACTCACTACTCTGCACTCACTACTCTGCACTCATAACTCACTACTCTGCACTCACTACTCTGCACTCACTACTCTGCACTCACTACTCTGCACTCACTACTCTGCACTCACTACTCACTACTCTGCACTCACTTCTCTGCACTCACTTCTCTGCACTCACTACTCTGCACTCACTACTCTGCACTCACTACTCTGCACTCACTACTCTGCACTCACTACTCACTACTCTGCACTCACTACTCACTACTCTGCACTCACTACTCACTACTCTGCACTCACTACTCACTACTCTGCACTCACTACTCACTACTCTGCACTCACTTCTCTGCACTCACTACTCTGCACTCACTACTCTGCACTCACTACTCTGCACTCATAACTCACTACTCTGCACTCATAACTCACTACTCTGCACTCACTACTCTGCACTCACTACTCTGCACTCACTACTCTGCACTCACTACTCTGCACTCATAACTCACTACTCTGCACTCATAACTCACTACTCTGCACTCACTACTCTGCACTCACTACTCTGCACTCACTACTCTGCACTCACTACTCACTACTCTGCACTCACTACTCTGCACTCACTACTCTGCACTCACTACTCACTACTCTGCACTCACTACTCTGCACTCACTACTCTGCACTCACTACTCTGCACTCACTACTCTGCACTCACTACTCTGCACTCACTACTCACTACTCAGCACTCACTACTCTGCACTCACTACTCTGCACTCACCACTCAGCACTCACCACTCTGCACTCACCACTCACTACTCTGAAAGCAGGCAAGGCTACTGACTAATTTTACTCTGGTCACGGTTAACACTCTTTTCTAGAAGAGAATAGACACGTTTATCTCGGTAGGTTGAATTAAAAAAAACACATGGCGCACCCTGGTGTCCAATAAAGAAGAGGCGATCAGTAACGAGCAGACTGTACTGAATGTTCTGTGTACATTCGCAGAATCCTTCAAAGCACATCTGACATCATTCTTTGCTCCCGCCATTCCGGTACTTTACACTGCAAACACTCCCGCAAGTCCATGCAATTAGAGGACATCACATTCTGAACAAGCACCTACCTCTCAGTGCCCTCACTGCGTTGCAAAACTTCTCGATGCCGGCCAGGAAGAGAACAGTGATCGGCGCGCGGCGGGGACGCTGGCGCCGTGAGCGTGCGCAGGACTGAATCCGGGCGTGGCCAGCACTTGTCGCACTTCTCCCATTGAGAATGCTGGGCGAGTGCCCAGCTCTTGTCTCCTTTTGTCGGCTTTATAGACTGAAACGATTGCAATAGTTCTCTGCCGAGAACGCGCTTCACGCGTCTCTAGGCCGAGACCTAAAGATGCAGAGAAGATGATCAATACACAAAATAAAGGGGTTAGAAAGAAGCACCTCGGGATAGCTGGTGTCCCATCATTACACATTCAAGTATCCAGTGTCATCATCTGGAATTCCAAACAACTCTCTCAAGTCCCTCCTCGATCCCAGAGGGGAACAGAAAGAATGAGTTGTATTCTCTTGTGCGGTTCTCACAAAAGAAAACCAATACAGAAGGGACTCTTTCTTTTTATATATTTATCTGAAATATTTCTTAAGTGCAGTGCAAGAAGAAGGAAAAAAAGTGTGATTTAAAATAATATAGATAACAGAGATGAGGTATGTAGATAGTCCTTTTTTTTACAATCTCTAATTTGTTTTCCTGCATAAAACCAGTGTGAAAGTGAAAAAGAAACAGCTATGAATTAATCACTGTTTCAACAGTCAACATGTTTCAGCCACTAGGATGATTCTCTCTGGCTTTCTTCAGGACCTAGACAAACACAACGTTGTCACTGCAAATAATAGGATTTCATACATACAGTTTAAATGCTGATGTATCAGTATTCAGATCCTCAATACAAGCATGATGCATTACGGCATCAGAAAAAATAAGTGAGGGTGAAATACATCTGCATCCAATAGTTTTGCGACATACTTTTTCTTTGGAATCGCAGTGGTAGAAGAAGTTATGCTTACCATTGCTTGTCAAGGACTAGGCCTCACCTCTGTTGGCACCAGCTCAAGTTTTGAAAAGGCCCCGCTCTGTGGGTTAATCATAATCCAACAACAACAGTTTATGGAAAAAACATCTATGTATGGTTGTAGATATATTCTATGCCCTCAAACCATTCGTTGTTATTTAAAAATACAGGCATACTGTTTAACATCATAACTACAGTCCAGGTATATCTCAGGTCTAGCAAACGATAACAGAATATCAAAAAGGAGCTTGTGTTCAAATTAACTCTGTATATGAAATTATGCTATTTGAAGTTGTCTTAATAAGAGATTGTCACTATGTTCTGTCGCAAGTTTGGAAACGAGGAACATCCCATCCCCGAGCCAATAGTCCCAGTAGTGACCTTAGTCTGCTTAGACCAGAACAGATTAGTCTGGAGTTCTCTAAAAACCACTTGTTAGACTCCAACCTTTAAGCATTCATTGCTGAGATTACAACATACCATGAGAAGTACTCTGAGCGTATAAATAAGATATCATACGCGATTATTGAAAGACTGGTACAATTACCGATCTTCAGTTTAGCGTCTAGTTAGAAAGGTATTGGATTACCATATACTGCCCCATTCTTACGTTCGACTGCACATGGGGTGCCATACCGGCAAGGCAGAATTCATTCTAATCGCAGCTACGTTGCTATCTATAGTAGGTTTGCTCTCACTCCCATTACAGACCCGTAAAGAGGCACCACTCCCAAATACGGGCTGTCGCGTAAATTTGTACAATCAAAAGGACCAAAGCCCTCACCTGTCCGTCGGTACCTCCAGGTAGAAACTTCACTGGAGTGGAGGTACCCGACTCCTGGGCAGGCGGTCTTTATATGTGGAAGAATTCAGGTGTTGCAAATAAACGTGCATAGGGCACAGATAAATGACGTCATGTTGAGAACTACAGATTGCGGATATACTACCGGGAAATGTAGTTTAATGTCAAAAATTTAATCTATGCACGATTCTTGCAAAATAAACTGAGTATATAGTCCATTCTAATTTGTTACTAATACATTGACTTCGCGTGTTTCGGCTATGTTTATACCTACACTCGTATGAACAGAAATGATCTCTCAATGTGGTTAATTTTTCATTTTTAACCACGCAATATCAATATGGGCTATTCAAAGTTTTTTGGCATGTTGTTTACATCGGAACGGGGACAGTAAAACATCTTTCACATCTTTTCCGTGTCTACACAGTCTACTTGGCTGACAGTGAATGTCGACAGTAATCTAGAAGGACTACACGCTTGCCTTCTTGCTGCCGAGAGGGGTAGTGCAGTCTCATGTTGTGTATATCATATTCACATTGTGTAAGTGTATCGAGTATCCACTCTTATTTCACTGAATGTCCAATCTACACAAGATCGCTATAGGTACACTAACCATGTGTCATCCGGCTTTGTTTAAAACTATTGATCATCTTTTGATTTGGTTTTATATTTGGTGCATTGATATTCAGTAATACATTATGAGCTTGCACCGATAGGTCTGTCATGGCAAATGTCTAAGGTACTCTGCTTATGTTTTTGTCCGCTCTTCTACGTTTGACTCCTGGTCCCCATATATATATATATATATATAATGTTGTTGGTTGGGTCCAGTGCACTCGAGCATTTCTTCTTTTGCCTCTTGGTCTTCCTGGGCCAAACCCTAAAAAAGACTGGTCCTGAAAGTTTTGTGGATGTGATTGGAATTGTGGCATAGGAGACTGAAAGTGTGGAGGAGGGAAACCCCGAGGCGTTGGAGGCCACCATTGTTGGAATTGTGGTGTAGGTGGTCCACCTCACCCATTGGCCCTATGATATCTTCCTCGGACCCTCCCTCAGAACTGTTGTCTATCATCAGTAGGGGCTTCTCCCTTATTTGAACTTTTTCCTGAACTGGACCCTGAGTAAGAGGAGCCATACCATCTCCCTTTCTTCTTGAATTCAGGAGGAGAATAGTTATCGCTCATAAAGGGGTATACAACGTCAAGCTTAAAGCGGGCCAGATTTTTTTTACATTTCTCAATTTTCGTCATTAATATGTTGTCTTTGAAATCTTTGTTTGTCTTATTCGACTCGTCTTGGTTTCCTTGAATAGGGTACTCGTGATTGTAGCTTTAATTCTGTTGGATACATCTGCCAGTGGATTCCTTCCCTTGTGAATATCCCCTCCTCCAGCAACATTCGGAAAATAATTTTTTTAGCTCCTCACGCCGACGTGGACGACGTCACAGAAGCACGGCATTGTGCGCGGCTCCTCTGACGTCACTGAATCCATAATAGGACTCCGTCGGCGTGATGACATCAGTTTTCCTTTTTTCCGTGTCGTTGGCGCTAACGGATTTTCTTGGGATCTTCAGTAGCTCGTTTGTAACTTTGTTACTGTTGTCTTTTTCAAGTATTTTCTTGTCACCACTACAGAGTAACAAGTATTAGTTGGTAAATGCTGTCACCACTCCAGAGTAACATGCATTAGTTGGTAAATGCTATCACCAATCCAGAATAACATGCATTAGTTGGTAAATACTGTCGCCACTCCAGAGTAACATGCATTAGTAGGTAAATGCGGCCACCACTCCAGAGTAACATGCATTTGCTGTTACACGCTGACACTACTCGAGAGTAACATGCATTAGCTACAACATGCTTCCACTACCCTAGAGTAACCTGCATTCACTGGTAAACGCTCCCACCTTTACTGACTTATGCGCATTCGCTTTATCCACTCTGCTACTACCCCAGTGCCAACACCTCGGAGTAACAAATATTTACTGGTACTTACTGCCACCACCCCGGAGTAAGATGCATTCACTGGGTCACGCTGCCATCACCCCAGACTAACATGCATTAGCTGGTAAACACTGCCACCACTCTAGAGTAACATGCATATGCTGGTATGCGCTGCCACCATCCAGAGTAACATGCATTAGCTGGTAACTGCTGCCAACACCCCAGAGTAACATGCATTAATTAGTACACGCTGACACCACTCCATAGTAACACGCAGAAGCTAGTACATGCGGCCAACATCCCAGAGTAACATGCATTGGCTAGTACACGCTGACCCCACTCCAGAGTAACATGCATTAGCTAGTACACGCTGATACCACTCCAGAGTAACATGCATTAGCTAGGACACGCTGACACCACTCCATAGTAACTTGCATTAGCTAGGACATGCTGACACCACTCCAGAGTAACACGCATTAGCTAGGAAACGCTGACACAACTCAGGAGTAAAATGCATTGGCTAGGACACGCTGACACCACTCCAGAGTAACATGCATTAGCTAGGACACGCTGACACCACTCCAGAGTATTTATGCATTAGCTAGGACACACTGACACCACACCAGAGTAACATGCATTGGCTGGTACACGCTGACACCACTCCAGAGCAAAATGCATTAGCTAGTACACGCTGACACCACTCCAAAGTAACTTGCATTAGCTAGGACACGCTGAAACCACTCCTGAGTAACATGCATTAGCTAGTACACGCTGACACCACTCCAGAGTTACATGCATTAGTTGGTAAATACTGTCGCCACTCCAGAGTAACATGCATTAGTTGGTAAATGCTGTCACCACTCCAGAGTAACATGCATTAGTTGGTAAATGCTATCACCAATCCAGAATAACATGCATTAGTTGGTAAATACTGTCGCCACTCCAGAGTAACATGCATTAGTAGGTAAATGCGGCCACCACTCCAGAGTAACATGCATTTGCTGTTACACGCTGACACTACTCGAGAGTAACATGCATTAGCTACAACATGCTCCCACTACCCTAGAGTAACCTGCATTCACTGGTAAACGCTCCCACCTTTACTGACTTATGCGAATTAGCTTTATCCACTCTGCTACTACCCCAGTGCCAACACCTCGGAGTAACAAATATTAACTGGTACTTACTGTCACCACCCCGGAGTAAGATGCATTCACTGGGTCACGCTGCCATCACCCCAGACTAACAAGCATTAGCTGGTACACGCTGACACCATTACAGTGTTACATACATTAGCTGGTAAAATCTGATGCCACCCCAGAATAACACGCATTAGCTGGTAAACACTGCCACCACTCTAGTGTAACATGCATATGCTCGTACACGCTGCCACCATCCAGAGTAACATGCATTAGCTGGTAACTGCTGCCAACACCCCAGAGTAACATGCATTAATTAGTACATGCTGACACCACTCCATAGTAACATGCAGAAGCTAGTACATGCGGCCAACATCCCAGAATAACATGCATTGGCTAGTACACGCTGACCCCACTCCAGAGTAACATGCATAAGCTAGTAACACAGAAAGTGGCACTTGGGACTGTTTCTTCTACACCCAAAGCCTAAGTGTGGAGTCCCACAAGGGTCGGAACTCAGCCCCCTCTTGTTCAATGTCTACCTCGCTCCTCTCTTCACGCTGATTGCCAACTGGGGTGTCAAGGCAATCTCTTATGCCGACGACACCCAGTTGGTATTTCCGTATTCGGAGGTGTCGCAGGAGTCCTTCGCGAACTTCAAAGGCTGTCTCCAAGATATAGCCTGTTGGATGAACACGAATAAATTAAAACTAAATGCCAATAAAACCGAAGTGATCTTCTTTGGTAAAGGCCCTCCTCCTCCCTCAGATCTATGGTGGCCTACGGAGATGGGCCTAGCCCCCTTACCAAGTCGTACGGCTAAAAATCTTGGAGTAAGGTGGGACGATAGCCTGTCCTTTCCCTCGCATATTCAACAAGTTGCCGGCTGTTGCTTGAGTAAGCTGTGGAACCTCCGTAAGATCCTGAGACTCCTGCCGGAGAGCTGCCGGAAAACTATCATCCATGCCACTGTCACATCTAGGCTGGATTATGCCAACGGACTCTATCTGGGCCTACCAAAATACCTGACTAAAAAACTTCAGGTGGTCCAAAATGCGGCTGCGAGACTGCTGCTACGAATCCCATTTAAGCAGTCAGTCTCTCCGCATCTGCGATCACTACACTGGCTGCCAGTTACCAGCAGAATTAAATTTAAGGCACTTACGTTGGCCTTCAGATCTCTGTTTGGTACCTGCCCGGAGTACCTGAAAATTAGGCTCCCGAGATACTCCCAAGCCTGTGCGCTGCGCTCCAACTGCCGCGTTCAACTGGCTGTCCCACGAACTAGAAGGGCGCGATTGGGAGGTCGAACCTTTTGGGCAAATGTCACAACATTATGGAACGCCCTACCCCCAGCAATCCAGCAGGCCCCCTCTGAACTTTGCTTCAAGAAGTCGCTTAAGACTTGGCTTTTTACTCAACCTCGCTAAACTCTCTCACTTCTTACCCCCAGGTCAACTGTGTTCTACTAGCGCCAGGACACCTCCCCTGTGAGGTAGCTGTTCGCGCTCTACAAAATGCTGTATTATTATTATTAATAATAAGTAGTACACACTGACACCACTCCATAGTAACTTGCATTAGGTAGGACATGCTGACACCACTCCAGAGTAACATGCATTAGCTAGGACACGCTGACACAACTCAGGAGTAAAATGCATTAGCTAGGACACGCTGACACCACTCCAGAGTAACATGCATTAGCTATGACACGCTGACACCACTCCAGAGTATTTAGGCATTTGCTAGGACACGCTGACACCACTCCATAGTAACTTGCATTAGGTAGGACATGCTGACACCACTCCAGAGTAACACGCATTAGCTAGGACACGCTGACACAACTCCGGAGTAAAATGCATTAGCTAGGACACGCTGACACCACTCCAGAGTAACATGCATTAGCTATGACACGCTGACACCACTCCAGAGTATTTAGGCATTTGCTAGGACACGCTGACACCACACCAGAGTAACAAGCATTGGCTGGTACACGCTGACACCACTCCAGAGTAACATGCATTAGCTAGGACACGCTGACACCACTCCAGAGTAACATGCATTGGCTAGTACACGCTGACACCACTCCAGAGCAACATGCATTAGCTAGGACACGCTGACACCACTCCAAAGAAACTTGCATTAGCTAGGACACGCTGACACCACTCCAAAGTAACTTGCATTAGCTAAGACACGCTGACACCACTCCAGAGTAACATGCATTAGCTAGGACACGCTGACACCACTCCAAAGTAACTTGCAGTAGCTAGTACACCCTGACACCACTCCAGAGTAACATGCATTAGCTAGGACACGCTGACACCACTCCAAAGTAACTTGCATTGCTGCCAACACCCCAGAGTAACATGCAATGGCTGGTACACGCTGAAACCACTCCAGCATAACATGCATTAGTTGTACACACTGCCACCGCTACAGAATAACATGTATTAGCTAGAACATGCTGCTGCGACAACAAAGTGGGGAGACGATGCAGCCTATCTGGGCAGTCCTCCTGGGAGCTGGGGAACCGGATTCGAGTGTCCGCAGGGACGCTCAACTTCCTGTGATTCTAGGCAAATCGCTTAATATAAATCTGTAACAAAGCTCAAGTAACGCTGATACCCGCGATCTTAGGGGCTAGTCCGTTCTATATAAAACTCTAAATAAAATGTAATATGCAGTAGCTGTAAAAGCTGCCACCTCCCCGGAGTAACATGCATTAGCTGGTAAACATTGCCACCACCGCAGACTAACATGCATTAGCTGGCTCGACCCTGCCACATCTACACGTCATTTCCTAAAACGGAATATAATTTGGACGGAGATTAACATTTTCAAATGCCCGCTCACAAACATAAACTATTATTTTTACACCGGAAAAATGATGTTACTGGCTGGGTTTTTGACATCGCTTCGTGATTAATCACAAATAACTTCATACGAATCCTTGAGCTTTGGGAATTAAAATGTGACTCCAACGCCCCATCATTTCATTCTTTTCAAAGAGAACTTTGGGAATTGAAGAAAAGACATACTTCACTTTGCACTTCAAAAGTGCTTAAGATTTCTTTACTTCTTACTGTAAAGGAAATCCCCAAATTGAACACAATGAGCAAGAAAGTAATCCGATTGCACTTTGTACTGGTACCCGTCAGCGGAACTTCGTGCCTTCATTCTCCTCACTTCTGATGTTTTGACAGTTTTGGCGCCGCGTATCGCAGTAGAGCAGGTGTCTCCACCCGCTGAGTAGCTCGTGACTGCTCTCTAGACTTCGTTGTTAGCATTTATTTTGTATTCCTTCGTTGTTTTTTAGGGCTTTCAGCCCTTGCCCGCCCTCACTCAAACCAGCTTCTGAGATTGGCTGAATTGAGTTTAGCTGGGGCGGGCCAAACCCAATCCAGCTTCTGATATTGGCTGAATTGAGCTTAGTTTGGGCGGGGCGGGCCAAAGAACGTGACGTACTTCCTGAAGTCACGCGGTTGCCTGCCTTTTCCATGCTGGCCCAGCACTTCGTAATTGCCGTCTCATCCTCCGGACACTCTGCGCAGGACTGGTGAGTGTGACCCTGGCCTGGATTTCTATAGCAAGATAGTCAGGGCTTAATTTGAGCCGGGGCTTGCAGGTGCTTAGCACCGGCACCTAATTATGAGGGCCGGGTCTATGTCACGGCAGCTGCGGCATTGATTAAGTGCACCTGTGACTGTAAATTAAAGTCTCTAGTCGTAACTACTCGTGCGTTAAATAATGCATTCCTACTCCGAGTGTTAGTTACTGCGGGGCCGGCCGCCGGGCTCGTTGACACTAACAGAGAGTCTTAGTGGGGTGGGGGTGACGTGACGTGAGCCAGTCCACTGCACTTGTTTCGATTCTCCAGGATTCTTGTCAGCATCACATGAGTAGTAGGTAGTCTAGTCCTACCTTACTGTCTCTGACTGTTCAACTTCTTCAAAACTTGACTTCGCCTGCCAGTTGCAGGCAGCAGCGGGTCAGGCCGCCACAGGGCCGAGTCGCCATGACAGGGCCCCAGTGTGGGTGGGAGTCTGTTCTTGTGCTGGTTGGAGGCCAGGGCAGGGCTTTGCTGCGGGGGTGGGAGCTGTGCGCGGCAGAGGCAGCCACGCATGCGCAGATTCCAATGCACACTCATTTTCTCTGGCTGCCCGCCTCACCCCAGCATACCCGCCCGCACCTCCTCACCAGCAACAGCGTGAGGGCCGGCAGCCATCCCTGAGACCAGTCCTGCTCCTGCCTGAGACGAGACCAGTGTAGTGGTGGTGACGTAGCAGGAGTTGGGAGCTCAGCCACTCTCTAGACCAGTGCTCCTCAGCAGGTGAGGGCGAGGCAGGCAGGGCTTAGCCGATGGGGAAGGGAGGGGGGGGGGGGGGTGGCGGCGGGCGCTGGCTGGCTGGCGGTACTGGTAGCCAGTGTAGCATTACTGGTGCTGGTGGGTGGTCACTGGTGGTCAGTGACTGAGACTGGTGGTGACACTGACGTTAACTTAGGACCGATACAATAGGCGGTGTAGTAGTAGGCCGGCCCGGCCGGTGCCATAAAAAAAAAGTTGCGCAGTTGAGGCCTACCTACGGTGGGACAGACTGTAGTAGTAGGCCGGCCCGGCCGGTGCCATTAAAAAAAAAGTTGCGCAGTTGAGGCCTACAGTGGGACCGTGGAGTTGGTAAAAACCCTGGGCTAAGTGCATGTAAGCCCACAGGGTTAGATAGTAGTCACGCGATGTTAAACTTTGATACCAGAAGTAACCAGAATCCAAGCCTTGAGGCGAAAACTGTATCGGAGACGGAGTTTTAAGCGCCCCCAAAGACTCGCATCAGGCTTATAGCGCTTCGCATTGCTACATATCTAGTTTAATTCTGAACCCTTTTAGTGTGTAGCGCTGTACTGAACATTTGAAAAAGTGCCACGAGGCATCCAGAGATGCTAGCGGCCGAGCCGGGACAATGTCTGCCATCAGAGTAAACTTTGGAAAGGGGCCCCTGGCGTACATTCAGATGGGCTGTTGTGGGAGCCTGGAAGGATGTGCTCGGGTAAACAGTGGGGTCTTTGGCCTCTGCTACCATGTCACGGACTGGGGGAGCGCTGCTCAGGTCAGTGGGTACCGTTTTCCTCATTTTTCTAGTGTTAAAACATGGGGTACGATGCGCACCACCTGCAAGATGGAAGCCTGAGTCAGCCCTACTGGTCTGTGTGGTAAACAGTCTGGGCCTAGCCTGACGTTTAAAATTCATTTCAAGCACCCCCTGCATCCACTGGGGCGTGTTGTCTCTGCTGCGAGTGTTGGGGGCCGGAAATACTGCTTCCTGCCCTCCCCTAGGCTGGGGGTGAAGTATGTCTGCCCGGTATGTTCCAGGCCAGTGCCAGGAGCGATGGAGATCATTTCTGCTGCTCGTAGATCAGGTCTGCGCAGATTCTCCGCTACTGAATGTTTGAGTCGTACATGGGTGGGGGTGCATGTGCACCGAGGGCTGCACATTAGAACTGTTCCAAGAAGGCTGGGGTGTGGTCTCTGCTGACAGGTCGGGCTCTCATCCCTGCTGCCTTGGAAAGGGCTGGCACTGCGTCTTTGCTGGTGGGGGGGGCTGCATTTGATGGACAGTTGAATCTGACCTGCTGGTCACCTCGGAGGTACACTAACACCAACTTTCTGCCTAAAACTCCCTTGACCCCCACCCCCCTCTAACAAAGGGGCGTTCAAGGGCCCGAAAGGAAACGCTGTTCCACCCCCTCATTACTCGGTGGCTTTGTTGTCTAGGTTGCCTTAAGGCCTTTGATTTTAACATCAGCTGCCACTGCTCTTTACATCAGCCTTCAGTAACAAAGCGCGGTGGCAGCCGACCTTAAAATTGAAGGTCCTTGCAGGCACTGAGCTGCTACCGCGGTGGAGGCCAATGTTAAAATCAAATGCGCTTGCATGTCCTGAACGGCTTTCACTTACTACAGCACGCTTTAAAATTTGCCTTTGTGTTGGTCAATAAAAGCAGCTCAGTGCATGCAAGGCTCTTTATTTTAACATCGGCTGCCACTGTGCTTTATTATGTCTTCTTTCAATTTTAAAACTCCGTGTCAGCCGAAGTTGAAATCACTGATCCGATCCTCCCAAAACAGGCTCTTCACCTCTCTGTCCAGTCCTGTCACTCCCAGCCTCTCGTCGCCCACACTCTTCCTGTGTGCCAACTAAGGCAGCCCTGACACGGAGCTGTGTTTTGGTGCACCAGTTGTAGTAGGCGAGTTAGTGACGCATCACACAATTCCTAAAGGAAATAGGTTAAAATATTGTACCAATCATTACCTTCCCTTGGGCTGCTGCATTACCGATGCTTCTATCATGTCATGTTGGTAGTTTGGGAAGTGCTTCTTTCAAACTTCAGGCCACCTCTAGGCGCAGGGGAAGGGAGCAAGAGAAATGGAAATAAATGACTAGGAGATGTGGCAGCGGAAAAACAGGGAAGAGGTAATGGATGATCGGGGGCAGAAAGGGGAGTCGGATTTACCTGCACCCCCTGGAATAATCGACACAACAGGCAAATTTATTTGACCTTTTGGGCTCTCCCTTTTCATCAGCACCCTAGGCTGCTTATAACCATTTTTTTTTATCTAGGGGCATATCCGCAACAACCAGCGATAATTATCGTTAAGTGCACTTAGCGCTAGGATAATTATCGCCAGCTATTGCCAAATGTTATCGCTGAGATAGCGTGCTATTAGCAACGCTCATCTCATAAGTGATAAAATCCCAGGCGCAAGCTGGCAATTGTGCGATTATCGCTGGAAATCCAGTGATAACACAACGTTTGGCGATAGCTTGCTGTTAGGGCAGGGAAGACTCAGCCATGATATCCACCTTCCATTGGATATCATGGCTAAGTCAAACTATAAGCAGGCGTAAGGAAAGTAGCGATAACCAAGGTTAGCGCTACTTTTCTTATCTCTTTGCTTGTTAGTGGGCCCATTGATAATGGAGAAATGTCGGTTAGCGACATTTCTCCAGTATTCTGGGAAGGAATGCCCACTTTGCATCTCATTAGAGATGCAAAGGTGAGCATTACGGTTAAGGGCGCTAAGGCAAGGATTCGCGCAGTAGCGTAACCTTGCTGATTTAGAGATAAAATTATCGCCGCTTCGGCCGCAGAAGCGGTGATAATTTTTTATTGACACCTTGTTGATATGCCCCCATGTTCTACTTGTGGCAGTGCAATAAGATGTAATGTTTTCTCTCTGGTTCACGTGCACCTGTGATTTGGTTGTCCAGCGCAGGTTAGGTAGAACAATCGGGACACCCTGGCAGCCGTCTGGAAGTAGCGGCAAGTCTTTTAAAGAGGGAAACCTTTAGTGAGTGAACTCTAGGGTAGAGACTGCTGGCTTTCGGGAAGCCAGTGTGATTTCAGTAGCTGTGACATAGTCTTTAAAGGGTGGGCAATTTCCACTTCCTACTCCTTTTAGATGTTCTTGCTTAGTAAAGGCTGTTTCCGGAGGCTACTGTACCCCTTTTTAGGTCCCATCTACCAAAGGGCACAAGCTGGCTAGTTTCATAAGACCTATTGTGGACTTACCAAAATCTTGCAGGGTCATCTTTAAACATTTTGCCTTTCTCCCTGCCTTGTTTCTGACATGATGTTGGTGGTTTTAGGACTCTGGGCACTTTAGTACTGCTGTTCAGTCTAAAGCGCGTCTGCTCTCTGTGATAAATGTGGTAAGATTGGTCTACACCTGTTTGGGCTATTTAATTTACCTGTCAATCCCTTGTAAAGTAACTACTACTGGTGGGCTTGCAGAGCTGATTGCGCTACCCACCAAAGTAGCCTTGCAAACCTATCTCAGGCCTCTGCCATTGCAGGGCCTGTGCGCGCAGGGTCACTGCTGCTGTGAAGTGGCACTTAAAGTGTGTGCCATGTTTGTGGCTCACCTTTTACTGCATGTCAGTCACCCCTAAGGTAGGTCCTACCTAGCCCTATGGACAGGGTGAATTGTAGGTTAAAGTTAGGACATGTACCTTAAGTATATGACATGTCCTGATAGTGACAAACAGCCATTTTGGTTTCTCACTACTGTGGGGCTGCCCTCGCATAGAATGCATTGGGGGTTCTCGTTTCAGTGGTAAATCCTGATATGAGAGGCGCAGCGTGGTAAAGTTTGGTATCTTTGGAATAGTGTTAGAGTATTCCCCGGTCCACTTAGGATTGTACCTGCCCTAGTGAATGCTGCCCCCCCCCCCTGTGGTGTCTGTTGACGAGCCCCCACCTAACCATGGAGAAGTGGAGCCCTATCAACCGTGCTACAAAAAAAAACCAGATACAGTTGGGACTGGTTCCCCCAAAGCCCTGTGCTGCAGACAAAGAGAAAATGTGTATGAATACTGGGGCTGTGACCCCATGTAAATGTTGTGCTGTTTCTGTACTTGCTGTGGGCTTGCTGCTGCTGGGACCCAGAAGGAACTGCCATGATTGCTTGCCTCCCTGATGAAGGGGCCTGTGTGCTTGGCCTCCCTGGGCCCAGCTATGCCCCATGAACCTTAAGGACTTTTCAGGAACTGTGGACCCCAGTAAGCGCTACCTCTTACTTCTCTGGTGCCAGCCTGAATAGGAGTGCAGGTGCCGTGTAGCGCTGAGGGAAGTTTCATGTTGGGAACCCCAGCGTGAGGGGTTCTCCGTACCTGTGATGGAGCGGGAGGGCCCCCCCCCCACCTAATTCTGCCTCAATTTGTGCATTTCAGGGAGGCGGGTGCCCACCCTGACTTTATGGTTCTCGAGGCGTAAGGCCACCCCACATGGTTGAGCACTTGTTGGCGGGAGCCTAACCCGCGTTAGTACCGGTGTACTGCGGCCTACTCCCTTGCGGGATCCCGCCGCAACTATTACCCCCGGCGCGGAGCCCAGTGCAGCCTGCAGACTACTCGTGCTATTTACCTGGACAGCTGTCGTGAGACCTGGGTAACGACGTTGCCCTATAAGCCCCGTACAAACACATCGGCGCGGTCGCTGCCACATTGAGGAGGCCATTAGGCGCGAGTGGAGTCCCAGCCGTCCTTCATCCTTGTAGCTCCTGCTTTTTTGAGACTTTGCTGTAGGCGCGTGGCGGACAACCGGGGGAGCCTGCCGAGGCCTGCATCTCTATCGCACGCCCTCCCTTCCCCCCCCCCCCTACCCCCCCTCAACACAGAACTGTCGGGAGGGAAGCGCAGTGGCCATAATTCTACCCGCCAAAGCGGCAATTTTCGGGGACCATCGCAGCGGAGGCCCGTAGTGCTCGAACGCGGTTTTTTTTCAGGCCCGTGCCTCGGTTCTCCCCCCCCCCCACACACAATTCCTGTCCAGAGATCAACACTAGCCTGGCTGATCCCAAAATCGCATAATCACGAACGCCGAGGCGTACCATGGGTCGTGGCGACGCCAAACAATCCAAGATCCCGTTTGAAGCCAGGAAGACAACCAAAACGATGCCTGGGCCGGACTGCAGCCCCACCACATCCACACCGCCGGATGAGGAGTGGAAATCCCTACTTTTAGGCATGAAACAAAGCCTCTCCAGCATAGATGCCAAAATAGACACCATGAATTCCCGCATAGATGGGATTGTGGCGAAAATAGACCAAGATGACACGCGCATCAAAGAGGCCGAGGACAGAATCTCTGGATTGGAGGACGGAGCAGTCTCTGCGACCCGTCAAGCTACCCAAATGGACAGGCTCCTCAAAGTCATTGCGGACAAGAACGAGGACTTGGAAGCCAGGTACCGCCGGAAAGAGGTCCGCATTTTGGGCCTGGCGGAATCGACAAACACTGGAAAAATGGAGCCCTTTATAGAAACCTTGGTTACTGAACTGTTTGGGAAGGAATCCTTCTCCCGCACCTCATCGTCGAGAGGGCACACAGATCTCTTGCGGCTAGCCCTCCTCCAGGGGCTGCACCCAGGCCCATTATTGCACGTTTCCTGAATTACAAGGACCGTGACGCGGTGCTTCGCCGTGCCCGCGAACTTGGCACAGTGACCTATGGCAATGCCACCTTATCTTTTTTTTCCGGATTTTACCCCCGCAGTACAAGAAGCTCGGCGTAAATTCGCTGCAGTGAAAAAGTTGCAAACTCTAGAACTATCCTATGCCATGCTCTACCCTGCGAAACTGAAAATATCCTACCAGGGCAAACGGCACATCTTTGCCAACCCACAGCAAGTCGAAGACTTCCTGAAGCAGCAGAAACGTGACCGTGCCAGAGACGACAAAGAAGGGCGCCGCTCCAGGTCAAGCTCGCCGATGGAGCAACAAGACTGAAATTAACCAGGAATTTCCTTTGTGACAGTAACTTACATGCCTATGCAGCGCTGCTCAAGACACTCTACATTCCCGGTGAGGTACTTTTAAAGACTTCCTATATACTGGTCTGAACAATGAACTGTGCTCGGCAACCCACTTCCATCCCCAGACAGACGACCCGGTTATTCCCTGGCATCTGAGGGGTGTGAGGTGGGAGGCCCCTAGAATTGCTTCCCCAATGGGTGTACCCCTTTACAACCTCTCCCCTCTTAGGGAAGAGATACCTTTGAACTGTTGGTTTATTGTTTTTTTTTTTTTTTCTTTGCGGGATGTTGGGTGGGATGGGAGGTGCACTTTACCCAGCGGGTTGGGGTTGCCGGTGTGGGTGGACTGGGGTTCCGACAACTTATGGTCATAGTCATTGTAATTTTGAAGTGGGACTGGGGAGAGTGGATAGACTGGGATTCGAGATTTTTACAGGCACAGATAGCATGGCTTATTGCATGTATGACTACCTCACACTTGTTCAATGCACATTTCTGCACTTGTTGAGATGGGTGATATAGCGGATGCACAGCCTCTCCAACAACTGCAACTGATTTCGTGGAATGTCCGTGGGCTCAACAACCTGCGGAAGAAGAGACAGATTCTAGGATACTTAGATAGGCAGGGAGTATCCATCGCCATGCTCCAGCAAACACATTTGATGTCGGGAAATCCTCCACTATTTGCGTCCCGCTGGGCCTCCAGCAGAGTGTTTTCATCATACTCCAACTATGCTAGAGGGGTAACAATCTTGGTTAGACGTGGAGTGCGCTTCACACTTGATGGAACTGAAATAGATTCTACGGCAGGTTCTGCATGGTATGGGGAAGACTGTACTCTCATACGGTTCTTTTTGCATGTTACTATGGACCTAACACAGATGACCCATCCACACTCCTCACGCTATGGGGTAAAGTTCAGTCGTTGGGGATTGCACACGTTGTCTTAGGAGGGGATTTCAACTCTACACTTCGTCCCGACATGGACAGATCCCACCCACAAGCGACGCACTACACGCACACTCAACGTGCCCTCTCGAATATTGTCGAAGAATACCGCCTGATCGACGTCTGGAGACACATTCACCCCACGCATACACAGGGCAGTCACTATTCAGCGGTACACTCCACTTGGGTGCGATTAGACTACATATTCTGCACCGCGGGGCTCTCATCTTGGTTAGTTACAGCATCTCACCTCGCTCGCACCTTCTCCGATCACTTCCCAGTATTAGTGACGCTGCGGGTCCCACTGGATGTTTCCCCTTACTTAAATTGGCGCCTCAGCCCTGCCCACACGCGGCACGCAGATACGGTGAGGGAGATAGGCCTGTCAGGGCGCTCGCATCCGCGGTTAACCCCCCTAGATACCACAACTATATCACTACACTGCTAGACGAACACAATACACCCCAACGTAGTTTACCGGACCAACTTAGGATACTCGCTGATCATTACTCCACACTCTAGACTTCCCAAAGGTCCACTCCAATAAACTTAAACACCAATCTAGATGACACTGCACTCGCGTGGTTAGGCACATCCCAACAAAAATTCCTACATCCTCAAATTGGAAGAGATTACAGACGCTATAAAGTCCATGAAATCTGGTAAATCGCCGGGTTCGGACAGTCTACCAATTGACTTTTACAAGGCCTACATGCACATTCTTGCCCCGATATTACAACAAGTATATTACACAGCTCTAGAGGAGGGTATCCTACCGACCACTATGCGGGAAGCTCTTATTGTATCGCTGCTTAAGCCGGGCAAGCCACCTGAGTCTTGCGACTCATACAGACCCCTTTCCCTACTAAGCTCGGACATAAAAATACTAGCGGAAGTGCTTGCATCGCGCCTTAATCTGTTGATGGAACGGCTAGTGCTACCGGATCAAGCGGGTCCCGAATCGTGCTACCTCCCATAACTTGCGCACACTCCAGGCAGTAATACAGGACATTACTCCCTCATGTGAAGCGGCCACCGTATTTCTAGATGCCACAAAGGCTTTCGATGCGCTAGAGTGGGATTATCTGCTTGCGCTACTCGAACGGATGGGGTTTCCTTTTAGTTTCTTATACTGGATTCGACTACTATACTGTCAGCCGTTGGGTTATGTGCTACTTAATGACTCCCGCTCTCCCCCCTTCGAGATACACGGCAGGGGTGCCCGCTGTCCCCGGTCTTGTTTGCAATAGCGATCGAACCCTTAGCGGCCAAGCTGCGCCAACACCACAATCACCGCTCCCTCATATATCCGGAAAGACAATTGCTTATTGCATTGTACGCCGACGATATGTCCCTTTACGTACATAAACCTCAGGAGAACCTTAATCCTTTGCTACGCAAGATTACCAAATTCGGCGGTTTTGCAGGGATACAAATAAACTGGTCGAAATCAGCCCTGTTCCCACTGACTGAGATCACCACGCAATTCCCCCTTGATTACCCTCTACTCTGGGAGGCAGAGGAGATCAAATACCTAGGTATCAACGTGACAAGGCACCGTGATACTCTTATCAGAGCTAAATACGATACAGTCCTGGACAAACTGACTGAGAAAGTCACCAGGTGGATCCCTCTCCCAATATCGATGGCAGGGCGCATTTCCCTGATCAAAATGGTAGTGTTACCTAAACTACTGTACCTTTTCACTAACATTCCATATAACCCGGGCTCCCATTTTTTCAGGGCACTTAACTCACAAATATCAAGACTGATATGGGGTAGCAAACAACCACGGATTGGTATGAAGACGCTAATGCTCCCCTACCACCAGGGGGGATTCGACGTCCCCAATTTCCGGAGATACTATGATTGTGCGCAAGCCCACTTTGCTGCATACTGGCTACACCCCCCCCCCCCCCTTTATGGCGCATCTGGCAGTCGAAGATGGCAACATGAGGCCAACGCAACCATCGGGCTACCTCTACTCGGACTCTAAAATTGTAGACCGTGATCCCACTACGGTTGATTGTACGGTGCTTGCCTGGAGGCGCTTAGCGGACGCTATGGGTACGCCATTCCTATACTCACCATTTATGACACTAGCACACGGCCCACGACTCCGTATCACTTGCGAGGAAATAGGCCGTAAAATGCTTACGAGGTTAGCACTCCACACATGGGGTGACCTGTATCTGCAGGGCAGTTTCCGAACATCAGCACAATTCTTGGGAGAACTCCCCATCAGTCATGGATACGTTCTTATATGTGCGTCTAAGGCAGAATGTGAAAGCAATCACCCCTGCCTTCCCGGACGAACCGGACACGGTGCAGCCCCTCCATTCTTTACTCCAATCAGGCACACCGAAACATGTAGTCTCTATGCTCTATAAACACACACAAACAATTCCATCCCTACCCTTCCTTAGAGCAAGACGTGACTGGGACTGTGACCTAGATGCCCAAATGTCGTATGAACAATGGGAAGAGAGCTGTGCACACACTATGGCAGTGACAGGGAACACGCGCCTCAGACTCACACACTACAAGTTTTTGCATAGGCTTTACTATACGCCGGCCAAACTGCACCGCTTCAGACTCCGGGAAGATGACAGGTGTATGCGCTGTGGGGCCGAGGGAGCGGATTTTTTCCACCTCGCATGGACGTGCCGCGGAGTGGCAGCTTACTGGGAGGAAGTATTTGCGGCTATGTCGGACATTGTCGGGGTGGATGTGTCACCTTGCCCGAAAGTCGGGTTGTTGGGGCAAACATGCCCTGCACTACAGGCGCACCGTAAATTTTTTGCTTTGGGCATTCTTCTTGCGAAGCGACGGGTGGGATGCCGCTGGGGACGCGGGCGAGCACCCAAGTTTAAAGATTGGCTTACGACGATGACCACATGGCAAGACCAACTGCATAATTATGCAGAGCTCCTCCCCCATAAATCAAGACCCAAAGACGTATGGGGTCCGCTCACTGCGTACCATCTGCGTCTGCAAGCCACTACACAGCCAGACACAGACGCGCCAGGTCAGGGAGATGCCTCTGCAATAACACACACTGCGCCTCAAACCTAATACATAGCGCTTGCGGAACACATTTTAGTATATGGACCATACACGTTGACTCACTCATGCTATATTCAATAACGCCCTATGTGTCCGTATGGTATGGTATACCTACATATCATTACCAATTTCTCGGTTGAAAACATGGCGTACCACAATACTCTACATCGTCTAGCTAGTCCATCTGCCTCTTCCGCGACACCCGACGAGTGTGGATTTGACAGGCATGCTACTGGCCATGTTTCATCTTCCCACTACCTAGCCCTCAGTCCCACCTCCACAACCCCTCCTCCTAGAGCTGTAGGATTTCTCCACTGGGCATAGTGGGATCGGTGTAGAGCCCTCATAGCTAAGACATGATAAATGTAGCGGGCTCGATCTTGCGCCTAGAAAGCTCCCCTTCTCTCCTCACTATACGGCGGGGTTGGTACATGGAGGGAAGACCAGTTACACTAGACCCACCTGGTTGTCGGACCACATAGTTAAGTTGTAGTTGAATGTTGACAATAAAAAGCAAAAAATCGAAAACCTCATGCATTCTCTGCTCTAAGTGCGTCGTCATCTCCATTATTGCTAAATGCTGCCTCACACAGCTCCCTATAGTCCTTAACGCGGCCGGCCCTGACGGGTTGTAGGCGGCTTGCTGTGTCAGAAATGAACCCCCTCAATGAACAATTGGTGTTGCGGACATTATAATAGCTGCCGGCCTGTTTTTTTTTTTGCAGGAAGTAGGCGAAACAGCTGTGTAATTTACAATTGCCTTAAAGGTTTAAAAAAAAAAACCTTTCAGGTAGTTTTTTTGTGGTGTGCCTAGTGTGTTGCTGCTGTGAGTGTGATGCACAAACCCTTTACACATTGCCTCTGGGATAAGCCTGACTGCTCATGCAGAGCTACCAAGCTGCCGAGCTACCAAGGGGGTGAGCAGGGGTCTCCATTTTATTTTCCAGAACTATCCATGTGCACTCAGTTTGTTGGAGTTTTTCATTGGTAGTGCACTCATAAAAGGTTTCAAACCTCTTATTTCATCTCGGTGTCTAAAACTGGGGTATGAGAGGACATGATAGACAATGGAGGATCATTTTTGACTGTCTTTGGTTTTTTGCTGGAAGAGATGGTTTTAACAGATGCCAGAAGGTTGCCAGCCGTCTTGGCATAATGTGTAATAAAACATTGGAATGTTGGGAGCTCCATCGAAGACCATGGAGTGCTCCCTGCTTCTACGGGCCGGTAAAGGCCCGCAGAGCAACATTCCAATGTTTTACAAAGGCCTCTCGGAGCTCAAGAGGATTTAAATCCCCTCGAGCTTCGAGAGGCCTTTGTTTTATTTGTTAGAACATTTTGCCCTCTAGTGGCAGAATGTTCTAATAGCCGTATAGCCCTTTGTAGCAGGGCTATACCAGCTATTAAAGACCCGGTATAAAAGTCCCACGCCTTCGGTCGAGCCTTTAACGTGGGAGCGGGCCTTCAATAGCCGGTATAACCCGCAGAGGTGGGATATAAGGCTATATTACGATTAAGAATTATCATGTTTCATTCTGTCCATAAAATGAGCAACTATTTTACGAACGCAGATTGAAGGCAGTTAATAAAAGGAGGCACTTGAAAGCAAGCACAAAAAGTGCACAATTACAGTTGTATAGTCAAAACAGTAAAGTACAAAATTGGAATGCACCAGGCGCTAACAAAGATGACAAAATATAAAAAAAAAATGCCAAAGTCCTGTCCAGAGCATCCATGCCATTTCCCAAACACAGGGAGACAGAAGACGTCTTAAGAGAAATGCAGCAAATTCATATATATGCAAGAAACTGCAAATATCATAAATCAAATGTAGCATGTTCACAAATATTAATGATATCTCCGTTTAGCATCAGTTGCTTTAGTCAGGAAAGGCTTAGGCCTGATTACGAGATTGGCGGTGTTGCAGCAGGCCTCCATACCAGCACTCCGCTGCAATGCAGCGGGCCTCCATACCAGCACTCCGCTGCAACACCGCCAAACCAGTAGTCAGACCGCATGATGGATTCCGACTGGAATCCAGGTCGGACGGTCCTGGTTTGGAAGTCCAACAGCGGTGCCTTTCTAAGGCTCATATGTGAGCTTTAGAAAGACAGCAACGTGGGAGCGCCAAAGCATGTTCCTGCACGGCACGCGGAAACAGGGGCTGCATACAGACAGGGGGGTCACATCATGTGCCCCCCTGCATGCACCTCCAATGCATGCAGGAGAGAAAGCATAGTAATCATGTTGAAAAGCTGTTGTAATAGCCATATTTCTATTTTTGTTTGAAAAATAGTGGCTAATATTATTTAGCCACTGAGGAGAGCAGGTGGCGTGATGCACGAAATGGCGGACACGCACACTTTTACCTAATAGTACTGCTGCACCTCCGGCAGCCCTCCAAAGTATTGGGGGTTTAGATTAACGCATTTTAATGCTTGTGTCCTAATCCCAGCACTAAAATGCATTAGTCATGCATTATAGTGCTGCTTAACCCACCCAACAAGGCACTCACTATTAACGAAATTGTATTTAAGCAGCCAGTGTGCTAAAAAGTGGTTTCTCAGACAGAGCCAGAGCTTGCATCTAGTCTCACAAAAATAAATATGCAAGTCATGCGCTGGCGCATCTGTATTCTAAAAACGAGTACTGAGAAGTAGACACAAGCCCGGTTCTTCGTACCATATGGATTCTGAGTCTCTGAATGAACCACATGGTTGCGCTGAGCGCAGGATCAATCGATCAATAAATCAAGGTACTTGTAAAGCGCTACACACCAGTGAGGGTCTCAAGGCGCTATGGGGGGGTGGGGGGGGTCGGTACTGCTCGAAGAGCCAGGTCTTGAGGAGTCTGCTGTTCAGGTAGGCTTATCCGGCGTTGTGAAGTGCTTTGTGTGCGTGGGTGACGAGACGAGACCAGTGTAGTGGTGGTGACGTAGCAGGAGTTGGGAGCTCAGCCACTCTCTAGACCAGTGCTCCTCAGCAGGTGAGGGCGAGGCAGGCAGGGCTTAGCCGATGGGGAAGGGAGGGGGGGGGGGGGGGGGTGGCGGCGGGCGCTGGCTGGCTGGCGGTACTGGTAGCCAGTGTAGCATTACTGGTGCTGGTGGGTGGTCACTGGTGGTCAGTGACTGAGACTGGTGGTGACACTGACGTTAACTTAGGACCGATACAATAGGCGGTGTAGTAGTAGGCCGGCCCGGCCGGTGCCATAAAAAAAAAGTTGCGCAGTTGAGGCCTACCTACGGTGGGACAGACTGTAGTAGTAGGCCGGCCCGGCCGGTGCCATTAAAAAAAAAGTTGCGCAGTTGAGGCCTACAGTGGGACCGTGGAGTTGGTAAAAACCCTGGGCTAAGTGCATGTAAGCCCACAGGGTTAGATAGTAGTCACGCGATGTTAAACTTTGATACCAGAAGTAACCAGAATCCAAGCCTTGAGGCGAAAACTGTATCGGAGACGGAGTTTTAAGCGCCCCCAAAGACTCGCATCAGGCTTATAGCGCTTCGCATTGCTACATATCTAGTTTAATTCTGAACCCTTTTAGTGTGTAGCGCTGTACTGAACATTTGAAAAAGTGCCACGAGGCATCCAGAGATGCTAGCGGCCGAGCCGGGACAATGTCTGCCATCAGAGTAAACTTTGGAAAGGGGCCCCTGGCGTACATTCAGATGGGCTGTTGTGGGAGCCTGGAAGGATGTGCTCGGGTAAACAGTGGGGTCTTTGGCCTCTGCTACCATGTCACGGACTGGGGGAGCGCTGCTCAGGTCAGTGGGTACCGTTTTCCTCATTTTTCTAGTGTTAAAACATGGGGTACGATGCGCACCACCTGCAAGATGGAAGCCTGAGTCAGCCCTACTGGTCTGTGTGGTAAACAGTCTGGGCCTAGCCTGACGTTTAAAATTCATTTCAAGCACCCCCTGCATCCACTGGGGCGTGTTGTCTCTGCTGCGAGTGTTGGGGGCCGGAAATACTGCTTCCTGCCCTCCCCTAGGCTGGGGGTGAAGTATGTCTGCCCGGTATGTTCCAGGCCAGTGCCAGGAGCGATGGAGATCATTTCTGCTGCTCGTAGATCAGGTCTGCGCAGATTCTCCGCTACTGAATGTTTGAGTCGTACATGGGTGGGGGTGCATGTGCACCGAGGGCTGCACATTAGAACTGTTCCAAGAAGGCTGGGGTGTGGTCTCTGCTGACAGGTCGGGCTCTCATCCCTGCTGCCTTGGAAAGGGCTGGCACTGCGTCTTTGCTGGTGGGGGGGGCTGCATTTGATGGACAGTTGAATCTGACCTGCTGGTCACCTCGGAGGTACACTAACACCAACTTTCTGCCTAAAACTCCCTTGACCCCCACCCCCCTCTAACAAAGGGGCGTTCAAGGGCCCGAAAGGAAACGCTGTTCCACCCCCTCATTACTCGGTGGCTTTGTTGTCTAGGTTGCCTTAAGGCCTTTGATTTTAACATCAGCTGCCACTGCTCTTTACATCAGCCTTCAGTAACAAAGCGCGGTGGCAGCCGACCTTAAAATTGAAGGTCCTTGCAGGCACTGAGCTGCTACCGCGGTGGAGGCCAATGTTAAAATCAAATGCGCTTGCATGTCCTGAACGGCTTTCACTTACTACAGCACGCTTTAAAATTTGCCTTTGTGTTGGTCAATAAAAGCAGCTCAGTGCATGCAAGGCTCTTTATTTTAACATCGGCTGCCACTGTGCTTTATTATGTCTTCTTTCAATTTTAAAACTCCGTGTCAGCCGAAGTTGAAATCACTGATCCGATCCTCCCAAAACAGGCTCTTCACCTCTCTGTCCAGTCCTGTCACTCCCAGCCTCTCGTCGCCCACACTCTTCCTGTGTGCCAACTAAGGCAGCCCTGACACGGAGCTGTGTTTTGGTGCACCAGTTGTAGTAGGCGAGTTAGTGACGCATCACACAATTCCTAAAGGAAATAGGTTAAAATATTGTACCAATCATTACCTTCCCTTGGGCTGCTGCATTACCGATGCTTCTATCATGTCATGTTGGTAGTTTGGGAAGTGCTTCTTTCAAACTTCAGGCCACCTCTAGGCGCAGGGGAAGGGAGCAAGAGAAATGGAAATAAATGACTAGGAGATGTGGCAGCGGAAAAACAGGGAAGAGGTAATGGATGATCGGGGGCAGAAAGGGGAGTCGGATTTACCTGCACCCCCTGGAATAATCGACACAACAGGCAAATTTATTTGACCTTTTGGGCTCTCCCTTTTCATCAGCACCCTAGGCTGCTTATAACCATTTTTTTTTATCTAGGGGCATATCCGCAACAACCAGCGATAATTATCGTTAAGTGCACTTAGCGCTAGGATAATTATCGCCAGCTATTGCCAAATGTTATCGCTGAGATAGCGTGCTATTAGCAACGCTCATCTCATAAGTGATAAAATCCCAGGCGCAAGCTGGCAATTGTGCGATTATCGCTGGAAATCCAGTGATAACACAACGTTTGGCGATAGCTTGCTGTTAGGGCAGGGAAGACTCAGCCATGATATCCACCTTCCATTGGATATCATGGCTAAGTCAAACTATAAGCAGGCGTAAGGAAAGTAGCGATAACCAAGGTTAGCGCTACTTTTCTTATCTCTTTGCTTGTTAGTGGGCCCATTGATAATGGAGAAATGTCGGTTAGCGACATTTCTCCAGTATTCTGGGAAGGAATGCCCACTTTGCATCTCATTAGAGATGCAAAGGTGAGCATTACGGTTAAGGGCGCTAAGGCAAGGATTCACGCAGTAGCGTAACCTTGCTGATTTAGAGATAAAATTATCGCCGCTTCGGCCGCAGAAGCGGTGATAATTTTTTATTGACACCTTGTTGATATGCCCCCATGTTCTACTTGTGGCAGTGCAATAAGATGTAATGTTTTCTCTCTGGTTCACGTGCACCTGTGATTTGGTTGTCCAGCGCAGGTTAGGTAGAACAATCGGGACACCCTGGCAGCCGTCTGGAAGTAGCGGCAAGTCTTTTAAAGAGGGAAACCTTTAGTGAGTGAACTCTAGGGTAGAGACTGCTGGCTTTCGGGAAGCCAGTGTGATTTCAGTAGCTGTGACATAGTCTTTAAAGGGTGGGCAATTTCCACTTCCTACTCCTTTTAGATGTTCTTGCTTAGTAAAGGCTGTTTCCGGAGGCTACTGTACCCCTTTTTAGGTCCCATCTACCAAAGGGCACAAGCTGGCTAGTTTCATAAGACCTATTGTGGACTTACCAAAATCTTGCAGGGTCATCTTTAAACATTTTGCCTTTCTCCCTGCCTTGTTTCTGACATGATGTTGGTGGTTTTAGGACTCTGGGCACTTTAGTACTGCTGTTCAGTCTAAAGCGCGTCTGCTCTCTGTGATAAATGTGGTAAGATTGGTCTACACCTGTTTGGGCTATTTAATTTACCTGTCAATCCCTTGTAAAGTAACTACTACTGGTGGGCTTGCAGAGCTGATTGCGCTACCCACCAAAGTAGCCTTGCAAACCTATCTCAGGCCTCTGCCATTGCAGGGCCTGTGCGCGCAGGGTCACTGCTGCTGTGAAGTGGCACTTAAAGTGTGTGCCATGTTTGTGGCTCACCTTTTACTGCATGTCAGTCACCCCTAAGGTAGGTCCTACCTAGCCCTATGGACAGGGTGAATTGTAGGTTAAAGTTAGGACATGTACCTTAAGTATATGACATGTCCTGATAGTGACAAACAGCCATTTTGGTTTCTCACTACTGTGGGGCTGCCCTCGCATAGAATGCATTGGGGGTTCTCGTTTCAGTGGTAAATCCTGATATGAGAGGCGCAGCGTGGTAAAGTTTGGTATCTTTGGAATAGTGTTAGAGTATTCCCCGGTCCACTTAGGATTGTACCTGCCCTAGTGAATGCTGCCCCCCCCCCCTGTGGTGTCTGTTGACGAGCCCCCACCTAACCATGGAGAAGTGGAGCCCTATCAACCGTGCTACAAAAAAAAACCAGATACAGTTGGGACTGGTTCCCCCAAAGCCCTGTGCTGCAGACAAAGAGAAAATGTGTATGAATACTGGGGCTGTGACCCCATGTAAATGTTGTGCTGTTTCTGTACTTGCTGTGGGCTTGCTGCTGCTGGGACCCAGAAGGAACTGCCATGATTGCTTGCCTCCCTGATGAAGGGGCCTGTGTGCTTGGCCTCCCTGGGCCCAGCTATGCCCCATGAACCTTAAGGACTTTTCAGGAACTGTGGACCCCAGTAAGCGCTACCTCTTACTTCTCTGGTGCCAGCCTGAATAGGAGTGCAGGTGCCGTGTAGCGCTGAGGGAAGTTTCATGTTGGGAACCCCAGCGTGAGGGGTTCTCCGTACCTGTGATGGAGCGGGAGGGCCCCCCCCCCACCTAATTCTGCCTCAATTTGTGCATTTCAGGGAGGCGGGTGCCCACCCTGACTTTATGGTTCTCGAGGCGTAAGGCCACCCCACATGGTTGAGCACTTGTTGGCGGGAGCCTAACCCGCGTTAGTACCGGTGTACTGCGGCCTACTCCCTTGCGGGATCCCGCCGCAACTATTACCCCCGGCGCGGAGCCCAGTGCAGCCTGCAGACTACTCGTGCTATTTACCTGGACAGCTGTCGTGAGACCTGGGTAACGACGTTGCCCTATAAGCCCCGTACAAACACATCGGCGCGGTCGCTGCCACATTGAGGAGGCCATTAGGCGCGAGTGGAGTCCCAGCCGTCCTTCATCCTTGTAGCTCCTGCTTTTTTGAGACTTTGCTGTAGGCGCGTGGCGGACAACCGGGGGAGCCTGCCGAGGCCTGCATCTCTATCGCACGCCCTCCCTTCCCCCCCCCCCCTACCCCCCCTCAACACAGAACTGTCGGGAGGGAAGCGCAGTGGCCATAATTCTACCCGCCAAAGCGGCAATTTTCGGGGACCATCGCAGCGGAGGCCCGTAGTGCTCGAACGCGGTTTTTTTTCAGGCCCGTGCCTCGGTTCTCCCCCCCCCCCACACACAATTCCTGTCCAGAGATCAACACTAGCCTGGCTGATCCCAAAATCGCATAATCACGAACGCCGAGGCGTACCATGGGTCGTGGCGACGCCAAACAATCCAAGATCCCGTTTGAAGCCAGGAAGACAACCAAAACGATGCCTGGGCCGGACTGCAGCCCCACCACATCCACACCGCCGGATGAGGAGTGGAAATCCCTACTTTTAGGCATGAAACAAAGCCTCTCCAGCATAGATGCCAAAATAGACACCATGAATTCCCGCATAGATGGGATTGTGGCGAAAATAGACCAAGATGACACGCGCATCAAAGAGGCCGAGGACAGAATCTCTGGATTGGAGGACGGAGCAGTCTCTGCGACCCGTCAAGCTACCCAAATGGACAGGCTCCTCAAAGTCATTGCGGACAAGAACGAGGACTTGGAAGCCAGGTACCGCCGGAAAGAGGTCCGCATTTTGGGCCTGGCGGAATCGACAAACACTGGAAAAATGGAGCCCTTTATAGAAACCTTGGTTACTGAACTGTTTGGGAAGGAATCCTTCTCCCGCACCTCATCGTCGAGAGGGCACACAGATCTCTTGCGGCTAGCCCTCCTCCAGGGGCTGCACCCAGGCCCATTATTGCACGTTTCCTGAATTACAAGGACCGTGACGCGGTGCTTCGCCGTGCCCGCGAACTTGGCACAGTGACCTATGGCAATGCCACCTTATCTTTTTTTTCCGGATTTTACCCCCGCAGTACAAGAAGCTCGGCGTAAATTCGCTGCAGTGAAAAAGTTGCAAACTCTAGAACTATCCTATGCCATGCTCTACCCTGCGAAACTGAAAATATCCTACCAGGGCAAACGGCACATCTTTGCCAACCCACAGCAAGTCGAAGACTTCCTGAAGCAGCAGAAACGTGACCGTGCCAGAGACGACAAAGAAGGGCGCCGCTCCAGGTCAAGCTCGCCGATGGAGCAACAAGACTGAAATTAACCAGGAATTTCCTTTGTGACAGTAACTTACATGCCTATGCAGCGCTGCTCAAGACACTCTACATTCCCGGTGAGGTACTTTTAAAGACTTCCTATATACTGGTCTGAACAATGAACTGTGCTCGGCAACCCACTTCCATCCCCAGACAGACGACCCGGTTATTCCCTGGCATCTGAGGGGTGTGAGGTGGGAGGCCCCTAGAATTGCTTCCCCAATGGGTGTACCCCTTTACAACCTCTCCCCTCTTAGGGAAGAGATACCTTTGAACTGTTGGTTTATTGTTTTTTTTTTTTTTTCTTTGCGGGATGTTGGGTGGGATGGGAGGTGCACTTTACCCAGCGGGTTGGGGTTGCCGGTGTGGGTGGACTGGGGTTCCGACAACTTATGGTCATAGTCATTGTAATTTTGAAGTGGGACTGGGGAGAGTGGATAGACTGGGATTCGAGATTTTTACAGGCACAGATAGCATGGCTTATTGCATGTATGACTACCTCACACTTGTTCAATGCACATTTCTGCACTTGTTGAGATGGGTGATATAGCGGATGCACAGCCTCTCCAACAACTGCAACTGATTTCGTGGAATGTCCGTGGGCTCAACAACCTGCGGAAGAAGAGACAGATTCTAGGATACTTAGATAGGCAGGGAGTATCCATCGCCATGCTCCAGCAAACACATTTGATGTCGGGAAATCCTCCACTATTTGCGTCCCGCTGGGCCTCCAGCAGAGTGTTTTCATCATACTCCAACTATGCTAGAGGGGTAACAATCTTGGTTAGACGTGGAGTGCGCTTCACACTTGATGGAACTGAAATAGATTCTACGGCAGGTTCTGCATGGTATGGGGAAGACTGTACTCTCATACGGTTCTTTTTGCATGTTACTATGGACCTAACACAGATGACCCATCCACACTCCTCACGCTATGGGGTAAAGTTCAGTCGTTGGGGATTGCACACGTTGTCTTAGGAGGGGATTTCAACTCTACACTTCGTCCCGACATGGACAGATCCCACCCACAAGCGACGCACTACACGCACACTCAACGTGCCCTCTCGAATATTGTCGAAGAATACCGCCTGATCGACGTCTGGAGACACATTCACCCCACGCATCCACAGGGCAGTCACTATTCAGCGGTACACTCCACTTGGGTGCGATTAGACTACATATTCTGCACCGCGGGGCTCTCATCTTGGTTAGTTACAGCATCTCACCTCGCTCGCACCTTCTCCGATCACTTCCCAGTATTAGTGACGCTGCGGGTCCCACTGGATGTTTCCCCTTACTTAAATTGGCGCCTCAGCCCTGCCCACACGCGGCACGCAGATACGGTGAGGGAGATAGGCCTGTCAGGGCGCTCGCATCCGCGGTTAACCCCCCTAGATACCACAACTATATCACTACACTGCTAGACGAACACAATACACCCCAACGTAGTTTACCGGACCAACTTAGGATACTCGCTGATCATTACTCCACACTCTAGACTTCCCAAAGGTCCACTCCAATAAACTTAAACACCAATCTAGATGACACTGCACTCGCGTGGTTAGGCACATCCCAACAAAAATTCCTACATCCTCAAATTGGAAGAGATTACAGACGCTATAAAGTCCATGAAATCTGGTAAATCGCCGGGTTCGGACAGTCTACCAATTGACTTTTACAAGGCCTACATGCACATTCTTGCCCCGATATTACAACAAGTATATTACACAGCTCTAGAGGAGGGTATCCTACCGACCACTATGCGGGAAGCTCTTATTGTATCGCTGCTTAAGCCGGGCAAGCCACCTGAGTCTTGCGACTCATACAGACCCCTTTCCCTACTAAGCTCGGACATAAAAATACTAGCGGAAGTGCTTGCATCGCGCCTTAATCTGTTGATGGAACGGCTAGTGCTACCGGATCAAGCGGGTCCCGAATCGTGCTACCTCCCATAACTTGCGCACACTCCAGGCAGTAATACAGGACATTACTCCCTCATGTGAAGCGGCCACCGTATTTCTAGATGCCACAAAGGCTTTCGATGCGCTAGAGTGGGATTATCTGCTTGCGCTACTCGAACGGATGGGGTTTCCTTTTAGTTTCTTATACTGGATTCGACTACTATACTGTCAGCCGTTGGGTTATGTGCTACTTAATGACTCCCGCTCTCCCCCCTTCGAGATACACGGCAGGGGTGCCCGCTGTCCCCGGTCTTGTTTGCAATAGCGATCGAACCCTTAGCGGCCAAGCTGCGCCAACACCACAATCACCGCTCCCTCATATATCCGGAAAGACAATTGCTTATTGCATTGTACGCCGACGATATGTCCCTTTACGTACATAAACCTCAGGAGAACCTTAATCCTTTGCTACGCAAGATTACCAAATTCGGCGGTTTTGCAGGGATACAAATAAACTGGTCGAAATCAGCCCTGTTCCCACTGACTGAGATCACCACGCAATTCCCCCTTGATTACCCTCTACTCTGGGAGGCAGAGGAGATCAAATACCTAGGTATCAACGTGACAAGGCACCGTGATACTCTTATCAGAGCTAAATACGATACAGTCCTGGACAAACTGACTGAGAAAGTCACCAGGTGGATCCCTCTCCCAATATCGATGGCAGGGCGCATTTCCCTGATCAAAATGGTAGTGTTACCTAAACTACTGTACCTTTTCACTAACATTCCATATAACCCGGGCTCCCATTTTTTCAGGGCACTTAACTCACAAATATCAAGACTGATATGGGGTAGCAAACAACCACGGATTGGTATGAAGACGCTAATGCTCCCCTACCACCAGGGGGGATTCGACGTCCCCAATTTCCGGAGATACTATGATTGTGCGCAAGCCCACTTTGCTGCATACTGGCTACACCCCCCCCCCCCCTTTATGGCGCATCTGGCAGTCGAAGATGGCAACATGAGGCCAACGCAACCATCGGGCTACCTCTACTCGGACTCTAAAATTGTAGACCGTGATCCCACTACGGTTGATTGTACGGTGCTTGCCTGGAGGCGCTTAGCGGACGCTATGGGTACGCCATTCCTATACTCACCATTTATGACACTAGCACACGGCCCACGACTCCGTATCACTTGCGAGGAAATAGGCCGTAAAATGCTTACGAGGTTAGCACTCCACACATGGGGTGACCTGTATCTGCAGGGCAGTTTCCGAACATCAGCACAATTCTTGGGAGAACTCCCCATCAGTCATGGATACGTTCTTATATGTGCGTCTAAGGCAGAATGTGAAAGCAATCACCCCTGCCTTCCCGGACGAACCGGACACGGTGCAGCCCCTCCATTCTTTACTCCAATCAGGCACACCGAAACATGTAGTCTCTATGCTCTATAAACACACACAAACAATTCCATCCCTACCCTTCCTTAGAGCAAGACGTGACTGGGACTGTGACCTAGATGCCCAAATGTCGTATGAACAATGGGAAGAGAGCTGTGCACACACTATGGCAGTGACAGGGAACACGCGCCTCAGACTCACACACTACAAGTTTTTGCATAGGCTTTACTATACGCCGGCCAAACTGCACCGCTTCAGACTCCGGGAAGATGACAGGTGTATGCGCTGTGGGGCCGAGGGAGCGGATTTTTTCCACCTCGCATGGACGTGCCGCGGAGTGGCAGCTTACTGGGAGGAAGTATTTGCGGCTATGTCGGACATTGTCGGGGTGGATGTGTCACCTTGCCCGAAAGTCGGGTTGTTGGGGCAAACATGCCCTGCACTACAGGCGCACCGTAAATTTTTTGCTTTGGGCATTCTTCTTGCGAAGCGACGGGTGGGATGCCGCTGGGGACGCGGGCGAGCACCCAAGTTTAAAGATTGGCTTACGACGATGACCACATGGCAAGACCAACTGCATAATTATGCAGAGCTCCTCCCCCATAAATCAAGACCCAAAGACGTATGGGGTCCGCTCACTGCGTACCATCTGCGTCTGCAAGCCACTACACAGCCAGACACAGACGCGCCAGGTCAGGGAGATGCCTCTGCAATAACACACACTGCGCCTCAAACCTAATACATAGCGCTTGCGGAACACATTTTAGTATATGGACCATACACGTTGACTCACTCATGCTATATTCAATAACGCCCTATGTGTCCGTATGGTATGGTATACCTACATATCATTACCAATTTCTCGGTTGAAAACATGGCGTACCACAATACTCTACATCGTCTAGCTAGTCCATCTGCCTCTTCCGCGACACCCGACGAGTGTGGATTTGACAGGCATGCTACTGGCCATGTTTCATCTTCCCACTACCTAGCCCTCAGTCCCACCTCCACAACCCCTCCTCCTAGAGCTGTAGGATTTCTCCACTGGGCATAGTGGGATCGGTGTAGAGCCCTCATAGCTAAGACATGATAAATGTAGCGGGCTCGATCTTGCGCCTAGAAAGCTCCCCTTCTCTCCTCACTATACGGCGGGGTTGGTACATGGAGGGAAGACCAGTTACACTAGACCCACCTGGTTGTCGGACCACATAGTTAAGTTGTAGTTGAATGTTGACAATAAAAAGCAAAAAATCGAAAACCTCATGCATTCTCTGCTCTAAGTGCGTCGTCATCTCCATTATTGCTAAATGCTGCCTCACACAGCTCCCTATAGTCCTTAACGCGGCCGGCCCTGACGGGTTGTAGGCGGCTTGCTGTGTCAGAAATGAACCCCCTCAATGAACAATTGGTGTTGCGGACATTATAATAGCTGCCGGCCTGTTTTTTTTTTTGCAGGAAGTAGGCGAAACAGCTGTGTAATTTACAATTGCCTTAAAGGTTTAAAAAAAAAAACCTTTCAGGTAGTTTTTTTGTGGTGTGCCTAGTGTGTTGCTGCTGTGAGTGTGATGCACAAACCCTTTACACATTGCCTCTGGGATAAGCCTGACTGCTCATGCAGAGCTACCAAGCTGCCGAGCTACCAAGGGGGTGAGCAGGGGTCTCCATTTTATTTTCCAGAACTATCCATGTGCACTCAGTTTGTTGGAGTTTTTCATTGGTAGTGCACTCATAAAAGGTTTCAAACCTCTTATTTCATCTCGGTGTCTAAAACTGGGGTATGAGAGGACATGATAGACAATGGAGGATCATTTTTGACTGTCTTTGGTTTTTTGCTGGAAGAGATGGTTTTAACAGATGCCAGAAGGTTGCCAGCCGTCTTGGCATAATGTGTAATAAAACATTGGAATGTTGGGAGCTCCATCGAAGACCATGGAGTGCTCCCTGCTTCTACGGGCCGGTAAAGGCCCGCAGAGCAACATTCCAATGTTTTACAAAGGCCTCTCGGAGCTCAAGAGGATTTAAATCCCCTCGAGCTTCGAGAGGCCTTTGTTTTATTTGTTAGAACATTTTGCCCTCTAGTGGCAGAATGTTCTAATAGCCGTATAGCCCTTTGTAGCAGGGCTATACCAGCTATTAAAGACCCGGTATAAAAGTCCCACGCCTTCGGTCGAGCCTTTAACGTGGGAGCGGGCCTTCAATAGCCGGTATAACCCGCAGAGGTGGGATATAAGGCTATATTACGATTAAGAATTATCATGTTTCATTCTGTCCATAAAATGAGCAACTATTTTACGAACGCAGATTGAAGGCAGTTAATAAAAGGAGGCACTTGAAAGCAAGCACAAAAAGTGCACAATTACAGTTGTATAGTCAAAACAGTAAAGTACAAAATTGGAATGCACCAGGCGCTAACAAAGATGACAAAATATAAAAAAAAAATGCCAAAGTCCTGTCCAGAGCATCCATGCCATTTCCCAAACACAGGGAGACAGAAGACGTCTTAAGAGAAATGCAGCAAATTCATATATATGCAAGAAACTGCAAATATCATAAATCAAATGTAGCATGTTCACAAATATTAATGATATCTCCGTTTAGCATCAGTTGCTTTAGTCAGGAAAGGCTTAGGCCTGATTACGAGATTGGCGGTGTTGCAGCAGGCCTCCATACCAGCACTCCGCTGCAATGCAGCGGGCCTCCATACCAGCACTCCGCTGCAACACCGCCAAACCAGTAGTCAGACCGCATGATGGATTCCGACTGGAATCCAGGTCGGACGGTCCTGGTTTGGAAGTCCAACAGCGGTGCCTTTCTAAGGCTCATATGTGAGCTTTAGAAAGACAGCAACGTGGGAGCGCCAAAGCATGTTCCTGCACGGCACGCGGAAACAGGGGCTGCATACAGACAGGGGGGTCACATCATGTGCCCCCCTGCATGCACCTCCAATGCATGCAGGAGAGAAAGCATAGTAATCATGTTGAAAAGCTGTTGTAATAGCCATATTTCTATTTTTGTTTGAAAAATAGTGGCTAATATTATTTAGCCACTGAGGAGAGCAGGTGGCGTGATGCACGAAATGGCGGACACGCACACTTTTACCTAATAGTACTGCTGCACCTCCGGCAGCCCTCCAAAGTATTGGGGGTTTAGATTAACACATTTTAATGCTTGTGTCCTAATCCCAGCACTAAAATGCATTAGTCATGCATTATAGTGCTGCTTAACCCACCCAACAAGGCACTCACTATTAACGAAATTGTATTTAAGCAGCCAGTGTGCTAAAAAGTGGTTTCTCAGACAGAGCCAGAGCTTGCATCTAGTCTCACAAAAATAAATATGCAAGTCATGCGCTGGCGCATCTGTATTCTAAAAACGAGTACTGAGAAGTAGACACAAGCCCGGTTCTTCGTACCATATGGATTCTGAGTCTCTGAATGAACCACATGGTTGCGCTGAGCGCAGGATCAATCGATCAATAAATCAAGGTACTTGTAAAGCGCTACACACCAGTGAGGGTCTCAAGGCGCTATGGGGGGGTGGGGGGGGTCGGTACTGCTCGAAGAGCCAGGTCTTGAGGAGTCTGCTGTTCAGGTAGGCTTATCCGGCGTTGTGAAGTGCTTTGTGTGCGTGGGTGAGGAGCTTGAAGGTGCCAGTGCGGTTCTCAAGTGGGGGGTGATGTGGATGCGGCGGGGCACGTTGAGGATCGGTCTGGCGGAGGCGTTTTGGATGCGTTGTAGTCTACGCAGGTGTTTGGCTGGAATTCCTGAGTAGAGTGCGTTGCCGTAGTCTAGCCTGCTGCTGACGAGGGCCTTCGTCACCGTTCATCTTGTTTCGGTCGGGATCCACTTGTAGATCCTGCGGAGCATGCGGAGGGTGTTGTAGCAGGAAGACCTGCTTCACCATGGAGAGGGAGGAGTCTAGTACGAATCCTAGATTGCGTGCATGGTCGGTGGGTGTCGGGGCTGTCCCCAGCGTGGTTGGCCACCATGAGTCGTTCCAGGCTGAGGGGGTGGGTCAGAGGATGCGGACCTCCGGTTTGTCCCAGTTCAATGACAGATGTCTGCTCTTCATCCAGTCGGCGACTGCCTTCATGCCTTCGTGGAGGTTGGTTTTGGCGGTGTACCAGTACTTGGTGAGGGAGAGGATGAGCTGGGTGTCGTCGGCGTATGAGATGATGTTAAGGTCGTGATGGCGGGCCACTTGTGCGAGGGGGGCCACGTAGACGTTGAACAGCGTTGGGCTGAGGGATGAACCCTGGGGGACGCCGCAGATTATGTCGGTGGCTTCGGAAGTGTGGGAGGCGGACTCTCTGGGTTCTGCCGGAGAGTAAGGACGTGGTCCAGTCGAGGGCCTTCTCTTGGATTCCGTATACTTGGAGGCGGGTTTTTAGAGTACGGTGGCAGACTGTGTCGAAGGCGGCTGATACGTCCAGGAGGATGAGGGCTGATATTTCACCGTTGTCGAGTTGGCACCTGATGTCGTCTGTGGCAGTGATGAGGGCTGTCTCGGCGCTGTGGTTCTGTCTGATTCCGGATTGGAACGGGTCCAAGATGTTGTCTTCGAGGTGGTGGGCCAGATGCGTGTTGACTATTTTCTTGATGACCTTCGCCGGAAGCGGGAGATGGGAGATGGGCTGGAATTTCTTGTGGTCCTTGGGGGTCTGCCTTGGGGTTCTTCAGGAGGACGTTTATTTCGACGTGCTTCCAGCTTTTCGGGAATGTTGCTTTTTCGAAGGAGATGTTGATGACCTTCTGTAGTTGGGGTGCGATGGCTGTGTCTATTTGGTTGAACACGTGGCATGGGTCTGGCGGTGATCCCGAGTGTATCAAGTTCATGACCTTGCCTGTTGTTGTTGACGTTGAGCCAGGAGGTCAGGCGGGTGGTGTTCGTAGGGTTGGGGTCTGGTATTGTCGGGGTGGTTGTGGTGTTGAAGCTGTCGTGGATGTCAGCGATCTTACGGTGGAAGAAGGTGGTCAGTGAGTTGCACAGTACTTGTGAGGGCGGGATGTCATTGGTGTTGGCGCTGGCGTTGAAGAATTCCTTTACGATGCTGAAGAGCTCTTTGCTGTCTTGTGCGTTGTTATCCAGGCGGTCTTTGAAGCAAGATCTCTTGGTTTGTCTTATGAGGTGGTGATGTCTGCGGGTGGCATTCTTGTGGGCTGCACAGCTGTCTGGTGTGTGTTCGTGGAGCCATTTCTTCTCCAGATATTCCGGCAGCTGCGTTTGGAGGTCAGGAGCTCGTCGTTGAACCAGGTGGCTTTCTAGCTGGCGTGGTTGATGAAGGGTTTCTTGATCGGTGCGCGGGTGTTGGCGCAGTCTTCGATCCACTGCCTGAGGTTGCTGCGTCTGTGTCGGAGTCGGTTGGTGGGTCCTGGGTGAGGGTGGTGGTCTGCTGATTGATGAATTCAGACCTCAGCAAGGCCCAAAAGTACCGAAAGGGTTCGCCCTTTTGTGTACAAAGTCATTTGACTTACAAATGAAGTTGGCAAGGAAACTGGAAATACAAAAGCATAGTTTAATAAACCTTTAAAGGTGGTGATACAACCTCCACAACACTTCTACAGCATTGTACAGAGTAGCACACTGAATACAAGCACATGGCCCCTTTTATACACAGTGGAAGGGGTTCAGTTTACAGTTTAGACAGGTTACAACCACGTAAGGACATTTCTAAACATATCAGTAGGTGGAGCTAACAGTATTTCTAGAACATGGGAGGGCTATGCTAATAAGGAACAGCTGTTACTTCTGCTGAGCATGCGCAACTCTCTCAAGAAGGACTAATAATAACTGTTGCTAGGTAGAATCCACAGTGTAACTAGCAGAGAGGTAGGACAATCAGAACATTGAGCACATGGCAATGTAGGGCATGGAATCCGTATACTAGATATTTGGACTAATGCATTATGGCTTCAGCTAATGCTTAATAATACCGTTGTTTTATTTACAACAGACGACCCTTTCAGCATTAGCTGAAGCCAATCCATTTCATAGGGTAGTCATCATACTCATCTTGAATGTCAATGCTCATAATGTTAGAAATTTCTTTAGTTAGACTTTTTTGATAAGCAGCTTCGGAAACAGCTTTCTTATTGGGTATACAGGAGGTAATACAAAGAGAACATATCATAGGACCACATTGAATACACATACAGCAAGTGAAGAGAGTTGCTACTATTATACAAAGGCCAGTGAGGATCTTCCAACCCCATGTAGTAAATAAGGTCCAAAACCAACTAGAGAAGGTCCATGTACCATTATCTACATGTATGTCGGCAGCTATTTTATGCAGTTTATTTATGGCATTATAAACAGAAGGCGAGTGGTCTGGGATGAAGACACAACAGCTGCTTCCAATAATTCTACCAGCTCCTCCCTTTTCTGCTAATATGACATCTAACACCATTCTGTTCTGCAGGGCAACAATTCTAGTAATTTGCAACTCTTCAGTTACGTTTCCTAGTGCTGCAGCAGTTTGGTTGGTCACTGCCTCTACAACTCTAGTTAGTCTTCTTATCTTTCTACTGTTTAGGGCAGCTCCAACAAAGAAGAATAAACCTAGGTTAAAATCCACATATTGCTGCAAACTAGTGTCAGTCTGGTCCACATCATCGATAAAGTACGTTTGTATCTATTCACAGTGGCATTATTCAACAATTTCAAGTCTTTATGATATGTGGCAGGTGCTAAAAACACTGGTGCAGGGCTCGACAAATCTGAAAAATTGTACTAGTCCTGCAGGTCTAGTAACTTGGAAAATCCCCTCGACCCAACTGCAACCTACTTGACCTCGGTCTTTGAAAACAGAGCAAAAGTGACAAGTTAACAAGATTTAAAGGCATCTTTATTGCTTAGTTCCTTTGTGAGCAATAAAAATGCCTTTAAATCTTGTTATCTTGTCACTTTTGCTCCGTTTTCAAAGGCAGAGGACAAAAGTTAGTTTGTTTCCTACTCGCCAGAAAGGGCGAGTAGGAGCTAAAAATAGCTCGTCCTCATCCATTCTCCCTCGCAAATGCGAGCGGGCGAGTGGATTTGTCGAGCCCTGTGGTGGTAATAAAAACGATACATAGCATACTCCTGACCAGCCAGCTGGTAATCGATAATATCCTCTATTACCGCATAAAAAATATGTATTATGGGATGCTAAAAATGTGCTATTATTTAGACCATCTATATTTAAGACTTTAATACAATCACTAACACCTACAGGGATGTACCCAACACTTTGCACACATGTCCGCTTGTGCAACTGAAATCACAAATTTTTCACTTTCGACAGTGTCTCTAGTGTTCGTAAAAATTTAGGGAGTAGACTCATTGTCTGGTCGATATTCTTCCCACTCCCATATAGTTCCATTGGCTTGTGGATAGCCTTCTTCTGGTGAAATTCTTTGTTTAGTCTAAAAAATAACCTGTTGCGTGTTTATCTAGGTTCCTGATCGATACTGTGACCTTATACCCCTATTCGGCTATAAATCCATTTATTCCCTATATTGGCATAACCGTTCAAGTGCGATATTCAGAAAAGTCATCTCTGGCCTCACACGAACAGAGCCACATTCCAGAATAGTTCTCTGCCACTTCCTTTGCAACCAATTAGTGCAATGACAGAGCAGAAGTCACTATCTGATATTCCTAGATTAACACTCCGAGTTCTTCAAGATAAAAACTCAGCAAACCTGGAAATCCCGCTTGCTGTGTTTTGAATAGTAATGGAACTCTGAGCAACTGATAGCTATCACTTCCTAGTGACATCTTTAATTGACGTCTTATGTCCAGCAAACTTGCGTCAAACCCGGCACTTGTCGGGTATAAATATTACCAACGTTGCCTTAAGCAAATGCTGTGTTGCTGAGCCTGTTGCCCGTAGCCTGTGCAGCAGCCTGCTACCCTGTTGCCAGCTGATGCTGCTGCCCCGCTGCTGTTGGTGAAGCTACTGATACCATTATCGCTGCTAAAGCGCGAGCGATGGTGTGGTAAGTTTAGGAGCTGAACAGCCGTCCCTCTGCGAAGAGCCCAGCAGATGCCAAGCTGCCCGCAGACTCTGTCCCCCCTCCTCCTCTCGACGCGCTGAAGAGAGACGCTGCCTTTCTCGTGCTGAGAAATCCAGCTCCAGCGTTTCTAGTCTGCCCTCGCGGGTGACTGGGATACAGAGTTCCCCCTGAAGGAAATACCAGACTTCCATCATTCTATTCAGAGGTATGGTGTTGACTAAACCCTTAGAAGAGAATTCTTGAAGCAAACCATGGCAAAACCAACTTAACTTAAAGCTACTTACTTACTCCCCTTCCACGTGTTAGGCTTAGGTCAGGCACACTGGGGTAGGCGTAGTTAGAAGCACCAGTTGAGTATGTTAGCCTAATGTGTATATATGACTGTATATATGTTTTATTACTTTTAACCATTGTATGGCTAAGAAACCATATCAATGCTCTTACAGTATTTTCGCAATACTTATCTTACTGTACGTACTTTTTATAATAAGTCTTGCAATTGTGGCAATACATTTCTCTTGTACGAGAAGAAAGACTGTTCAATAACTGTTAACCCTTTATTGACAAACGCCCGTCTCTCTATTCTCTACATATCGTGAAAGTAAACTGCACTAACCTGACTGAGTAAAATAACTGTCTATTGTTTCACACGACCCTAGAGATTGACTCTTGATCTGAGGAGCAAAGTTGTCATGTTGCACGGTTGTTGGAAAACTGAATCCCTTCTTGTCTGTGCCAGGGAAGCTGATCACTTCCCATGCAGAGAAGAAAGTTTCCAGTGACCTCTGAGCTAGTTGGTAACAAACCCAATTAAGTTTAGCATAGTCAGTGGAGGCCTGGAATATCCGCAGTTCCACGTTGATACTACTGTTTGTTATTCCAATGCGCAGGGCCTAGTGGGAAACTAGTAACTACACTACATGGCGCCCAACGTTTGGTAAGGCGATAAACTAACGCAAGACGTTAGAGTAACTCAGTCGTGCATATTTCACACAGACCCCTTTCGCCCGTAAATACTCCAATAGACGTCTGGAGTGGGTGAAAGGTTAAAATCCGCCCGACCTTAGTAGGAAGAGATTCCTATGTAAAGCTCTGGTTTATTCAATGTTGAAGGATACAGTGTTCTAAAATATTGTGCACCTAATCTTTGTCTCCTTGGAGACCAACTCTGCAAAACCTGCATTTATATAATGACAGACAGTGAAGAAAAAAGGGAAGCAGTTAGACTGGCAACCCTACTAATAGAGGAAGACGCGCGTCTCCTAGACAGACCCGGATGCTATTATCATCCCGGTCCACTTAAGAAAATCAATAACGTTAAAACTTATAGAAAACGGACTGACACCACTAGGTGGTATTTTCGTGATAGAGGCTCACGAATATCGGCAGACAGAGGTATTCTATTCATGGATAAACATTCCAGCGGCAAACGCTAGAACAAAAGAGTTTCACTATTACAAAATAGAGGAACCTCCGGAAGAGTACGCTCCTTTCGAGGAGATTAATATTCCACTTAAATTTCAAGAGCGCCTGCTCTGGTTTAATGGCGCCCTAAAACATAAAGATCACATAACTAGGCTCGGTCCACTAGGTAGACCAGGAGCAACGTGGCCGGTTCTAGCCAGCTACACACCACATCCTGACATTGTAAAAATGTCTAAAGAAGAGCTGTTAGTACAGCTAAAAACATTAATTAAAATACATAGGCAATTAGTCCAATATATAATGCGGACTGCAACAGTCCAACCAGCTGTTAATGTACCACAGCTGACCCCTCATCAGGGGAACACTAATAAAATTACACCACAGAACATAGTCATGTCTTGGTAAAACTGGAACAAATTCCTTTCTGGTTAGCACAGAAAATCACTGAAATAGAGGCAGTATTTCCTGATACTACCCCTATAGAGAAACACAGAATCTTGACCATCTGCCTTCCAATGGGAATCGCACCACACATAGAGGACTGTGACACTTGGGGTACAGTCTTTGCTTCCATTTACACAAAAACACACGGTGTTCCGTCTATGGCGGTAATACCAGAAGTGCTAAAACAGATTCAAAATGAATACGGTCCAGAGCCCGCTTTAAATCTAGGTATGAAATTACTGAAAGACTTCAAGCAGGTCTCGGCTATATTATTAGCCAACATAAAAGGAGAAGCAACATCTGTGGCGATCCGCCAGAAGTTGAAGGAAACAGATATAAAAGATCCAGTTGAGCTTGCCAAAATCATAGAAAAATGCTATGAAGAATTAGGTAGAGACAGCTTGGGTGGAAAACCAGTAAAGCCCCAACTGCTCAAAGCCTGAAATTATTTATTAAAAATAATTTAAACACTCCTAAAAAGAGCTGGGATGGAAATAAACAATCCACTCCCAAGGAAAAAGTTTTCCAGTCCAGAGGAAGGAAAGAACTCCGACTCGAGAACACCAGTCTCCCCAGAGGGAGCCCTCTGAGAAAAGATATAACCTTAGAAATAGGGATAATCTGAAAAAACCTGATAGATATCAAAGTATTGATACACGTCCCTCTCGATCTTTTTCGCAGAAATCGGAAAGAGGACGGTCAGACCCAGGAGAGCACACCAAGTCCAAAGACAAGGAACCTGCTCAAAATAAGAAATCTCAATTTCAGAAAAAGAAGGTAGCCAGTATTAGAGTAATCAACCATGCAGAGAATACTGAGGACACAGTTGAAAAACGGGGAGTGGGCATTGACAATGTTGGACAGTGCAGCAGAAATCAGTATAGCGCGCAAGATCTTGATGAGTCATCTGGAGACAGTGGACACGAATGAATACATTCAGGTTGAAACTGCCGACACCAGACTTAGCGAGCCCCATAAAATATACGAAATAACATTGCGTATAGAGGGTGATAAGACTAGGAAAATAAAGGGTCTATTTTGGGATAAACTCTCAAAAGGCTACGATAATCTGTTAGCTGAAAAAGATTGGCCCCCAGATTTTGTCAGGGAGTGCCCTCGTGGTGAAGAAGTGATTATGCCTGCCTTCTCGAATCACATTCCGATTCACAAAAAATATACATATGCAAGGAAATGGGCAGTGGCCCAGGCACCTGCATTATATAAAAATCATGTAGGATGGGATGAGGACTCACCTCCTCACAAAATCCAGTTAAAAAGTGAACCAACGGCAGTATCCCATTAAGCAAGAAGCTAAACAAGTCAGGGAGATCTTAGATCAACTTGAGTACCAGGGGGTGATTGAAACATGCACCTCTCAAATGAACAATCCTTTGTTTCCTGTCTCCAAGCCAGACAATTCATATCGTCTAGTTTTGGACTACAGACACCTTAATACATGTTGTAAAACTTTTGCAGTACAAAACTCGCATAGTGCAGCCCTAATGAATAACATAGTTAGGAAAAAATATAAAACGACATTAGACCTATCTAATGGTTTCTTTTGTCAAAACATTGCACCAGAAAGCAGATATTTGACCGCTTTCTCTGCATTTGGGTCGCAGAAAAAATTCTGTCGACTCCCACAGGGGTTCAAGAACAGCCCAGGACTATTCTCAGCTAGAGTAACGGAGTTACTACAAATATATGATGATGAAGCATTCTCTTACGTAGATGATATTTATCTCACCGACGACTTGGATACTCACTTGAAAAGAGTGAACACCATTATACTTGGGTTCGCAGCAGAGGGTTACAAATTCAACTTTAAAAAGTCTCGAATTGCCCATCTGACAGTACTGTTCTTAGGGTACGAACTATCAAGTGAAGGGAAAAGCCTAGCGGACAACTTCTTAGAGAAGTGCGCTGTACTCCAAGCTCCAACAACGCTGAAGAATTTACAATCCATACTAGGTTTTCTGAATTTCGGAAGAACTTATATTCTAAATTACGCAGAGAGGGTTAAACCTCTCTACGAACTAATTAAACCTGATTTTAAACAAATCAATTGGACTCAAACACACAGAAATTTTGAGATCACTGCAAACAGACATGTTAGCAAAAACAAAATTAGATACACGTGACAACACACGCGATCTTGTAATCCGAGTCATCCCAGGAAGATGCGGATTCACGTACCTGACCTCTAATGAGGGAGAAAAGGTACCAATTTCAATTAAATCTCACTTGTACACACAAGCAGAAGAAACATTCAGTCACACAGAAAGAACTGTGAAAGCAGTGCAAATCGCATTAGCAAATGAACAAGAACTAGCACACGGCAAACGGATTAATATCCTTACAGCGGAATCCGCCTTCGAGGCACTATTCAGCCCAGTAAACCTGCCTACAGTGTCACTGGATCCGAAATGGATACAGTGCGTAGATTCTCTAGGAGCGGAAGACGTGAAATACTATTTCGCCCCGCAATTCGAAGAACTGAATGATTTAGAGTATGAAGAATAATATCCTCTGCCAATCGAACTTCTGCCTCTCCCACAATACGCCTGTATAATCTATACAGATAGTTTTATACAGCATTTTAATGTAGAGAGCAAATCCTACAATGCAGCATGTGCGATCATTAAAGGTCGTTGGCTGTGCGGTAAATTCAGACCGAAAGTAACAAACTGAATCTGTAAGAAACTGTTCGGCTCAGAGAGCTGAAATCAGATGTTTGAAGATGGCGCTCGAAAATGCAGAACGTGAATTCCCGACACTTATCGTGTGCGATTCTCATTTTTGCGTCAACTCTTACAATAATAAACTGCAGAGGTGGATTGAAAACGACTACAAAGATGACACCGGTGCCACAATAAAGCATAAATTGCTCTGGAAACAGGTAGCTCTTTTACACAAGGAACTACAAAAGACTCGCGTGATTCACGCACAGAGTCTTCAACGTGATGGCGTTCACGTTGCAGGGAATTCATTGGCTAATACAGCCACAGCGGAAGCAACTAAACCGGCTTCCGTAGCCACAAAAAAGCGTACAGAAAAATACATTGACGGGGAAACCATGCTGGCAGTAAAAACGACCGTAAAAGGCGACTGTGCAGCACTACCCGTAAACTATCCACTCAATTATGCATACGTAATAGATGCAAACTCCGTTCCTTTTACTCGAATCCCTGGAGTGGGGGACAGAGTAATTCCAAACAGGAGCAGGAGGGGCTTCCTCTTACTGGAAGCACACATGGGGTTGGGTCTGAGACACCAAACAATTAAGGTTTCTCTGAAAGAATTACAATCAGAGTACTGGTGGCCAGGAATGACTGTAGATATTCAATGTTTTGCTCAAAATTGTGAAAACTGCAACAGAGATCGCAGTAATGAACAGGCCAGTGCAGTTTCAGGATCCCTGTTAGACAGCATAAGGCGGTCTATCTGCGCAATCAAAGAAGAGAAGCGCGTCCCATTGTACACAGTTAAGGCTAAACACACTTAAAAAATGAGGCCCCCAGCGCTCGGCTGACGCTAGAACGGTTATAAAAGATTTGCGAGTCTTTATCGGCACATACGCAATTACCACGTTCCATTCTGATCAGGGTCCTGCTTTCAGCTCTCGAGCTTATAAGGAGGCCATGGCTAGCATGGGAATTGGGTTGCGGTATTCTTGTCCGTCGCACCCCGAAGGGAATAGTGTGGTAGAAAGAAAAAACCGTGACATAAAGCAATCTATAACAGCGAAGGTATTAGGTTCAGGCGCTGGGTGGGTCAAACATTTAATAAGTGTCCAGACTAGTCTTAATAACATGCCAAGAAATTCTCTAAAAGGTTTCAGCCCATACGAACTATTGTTCGGAATTAGAATGCGTATTCAGGACCTCGATAGTCAGATGTCGGTGGTACAAGAAAAAACAACAGACTTTGATGTAAAGGATCGTTTGGCTGTTTTACAGGAACTGAATGAAACAAGAAAATCCTTAAGCAACATAAAGTTAAAGCAACAGCCATCTACCACTGACGAGGCACCACAAGCAACAGCCCCAGCAAGGCCTGTCTGGATTCCAAATATTGGGGATCTAGTCAGAGAAAAGATCGCGGTGAAGAAGGAATTTGGGCCTTCTTACAGAAAAGCAGTACCTGTCTTGGCAGTCACCAGAACAAGATCAGTAGTACTACCGCCCCTTGCTGGTAAAAAGGAGAACAGTCGTGTCCATCGACCTGGTAAAACCACAAGCATGTGGCCTATAATCAACAGTAGGCCCAGTGGACTCCCAAGAAACGACAGAATACCCAAACTTGCAACAATCCAAGAGGTTCAAACTGAAAGACTAATCATATTCGATCAGCCTGCAGTGCAGTGCACAAAGGACTATGCAATAATGCCATGGAACTCGTGCTTCTTGAGACACAGATTGAAACAGTTCGTCAAGAAACACCAGTCTACAATGATGTGGCATCAGAAAGTGCTACCGAGAGACAGATTGAAAGAACAATCCCATCAATTGACAGAACTGCCTCTGGTTATTTCATCAACTTCGACAACTTCTCTGAAGATCAAAACGACCCCGAAGTGTTGCCAGGAACAAAAAAGTCTTTTAAAGAAAAAGCAACGGAACTCTTTAATCAACTGAAGAAAATCTACTTTTTCCCCTTGGTTAGAGTTCTGGTCCGGTCTAGGTGTATTTTTCCTCCTGCTTTGGCTCATCATGATACTGTGTTTGGGAAAATTCATTGAAGGAAAATATATTACAATGGACACAGCAAGTCAGAACATCAACCTAGTCCTGAAACCACACAGATCATCCCACGTGAAGAAAAGAGAACTGTCAACAGTAAATGTCACAGCCATTCCAATACCTGGTGGGGTAGTATGGGAGAAAACTGACTGAGATATATGGTCCGGTCGAAATCCTGAAGTATCCTCATCAACTGAAGGTTTCCTTAAGTGACTTTGTAAAACCTAGTACATTCTCTGATGATTGGGACTTTAACAGTATTAATGACATGATGTCTGATTTAGTAATGTCAGCTAGATTCACAGATCATGATTATTTACAAGGTTCATCTAGTTATGAGCAGCTATTCTGTTACACACACTATGGGGATCACTATTTGCATAAATCTGCACAGCCTAGAAATGTTTTATGTATAATCAATGGGAACATTGTGCTACACCACCTAAAAGCAGTTCTAAAGCATTTTTTGAAAAATTCAAATACTTCTCAGGGTTTAACACCAGTAATGCAGAAACGTTTTATTACAAACTGTTAGATAAATCAGGAATGAAAACAATGCTGACAAATTCTAAATTGATATATTCAGAAGCATTTTATGACAAAATGATGACATTTGGTTTTGATTATTGGAAAAATAATATTGAAACGAAAACAATTTGGGGTACAAAAGATTGGCAGGTACAAGGCCTTGAAGCACTATTTAGAACCTGCATGATACCAGAACAAATGTTGTTTTTAAATGACACAATACACCAAACATCCTGTCTTGGTTTATTAAGGTCTTTGATCTTAGCTAGGCCGTCTATTCCAAAGCCAATACCTGAAAATGCAACTGCAGATATTGAGTTAGGCATTTCACATCTTAACAGAACACATCCTGATTGGAAAAAGTGGTTAATCTGGCCTATTGACACAAACAACTGTCAAGATAGATTCCTGAATAAAACACAGGGGTTAACAATGACCAGACTAGACCCGAGGAAACTCTGCCTTGAATGGTTAACATCATCCACACTGGCTGAAATTAAGCAACACTTGTCTTTACTAAAAGATGGTGCTGATTTGCGCGATTTCATTCTTGGACCACGCAAACAGCGTCAAAAGCGTTTCATAGCGACCAGTATCTATGCTGCTTACAACGAGGCTTGGAAAGTCAAACAAATTGAAACAGCTGAAAAAATACGAGAAATTGATCGTATTAATTTGGAAAAATCACTTTCTGTAGTAGACAATGGGTTAATAACTCTGTCTTCCAGAATATATTCGTTGGACAATATTGTATCCTCTGCCTTTGATGTGATAGATAGAGACTTGCTAATGTTACAACATGGCCAATCTCAATTACGTTCTATTGTACAATTGGGCTGGACGCTGCAAAATCTTCGTTCAGGCTATGTGCCTTGGCGTTTAATCAATACAACGTCATAATTTCCCATTTTTAACCTTACTGATAAACAGATCAGTTTGGCACAGAAAGGAGCAGACTATACAATCCTGAGCATCGAAAAACTTGAGAGATTACCATTGACAATGTCAGAGTCCTGTCATTGAATGGATAATACACGGAATTATCACAATTCCGATAACAACTTTCCGATTTAAAAAATGCCTTGAGTACATACCTGCTGGCCAGTATGAACGATTGGGTAAAGGTTATGTAAAATCAGAATGGAAATTACCATACACACATTCTTGCTATAGTGACCGCGACAAAAATGTATTTCTTAGTGGTGAAAACTGTAAACATTCACTAAGCGGTATACTTTTGTGTCAGGGTATTAATTTACACGGAGCATGTGATGGAAATTCTAACAACCTTTCATGCCACCAGCTAGTCACACCTGCAACTCAGAGCCCTTCTTTATGCAACTCTCAAACGGGAGTTACATTCTTAGAACGGATCACAGATGTTGTGTCCTTGTGCCAGGGAAAAGTTATCTAGTAAGAGTAACATCCATGGTCAAATGCTGTATGCAGGCATTGTTTCCGAGTGGGCCTGCAGACACAGTGACTCCCATCTGGCCTCGTCTGAATCTCTATTCTATACGAATTGATACTTTAAGCAAAATGAAATCTGTACTTTTACAGACAACAGTGCCTATAACATCATCAAAAGAGACGTATGATCTTCTAGTTGCACGGACAGCTACTGAAGTTCATGAACTTTTATCAACAAATAGCCCCGTGCATTTCGTAGAAATGTTAAGTCAACTCCTTAACATGTCTAGTGCCACAAGCATCCCAGGCATATTTAAGACGATTTTTACAGGACTGCGAACACCTTTTCAGGCAATTCTGGGAATCGTTCCTAATTTTGTCCACTCTGTTTTTGGCGGCATACCATTATTTTTGGGACTTGTAGCAGGGATTTTATTTATGACCCTCCTGCTTTGTTATGGCAAGCCTCGGCTCAGACATAGCTCCCATGGGAATGGAAGAGACAATCCTAGCAATGCACTACCGGGACAGGATAACTAACGTCCTTGGATTGGCCAGGCTGAGAGATCTAAATATGACCTGGTTCCTTTCATTCAGACCTATATGGCAAAATTGCATTTTACCTGTGCTACGATGTATGCTTTGCGGCGATGAATGCGTGTTGGACATCTGTCTTTCACTTCCATCAGCAGTACCAATGGACGTCGATACTTTGCTCAGTCCAAAAACGGCTCACGCATTGTGTTGTCCCCAGCGGCTACCAATCCTGATGACGGCATTCGTGGAGACTCCTGTGCTACAACCAAGTGGTAACAGTGGAGCGAGTGACAAAAGCAACATCATCCAGGTACAACGAGCTGTGAGCATTGCTGCTCCTGACTACGATGACAGCAATCATTCTCACACCTGCCAAGTTACAGCACTATCTAATTTGGTTGAACTATCACCTGAATTTGTAGACCAATTCTTTGAGAGCCTGTCTGATATGATGTTCTCACCCGAACAGAAACAATAACTTTTTGAGAAGCTTTCCGACACACAGCGTTCCCATGAACTCTGAATTCGGCCTTCAGTTTTGATCAACAAAAACTTCTAAAAGCGTTGGAACTCTATTTTTTTTTTCCCCCGTTCAAGCAATAATTGGTTTGAATTGAACATTTTTTAATATTGACCCCTTTTTTGGCACGAACAATTCTTTGCTTAAGGCAAAAACTATTCTTAGAGAACAGAAGCTTCAAACTTCTATTTCTACACACATCTAGAGACCTAATAACTTACATCAGCCTCTAGCACATGTTATTGCAAAGCATTTATATGTGATGATTTATCTCGCCCTTCTTCTGTTTCAGAGCTACTTCATGTGTAATTCTTTTTGCATAATCGTTTATTGATTTAATATGCAATAATTTTTGAACGATTTCTATGCTTCAAAAAAGAAGGGTACCTAAATTTCACGTATTACAAATACGCCTATTTCTAATGCATTTATGTATTTTGGGGTGGGCAATGTTACACATGCATCCTATTGCTCTAGTTTTAGTAATTTGATGGACCTGAAAACGTGGAGTGGGTGTTGTGTGTTTATCTAGGTTCCTGATCGATACTGTGACCTTATGCCCCTATTTGGCTATAAATCCATTTATTCCCTATATTGGCATAACCGTTCAAGTGCGATATTCAGAAAAGTCATCTCTGGCCTCACACGAACAGAGCCACATTCCAGAATAGTTATCTGCCACTTCCTTTGCAACCAATTAGTGCAATGACAGAGCAGAAGTCACTATCTGATATTCCTAGATTAACACTCCGAGTTCTTCAACAAGATAAAAACTCAACAAACCTGGAAATCCCCGCTTGCTGTGTTTTGATTAGTAATGGAACTCTAATGAGCAACTGATAGCTATCACTTCCTAGTGACATCTTTAATTGACGTCTTATGTCCAGCAAACTTGTGTCAAACCCGGCACCTGTCAGGTATAAATATTACCAACGTTGCCTTAAGCAAATGCTGTGTTGCTGAGCCTGTTGCCCGTAGCCTATGCTGCAGCCTGCTACCCTCTTGCCAGCTGATGGTGCTGCCCCGTTGCTGTTGGTGAAGCTACTGATACCATTATCGCTGCTAAAGCGCGAACGATGGTGTGGTAAGTTTAGGAGCTGAACAGCCGTCCCTCTGCGAAGAGCCCAGCAGATGCCAAGCTGCCCGCGGACGCTGTCCCCCCTCCTCCTCTCGACGCGCTGAAGAGAGACGCTGCCTTTCTCGTGCTGAGAAATCCAGCTCCAGCTCCAGCGTTTCTAGTCTGCCCTCGCGGGTGACTGGGATACCGAGTTCCCCCTGAAGGAAATACTAGACTTCCATCATTCTATTCAGAGGTATGGTGTTGACTAAACCCTTAGAAGAGAATTCTTGAAGCAAACCTTGGCAAAACCAACTTAACTTAAAGCTACTTACTTACTCCCCTTCCACGTGTTAGGCTTAGGTCAGGCACACTGGGGTAGGCGTAGTTAGAAGCACCAGTTGAGTATGTTAGCCTAATGTATATATGACTGTATATATGTTTTATTACTTTTAACCATTGTATGGCTAAGAAACCATATCAATGCTCTTACAGTATTATTTCGCAATACTTATCTTACTGTACGTACTTTTTATAATAACAAGTCTTGCAATTGTGGCAATACATTTCTCTTGTACGAGAAGAAAGACTGTTCAATAAATGTTAACCCTTTATTGACAAACGCCCGTCTCTCTATTCTCTACATATCGTGAAAGTAAACTGCACTAACCTGACTGAGTAAAATAACTGTCTATTGTTTCACACGACCCTAGAGATTGACTCTTGATCTGAGGAGCAAAGTTGTCATGTTGCACGGTTGTTTGGAAAACTGAATCCCTTCTTGTCTGTGCCAGGGAAGCTGATCACTTCCCATGCAGAGAAGAAAGTTTCCAGTGACCTCTGAGCTAGTTGGTAACAAACCCAATTAAGTTTAGCATAGTCAGTGGAGGCCTGGAATATCCGCAGTTCCACGTCGATACTACTGTTTGTTATTCCAATGCGCAGGGCCTAGTGGGAAACTAGGAACTACACTACAAACCTTCCAACAGCAGGCTTTCTTGTGGCAAATAGAAGAGTATACCAGGCACGACAAGAACCATTATGAGAGAAAGGGAGAGGTATGAACGGTGTTCCCCCCCCCCCCCCCTCACCCCCCTTCTTGTGCGCTGGCATCATACCACATATCCAGCAATTTGTTTCATTTGTAGCAGTGTGGGTATGATGTAGCATCTGAATGAAGGTGTTATCTACAAAGGACAAGCGGTGTTTTGATTCCTGATAGGGGAGCGTATAAAAGAAATGCTCCTCTGGCACCGGTGTAGAAACCACATATAGATCACGGGCAGGAATTACATCCTCAACAAACCACGTGATAATGGCAACAACTGCCACAATAGCAATGAATCCAAAAGCGCAGATCACTTTTTTCTCTCCATGTTGAACAAATGTCTCTCAAATCTTCCTGAAACTAAAAAAAAGGTTGTCAGAACTCTGCCCCCAAGGCGGCCGTTGTTTTCTTCACCAGCGGGCCAAGACGGGTGTCACTACTCTAATGCAAGGCTGACCCCCCCACCCCCCTTGCCTCATCGGCTCTCCGTTGCACCAATCCGAGGGGCCGTTCTGACAACAGTCTAGACAGCAGCAAACTTCTTCCTGGGTCGAAGGTTGTATTTTGTTACTCCAGAAGTCGTCGGGTCCGGGAAGAACTCCTCTTGCTCATCGGGTACCACAGCAGGGCCTTTCTCTGTAGTCAGGATTTCTCGATGGTCAGTCAACACGGCAGGCTCCACCAATCCGGGTTGCACTCTGCGACAGTGAAGGGAGTGGATCCAATTTTTCCGGTTGGTCACTCGGACAGCCGTTCTTGTTGCAAGCAGAACCTGCTCGGGACCGCACCATCGGGGCTCCAGGCCACTCGTCCTCTCGAACGCCTTGATGAGGACGAAGTCACCGGGTCGGAGACTATGACCCTCGCCTGTGGACCGATCAGGGAGTGCTTCTCGAACCTGTTGATGAATAGAAACCAAGTTATCAGCTAATTGTGCCAGATAGTCATTCATCAATACACAAGGTACATCATATACGGAACTTGGTTTGGGCACTCCCAAATATTCATGGGACGACCAAACACCACTTCATACGGTGTAAGGCCGGTTCGGGAGTGTGGTACTGATCTTATTGACAACCATGCCAACGGCAAAGCGTCTGGCCAAGTCAGAGAAGTGGAAGCCTGGATCTTTGCTAGTTTGAGCTTCAATGTTCCATTATACCTTTCGACCAAGCCAGCCGACTGTGGATGGTACACTGCATGGAACTTCTGCTTTATCCCCAGACCTTTCAGAACATACTTGATAACGTCTGCTATAAAATGAGGCCCGTTGTCACTCCATAGCAGTCTACAAACACCATACCTAGGGAAGAACTCCTTCAGTAGCACCTTCGCTGTAGTCATTGCAGTATTGTCCTTAGTAGGGTAGGCTTCAATCCATTTACTGAAAGCACACACCACCACCAAGACGTACTTTAAATTATTACAGCGTTCGAGTTGGCTATAGTCCATTTGCAGGACTTCAAAAGGTGCAGTAGGTATTTCAAATCCTCCTGCTGGAGTCCGTGTTCCTTTCCCTGGGTTGTATTTAAGACAGATCATACAGGTCTGTACTACCCTCTTGGCCGTGCTAGCAATCACTGGATGCTCCCAAACTTGCGCAAGCAATTTCACAATCGCTGAAGCTCCAACATGTGCTAGCCCATGTGCCATTTGAACCATAGGTTGGACAAAAGCTGTGGGCAACTTCCACCTATCCATTTGTTTGTTGCGCCAACAGCCTTCATCCAGTTCTCCATTTTCAGACCATTGCTCTCGTTCTTTTTCAGAAGCAACTCTCTGTATTTCCATCACTTCTTTCCTAGCATCATGCCATCGTTCCGCTTGTGACTTCACAACATACATTGAAGTGGAGTCAGGTCTCATTGCAGTTTCTCGTGCTACTTGGTCAGCGAAAGCATTTCCTTGCCCTACTTTGTCGGTAACCTTCTTATGTGCACTGCATTTCACTATAGCTATCTTTTTAGGAAATGTCAAGGCAGTCAAGATTGTGCACCAATTCTCCATACATAATTTGTGCTCCGTGTGATGTCAGAAAACCTCTTTCTTTCCAGAGCAGGCCAAAGTCGTGCGCTACTCCGAAAGCATAGCGGCTATCTGTATAAATATTCACACACAACTCTGTACTAAGTTCACATGCTCGTGTCAATGCAACAGCTCCGCTGCCTGGGCTGATTTCTGTGGTATGCGTGCTGTTTCCACGATAGTATACAAAGTAGTGATGGCATATGCTGCCGAAGTCGTAGTACCATCTGATAGCTTCAGGCAGGAGCCATCCACCCATAATTCTCCATCTACCTCTGAGAAAGGCGTATCCTGGAGATCGATACGACCCTTTGTCTGTTCCTCAGTCACAAAAATACAATCATGTGCTTCTTGTGCCTCAGGCTGAGTCGTCAGGAATGGTAACAATGTTGCTGGATTTAACGTAGCACATCTCCTCAATGTGATATGGAGAGCCAGCAACGTTAGTTCATATCCTGTCAGACGAGCACTTGATAAATGCTGCGTCTTTGTTTGATTCAAAAGGGCGTCAACAGCATGGGTAACCAACACTAACAGCTTGTGAGAACACTATTCCCTCACTCTGACGTATTGACACAGCTGTCGCTGCGACCGAACGAAAACACCCCGGCAATGCTCGAGCAACAGGATCGAGCAATGCCGAGAAGTATGCACACGGACGCTGCCTGTCCCCGTGCATCTGTACTAACACAGATGACGCACATCCATCTCTCTCTCGTGTACATATAATGTGAAAAGGTTCGTGAAATCAGGAGTGCCCAACACTGGTGCTGAACAAAGGACCTGACGTAACTGTTGAAAAGCGTTTTCACATTCATCTGTCCAAGGAAGGGGAATTGGAGTGTCTTTTGTCAACCGCGCTAACAGTGGTTTGACTGTGTGAAAAACCCAGTATCCACTGCCTACAAACGGACGTAAGACCCAAAAATGCTCGAACATCTTTCTGTGTAGAAGGTGTTGGTGTGTCCAGGATGGCTTGGATACGAACTGATGTAAGTGCACGCCCCTCCTTAGACAAAACGTGGCCTAAGTAGGTCACCTTAGGTCTACAGAATTGCAATTTCTTCTTAGATACCTTATGATTGTGGGAAGCCAGAAAGGAAAGCAAGGACAATGTACAAGTCTCACATTGCTCAGGGGTGTCAGCAGCCAACAAAATGCCATCGACATATTGAATAAGCACTACCCCCTCAAGCAAGACAAAGGAATCCAACTTTCTTTCAATGCCTGACTGTAGATACTAGGGCTCTCAGTATAGCCCTGTGGAATTCTATAAAATCTATACGATCGGTTATTCAAAGTGAAGCCGGAAAGGTAACGGCTATCAGGGTGAATAGGGATCGAAAAGAAGGCATTCTTCAGGTCGACAACCGAGAACGTTGTCGCTGTTGGTGGGACAAAAGTAAGGAGTGTCGTAATGTCAGAAACAGGATATTGGGGCACCACTATCTTGTTCACCTCCCTCAAATCAATAATGAGTCGATATACCCTAGTATCAGTGTCTTTCTTCAAGATTGTTAGAATAGGACTGTTACAAACATTGTATGGGACTTCTACCACCACCCCCACTCGGATGAGATCCTGCACAATCTGTATGAGCGCCTCCTCATCCTCCTGTGAAATCCTATATTGAGGCAGGCGTGGCAACACAGCTCCTTCCTTCACACTAATGTGAACCGGAGGAATGACCATCTGTCCCACATCAGTGTCTGAAGTAGCCCACAACGTGTGAGGTAAAGAGGCTAATGCAGTACTTTCAGCGACCATACACACTCTCTCTTTTGCAGGGTAATTGTCATTTAAAATCACGCGTACTCCTTCAGGGGAGCAGCGGATCGTGGCTCAAATGTTTCAACATATCTAGACCCACAATGTTGTCAGGCGTGTTTGAGGAAAGCAAGAATGGACATAGTGCTGTAAATTTATCGACATGAAATGCAAGGGTTGGGATAATGGGCTAAGAGAAGGTGTTCCATCGAACCCTACAGATGTGATCGTTAAGCCAGACAGGGGAGCCCTCGGAACCAATTGTTTAGACAAAGCGCTACGAGTAGCCCCTGTATCAACCAGAAACTGTTCAGTAGAACCCAAAACATGTGCTGTAACATAAGGACCCCTCTGATCTACTGGTACTTCAACTGATTCCTCCCCCCATCCTACGCAATCCTATGCATATTGGGAATCATGACTTTCGGGGTGCACATAGTCAGACATCTGATACTGATTTCGTCTATCAAAGATATTAGACCCTCCTTGTTGTTGCTCCTTGGATTCAAATCTAGCCATGTCATTTAGATTACCTCGTGGTCCAGAGAAACCCCCACGATTTCTCCCAAAACCTCTACCCCGTCCCATAGCCCTGTGCTCTCGCGCTAAAGGACACTCATTGGCCCAGTGGCCTCGTTGCTTACAATATGCACATTGATCTTTAGCCAAGTCTGTGGTTATATGTAGAATCATAAAAACCCCGACCACCTCTATTTCCTCTCTGGAGTGGTCCATACACTTGTGCTAACATAACTTTTGTTTTCAAATCCTTAGATTTCTTATCTTCATTACTTTTTGCTTCTAATTCCTGACGCCCGTAATACTGAGCCATTGTCAGGAGGGATGCTGGAGTCGAAGTCGTCTAGGAGCTTTTCACTCGCTTTCAACCGAGCTGCTACTCCCGGTAATAAATTCGAGACCTATTTGTCTACAAACAGATGTCGACCCGTGTCATCCGTCAGACTGACCACTGAAATCGTGAAAAGTTTCTTCAAATCGCGTAAAGAAGTCAGAAACTGATTCATCTGTCTTTTGCTTGCAAGATGCTAACATAGTCCTCCAGTCAATCTTTATAGGGGGGATAATCGTCTTCAATTTAGTCAAAATGGCAGCAGGGAGGCCTAGAATGAGCTGGGGTGGTTTCTGCGCAGGTTTCCTAACTCTGTCCTCCTCCTCAATGTCTTCCCATTTAGCTTTAAACGTCACTAATCGTCAATTTTCCGTACTGATCTCCACATGTCGGGGGGTAATATAAGACCAAAGAATAAATCAATGTCAGCTAATGTCATAGTACAAGAATTCAAAGCCCCCTCAACTTCCTCATAAAAGGCAGCAGGATTTTTCCGTGGGTCAGGTAACGCTTTCTTTAAGGTCATAACATCCGCTCTATTCCAAGGAGTATATACCCAATTATAGATAAAATACCTTCGGGCATCAGCTGAATTTTTATCTGAACTAGTACCCGCTCCTTTAGGAGGAACATACAAAGGCGCTGCCTCTCGCATAGGTTTAACATGCACAATCTCGACCTTATCTGAAGAAGAGATAGGTGATTGTTTCCCGTCGCCACTCAAACCCGTCTTTGTCGTCCGCCGTCTTGTCGTTTTTCTTCTCGTAACCGAGACGTCTTATCCCGCAATGCGAATAATCGTCGAACTGCATCAGCTGCCTGGGAAGGAGAAAGACCTTTAAGCAATTCTTTCTTATCTTGTACTATGTCATCAGGTTCAAGAACAGGAGAATATTTTCGAAAAGCCCCGACTACTTCATCAGAAAAGGTTTCAAGAAAATAAATTTTTTCCCTGTCCGGCCATTGTTCAAGAGACAACAATATTTCAGCAAGAGGAATTTTACCCTTAAGCATACGATAAGAAATTTGTCGGAGCTCCGCCATACGATCAGATGTTAACTTAGACCGCGTGTCTACCTTATCTTTAAGTGATCCAGAATCCTCATCTTCCCCTTTCGGAGCAGACGGGCCAGCATACGGAGGCGGAGAACGATCTAGTAATGAAAAATCATCAGAATTATTAAGGACAGGATAAAGAGGCCGTTGAATAGGATATTGGCCAGATATCTGCTATCTACTTCTTTTTCCCGTTTTTCTTCCGCTTCTTTTTGTTCACGTTGTCTCATTTCTTGCGCCTTCTCACGCACATTCTTCCTCTGCTCTTTCTCAATCAACGCATGTTCACGTTTCTCACGCTCACGTACTTCTTTCACCCACATTCGCACACTCAAACATGTCTGGTCTCGCTCGGCGCTTACACAGGCACTGTTCCACATACTCAATTTTGCGCTAATCAAACGAACCATACAAAGGCCATCTCAACTCAGGATCCTTCTTGGTATACTTCCTCCATAATGTGCTGCACATTATAGGAGAAAGACCAAGCTTGATGTACATATCCCTATTCGGCGTCCCTTCTGGGGGAGCCGGCTGCGATTCTTCAAGACTTAACCGGTTTCCACAGCAGCACCACTTACGTAGTGCGCTAAAAGCAGGCATGCTAGAAATAGTGCGAAAAACGCAATATTATACAGAAAAATAGCGCTTAATCGTTGCGCGCCGCTCACAACCATATGTTAGAGAAAAATCTCCACATTACCTACCTATGTGTTGCAACGCATATATACCCATATTCATAATCCTAATATGATCGATCATCCAAACATCTCCATAAGCCACAAGCCACAGCAAGCGTATCCTAAAACTGCCTTGCTAATCACTGGCTATCATAAACACTCACAGTAATTACCATACAATGGTCCTTACCAAGCACGAGCGTCCAGATTCCACCTGCCAAGTTCCACAATTTTCTCAAACAGCTTATATACGGCAAACCGACAGAAGAGGTCTCAGTCGAGGACCGGCGCCACCCAGATGGTCAGATCGGAAGGAAGGAAGAAATACCTCAGGATGCCAGGACTAAAGACGCCGCTGGCAGTGATCACTTCCCCGGCAGAGTTCCATTCCTTCGTAACGACCAGTCCTTCGAGCCTCCGAGTCGCTGATGAGCCCCACGTGACGGGCGCCAATTGATGAATTCAGACCTCAGCAAGGCCCAAAAGTACCGAAAGGGTTCGCCCTTCTGTGTACAAAGTCCTTAGACTTACAAATGAAGTTGGCAAGGAAACTGGAAATACAAAAGCATAGTTTAATAAACCTTTAAAGGTGGTGATACAACCTCCACAACACTTCTATAGCATTGTACAGAGTAGCACACTGAATACAAGCACATGGCCCCTTTTATACACAGTGGAAGGGGTTCAGTTTACAGTTTAGACAGAGGTTACAACTACGTAAGGACACTTCTAAACATATCAGTAGGTGGAGCTAACAGTGTTTCTAGAACATGGGAGGGCTATGCTAATAAGGAACAGCTGTTACTTCTGCTGAGCATGCGCTTCTCTCTCAAGTAGGACTAATAATAACTGTTGCTAGGCAGAATCCACAGTGTAACTGGCAGAGAGGTAGGACAATCAGAACATTGAGCACATGGCAATGTAGGGCATGGAAAATGGCACTCGAAATACAATTTGGAATCTGTATACTAGATATTTGGGCTAATGCAATATGGCTTCAGCTAATGCTTAATCATACCGTTGTTTTATTTACAACATGATCTTCGGTGATTTTGCACCAGCTGCGACGGGGCTTTTGTTGGGTGCGGTGGTGCGTGGTTGGTTTCTTGAAGGTGAAATGGATGCAGCAGTGGTCGGTCCAGTGGAGTTCGGTGGTGTGGTAGAAGGCAACGTGGGTACTTGTGGAGAGGATGGGGTCCAGTGTGTGGCCGGCGGCGTGGGTGGGTGCGGTGACGAGTTGTCGGAGGCCGAGGTTGTTTATCAGGGTGGTGGAGTTGGCGGCGTTGTTGTTGTTCTCGAGGTGGAAGTTCAGGTCCCCAAGGAGGATGTAGTCCGTGGAGTCGAGTGCGTGGGTGCTGGCGAGGTCGCGTTGTAGTCGCTGAACTGAGCCCGGGGTGCGGGGGGGTCTGTAGATGAGTGTTCCTCTGAGGGTGGTGTTTGGGTCGGTGTGGATCCGGAAGTGCAGGTGTCCGGCAGTCTTGAGGGTGTCGTCCGCATGGGTGGAGAACTTGAGGGCGGACTTGAGGACATTGGCTATTCCTCCTCCGGTTCAGTTGGCTCGGTCCCTGCGTGTGATCTTGTGCCCAGGAGTCGTTCCACCAGGTCTCGGTCAGGAAGGCAACGTCTGGGGCAGAGGTGGCAAGCAGATCCCAGAGCTCGACAGCGTGTTTGCGTGCGGAGCGGATGTTTAGTATGCAGCGGAGGTGGTTGGGTCCGGTCTTTGGAGGTTTGGTGGTTCGGTCGCAGGTGCGGCAGGAGAAAGGTCCGTTTCGGGGCGGCCTGAAAGCAGGTGTGGTATCGGCCGGCGTTGAGTGCGTGGCGGGTTAAGGCGTCGTAGCGGAGTCTGGCGTTGAGGTGTTCGCAGACTCCAGGGGTCCTGGCGCTGGGCGCGGTCCAGGCATGGACAAGCGCAGACGGCTTGCCTCCATATAAGGCGGAGAGGAATGGAGGAGCAGCTGGGAGGCTGGAGCAGGGCGGTGGTTGGGCGTGGAAAACAGAAAGCAAAAGGGGGGCTTGGTAGCCGAGGAGCAGCAGCGGGAGTGAGAGAGACTGGGTACAGAGGCAAGAGGGGGAGAGGATGAACCAGGTGGTGCACAGCAGAATGAGTCAGAAAAATCAAAATACAAGCAATGGAATACAGGGGAGAAAAACAGCAAAGTTAACACAGTGGGCACAATAGAGGCGGCGAACTTACGCTAACAGGAGGCGGCAGTGGGGAAGGCACGGGCACAACTGGCAGTGCTGTGCGGCGTGAGGAGCGACTTGGTTCGTGGATAACAAGCGGGAACAACATCAGTAAATATGCACGGCACAATCTTTGTCCTCACACTGTTGATGTATTTCTGTGATTTGCTTGCAGTTTATGAATGGGCCTAAAAACCAAACCAGCAATAAGGAGCCGGAGTTAAAATAGATCGGTACTGTGCCATTAAACCCACAAAACCCAGCTCTCTTCAAGCGGAAGAACTTTTGAGGAATATTTTTACCCCACCCATGAAACCAATTCCATGTTGCTGTTTTCGTCTGTGCCTCAGCTCTGTCAGAGGACTTCTCGGTCACGTGGGACAGAACTTAAAGAACAGTAGCCCCCGGCGTGAGGCTGCCTCGCTCTGCCACCCAAGCAGCAGCTGATGATTGCAGTGATTTAGCTCTGCCATAGCATTTTAAAGCACTGTGAGGCCTGTGGCAGCTCTTAGAGTATTGGTTGCAAGTACATCTAAAAGTAGGAGTGCGGGTAATGCTGCAAAATAAGCATGCGTAAGCTTCAGGAGGTGTAGAAGAATGAAGATGCCTGTAAATTGTTTCTATCTTGACACATTGGGAGGGATGAGGGGGTAAGCTACACAGACAACCATTTGTGTGTTTAAAAGGCCGCTTTATTGAAACAGGTGCACCTTACCATTTTAAACTGGCACTTTGCCGTACAATACTGAAACCTCTCTAAACATCGATTTACCTGACCCCTTGACTTTTCCTCCCCCCATCCCTACGATCCCCACATAACCCCCACCCTGCAACATACAATGCAGAACTTCCAATGCATTAAATAATACACAATCTTATCACATAACATTTAAAACTCCTACCCTCCCAAGACCTACAATCCTATGTGCCTTCCTGCAACTAACTAACGAACCTCTAATGTAAACTTCCAACCTGCTTAACCTTTCCCCACAACTGTTCACCAACTCCCCAAACTTAACGATAAACTACCAAACTCCAGCCAAACTTGGCCAACTACAAAAACAACTCCGCCAGCACCTGTTACAAGCAACTGAATCACAATAATATAATCCCCTATGGACCTGTTCCAAACACGGTCCTTGATGGAAAAACCTGCCCTGACATCCTCCCACAAAAAACCCCAAAGCCCAGGGAAGGTGGGCGGGGACAAAAAAGCCTATCCTACAGCTCTCCCAGCCAGCAGGTCACCAAAACCTAAAATGGTGGCTGGGCCAGCGCTGCACTCTCCCAAATAGCATTGGGCTACTTTTCAAAATTGGTCTGCCTTTGAGCTACTCCCAAGGCAGCCCAAAGCCACAAAATGGCTGCCCCCGACTGACCCCACCCCAATCTGCTCAGGGGAAGACCTTGTGGTGCTCGGCTGCCTCCAAAACACCTATTCTGCACGTTCAAGGAGCAAGGTCGCATGTCAGGCTATGACTTATGACAAAATGCTGCTTATTATCTTAATAGCCAAACAACGAGAGAACAGGGTCAAAAGTGTTACTCTTATACCCCTATACTAACTATATCAAACTATATCAGAGTAACCAAAAAAACAGAACTAGTGTTGCCACTACACAAGCAGTAGAAAAAACAATGGGTTAGTAGAAGTCACTGTGATAAAAGAACTCTCAAGCAAAGTTGGAAACCATATTTCATCATTGTGTTCTAAAGAAAGGCAAGTGTATTAGTGTCCAAGGTGTTGATAGGTGAATTAAAACGAGGTATATAATAACACCGGCACATTAACACCCTTGATCTGGGGAGCATCAGCATTTAAATTTTTTAAAATCACATCAATTTTATTATTAAATAAAAAGTAGGGGGGCCAGGACACGGCCCTGTCTGAACCCTCTTTTGATACTGAATTTGGGGGTACATTCACCTGTAGTGCCGTAGCGCACGCATGTTTGTAACTTTTCGTACAGTCTGGCAAAGATTATGCCCTCCGGCGCCCCAAGCTGTAACGGGGTTGGCCTTAATATGGAATGATCAACCAAATCGAAGGCACTACTCAAATCTGCGAAGCATAGATATAATGAGCCATGTTTAGCTTGGGTGTACTTCCCAATCAGTAAGTCTAAATTAATACACTGGTCAAGTGTGCCCCGGCCCTTCCTAAATTCAAACTGACTACCGGCCAAGATGCCCTCTTGCTCAACCCACTCTTCTAGTCTAGCCAGCATAACTCTACTCATGATCTTAACTGAGGAGTCTAGAAGGGAGATTGGACGATAATTTTTTACATCTGACCTGTTGCCCTTCTTGTGTATCAGGATTATAATGGATTCCCCCCCAAGTTTTGGGGGCCTCGGTACATATTGCAGCATTGACTACAATAGCCAGGAGAGGGCTCCACGTCTCTGGGGCCGCTTTATAAACATCAATAGGGACCCCATCAGGTCCTTGGGCTTCCCCCCCCCCCCCCCCCCCTTACTAGCACGTATGACCAGCTCAAGCTCATTGACAGTGATATCCAGCGGTAAAACAGGCCACTTGCTAGGGTTAGAATCTGTAAAAAATATCAGTTAAAAATTTTAGAAAAATGTGAAACCCATCCATCGCTAGAGACATTAGAGGTTAGCTCCGGCGTATTTTCCTCCTTGAGGAAAGGGGAGTTTACCGTGGCCCAAAATAATGTACTGTTAACTCAGCGGCTTGATTAAGGGAGTCCCAAGCCTGCTGCTGTAACTCACCCTTCCTCCGTTTCAAGGTGTGCTTATACTCTAGTCTTAGTTTAGTCATTAAATTGGCGTCCCAAGGGTTTTTTGCAAGTGCATATTTTAACTCTGTTAATAATGTAGTACATTGGTGGAGAAGTGTGGCTCACTGGTTAGAGCAGGCAGACCCTGAAGCAGAGGTCAGACCCGGGACCAGGGTTCAATTCCCGACGCGGCAGGGTCTTGAGCTCAAATGTCCACGGACTCGATAATTCTCGCTTCGGTGCCTGACCTAATCATGGGTTCACACTCTGCAACTCTGGGCATTAAGCTTGCTTAATCTCCACAACGGCCCCCCGCGGCGGGATGCCTGGCTTTCACCTTGGGGATGCCCATTTAGGGGCTATCTCACAGGGAAAAGCCAGGACGGGTTCCCAAGGCAAGCGCCGAGATGCCTCCGGGTAGTCGAGCGCTATATAAGAACATACAAAAAAAAAAAAAAAAAAAAAGTGTGATCAAACAAACCTGGTCCATTTTTATGCTGTACTGTCAGGTCTGGTGAACCTGGCCTCAATACATTTATTAATGTCATTAAATACAAAAAAAAACCCGTTCAGAATCAATACAATTGTCAAGGATAAGGGTAATATCTATCAACCACTCTTTGACAATAGAGCTTATTAGTTCATTAGATTTCTCCCCTTTCCATCTTAGACTTACACCATTTGGTCTATGTGGTTCCATATTAGTAACTGTGACCCCCGATCCAACAGGTCTGCCGCCCCAAAGGGTAGTTTCTAGAATAATACAATTGTGATCGCTCAAAGAGGTGACTTCAACCCTTGGGACAGCACAATAGGGGGTTATATTAGAAAAGACAATTACATGATCAATAACTGAACTGGTCTGCCGGTTCCTAAAAGTAGGGATGGTCTGACCATTATCATCTTTTGAAAAATCCAAAATTTCCAAATCATGGCTGCCCATGAATTTATATAATATTTCTCCATAAGTTGTCGAAAATGCAGGTCGTCCGAGCCAGCATTATTTTTAACCCCACAGACTTTTTGAGTAGACATTTCACATAACGGGATGTTAAAATCACCCACCCAAATAAAATCAAGACACATTCGTTTCTGCAATTAAATTATCCATGACGATAGCAAAGTCATTTACAACTGCCGTCCTAGTGTTATCAAAACATTGTTATAATAGTTTGAGTAATATTTTACGGTCTTGATTCTCATAGAGCCAGAGAATCTGCACATGTGCTCCCACAGTCGGGTACCTTTTTACTACAATTGGCCGAATATTAGACTATAATCAAAAGGCCATCTTTGGCTCTGCCCGATGTAGAGCCCTGTGCCAATAAGTTATATGAAACAAACCCCTCATAGTTGACGTGTTCCATACACCACGTTTCCTGGAAATAGAATATATCGTAAGTGTTAATAAGGTTCGTCCAGCCCAGAACGTCGCCCTTAGATTTCAATCCAGCAATGTTCCAGCTGACAATAGTTGTACCATTGATACCCCTTGTTCTAATACTATCAGATATTACATTTTCATTTAGACCATCTCCTGCGTTAGAGTTACCATTCAATATATCCCCGCTGCCATTAACCTGGCTTAAATCGGCCATCAGTGTTGGCCCAGAATCTATAGGCTTTTCACTTATTTCGATCACCTGGCTATCTGGAGTCCTACCTAGGGGAGACCGACAAGCCTGGGTATGTCAATCATTGGCATCTAGGGAACTTGGGGCTTGGTAACGGTTTAGCGTTGGTACCTCAAATACTGGACAATGGATAGGTGTAAAAGGTCTACTTCTATTATTATCAAGGGGCGATTTAATAAGATGACTGTAGAAGTAACCAAGTGGGCGTACACATACACTATTCTCGCCATAAGATAAAGAGGCTGCTCCTAACAGGACAGTTGCGACATGTTGCGGGTGTTTAAAATTGACAATAACACAATCGCCCCTACAGTTCTTTCTGGAGTTACCATTCCAATTTACCCTTCTGGTGGTTAGTATGTGATCAGAATAGAAGGTTGGAAACCCACATTGCTTATGAAGCCAGGACACAGTTTTGTTTTTAAGGGAGTCGTGTGATTCCTGATGGTACTGGGTCGTATATTTTTCAAAGGGTGGGACATTGGTTAGAACAACCACATAAGGTGCACAATCGGGGGGGGGGGGGAAGATTAATAGTATGACTTTTCTTGACTTCTATTAACCCCGACTTGCTCTCTGATACGGTTACCTGATTTTTCTGACATACTATCGGCTGGGGGTCGAGCGCAGCTACTTCTATTACGCTTATCCCCCCAGCATCTGCAGAATTAGATGGCTTTGGTACGTCTTTACTAGCCCTGATACCCTCCTATACCCTCCTCAGCAGCCCTAGGTCTTCCAGCTAAATCAATGTGGGCAACTAAGAGATCTCCTAATCTTAGAACTACTGCAGAGATCAAATCCATATTAGCCTCCAAGGGTTTAACGGTCTTTTCTATCTTGGCACCTATGATGCTGACTAAAAGATCAAATTGCTCCGTATTAATGTTAACTGTGCCACTATTATCCATTAACTCCTCACCACCTACAGTGCATTTTGGTGGTGTTTCCACTCCTTTTTTTTTCTGTTTTTTTTGTAATCCGGTTTCCCCCTCGTTTAGTTTGTACTTTCCTGCAAGCCTTTAGTGCTCTAGGAGCCAGGGTGTTGGAGGTTACATCCTGTACAACCGGCTTTATCGCTAATTGAACTGGCGCTTCAGTTGTTACTACATCAGAGTTCACTACTATCATCCAAGGCTAATATGGCCTGAGAGGTAGAGAGTGTGGAGGGTGCAATAGGGATTGCCCAGGCCTAATGATGATCGCTGCTCTGCCTTATCAATTTTATTGTGAATTTTATTAACTGCTTATACTAGATAATTATTCAGTGTAGCACTGCTGAGTTTTCATTACTTTCTGTTTAGACATCATTAAATGGAGCAGCAAATTCCAGTATTTACGTATAGAATGCTAAAGTGCTAAAGCTATCATGAATCACAGAAGAAAAAATAAGTGATAAAATTTGCTACAACCCAGGTTCCTATTTCTTTACAGTACAAATAATACACAACCGGAGGGTTCTTAAGTCTTAAGTCTCACTTCGTAGATGTTAGGTGTCCTTAACTGCAACGACCAAAGTCTGTGGCCCAGCCCAGCCTCGTCCTGCCCCGGACGGCCACAGACGGTCCCGCCCTTCTCCCCGCGCTTGATGCGGTAGGCGTTCCGCGCTCTTCGCGTCTGCAGCGTCAGGGATGTGCGCTGGTCCCCGTGGGAGCTGGGTAATGTAGTTCTGTTGGTCTGAACTACAGCCGTTGCCCTCACGGCGAGTGATGGATGGCCGTTCCCCCTCACGGCGGTAAAGGTTGCCGTTTCCCTCACGGCGTGGAATAATGCCCTACATCCCTGTTATTACGGAAACTTCTTACCCCTTATCTTCGCCATGCTAAAAGATATAAGTTATTTGACCTATAAAGAATATTAATAAAGACTAGGATTTTGATCTCATATTTTCTGTGTGAAACCTTGGCCTCTGCGCCAAGGCCAGCAGCTCCGCCATCTGATCACAGCACCAGTACCAGCACAGAGACCATCGTCCGAGCAGGGTTCATGCCACCAGCCTGTCCCAGTGCCTCAGGTCGCCTGTGCCATTCGTCATCTCCCGCTCTCTCTGGCCATTCCCTCTGCTGCCGCTGCTTATCTGTTATTGCTTCTGCCTATTTAAATTTTACTTCTGCTTACTTTATTTTTACTTTTCTTCCCCTCGCTACCGTTACCTAGTTCTGCTTGTGTTTTCCTGCCGCCCCCTCCCCTACTTATGTGGACCGCGCCCAGCGCCAGACCCCCTGCCCCCGCATGCACTACGACACCTGATGCCAGTGAGACGCCAACCTCCTCCACACACTCCACACCGGCCGACCCACCGCCTGCTTCCTGGCCACCCCAAAGCACACCCACGGACCATTCATCTGCCAAAGCTGCAGCTTCACCAGCACGTCCTACCCCCGCCCCACCAAGGCAGGCAACAGCCACCTCGGATGCATATTGGAATACACCTGCTCCGTCCACAGGCACGCCATCGCACTCTGGGACCTGCTCGACTCAGACTCCCCAGACATCGCGTTTCTAACAGACCTGGATGAACACCTCACTGGCCCCCGACGTTGCCATAGCCATCCCGATGGCTACGAGATCACATGCGGGGACTGCACCAACGGACCAGTAGGGGGAATCTCCATCGTCCACAGAAATACCCTCAGAATCTCAACCAACACAGCAGACCCCCTCAGCACCGCCGAACACCTACACTTCCAGATCCACATCGATCCCAACACCAACCTCGGAGGAACACTCGTGTACAGACACCCCGGACACAGTTCAGCGACTCAATCACAGATGCCGTCAGCTCGCACGCCGTGGGCCTCCACAGATTATATCCTCCTTGGAGACCTGAACCTCACTTCGAGAACACCAACGACAGCAACTCCACCACACTACTGGACAAACAAGCCAACCTCTGCCTCAAATAGCTCGTGACAATACCCACCCACTCCACCGGACAAACGCTTGACCCCATCTTCTCCGCCAGAAACCACGTCTCTGTACTCCACTGGACCGACCACCACTTTATCCACTTCTCCTTCATGAAAACCGCCGCACACAACCACCAGCAAAGAATCCCCCATGGCAGCTGGAACAAGGTCCCCGAAGATCAGCTTATCGCCACCCTCGCCTGAAACCCACCAACCGACCACACCCACACCGCCGTTGCAACCTCAGATGATAGATCAACGACTGCGCCAATATCCTCGCCCGATCAAGAAACCCTCAAAATGACACACCGACAGAAAAGCCATCTGGTTCACAGCCGACCTCCAAACATCCAAGCAGACTTGCAGAAGACTAGAAAAGAAACGGTGATACAAGCAAACACCGGACAACCATGCAGCCCTCAAGAACGCCAGCTGCAGACACCACCAACTCATCCGTACGGCCAAAAGGACCTCCTTCAAAGAATGCATCAACCGTGTACACAACAGCAAAGAGCTCTTCAACATCGTAAAGGGACTCTCCAACCCCAGCTCCAGCTCTAACTACATCCCGCAGTCACAAGACCTCTGCGACTCTCTGGCAACCTTCTGCCACTGCAAAATCACGGACATCCATGACTGCTTCAACTCCCAGACCCCCTACAACAGCTGCCGACACCCCAGCCACAACACCCCCAGTCACATCGGTTGCCTGACCTCCTGGAACCACGTCCACGACCAAGATACCATACACAGCATGAACACCATCCACTCCGGCTCACCTACAGACCCCTGCCCACATCACATCTTGAACAAAGCGAGCTCCATCGCACCGAAACTACATACGATCCTCAACAGCTCATTTGAGACTTTCATAAGAAGTGTAAAGGCGTGTGTTTACTTGGGGTCCTCCTGAAATTATGCCATATACCACAATATGTGTTTTTACATTTACTACAAACGTCACCACTCACTACCAGCTACCACAAGTTGACAGTTCTCATTAGTTGAACACAGCTCTTTAATAACAAGATTTATACATTTATTTATTTTTTTAAACAGTCTTGACGCAAAGGTACAAATCACAATCCTTTTGGTTTACAGTAGAATCAGGTAATATTAGTAACACAGTTAGTTGAAATTCACAGGGATGGGGAGTCATCCTCAGCAGCATCACGTGGGGGTATACAAATATCTCCCCGATAGGCGTTCTATGGGGCCCAGACTATGGATCATTTGCAGGGACAGCCCCGAGCCATAGAGACTGTCTTCTCCCTCAACATACACCAGTCTATATCCTGTTCCCAAGTGACGACTGTGGGCGGATGCAGGGTTACCCAAAGCTGTGCAATATTTCTCTTTGCAATCATGCATCCAAGTGTGACCCATTTCGTGGAATAGGTGTGGAGGTCGGTAGGTTCCCAGATATGTAGGAGGCACCTAGGTGCTTCCGGTTGAAGATCTACCCCCCCACACTTCACTCATGATCGTGTGAATGTTGCGCCAATATTCTTGGATGTGGTCACAGTGCCATAAGATGTGTATGAATGTGCCCAGGTGTGTGCATCCTCTCCTACAAGAGCTGTCTTTTAGCCCACCCATGTGTATCAGTTGGGAACCAGTTATATACGTTCTATGAAGGATCTTTAATCGTACCAGTCGAAGTCTCGCTGGGATAGCAACCATTTTTATGGAGGAGACCGCTATCTGCCAGGTTTAATCATCTAATTCTATTACGTCCTCCGTCCATTTATTTTGTAGTTTTAGGAGGGGGTTGTCAGTGCACACAACCTCCTTATGAGTAACACGTCTGAATCCCTAATATATATTTACAGTCTCTGTGCTTGGAGGAATTCAACTTGTGACTTCGATTCGGGGGGGTGTTAATTGAAACAATTACGCTATGTTTCCATTAGTATGTCATTTTAAAGTTTAATGCTAGAAATACCAAATTTTAGTTGTATCAATAAAAAGACCAATCACAAGTTGATTTTTTGGAAATAGAACTTACAATAGAGACAGACTATTATAAGAGTAAAATGTAATATCTAGTTTTGGAATTGGGACAAATGAGGTTTGATATCAATTACTGCCATGCATGGCTGGTTTTAGGTTGTATTTGTTTTTGATTATGTATGAATAAATAAACATTTATACTTAGAGTTGAAACTTTAACCGCATTTTTCCATAAAATAAAATAGTGCAATATAATATACAATTGTATTTTTCTAGAACTTATTAACCATTTGTTCTTTAAAAACTATTTAATTGGCCAAGATGGCGACGGAGTAGGACGTGCTTCTAGTCCTCTCTGGCGCCGGGCCCTACAAAGCCTTGTTCAGCATCAGCCCCGGGCGTCCCTTTGGGCTCTCTGGTCGCTCCGGTGTCCCCTTAGAGCAGTGATCGGCTGTGGTGCGACACCCGGCGGTGTCTGAGCCCGAGATCGCGGTGCCTGGAGGCCGTGACCGAGACTTGTCCGGCGCGGCGAGTTGTGGAGAGGGCCGGCGGACCGGAAGGCCCTGGAGATGTGTGGCGCTCGGAGGCCGGAGGGAGCAGCCTGGAACTGCGGTGGGGTGCTGTGGGAGCCCAGCGGCAGCGACTGAGTGCCCGGTGGACGCCGCGTCCTTTGGTCCCAGGGAGGAGGCGGGGCTTACTGCACGCGAGCCGGAGGAGCTGCAGTGCGGCCGGCGGACTACTCGAGGCCGTGGCTTGTGGCCTAGGGGGGGGGGGGGGAAGGCGGACTGAGCTGCTTCCAGGGCCCGCACTGCCACACTGCGGCCCGGACTGTGGCCTGGCGCTGAGACGGCATCCGGGGGAGTGCGGCCGAACCCTGGGGGAGTGAGCAGTAGCGTGATCGAGGCGGTGAGTGCCGTAGCCTCTTGCTTGAGCCCGCCCGCCCGTGCCTGATCGGTCTGGCCCGGTTACTGTTGGTGAGGGCAGAGGGATGCGGCAGCGAGAGCACTTGGCCCCCAGGACTTGAGCAACGCTACAGCGGGGAGCTGATACAGGCCGTGAATGCGAAGGGGGCACTGACACAGGCGTTCAGGGGGCCATGAGGACGGATCCCCTGCCCCATGTGAGAGCGGCTGGCGCTGCAGAGTAGATTTTTGGGATGACCTTGGTTCCCCCCTCCCCTCCCCCCCCTTTTTTCCCGGTGGCTGGGACGCTGCTCGGGGGGGCGAGCTGGGCCGATCTGGAGGGTGGTGCTGTGAGGCCATCGGAGTGAGACCTGGCTGGTCGAGCTGGACACTTGCCTTGAGGGCCCCGGTGGAAGGACGGTCCCCTAGACTTTTGAGCTTCTTGTAGCCTGCGGCTGCAGGTACCACCGCATCCTTGGTATTGGTGTGGAGGCTGGAACTGCGGAGACCGCATCCACTGAGCCCGGGCTGCCTGACCCCCTGTGGAGGACGGGGGTAGCACCTGGAGTTCTGAGCACGCACCGAGGAAGTGGTGATGGCGGCATTGACTAGGCCTTGTCCTGTTGTGGGGGGTACCATCCGTGGTGTCTCACAAAAAGTCAAAGGGGGCCGCAATGTCTACCGTTTTGCGCAGGGGGAAGACCGGTAAGGACGGCCAGCCCTGGAGCACCCAGCACCCAGCCCCAAGCAGCCGGCATCCCCTGGCCCAAGCTCCTCTCCTAAGAAGTCTGATGATGAGGCTCCGGTCACCAAAGCTTTCATGACTGATCTCTTTAAGTCTATTAAGGAGGATATCTCTGACCTCCGAGCGCAGCAGACGTCTGATCTCTGGGAGGTGTGGAGGGACGTGGACGGAATTGGGGAGAGAGTGGCCACGTTGGAGGACCACGATCTCAGCATGGCCAACGACGTCCACCAATTGCAGCAAGACTTGCTGAGGCTCACAGAGCAGAACTTGGACCTACAATCCCATGCAGAAGACTTGGAGAACCGTTCTCGTAGGAACAACATTCGCATACGAGCGGTGCCGTGGGATGGCTAAGCGGGTGACCTGCGTGGCTATGTGCAGGAGCTTTTCCTTTAGATCCTAGGCAAGGAGGATGTGCATGAGATCCGGATGGATAGGCCACAGAGTCGGTCTACCGCGGAGGGCCGGAGGGCCGCCCCCTGATATATTAGTCTGTGGCCATGATTTTCAGCTAAAGGAGAGGATCCTCAGGAAAGCGCGAGACGCTTCAACCCTGCAATTCCGTGAGCACCGCCCGCAGCTCTATCAGGACTTGGCGGCAACAACCCTTCAGAAACGGTGGGAGTTTAGACCAGTGACTGCCTTTTTGAGGAACCACAACATTCCTTACTCATGGGTCCATCCCTTCCGCATAGTCTTCCGGTGGCAGAATGAGCTGGCGCAGATCCGCTCCCTACAGGTGGCGAAGGAACTTCTGGGCATCGAGGATGAGTCTCCGGCCTCAGGGGCGGGCAGCCCTTCGACAAGGAGGCGGCATCGATCCTCCTCTCGGCATAGAGTGGGGTCGGCGTCGGATCGCGGTCGGCCTGACCAAGCAACCAGCCTGCAGGAGAGAGGAGATGTGGTGGCCTCCGTTGCTTCAGCGACACTGTCTTCGCAGCAGAGCTCCGGGGCGGCCTGACTTGTGGGCTGATGGCCTGAGGGCGCCGGAGGGGCCCGTGTACTCGGGTTCCGTGGGTATGGTGGTACTTTGTGAGAAGACACCCCGGACCGAGGCCTTGGGAGTCCCACCTGGAGTCTCCCGTCCCCTTCCCATTGACTATTCTGTGCGCTGCACCTATCTGGGACTATTCGTTGGGACTGTTAAGTATATTTGTTTGTTTTTCGGTTTGGTCTGGGGGGAGGGGAACTGGGTGAGTTGTGGGGGGCTCTGCGGGAGGGGGTTGGTTGGACTGGGTGGTGGTGGCGTCCAGAATGGGTGTGTGGCATGTTTTTCTCTCACTGCTGCGAAGTTAATTGTGATCCTGATTGTCGGGCCTTTGGGAGGGACTGTTAGCTGGGTGGAAGCTGTTGCTGGGCGGAAGCTGTTGCTGGGCTTGCGTCCCCGGACTCCGAGAGGAGTGCAGTGTTCTGTGGTGCGGGGGCAGGCGGGGCTGCTTCTTGGGTGGTGGCGGAGTGGGAAGGCTGTTGCGTTGAGTAGACAGGGGTGGGTTCTAACTCTCCCTTATGCCGGTTAGTATTGGGACATGGAATGTAAAGGGTCTTAATTCCCCTCAGAAGCGCCACAGAGTTTGGAAATATCTTGTTGATCACCACCTGGACATTGTGGGGCTCCAGGAGACCCACTTGGCGCGTAAAGATGAGCTCCGGCTGCGACATGGGCATTTCCCGCTCATCTATAGATCCTCTGCATCCACTAAACATAGAGGGGTGGCCCTCCTTTTCCGAGCGTCCCTACATTTCCAACATTTGGGGATCCGCTGTGACAGGGAGGGGAGATGGCTAATGGTCAAGGGGGTGCTTCGTGGTGTGACCTGTACGTTTGTGATGGTATATGTCCCCAACTCGGGGCAGAATGCTTTTCTCCGAGATCTGTTGGACAGGGCGGGGGACTTTGCAGAGGGTCTTGTGGTACTTATGGGGGATTTTAACATGGTTTGGGACAAAGACCTGGACAGCTCACGAGCGCAGAGGGCAGGTGCAGGAGTGTTTTCCTCTGAGATTCAGGGTCTGATTGGTGAACTTGGATTGATTGACTGCTGGAGATTCCTACACCCACAATCGCGCAATTACACGTTCTTCTCCCATGTTCATCATTCCTACTCCAGGCTCGACCATATTTTTGTGAGCCAGGCCCTTAGGGGGGATATCTGAGACTCTAGCATTTTCCCCCTGTCTGTATCGGACCATAGCTTGCTGGTGCTAGGGCTATGCTGGCCATCCGGGGGGGGGGACGGGGTGAAGAAATGGTATTTTCCACCGGCGCTTGTCAGGGACTCCTTTGGGTCTCTACACCATAGAGATGTAGCTAAGGCAAACCTCTTCGGCCGGTTCTATGAGACACTTTATAAGGGTGACTCCCTAAATCAAGCAGCTCAAGATCGCTTTCTGGCTGACCTCCCCATTGCACAGGTGTCGAATGAGTGGAACGACCTACTCGCGGCCCCCATCTCTAGAGCAGAGGTGTTGGAGGCTATCAGGGACCTGAAGCTCCACAAAGCACCTGGTCCGGATGGCTACACGGCGTTGTTCTTTGCTTCGGAGCTCTGTGAATTTCTGGTGCCCTTCTTCAACTAAATGGCAGTTACGGGATGAACCACAGGCTCCATGGCGGAGGCTATGACTACCGTGATTCATAAGCCGGGGAAGGACCTGTCGCACTTCTCGGCCTACCGCCCAATAGCTCTACTCAACATAGATGCTAAGTTATATTCCACTATCCTTGCGCGTAGACTTCAGGACCTGATGCCAGCCATCATTCACCCGGATCAATCAGGGTTTATTAAGGGACGTCAGACGCACAATAACCTGAGGAGGGTCATTCACCTCATTGAGAAGGCCACTAGGTTCTGTCTCCCAGCAGTGCTGGTGGGGTTGGATGCGGAAAAGGCCTTTGATCGGGTAGACTGGAGTTTCATGTTCCGCACTCTAGAAGCCTTTGGGTTCTCGCACCAATTCATCACCATGATCCGCGCGAACTACAGCGCTCCTTGCTCCAGAGTGGTGATTAATGGGCATCGCTCCGCCAGCTTCGCTCACACCCAGGGTACGAGACAGGGCTGCCCTCTTTCGCCTCTGCTCTTTGCCTTAAGCATCGAACCTCTGGCCATTGCGGTGCAGGAGCAGATAAAGGGACTCCCCTTTTCGGGAGAGCAGCATAAAATTTCCCTTTTTGCAGACGATGTGCTGCTTTCGGTGGGGGATCCGGCGCAATCTCTGCCGCACATTCAAACTCTGTTGTCCGGCTTTGAGGAGGTGGCCGGGTTCAAGGTTAATTTTGATTAATCTTACATTTTGAACTTGACGCTTCCGCCGGCCGAGTTAGAGCGACTGCGCCCGCTTACGCCGTTGGCATGGGCACCGGTCTCCCTGCTATACTTGGGTGTCCGCCTGACACCTTCTATTGGTTCCCTGTTCGCGGCGAATTTTCCGCCTATGCTGTCAGCTGTGCGAGGGGAACTAGACCGATGGAAGCCGAAATACATTTCTTGGCTGGGTAGGATCCATGCCATCAAGATGGTCCTCCTTCCTAGGTTTCTGTACCTTTTCCAGGCCCTCCCCATCCCTATGGAGGTGGATTTCTTCCGGCGACTGAAGACTCTTTTGCTGAAATTAATCTGGCAAGGTGGCCGGGCGCGCCTCTCCTATGTGACTCTGCGGCGCCCACAGGAGGAGGGAGGAGTTGGCCTCCCGGATATGCACCTGTACTACAAAGCCGCACAGTTGCGGGTCTTGGTGGAATGGTCGCAGCAGGAATCTGAAAAACACTGGTTGCACATGGATAGGAGTGTGGCCGGGAGATCGATCTGGGACCTGGCTTGGAAACCCAAGCTAGACAGGCCTATACATGCTTACGTCAGCACACCCACTAGCACTGTCCTGAAGGTGTGGGACACTGTGTCGAGACGACCGCTGGACGTCATTTCCCTCCCCCTTCACTCCTTTGCACTTCAATCCGGCTTTTCCGCCGGCGCTGCAGGAGGGTCCATTTCGGCTCTGGAGAGAAGGTGGTTGTAGGGCCCTTATGCATCTATTCCATGGCACGGAACCCCTCACGTTCTCTAATTGCATGCGGGAGTATGGCCTGCCACCCACGGAATACTTCCGATATGTCCAGCTGATCCACTGGGCGACCTCGCCCGGAATAAGAGGCAGCTACAAGACCGTCCTCGCCTTTCGAGGCCTTTCTTCCACGAACCGCCACGATGAAGGGAACGATCTCCTTTTTTATATAAGCTTTTGCTTAGCACGGTGGTCTCTCCCCGTCCCCGCTACATGGACCACTGAGAAGGCCTTCTGGGTAGGGACATAGCAGAAGGAGAATGGAAAGGTCTCTGGCGGGATATTAAGAATCACAATCATTCAGCGGACCTACGGGATTCACATTTCAAAACTGTTTGATTGGTACCTCTACCCCTCGAAACTTCATTGCATATTCCCGGCAACCTCCGATCGCTGCTGGCGGGACTGTGGCTTATTGGGAGACTTCTGCCACATCTGGATGGACTGTCCAGTCATAAGGCCCTTTTGGACCGAAATCCTATCTCATATCAAAGACGTGTTGGGATACCCGATTCCGGACTCCCTGTCCTTTGTCATCTTGGGCCTCCGAGATCCGTTATTGGAACATCAGACGAAAGCTGACAAACCAATCTTATGGCTCTGTCTGGGGGCGGCTAAGCTTAGCTGGCTGCGGCCTGGAAGAAGCCGGCGGCCCCGGCTATGTCGCTATGGCACGCAAAGCTATGGAGGTTGATGAGCATGGAGAGAATGGCGGACATCTTCCTGGCGACCACTGCGCCTCTGGCCTGGCCGCCCCCCTGCTCCTCTCCGCGCCTGTCACTGCAGCCCTGACTACCTGCTGACAGTTCCTTCGCCGACGCCGCCAGCAGCGCCCCAGCCGCCGCTGGGCCGCCCGCTCTGCCGGTCCCGTTCCCGCGCCTCCTGCCTGCGGCCCCGCCACACGATTGGTTAACCCCTTCCTGCCTCCCAGCGGACCCGCCCTCCCTGCTCCCCTCTTATGACGCCCCCTCCCTGCTCCCCTCTTATGACGCCCCCTCAGCGACCGCGCAGCGGACGTGCGCAGCTGGAGCACCGATTGAGCGCCAAAGGTAAGCCCGTCTGCGCCCGTCCGTGCCTGGACCGCGCCCAGTGCCAGGACCCCTGGCCCCCGCAGTTCCCAGCCCACCCGCCGGAGGTACGACGCCGCCACCCTCATCGCACTCAACGACGGACGAGTCCCGGGATGCTACCGTGCCACCCCGAGACGCTCCCACGGACCCTTCTGCTGTACCGCCTGCAAGTTCACCTGCATCCGGACCTGCCTCGCACCAGCACCCGCCAAGACGAACACCAGCAGCAACCACCTCAAGTGCATCCTGCTCAACACCCGCTCAGTCCACAGACACGCCATCGAACTCTGGAACCTCATCGACACCACTGCTCCTGACGTTTCCTTCCTCACGGAGACCTGGATGAACGCCTCCTCAGCACCCGACATCGCCATCGCCATCCCAGAGGGCTACAAGATCACCCGGAGGGACCGCACCGCCAACCAGATAGGAGGAGGCATCGCCATCATCCACAGGGACACCATCCGCATCACGACCTACACCGACGACATCCTGACTACCGCCGAACACCTACACTTCCAGATCCACACCGACCTGAAGACCACCCTCAGAGGCACCCTGATCTACCGACCCCCGGGACCACGCACCCAATTCAGCGAGGACTTCGTCAGCCCGCATGCCCTCCCCTCCGCTGACTACATCCTCCTGGGGGACCTCAACTTCCACCTGGAGAACCACGACCGCAACACCACCACCCTGCTCGACAACCTCGCCAACCTCGGACTCAAGCAACTGGTGACCACCCCCACCCACCTCACCGGACACACACTCGACGCCGTCTTCTCATCCAGCAAAGACATCGCCTTCAGCCACGCCACAGGACTCCACTGGACGGACCACAGCTGCGTCCACTTCACCTTCAGAAGAACGACGACCCACCACCACAAGCAACAGGTCGCCCGCAGAAGCTGGAGCAAGATCACAGCCGACCAGCTTGCCGCTTCCCTGAGCCAGCACCCTCCCGCCAGCTCAGCGAACCCCAGCCAGGCCGCCGACAACCTCACAAAGTGGATCAGCAACTGCGCGGACGAACTCGCCCCACTGAGGACCCCGCCCAGCAGACCCGGCAGCAAGAAGGCCCCGTGGTTCACCGACGAGCTC